>NC_141147.1:112624285-113343452 GCF_053477565.2 Lygodium microphyllum
ACTCCTTGGCTAGGCATAACAACTCGTTGGTCATCAAGTACATGGCTTGGATTAGGTACATACTTCTTCAGTAGGCTCATGTCTCATTGTCCTAATCGACTTGCAATGTGTAGCTCTTCCTTTGAAAGAAGTTTTTCACATAAGGGATCAAGTTTAGCCAATTTAGAAACTTTGACACCATAAAGTGCAAGCACTCAAAGAGATGTAGGAGCAACATATGTAGGATCATGCATTGAAGTCCAAAATGCCTTTCTTTGCTAAAAAATAGTCATTAGGTCGCTACCATATCATGGAGCTAATCCTCAACTAGAATACCATTTCCATTCAAACTCACTTTGTCCTTTTTCTTTCTTGGCCAATGATGCAATATCTTTCTAACTTGCTATGTGCTTCTGAGAGTAGAACATAGGAGTTAAGCGATGCTTCTCTTGCTCTACCTTGGTCATTTGCTTTATAACCTCTCCCACAATTGTTAAGTAGATCCACAATTTTGAGATTGCTCTAACCATGTCAAAGGCTTTTCTAAGAGTTCTTGATGCTCAACAGTCTAAATTCTAAGGTTAGCGTGAACATATGCATAAGCGAGTGAAGAAAATATTGTTTCGTCGAGTTCTTGAGAACTCATAGCTTTTGATTGATCTTTGTGTTGCTCCCTCGTTTCTAATGTCTCCATGATCAATGGTTTAGCTAGTTTCAAAAGTATTGGAGCTTTTGGCTGAGAAGAACATGACTTGTGAATCAATGGATTCACTATGCTCTCTGCACTAGATTCTATATCCTTTTGTGAGAATAAAGTACTAGAGGCTTGTTTTTCAGCTGAAGTGATAGTCTTGGTCATAGCCAAGGGCTAAGATTGTATGGGTTCCATCTCAAAAATGAAAGCAGTAACTTTCAATTCAATGAAGTGGTCAATCGTGATAGTCAAACATGACTGTGCACTTGGATCCTCAGATTGAGTAGAAGTCCTCATGGTCTTGGTAGTTTTAGATTTGTTTGGGACAACACTCATAGAGGGAGGTCATCGCTCTTTTGATGTTTTCATAGCTATCCCTTGGGGATCCTTTTCCTTAGATCAAGTAGCTACAGTAGGCTGTTGCTGCTAGATTTTCTATTTTGCTTTGGGTGACAAAGGTTCTAGGTTTCAAGGAGACTTTGGTTGTTGTGAATAACGAGCAATAACCTGGGTTTGTTGCTTATCAACACTTAAGGGCTTTATCTCATTTATCCTTCAACTTTTCGTAGCTTGAGCAGCCTCACATGGAAATGGCTGCTTTGGTTCTATCTTTTCCTCCTTGCTCGAGGACTTTTTAGGCACTACCAGTTCCTCATCTAGATTAGCAGTAACTTCAAGTGGTTACTCTTTTGGAATTGTGGGCTCAAGTGTCAGAGAAACTAGCTCGTGAGTCACTAACTTATCCGGTATTATCTCCTCAAGTATCTTGGTCCATGACCTAGATTTGTGTATGTATCTCTTTTTCTTTCTCTTGAATTTGGATGGGACTTGGTCTATGGTCTCTAGAGGTGGCTTTGCAAGTGGTTTTGGTAACCAAATCCAACAATTTCCCACATAAGCCCTTGAGCATGGAGCAACTCTTTGGGGACCCATCATGGCCTTGTGCTAGCTCTCCATTGACACTTCAAATTACTTGCCCTAAATCTCTTCCACCTTCTACATGGAGTCCTATTTCCAATAACTTGAGAAGTTGTGGTAGTGTCTCTAGTAGCTGTGGTTTTTCCTTTGGTTTGAGGAGGGTTCCTACAAAGCAATTCTCTATTTTTCTCGTGTGCCTTGAGTAGTTCATTAAGAACTTTCTAGTTGTCCTCTCTAGGCATTTGTTTTGACTCTGAGACAAGCTTCTTGCCCTTCTCTAGAGAAGAGAGAAGGTTCCCTTTTCTAAAAGTAGTGACTATCTCCATGTCTTGTAAGATTAAGTGTATATGAGATGTGGTTCATAGTCCACAATGCATGTGGTTGCAAGCTTGAAAGGTCTTCCAAGCAAGACTTCCTTTCCCATATCTTCTCAATTTGAAAGAACATAAAACACTACAGGCATGCCTTTAGTATCAATAGTCAAGAGAATTTTGCATTGTCCTAAGAGCGAATAGGCTGATCCTCAATATGGCTTGATAGCTGCATTGGTCGAGACGAGTCTAGGTTGTCTAATCTCAATCCATACCTCATAGGTCAAAATTTTGTAATTTGAACCTTTGTCTATGAGAGTGTTAATGATGAGCTCTCGCCAATTAGTTTGATCCTAAGATATGTAGGAGGGATTAGCTCTTCATATTCTAGGTGAGTGTTTGTGGCTTGGACATTTAAGATATTAGGCATGGTAGACCTAGTTAGGGCACTACATGAAATCTTACATATTGGATAGTCATGATACATGTGACTGATGCTGCACTCAATGCATCTAAGGTCAACCTTTGGAAATTTATCTATCACCATTTGGTCTGCTAGCTATGGCCTAGGATCTTGTATTGCTAGCTCTTGCAACATGTGGATGGATAGATGGATGGGAATATTCACTTGTTTGTGTTAACTCATCAGGTTTTAGAACTTTGAGACCTAAGGTCGATTCCATTATGAGGCAAGTCAATAGAATGTAAGGCTCTTAATAGCCAAATGAAAAACTCTAACTTTTCTTGCCATGATATTGTGTGGTTCTTGGTGTGGGTGTTCTCATTCAACTCTCTAGGTTTGTCAATTCTTCTTGGATTTTGCAACTTTGTTTCCTTGAGTTCCTCTCCTTCAAATCATCTATCGTTGGTCAAATGGTGTTATGATCTTGCTTTAAGTGCAAGTGGTGAAATTATGGGCTCAATGGTTGGTTTGTCTTCTCAATTGTTGCAGTCTTGGCACTTTCTTCAAATGGGGTTCAAAATTATTCAAAGGGGGCTTGGACTTATGGTAGCTTGGTCAACAATATTTACTCATCAAGCCCTTGTAATAATTGGAATGGAGCACATGATGATGGCAGCTTGGTTACACAAGTTGCCCCCTAATGACTTATAGTGTGTCCTATATGTAGATGTGAAAGTGATTGTTGCAGTTGTGCATTATGATCCAAAATGACCTAAGGTAATGTTAGCCCAGTGTGTGGCTGCCTAGGTGCTATGTGCAATGTATACTAGAAGGTCCTTGCAATATGACGAGGTGGTTACTTAGTTTAACAAGCTCCTTGTTGAGTTCTTAAGTCATTAAGATATTTACTTCAAATTCTAACTTCAAAACCTACATGTTATCAAGGCTTTGCAACACTTTTATTCAAAAACTTGTGAGAGTGAGGTATGCAAAATCAAGCTCTCCTCATTTCCAATGCAATACGCATGGGTGCAAGTAATTCCTCAAAGTATCAAAACCATGTCATGCTAACAATATGGCAAGTAAGGATGAAACTTTGATGCAAATATGTAAAGAAAGAGGCTCAAATTTAGAATGCGAGTATGACAAGTACGAGTGACCCTTGAGGCATAATGTGTGTGTAAGTGGGATTGTGAGTGAGTGTGTGAGCGATTAGTTAGGGATAAGTGAGGTGTGAATGTGAATGAGGATGAGTAAGTGGGTATGAGTGAGGGATGAGTATGAGAGAATGTGTGAGTGGGTGTAAGTGAAGGATGAGTATAATGAGTGAGTGTGAGTGATTGGTTAGCATGAGTGAGTGAGTGTGAGTGATTGGTTAGTGTGAGTGAGTGAGTATGGGTAAGGGATAAGTGAGATGTGAGTGTTATGGATATGAGTGATTGAGTATAGGTATGAGTGTGAGTGAGTGGGTATGAGTGAAGGATGAGTATGAAAGAATTAGTGTGAGTGGGTATGAGTGAGTGGGGGATGAGAGATGAGTGAGTGAGGGATGAGTATGAGAGAATGAGTGAGTGAGGAACGAGTGACGAGGGAGTGAGGTGAGGTAAGTATGAGTAAGTGAGGGATGATTCATGAGTGAGTGGGTAAGTGAGGTGGTGTAAGTGAGTTAGGATGGTGTGAATGAGTGATACGAGTGAGATGGTGCAAATGAGTGGTGTGAGTGAGAGGATGTGAGGAATGTGTAGGAGTAAGGACTGCAATTTTTCCAATGCCACACAAGAAATCCAACAAGGAGAGTATGAGCTTGCATTTTGTATTTGAAATTTGAGATTTGAGTTTTTTGTGTTGTTTTTATTATTGTTTGTGTTTCTTGATTTTTCTTACCCTAACAATATCTATCTTCACAATCTCAATCCAACAAACAGGTTCCTTCTAATTCAGCCTTCCTAACCTAGCCGCATGGGTTTTGACTAGGGTAAGTTACTCATGAATATATGTATGCATCACGTATGCTCAAAATAAGGTATTTTTAAAATATCATTTTTATACATTTTTTACATACAAAAGGATATAATATAACTAGGTTATTTATAGATTGAATAGAAAAGGGTTATGTTTTATTAAGGAAAAATTCATAGATAAGGATATTTATGAATATGCCTTGAATGCATGTAGTGTAGAGAATATACATATAGTAACTTCCCCGAGGGTTTTAGAATGCTAGCCACAAACACAGACGATTTGAACCCCATTGATCCCATCCATGCCCATGCACAAGCCTCCTATTCCACCACATGGTAGAAGTGTGAGAACCTCGGTGGTTGCACCATCCCAGGTCCTGACAATGGAACCGAAATGTTGAGCCAAACACACCAACATTCAAGACTTTGGGCAGCCTTCTATTGTTTTAGAAGTTGCAACTCACTTTGGCAACAATATCTTATCTTGTCTCTCGATACTCCACTCTAACTAATCAAGCTTCCTCCTCTTCAACCCAAGAAAGCAAGAACACAAGACTAGCCCAAGTTGTAGTGAAATCACCCAGCTTACCTTCTTGCATTTGATAACTCGAAGGCTCACAGATGGTTCCACGACCAAGATCAACATGATCCAATGTCATCACTTCTTTGCATCCATCACGAAGCACACCAACTAGTTGAAGAGCTAGTAGAGAAGATGAGAAAAGTAAGATAATGGAAAATAGCTTCACCTTTCCTCAGTCACTCACTCAACACACCTCTCACTCTCTCCCTTTCAGTCACTCTCAACACAATGGAAGCAAGATGATAGAATGGAAAGATAGAATAGAAAGCATAAGTAGTCACACTGACAGATCTTTCACAGCATGGATGTGCCAAAAGGGTCAATAAAATAGAGACCTCCCACTCTCATATAGACCAAGAATTGGGTTTAGGATTAAGGTATGTGCCTCTTATATAGCTTTTGAACACCCATAGGATGTATGAGATGTCTCAAGGGAGCCTTCATAAAGAAAAAGAAAAGAGGTATGGAGCAACTATCTGGTTTGAAGTACCACGATTGGCACAAAATGATTCAAGTAAGAGTATCTCTAACCATGAATATAGTAATTAGTGGAGTAACTATGTGTAAACTTTGGGGTATGATGACTTTTTCCTCAACTAATCATTTGATCTATGAATATTGTTTACATTCAGTTCGTACTTCCTACTAGTATATCCCATTGTGTATCCAAAGATGTATGTGATATCATTTACAAGATGGGAGAGCTTGTGAGGTGTGTATACATTGTATTTTTTCATTATATATCTTTGAATTTCTACACAAAAATAAACAATTCTCAAATACATCTTGACAGATACGTGAGCTTGAAGGAAATTGATCCAAACACATTACAAGATGCTCGAGTATTATCTGTTTTGAGGTGGTTTGTTTGGTGGAGGAAATTTTTCCTCGATCCATTTTGACTACTCAATTACATTTACTCGTACATTTGATTGATGAGATCGCACTTTGTGGGGCAGTTCATGTAAGGTGGATGTTTTTTCTTGAGCGCTTCATGAAAACCTTGAAAGATTTTGTGAGGCAAAAAGCACGGCCTGAGGGAAGCATGGCTGAGGGTTGGTTAGTGCAATCATCCCTTGTTTATATCTGTGAATATCTTGCTGAAGTGGATCCCTCTCAACCACGACTATGGAAAGATGATGAAGACTTGAGGATGACCTCTATAGTACCTCAAGGAAAAGGAATGAGTAAAGTGCTAATAAAGAAGAATTTCGTAAGTTAAATAGTTTTTGTGTGCTCAATAGTGATGTAATGAGCAAATGGGTGACACTATATAATGAAGCAAGGGCAAGAAGAAAAAGCAAAAGACAAGAATTTCGCACTAGATATGGACGTAATGTCTCATTTTCAGATCATCTAAATGCGCACCCACGTCATATTGATATAGATTGGTTACATGAGAAAATGGAGAGAATGGAAAAAGAGGAGGAAATTAATATATCTCAAGAAGAGTGGGAATACGCACGAGGTTGCTTATCAAAGGTGAGACATACTATCAATTAATTTGTTTCTATAAGTTTTATTTTATATAAATAATTGACATGTTTGATCTTTTATCTTTTACTACTAGTGCACATTATTCAATGCACTTTGGTGTGATGGTAAACATCTTCGAACTCAACGTATAGATGAAAAGAGAAATACCCAAGATTGTGGTGTCCTTGCTCACTTCGAGGATGCCAATGGTACCATGGAAGGTTATTGTGGCTTGATCCAAGATATTCTGAAGCTTGACTTCAGACGATTCTTTATATATGTACTGGATATGAAGTGGTTTAAAGAAGTGGTAACAAATGGTGAGCATTGCACAATCAGACGTCATCCAAGTGGTTCTGTAATCATTGACTCTACAAAATTTCACCAAAACAAGAATGACACATTAGTACTACCTCAACAATGTGAGCAGGTATATATGCAAAGGCTAATTTTTTAATATGTATACATGTGATACATATATACAATATAATAAGTATTTAAGTTTCTTGCTTTTGTTTTTCAAATACAGGTTGTGTATCATCCAATGGTAAACAATAACCGATGGTGGTATGTCATCCCTATATCTAATCGTTCAAAACCAATATATGGTAATATTACCGACATGGAGATAGCAGATGACAATCCAACCATTAATGATGATATGCATGATGATACCATAATGGATGATATGCGTGATATAGTACAAGACGAACCTCGCGAGGATGTTCAAGGAAACGCAGAAGAAGACAATAATGTGATTGCCGATGATATTGATGAAGTTATTGAGCAATATAGCAATACATCTGATAGTGGGATAGACTTATTTGTTTCGTTACCTCTTGGTAACATAGACCTAGAAGTAGATAGTTTAGCAAGGGCTGATCTCATTGAAGATGAGATGGATCATTCACTGTAACATACTTAATTTGCTTAGTGATTCAATGTGTATTCCTAATTCTATGGTTTTTATTATGCGCACACGTGCATACTCAAGAATCAATAGTTAAGTTTAAAGCTAAATTGAATTTTCCATAATAAAAAGGAAGTATCTTTTATCATCTTCAAGTACGTAGAGAAATTACGAGATACATATTGCAATGCTTGATACTAATTGTAAGGTTTTTGTCGCTTGCCGCTAATTACTTATATCAGGCTTGTCAACTGGAGGAACTGCCATTCATTAGAGAGCAATGAAAAAGTAATTATTAACTTTATTTTTTTAATTCAATGATTCAATGTGTATTCTTAATTCTATGGTTTTTATCATGCGCACATGTGCATGCTCAAGAATCAATTTCAAGTGGTTAAATAATTATTAACTTTGTTTTTTAATTATGTGAATTGCTAATTTTAGGTGGTTAAATAATTGTGTGTCTGCTGGCGCGTCTATATTAGCGTCTATTCGCGCAGATATATAGACGCAAAATTCGCGTTTATTTACACGCACGTTACATACACTTATAGACGCTCTGATAGACGTGCCCAACTTTGCACGTCTAACATGCGCGTCTATGCCTCGTTTCTGTTGTAGTGAAAGTAGTAGTTCCAAAGCCTACCTCTTGTAGACACACAACGTCTAGCGTGTGGAACCTCTAAAATTAATTCAAAACATGTAGGTGATAATAAGATGATGAAGAGCCTTTTATCCACGATAGCAGTAATGTGAAATCCTAAATAAGAATGACTAGTTCCATTTACGTAGACAAATAGATGTGAACACATACCATCTATTTAAGCTGAGCTAAGAATCATGATATATTGAATGAAGGATAGTGAGCTGCTACAGAAATCGTCAAATTGTGCATCTACATCGGACCTTGCATAATCTATTGTAAACCTTGTACTAGATCTTACTCCATGGTTGTACGACAGTGCACAACATTGCTTATGTAGTATATATTGAATGGGTACAACAAGGGAGAACGCTTAGTTATATGTAACTCTCTACAAACTTGGGTGACCTTGTTAATGATAATATAGGTAGAGTTGTCATCCTGGCATGTTAATAGAATGTTCAGACAAGTTTGATCATTCTAAACACTTAATCCTTTAATGAGTAGCATAAAAACGAGGTAAAAGATGCAACGCCTGTTCTGGCTACTGTGTCGTGTTGTCGACAATGAGAACTCTTCACTCAATAACTCATGACAAACAATTTTGCACGCATGATCAGAGCTTATTTAATTACCGATGATCGGAGGCAATGTTTACAAATATCATGGCATCCTTCTGCGCAAAAAACATGTCACCGTAGACGTTGCAGCATCGCAACTCACCAGATGATATTGGCAGGCATGCCAAGTAGACACATGCGTCACCGATACATATGCATCCATATGTGCCGTCGTTGTTATGCAATTTAAACACAAAATTGGAGGTTTCCGTTATTGTTGGAAATGCAGTTGTTCAGGTCCAGGCTTGTTTGGATGAGGCTACCGCTGGTGGATCTGCAGTTGGCGGTCAGAGTGTTTGCGCCGTTTAGGCCTATATTGGAGCAACTTGCTGCAAAGTCGGCGCCAGGGCATACAAGTTGGCCATTATTATTGCTTATTTTAGCGTTCAGATCGATTGATGTGCTCACATCGTTCCCATTCACGGCTACACAAATGGCGCTGAGTACGGTCCCTGACACGCCTTCATTGGAGCAGGATGCAGCGTAGTCACATGACTGTAAAACACGGAAAAGAGTCAATACAAAATTTGCCTGACGTTCCCAGTAGCCAACTATGCTTCAAGATGAGTATAAGCTATCATATTCTGCCAGTACATGCTTTCTGCTCCAGTCAGCAGCGCACTCCGTTAGCAAAGACTATAAATGCATATTAGACATGTTACAACTTACACGACTTGTTCGTAGTTTTAAGCTCGGAGCAATCAGAATAATATTAATAGAAGTAGCAGTGCTGCTACAGTGCACAATCTTGGTGGTAAGAGTGTCAAGCAGCCAAGCTAATTAGGTGCAGTTCACAGCGCTTTTAACTAGCAGAAGGAATTAGACTCACGGCATGCGCGCCTGCGGCGAGGCCGCAGAGGATCACAAGCAGTACGAGCTGGCCGACGTTACCATGAACAATGCTGAAGGCAGCCATTGGGAGCAGGTGGGATTACAAGAACGACAACGAGGCAATGTAGGTAATGTATGAATACATCGAACATCGACAGGCATACCCTTGCTTTTATAACGGATCTCGGGAATGTGGGCTCTCTTTTTCAAAGCGATTTAACAAGTTCAGCCTGGGATATATCCCAAGACCCAGCCCACGGAAAATCAGCGCACGACTCCTCGACATACAAGAGTCTAGGCGCTGATCAGAGATCAGAGTCATGCACGCACATTGAATATCCTCCAATATATACATGAATATGTTTATATATATATATATATATATATATATATATGCATATATATATCATGAATGGCCCTTTGACAAGTTCAGGCTGGGATATATCCCAAACCACGCAAAATCAGTGCACGACTCCTCGACATACACGAGTCTGGGCGCTGATCAGAGATCAGAGTCATGCACGCACATGGAGCCATACATTTACTGAATATCGTCCAATATATAAATGAATATGATTATATATAATATATATATATATATATATATATGCACGGCGGCAGGTCTACTCGTAATTATAAAAGCGGAGGTGGATGACTTTTTATGTTTTGGCAATGTATGACACGTTGCATTTCCACCGCCTCTCATCACGATACTATAGGATCTACATATCGGGCAGCTCTGATCAAATGTTTAGAGTATATATATAACATATTATTCAAATTTTTTATCCCATTTGGAAATTTGATATGTTTGGATTATTCGTAGACAGGTGACCTAGTGTTCATGGAAAATCGTTTTTAGTGTATTTTGTCAAGGTTAAAATGAGAAAAAAAAAGAAATTAGATTTTTGTTGGTCCTTTTATTTAAAGGATAAATCTTGATAGCTGGTCTTTATTTGGAAGATTCATCAAAATCTATCCTTTTTTTAAAGATTCACTTATCATTAAACCTTGATTTTCAAGGCATTCATAAGAAAATGTCCTTTAAATTTTGAATATAAATTTGCCAAGACTCAAAAGTCAAGATTCATAAATATGACTTAATATACCTATTAATACATCTATGGCATGGAAGAGAATTTAATATGTAATGTTTAACGCTCCAACTCTTTTAGAAGTTAGTTCCTTAAGTTCTAAAGTTTAAACTTCTAAATCATTATCTTCAAAAAATACAAAACTCTCAAGCTTTGTGGGTCCATTTCAAGTGCTTTGAACCATATTCACTCAACAACCTTCTAGATTTTTAGACTCACACAAGCACTCTCAAAGATTGAGTTAAGCTTCTATATTTATATATATGTAACGAGTGTAGAGAGAGAGAGAGAGAGAGAGAGAGATGGCTTGGATATGTTATCCAAGTATGGTATGATAGCATGTAAGCCTCTTTCAGTACCATTGGAGAAAAATGTGAAATTGAGTGCTGATGTTGGAGATGAGATAAAAGACCCTACAATGTTCAGGAGGATAGTAGGGAGTTTGATTTACATGACTATCACAAGGCCAGACTTGAGCTATGATGTTGGCCTTGTCAGTCAGTTTATGCAGATGCCTAGAAAGCCTCATTTGGATGCAGTTAGACGTATATTGGGGTATGTGAAGTCCACTTTACATTATGGAAATTTTTATGAGGTAGGTAAGGACGTACAAGTCTTTGGATACACAGATGCAGATTGGGCTGGCAGCATGTCAGACAGAAGATCTACAAGTGGATTCATGTTTTCCCTTGGTAGTGCAGCAGTTACATGGAGCAACAAAAAGCAACCTACAATTGCTTTATCAAGTATAGAGGCTAGAGAGAGAGGGGGAAAGAAAGCAGGGGAGGGTAAAAAAGAATAGATCAGAGAGATTCAAACATATATAAAATACATATTGAAGTCTAAAAATTTATATATGAGATAGCATTTGTAATGTCTGGTATATTGATTAATTGTTTCTGACCAATGACTCTTTAAAATCTTTTTTAAAAAAATAAGTCATTGCATTACATATTTCATAAATTTACATTAGGCTTCTAAAATTAGTTTTTGTGTTATTGGAAAACATAATTCACTATGTCAAACCTTATGCAATCTTCATTGCCTCATATGCGTGATTTTATTAAAGTGCAATCAAATGAAAATGAGGTATCAGGGTCTAAGCATAGAAGGTAAACAAGAACCTTGTATCTAATGTTTGTAATGAAACAATTGATTTAAAAAATATTGAATTCAAAGAAAAAGATAAGCTTGTAGGAGATGTGGAAATGCTAAGACATCAAACTCTAGGGCAGATTGGAATGAAGCATGGACTAGAACTTTCGATTGGGCATACTTTGATCGTGAATTAGCTAGAATATTTTTCACATTTTGTAAACAAGATCCAAAAGGAAAGAGTGAATTTGGTAAATGTATCTCAATAAATATCCAAATTAGTGTATTAACTGATCACACAAAACCTAAGTCTCATAAGCTAGCCACATATCACTGTGATGTCAAAAAAATATTAATAACTCATACATTAGAGAAAGGAAAAGATAAAACTGATTGTGCATGTAAAGTTCTATTTGCTGTTGTAAATCAAGTAACAAAGCATGACTTATCTTTTTGTACTTATGAACATAGTTTAGAATTACTTGAGGTCCTTGATTGTGATCCTACTGAGATGTATAGAAATGATAAGGCATGTGCCATGTTTATACAATATATTAGTGAACCTATATTTAAGGCTCAAATTGCTAAGATTTAATTGTCTCATTTTTAAAGTTTAATATTAGACGAGTCTACAGATGTAGGAAATAGGCAAAATATGATTGTCCATGTTTCTTTTTTGGATAATTATGCACTTTCTACCATGTTTCTAGGTTTAATAGAGCTAGATAATGGCACTCCATCTTGTTTGTATGATACATGCATTGATTTCATGTCGAAATGTGGGCTAGATATTTCAAAAATGGTTTGTTTTGGCTGTGATGGTGCCTCTGCAATGATAGGTTATCATATTAAATTATCTACTAGGTTGAAAATTGATAACACATTCATGACAAATATTCATTGCATTGCCCATAGGACAAGATTATGTTCAGCTGATATAGTAAAAAAATTTGAAATTGCACAAAGCATTGATTCATGCATGGATTCAATTGCTTCTATTTTCTTAACTTATTACTTGTAGAACTAAAGCATTAGAGAACTTATAAGAAGAGTTCAATTGCACAATTTTACATTCCAATTGTATTCACAAGGTAAGATGGCTTCGTAGACAAATTATTGTAAAACAAGTGTGGAATTCTTATGAGGCAATATTAGCATATACTCAATTAGAAAATATGACTCTTTTTGATAAATTAGTAAACTTAGAGTTCATGTATAATTTACATTTTCTATTAGATGTCTTTGATAGATTAGGCATGTTGAGTAGAGTTTTTCAAAGTGATTTTGTGGATGTTACGGTGTCATGACGTTGTGCATCCACCATTGTGAACTTGAGGGTGGAGTTTCTCACCAAGAATTTAAACACATTAGTGAATGTTATTAGGAATTTGTTTTACGTTGTACGTTTCTTTTTGTTTGCATTTTGCGTGAGCACATGTAGTTAGGCAAGTCCACATACACTCTTTTGCTCAAAACATACAGTACCAGGGAAGGTCTATAAATGGGTAGCAAATATACAACTAAATCTTAAGGTCAGGGATTGAAATACCCATGGACATTGGTAATGTCTGAGTTGACATGTATGTAATAGGTGGGGATCTTGAGGAGTCCTAAAGAGTTTTTAATGGCTACCAAGTAGAGATGCTTTTTCTTATGGCACTTGTTATCAAGATGTACTCAACATAGGCAATTTTATCAATTGGCTTTTGAGCTTTTCCAAAGGATGTAAGAGTAGGGAATAGAAGCTAACATGATCTTTTTCTTGTGCATGATGAAAGCTTGTGGTAAAGTAGAAGCTTTACAGTTGGGAAGGTTGGAACACCACCTAACACTCAGCATTGGGTTATTGTTTTTATCCGATTGTCAATAGAGAACATGTATGTGAAGCATTCTAGACTACCATAGGTACATGAAGAGTTTGATAAGTTGCCAAGTCGAAGCATTGTATCATAAGGCATAATGATCATTGGATATGCCTTGCATGGCCCCTTGAATATGGTCCTCAAACTCTATAGTGAAATACTAGAGGAGGATATTGATCTAGATAGGGTAATTCTTGTAGGTGTGATGAAAGTTTGTGCAACTACAAGAACAATAGGCCATGGAAGGTTGGTACATGATCATGCCTATGTTGGATCTCAGAAGCTCCAGTTTCGTGTGAACTTTAAAGCACACACAAAAAGGTATTTATGCTTTGCAGCAAGTCTACCTCACAGTGAAATTGCAGCCTAGATCCACGAAAATGTGATGGATGATGTTTAAGAAGATCACTTTTGGAGCCCCGAGAGGAAAACCAAGGAAAAGGGAATTCTCTTGCAAGAAAATCTATCTTGTAACATCAACAAGCTTGTTTATCATATTTCATATTGTCACAATGAAGAAAAGAACACCAGGCACAACAAATCTTCATGCAGCATCATGTAAATCTCCCACGGTTTTTAATAAAATCAACCATATTCTTCAACATCTTCACAAAATCCATCAATATCACAAAGAAAACAAAGAAGTACACCCCATCTTTGAATGGAAATACATCACATAGTATTCATCTTCAATATCTTCATAGTCTTCTCTCTCAATCTCTCATATACAATCACTCTGTTTCAATAGAATTGGCTATCTCTGACTCTCTCTCACACACTCCATCAATAATACATCATATCCTCACTACAATCTCTCAAAAATTACTCTCAATAATCACTCTTAGGTCGTGGATACCCCTCCCAAGAGGTATGTCTGATATGAAAGGTCACCAGAGCCACTACAGTGTCTCTTCACAGCTCACTACTGTCACTTCACTCTAGTCTTCTCTTGAGTCTTCAACAGCTACTTCTTCCACTTCTTTAAGCTCTTTTGCACTTGTATTCACCTCTTTCCAAGGCTAGAAAACTTTCCCAAAATCACACATACATTCCACAGAACACTTACAGAACAATCTACAGAACAGTACCAGAACAGTTACAGTACAGAAGCAGAACAGAAACAGAACAGAAGCAGAAGCTCTACAGAAGACCTACAGAAGGTTACAGAAGGTTACAGAACCTCATAACTCACTCTCAAACCATTTCAAACTCTCACAAAACATTCAATAAGCTTTCACAATATCTCATTCTTCATCAATCAATACTCCATCCCTCCTTACAGAAGACAATCAGAACAAAACAGACCAAAACAGAGCAAAACAGAAGGTATACAGAACCATTCAGAACCTATCAGAACATCACAAAACCATCAACAAACATCATGATCTTCCAAAACACAATCAATATCATCCAAAACACTCTCAATCCACTTCCAAATCAACCAATCATCCCATAAAATCAACCATTCAGCTCTCAAAAACAACAAAAATCAGCCAAAAAACAAGTCATTTCAACACTCAACATATCCCCACACTTAATAAGGAAGCGTCCTCGCGACCCAGGAAAAAGGGAATACAAGTTCATTTAAAAGCTTCACGTTGATCTTCAATATCTTTTCACAAAGAATCCATCTACCACGACCCCAACTTATAACCTGTTTATTGACATTCATGCACAACTTTGGGATAGGCTTTGAATCAGTATGGGAGTGCCTATGCATATACGTTAGGTACCAAGCAAAGTGAGCAGTTAATCTCACTGAGGGATCTGCAGACTGGGAATACTGCTGGGCAAAATGAACATAGTTTTGATAAGCTTGACTTGAAACTGTCCATTCCCCTGGAATTACTGGCCAATTAATCTGCGGTCCTGTAAGGCAATCATCCGAACTCCATCCCCTTCTTCTGGAAATCTGAGTATCAAAACCGGCACAGTCACTAACCAACTGAGGTGGTTGAGATATGGAAGTGCTAGGAGAGGGTAATGGAATAAGGGAAAGTGGATGTAGGGAAGGATAGGAAAAATCATAAAAGGAAGAAAAGGTTAAAGAAGGAGTGGCAGAAATTTGTAAGGAATCACTAAGGAAAGGTGTTAACTGATAAATAGGAAATGTGGAGGGTACATTTATGAGGGGTGAAGGACAGGGTGGAGAAGGGGAAAATACCCTATCCTCAATAAAGGAACAATAAGTGAAAATAGGAATTTGAGGAAAATTGGAAGGTTGGAAAAGAAGGGGTAAAATTACTGTGGAATTTATTTGACAAAGGGAAAAATATATAGCATAGCGGTGAGCCAATTGTTGGTAATAAAGGAGAGTAGGAACAGAAGGTCCCAAGAGAGATCGTCTCTGATAGGCATCAAAGAAAGTAGCATCAAATGGATTATGTTTGGAAAGATAGGTTAAGAGATCCATCCTCAGTTGGTTAGTACTCTGTACAAAGGTAGGAGCTGTGTTTTGTCTTTGATTGAGGACCACTGAATCAATCATAGGATGCCACGAACTATCTTGACAATCAGCTACTTTGGAGGAATAACTCTGAAACATATCAGCTATGCGCAACTCCAAATGATTGACATAGAGAACAGCCTGTAAGACCACATCCCCCACATACCATGCCATATCTACCTCATCTGGAATTAACAAATCTCCTCGGAGATACATGTATGACATCAACATGGTGTCTGGCGTGACAGAATCTTCAAAGAGCATTCTGACTACCTCTGTCAACAACTCAGCAGACCAAGCCCCACTCCAGCCATCCTCTGGAAAAGGTAAATCCATCGTGGAAAGCTTCATATAGAAGACCAACTTCTGTAAGTGGTAGTGGACAAAGAAAGAATGGTCAGGTAAGACATATTCCTGAAACTGTTCAAAGGTAGACCATAACAAGTCCATTCTGGACTGCAATCTTTCCACTTTGTCTTGGAATAGAGGGCACAAAGTAGCCTGTCTCTGTAAGGCAGCCAAGTCCTGCTGTGAAAGAGAGGGAATTAATGGAATAGGAGGGCTTGGAGGAACAGAGCGGGACTTTGCAAGCTGATCTTGCAACTGCTGGATTTGGGAGGCTTGGTTGGCCACTGTGTCATTAGCCATCTGTAAAGCTGAAAGCTTATCATCTAAAAGAACTTGGAATTCTTTCGCTTCACTGGACAGCCTCTCCTTCTCTGCTGAAAGGTTAGTAACCTGTGACTGAGCCTTGAATAACTGGGTTTTCAATGAAGAAATCTCATCGCTGTGAGTAGCAACCAGTTGGGTTTGCTGTTCCATTTGCTTAAATAGATCTGCTAGGGTATCCTTAGCAGAAGCTAACTCGGATGTTGCCTTATGCAACTGGTCTTTGGACTGCATGAGCTCTTCATAGAAAGATGCGTACAGCTGCTGAACACAGGCTGTCACTGACAACTCAATGGAACTTTGAATATCCTTGCAGAGGAAAGGAATGGCATCTCCTGAAACGAGACTGTTTAGGGAAGGAACTGAGATCTCCAAGGATCCTTCTCTATGTGCTCTGAACAGGTTATTGCAAGTGAGATACCCAGGGAGGTCACTGCCAGAAGTAGCAGGGATAGGCACTGAGGGAAGTACAGCAGGGGCTTTGTCTGCTACCCTCTTCAAGCGTTTACGCTGTATGACCAGGGGAGGCGGAGAATCATCATCCTCAATGTCAATAGGTGCTGACTCTTCTGAAGGTGGAGGAGGAGGTACTGGATCTGATGGAGGAGGTGGAGGCACAGTCTTCTGTAAACCTGAATAGGTCAAGAAGGCAGACAAATATGATCCATAGGTAACATTGGTAACATTACCCCTCGTGACTTTAACGAAATGCTGATCCATCTTAGTAAGGAGGTATGTGCTCCAATCAATGGCAACTCCTTTTAGCACCATCCTGGAAGCTGTGAAAAGCTCTTTGGACAAATAATGGGATGGCGTTTTGGCAGGCATGAACCTGTCCTGAAGGAACTGGCACATCGTCTTCCAGACGGGATCAGTGATCATAGAAAACGAAACTCCTGAAGAGTTTATCACTTTCTTGACATCAAGGACTTCCCTTGTCTGCTTCTGCAACAGTTTGAGAATCTCCTCATTAGAGAAGAGCTGTCGAGTGGTCACAAAAGGTTCTCCTTTAAAGGGTAAGGACAGAGCCTTCCCTAAGCCTCGAGACGTCAATGTCATAGACATACCTTGGACTACTCCTGTCTTCTTGCTGTAAGAGGCCAGGAACGCATCACATACGGACGGATCCTCTGGAAGTAATGGAAAAGGAGTGGCCACAAAAGCAGCAAGTCCTGCCTTCGTGAGGGGCTCAAAAGTAAGTAGGGACGAGTAATCCCTACTAACTAGTGGGACGTACTGGATAGGGGGAGGAGCATGAGAAGGCGCCATTCAGATGGTTACACACACACCACAAACACAGACAATCAAGGTGAATGCCTGCAAAGCAACAGACAAAAACCAAGGATAAGAGAATTACCAAATAAGACATGACCCGACCTACTAACCCCAGGCAAACCACATCCTAGAAAAAATTTGACATGACCTCGAGACAAATGCGACCGAAAGCTTCATGCGATGCATCAAACAAACACCCTGAACCCCGTATCAGGCAACAAAAGAAAAAACTACATACCGTACCCGTAACCGTAACTGTAACTAAAACAGGAAACCAAAACCATACCATAGCAATATATCATCTGTACGACATCTGTGATAGAACCAAGACTGGACCATGGAAAACAACACTAAGAACTGCGTAAACCCATCCCACGAAACGGTTTATTAAAAAGGGAATTAAGTGCAGTGAGGGGGGAATTTAATTTAATGAAGGGTTGATTTTAATTAATTATTAAAAATGGGTGAATTTTTATTAGGTGATAAACCTTAATAAGAAAACGGCGGTTCCTTATTATAAATTTATTTACCAATTATTAGGTTAAACGGTGCAGTTATGCGATTCCCGGACTTCGATTCCCGACTGGGTCTCTAAATGCAATTCATTGATTATAATTAAGGTGATGTGGAGCGCTTTTTTGCCAGCGCGTGCTCATGTGACGGCTGGTTGATTTTATTAAAATTTTAGAGTGTCTCTGTAGCGCACGTAGCGCGTGCTAAGTGAACGGCTGGTTTATTTTAATTTAAAAAAAATGTGTGTTTAGCGCGAATGCGCGTGGAAACGGTGGGTGAATTAAAGAGTTTATTTTAACAATTAATTGTGATTAAGGGGGAAAAGAAATAACATAACATAAAATAAATACCTGGAAGGGTGTGTATGAAATGCAGGAATGCGCACGGAAGAGTCCCAGTAAAGGAAAAGTAAAAAGCACTGATGAAACAACAAACAACACCTTAGCAGATGTGGTAATTTGATTGATGTTGGTTTTTTATTTTTATTTATTTTATTTTATTTTTAGTTGTGATCTTTTTATGTTGGAATAAATGGAAAATGAGCAAGGGAGGTGAGGGAAATTTTTTAGAATGTTTTTAGAAATTTTTACAAATTTTAAAATGAATTTTCCATATTTTGTGGCAATTTATGGGTAATTTTAGGAAAGATGGATTTTTCTGAAATTTTAGGAAAGGCAATTCCTAGCAGACAAAGGTCCAAAAATTGGCAAAAGACAGAAGGAATTTTTAGAAATTTTTTAAGGGAAAAATTAATGTTGTGATTAATTAAGTCACATGAATCACATTAATCACATTAGTCATATTAGTCATAAGTCACTTAAGTCAGGTTAGTCATGTTAGTCATGTAAATCCACCTAGGTTAGTCTGGTAAGTCAACCTAGGTTAGTTAAGTTAGGTCTACCTAGGTTAGTTAAGTCTAACTAAGTTAGTTAATTAAGTTTAACTAAGTTAGTTAATTAAGTCTAACTAAGTTAGTTTAGTTAGGTTGTAACTAAGTTAGTTTAATTAAGTTTTAACTAAGTGAGTTTAGTTAGGTGTTAACTTAGGTTAGTTAGTGGCTAACCTAAGAGGAGGTGGAGGTTGGAGGTGGAGGTGAAGGAGAAGGGGGAGTCGGCGACGGGCGGCGCTGCGGCGGCGACAGCGGACGGGGCGACGGCGACGGCCGGACGGCGACAGCGGGTGCGACGGCGACGGTCGGACGAGGAGGCGCTGCGGCGCGGCGAGGACGACTACGGCGGTGGCGCCGGGTGGGCGAACAACTGCGACGGCAACGGTCGGACGAGGAGGCGCTGCGGCGCGGCGAGGAGAGGAAGGAGAAGGGGAGGAAGAGGGAGGAGGAGGAACGCGCGGGGGGGGCGCTCTGTGGAGGAGGAGGGGGACAGGGAGAGGAGAAGAAGTGGAGAGAGAAGGAGAAGGCGTGGAAGAGAGAAGAAGGAGGAGAGAAAGTGGAGGAGGTCGTCGGGAGGGAGGAGAGAAGGAGGGAGAGGGAGAAGAAGGGGAGAGAGAAGGAGAAGGCGTGGAAGAGAGAAGAAGGAGGAATAACGCAGAGAGAGAGAGAGAGAAAGAAGAAGAAAGAGAAGAGAAGAGAGAGAAGGAGAAGGTGGTTGAGAGTGGGGGGGGGGAAGGGTGTCCGTTGGGTAGGTTTTTTTTTTTGAATTGTTTTTTTTTCAATAAAAGGTGGGCGGGCAGGGGTAAGGGAGGATGGGCGAGGTCAAAAGGGGGCGGATCCCCGTCCCGCGCACGTGCGCGGGGCGGGGTAAAAAAATTTGCCGTGATGGGATTGAAACGACGCTGGAATGACGGTACGGGGTACGCGGACACGACCGGGGCGCGTGGAGACACGTTAAATCGAAAACGGGCGCGTTCACGCGCAAAACGGGCGCGAGAAAAAACGTAAAAATAAAGAAAAATTAATAACTCCCAATCCGGATGTCAAAACGAAATATCGTAAAAAGGAAAAGTGGGCAGGACGACAGGGAGGAAACAGGAAAAATACGGGACGGGGGTTCCGGGAGGGATAAAGGGCGTTCACGTGCAAAAAACACAAAAAACGAACCAAAAACGCAATTGAAAAATTAATAGCGAAAGATCCGTGCATCGGAATAAGGTGCAGCAAAAAGGAAAACTAGGCAGAAAGATGTGCCCGACAATCCTATCATGTCAAAACATAATTCCGACTGAGATAAGACATATTCACATGGGAAAAACCCAAAAAATAAACCCGAAAATGGGATCGGAAATTAATATCGGACGAACCATTCACCGGAATGACATGCAGTAAGAAGAAAAAATGTCCGCAGGAAAGAGTGGCACAGGGTTATCACGTTAAAATGCAGTTCCGGCAGAAATAGGAGGGGTTCACATGTGAAAAACTCCAAAAATACTCCCGAAAAGTCATTTAAAAATTAATAAGTAAAAATCTAGAAGTCAAAAAAGGGTAGAGGAAAAAGGAAAAAGGGAGGGGAAGGCACAGGGAACACGGCTGTCAAATCAAATTGGAATTCCGATGCAAACAAGGCAGGTTCACATGGAAAAATGTCAAAAATACACACGAAAAAGTCGTGAAAACCCAGAAAATTAATAACGGACAAACCATGTATCGGAATGATGCAGAATAAAAAGGAAAAATGTCAGGGGAAAATCTTTGGTCAGGGCTATGATGTCAAATCACGGTTCCGAAGCAAGAAAAGGGCGTTCACATGGAAAACCGTCTAAATTGCATAAAATGCTTCAAAAATTAATAACTCAAAAACCGTGCACCGGAACAGGGGTAGGTAAAAAGGAAAAATGATCAGTTCAATGGGAGAAACAGGGCTATGAGGTTGGATTTGGATTTAAGTGAACGTAGGGTGCATTCACATAGCAGGACCTCAAAATCAGGGAATGAAGGAAAACTGCAAATGAACAGCCCCAAGGGTGGGTGGAAAATAACCGGGTGGGTGGGAAGGGACCCCAGGAGGGTAAAAGCAAGGCAAGGCATACATGCATTAGCAAGATAAGGCATATGCAGATGAGTATGCAATGTAGACGCGCAGGGACGCGTCCCCACACTTAAGACCTTAACGGATAGGGTTAATCGAGCAACAGGGACCTAGAACCACGCCACAGACCATCCACTAACTTCCCCACACGTAAAACATGAACATCACTAAGAAACATAAGTTGTAGGGTTAGAAAAACTTGGCCCGTTCGGTCAAGAATCAAGGTTGAGTGTCAACGGCATGTCCAGTGTGGTTGTCGGCGCTGGAGGGACCAAGGCATCTTTACAGCGCACACGTCCGTCATGGAAGGGACCACGCGGTAGCACCCAGGGAGGTAGCTGATGGAAGGAATCGCAGGAAATTCGTCGATGATGAGGGATATTGCACTCAACTCACAGTCACTCAATTGGAATGAAAGATCAGTCACTCGCCCCATGACTGATATCACTTGAGGAAGAATGATTAAAACCCATATCGCATACCCGGTTGAGGAATCGACAAGGGGGAAATGGTGTAGAAAGGAGTATGCCAGGGTGCACAGTTGATGGTGCATTAGTGCATCCCGCCCGTCTGGCATAAGTGCAAGGAGGAAGGCAAGGGAGCCTTACAGTGCCGTGTACAGAACAGGGTGATGTGTCTTGTATTGACGGTAAAAACCCATCCCGTGGGTGCACAGGGAAACAGGAACATACCTGACTCCAAGTGTCGTAACGTCCCTCAATCTCACCTCTCGGTAAATGATTGAAGAAACTCCAGTCACACTCAACCCATCCTCTGTCTCACGCTCGGTGGATAGATACAAGAGGGCAGCCTTTTCCTGAAACCCATTGATGTAATCCTCACAATCACTGGTGCAAAGATTGTATGCCTTGTGCGCATTTGATGGTGCAAATGTGCATCCCGCCCTGTGCCGGCATACGGTGCAAGAAGGAAGGCAAGGGAGCCTTATGGTGCAGTGCACAGGGACAAATTGTGCTTTGTGCATTGAGAGGTCTATCCCGTGCGTGCAACACTTCATTCACACTTCTCATCTCTCATTCGATTTGAAGGAAAAAGACTGGTCTCTCGCCCCACCCCCTGTCTCACTCTCTGTTGATAGATACAGAGGGCAACCGTACTCACTTCCCCATCCGGTTAGGATGAAAGCTCACATCACTCGAGGGGTTGTCGATGAAGATCGCGTCATCAGTTGTTGAGGAGGCGTACCCAGGGAGGTAGCCATCAAATCGAATATTGTGTTGAATAGGACATGTCATCTGCTAGAGGACAGTTAGTCACTTTGCAAAGAGACCCAGGACACAGCGTACCAAGGGAGGCAGCGTCGGAATTGGATCCTAGGGATATCAATCAATGAATCCGCTTTCTGGACTGCTGGGTGTTACCACCTTTTCCACAGCCAGCTTCCCGCCCAAGGGTGTTTACCACCTTTTCTTGGAGCGAGGCCTGCTATGACAGGGAATTGCTTCATTTTCTCTCATAACAGATTTGTTTATTTGTTTTTTTTTCTTTTTCTCTTCTTTGTTTTTTTTTTTTTTTCCCCCTATTCCCGAGGGTGTTTCCACCTTTTCTCGAAGAATAGGTCGGCATGATAGGGACCTAAGTCCTTTTCTCCCATGACCGATATGTTTTGTTTTTTTTTTCTTTTTTCTTTTTTTTTTTTCTGCAAAGTGAGCAAGGGAATGGTAGAAAGACCATTTGTCAGAACCCACCTTGCCACTGTCGCTGGTGGAAAATAGAGGATAAGAGATCAAGGCTGGAAGGGGGGTTTGAGGGGATAGAGGGTTGCATCCACGTCATCAGGAGTGATTGAAGAACGGCTATCAGAAGTAGCATCATAAGAAGTACAGTGCCGCGCCAACGAGGGAAAGGATCAAGTGTCCGTAATTGTCAAGCTCCCCAAGGAGGGAAGTACTTCTTTAGGCGATATCCATTGATCAGAAAGGGATCATCAGAGGCATCAACGGTCTGTACTTGGACAGAGCCATTAGGGTTGACTGCAAGTACCTTATAGGGGCCCATCCACCGCTGTTGGAGCTTGCCAGGAAACTTGCCAAAGCGTGAATCATAGGCTAGGACCAAATCACCTTCTTTGAACTCCTTGTGCTTGATGAAACTGTCATGGTAAGCCTTACGTCGGGCTTGCGTGGCTTCCATGCACTGTAGAGCCATCCGACGAATTTCGTCCAAACATTCCAAGTGCAGGAGACGGCGTTGCAATGAATCGTCATCCCCCAATCGCTCTTTAATAGCCACTCTCAAAGAGGGTAATTCCAGTTCAACAGGAAAAACTGCTTCTGTACCATACACCAGCTGGAAAGGTGTTTGTCCTGTTGCTGCTTTATGGGAGGTTCTGTACGCCCAGAGGGCCTCTGTAAGTCGATCGTCCCAATCACGACGATGTGCGGCAATCGTTCTTGTCAGAATCGAGCAGAGGATGCGATTGGTGACTTCAACTTGGCCGTTGGCTCTGGGGTAATAGGGAGTGGACTTGCGATGGCGGATCTTATACAACTCTGTCAACTCTTCCATGACTTTGTTAAGGAAATGAGTGCCTCTGTCACTTACCAGCTCTAAGGGACTGCCAAAACGGGTGATGATATTCTCGTACATGAACAGGGCCACGCTGTTACCATCGTCCCGCTTGAGGGCTTTAGCTTCACACCACTTTGTGACATAATCCGTACATACGAGGATGTATCGGTTCTGTTTCCTTCTGGTAGGAGGATCGATTGGACCTACGAAGTCGATGCCCCACTTCTCAAACGGCTTCAAGGGAAGGATAGGTTGCAGTGGCATGGCACTTGTCTTCGTGGGTTTCCCCATTCTTTGACAAGCATCACATCTTTTACAGTAATCATAGGAATCTTTGTGAATGGTAGGCCACCAATATCCTGCTAACAGAGCCTTCCTGGCCGTAGCTTCTCCTGCAAAGTGACCTCCACATGGCTCGTCGTGGCAAGCCTTCAGAACAATCCCAATCTCATCCCCGGCAACACATCTTCGGAGCACTTCATCTTTACCTTTCTTGTACAGTGCACCGCCTAGCAGGGTGTAGGGGGCTGATTCTAGCATGAGCTTCTTCCTTTCCCGACTAGAAATACCAGGAGGGTACTGTTGGGTTGCCAACAGATTGGCAATGTCTGCATACCAGGGAGTGACAGTTTCTACCAAGAATAGGGAAGCATCAGGGAGGTCTGGATCATCCTGCTCCTCGTCTGCAGTTTGTGGGATACGCGACAGATGATCAGCCAGAACATGGGAACGACCAGGCTTAGTAATCACCTCAAAGTTGAACTCCTGGAATAGAAGGAGCCATCTCATCATTCGTCCTTTCACATCTGCTTTGTTCATTAAGAAGGACAGGGCCTCATGATCCACATAAAATTTAAAGTGAGTAGATAGGAGGTAATGGCGAAACTTCTCCAGGGCAAACACCATTGCCAAGCACTCCAACTCTGTCACTGTATAGTTCCGTTCCCTATCAGTGACTTTTTGGCTTGCATAATAGATCGGTTGATCCAACTTCGAGGAGCCCTTTTGGCATAGGACAGCACCTAAGCCTTCAATTGATGCATCAGTGTGTACGTGGAACTCTTTCGTCCAATCAGGAGGTTGCAGAATGGGTGCCTCTATCAGACACTGCTTCAGAGTGTGGAAGGCTTTGTCACATTCTTCCGTCCAAGTAAACTCTGCATCTTTCCTCAGGAGCTTATGCAAGGAGGTTGCCTTTGTCGCAAAATGGGCTATGAACCTTCTGTAGTAACCCACATGGCCTAGGAATCCCCTCAACTGTTTGAGGTTGGTGGGTGCTGTCAGAGCGGCGATCTTTTCGATCTTTGCAGGGTCTGTTGATATCCCTTGTGCTGAGACAATGTGGCCCAACAGAACTCTAGAAGAAACCCCAAAGATGCATTTGTCGGGGTTGAGGGAAATCCCATACTCCCGGCATCGGTCAAAGCATTGTTCCAAATGTCCCCAGTGTTCACTGATCAAACTGTAGACACAGAAGTCATCCAAATATACTTCAATAAAGTCGTGCAGATGATTTTGAAAGGCAACCATCATGACTCGTTGGAAAGTAGCAGGGGCATTGCAGAGCCCAAATGGCATCACTCGGTAAGCGTAGGTCCCCCATTCTGTGGTGAAGGTTGTTTTGGATTGGTCTTCTTCTGCGATCTGGACTTGATTGTATCCGCTGAATCCATCCAAAAGGGAATAAAGCTCATGTCCTGCCACTGTGTCCAACAGTTGGTCTGTGAAAGGGATTGGAAAATGATCCTTCTTTGTCTTGGAATTAAGCTTTCGGAAATCCACACATATTCGCAATTTGCCATTCTTCTTGGGTACAACCACGATGGGTGAAACCCATTCACTGTTTGCCACTGGATAGATGAACTCGGCTTCCAGAAGCTTCAGCAGCTCCGCTTTCACCAATGTGGAATAATTCGGGTTCATTCGCCTCTGTCGTTGCCGTACTGGCTTGGCATCAGGCTCCAAATCAATATGATGTTGACATATTGTGGGATCAATCCCCTTTAGGTCTTTGTAGGACCACGCAAACACGTCCAAATTTTCTTTCAACAAGTTGTACAAAGTTGACAACTCCTCTTCTGGGAGACTGCTACCCACCTTTAAATGGCATTCAGTGCCTTCTGCATCCACAAAGGTTAACTGTCTTTCACCTTCTACTTCACGGATGAAGGTCCCACGGAATGCTTCTGGATACAGATCCGACTCCTTCAAAGGAGTGATGTCCTCTTCTGATGTCCCACTAGAGCCAACTTCTTCTTTTGGTGGAGACTTAGGTTGCTCCTCTTGGCTTGAAGACTCATCTTCTGATGACGCATCCAAGAACGTCACATAACATGGACCCTCTGATTTCTGTTGGGTTTGTGGGACTGGTGCTTGTTGGCACGGTGCATCATCATCATCTTTCTTTGGCAAGGATGGGTTAGGATGGCAGGAGCCACACGTAAAAGACGGCTTGCTCTTCTTAATCCATTTCTTATAAAGGTTTTGCATATGAGAAGATCCATTTACCAGACCAAATGGTACCATCGCCATTCTGTCCCATAGCATGAGCTCATCGGCTTCTGATACTTCTGGAACTTCTTCCTCAAATGTATCCTCTTCAGGTGGGATAGACTCTTCTGGCTCACTTTCATCACCTTCTTCGTCCATAACATATTCATCCTCTTCTGTCTCTGTCTCTGTCTCTGCGTCTGCTTCTGCTTCTGCTTCTGTTTCTGCTTTTGTAGGAGCTCTGTAACAGAAGAACAGATTCTCTGTTTCCTCTCCTGCTTCTGTCTCTGTTTCTGCTATGGCCATGTAACAGGGAGAGCAGTACATCCATGGTTCTATCTCACTGTCAGAAGTGATTTCAGAAGTCATTCCCGGTTCAGGTAGGAAGTATTCACCCATTGATAATGGCTTTCCATCTTTTGGAAGTCGGCTTACAGTATCCACTGTTAAGGAATGTGCCACTGTTTTCTTGGGAAGGATCTGTTTTACAGCATCTTCGTCTGCTGATGTTCCATCCGTAGCCTCGTTAGGGGAATCAGAAGATAATTCCAAGGAGGTGGATCCATGTCCTTTTTGAGAACCATACAATTTCAGCACCACTTTGTTGGGTCCTCTACCCAAGATCAAAGTTCCTTTAAACCAATCCGTCCTTGCTCGGGCTTCAAAAAGCCATGGTCTGCCTAGTAACAGAGGATAGGATGTACCATAAGAGTTTGGCTTCACCACCAGATAGGTTAGCCAATAATCTTTTCCAGCCACTGTAGTCTTCACATATGGAAGAATGCCCAGAGGCTTGATTCTGCTCTGATCCGCCAGTCTGATGAGCCATTGGGTTGGTTGCACACCTTGTAGGCCTAGATCCTTCATTGTCACATCCGTCATAATGTTTACTGATGAACCTCCATCAATCAGTGCATTTGCAATGAAGCAGCCTTCTATCCATACGCCAGTCTCTGGAGTACCCGGATCTAAAAAAGCATTAGCCACATCCACTTCTTTTACAGGCTCTGGAGCCTTGTCGGACTTTGTCACTGTGGAGGGAGCAATCCTTAAACCACGTCTTTTCGTCAGTATACTTTTGAACCTTTTCCGACAACTGGGAGACAACATCAATAGTTGTCGGAATGTGAGGTTTGGTTTAAAGGTATCTAGATCTCTGACCAGATCGTATTCCTTAATAGGATCCACTGGCTTCTCTAACCGATTAGGGAATGGGGCAACACCCATTTTCATTTTCCCTCTTTCTTCCAACAGAGGAATTACAGGAACTTCTTCTGCCACTTGTGGCACTTCCTCCTCTTCTGTATCCTGGACCTCTGGTCCTGCCTCTGTAACTGTCTCTGTAACTCTCTGTGGCACTGTAGGGCTCTGTACGGCACTGTTAGGCTCTGTTCTGCTCTGTTCTTCTGGTGGAAGATTGAACTTCATTGTCTTGGCAGGAGGGTTATTTTCTTTCTGGGTAGGTGGTTCCTTCTGCTTTGCACGAGTGATGGCAGCAACTTCCAATTCTACCAAATTGGAGGTAGGCTCTTGGGCCTTGGACGGACTATCAGTAGCACTGTTTTTCACTGGGGCTGGGCTTGGACAGTCTTTTGCAGTGTGGCCTTCTCCTTTGCATCGACTGCATAAGGGCTTGTAATCCACTGACCTTCGAGGATTTGGACAATTTGGTGAGATGTGTCCCTTTTCCCCGCATCTGTAACACTCCACTTCTGATCTCTGACCACCGCCAGACTGTCTTCCTCTGTAACTTTGAGAAGGAAATCTTCTGGGTCCGAAATTAGGACCAAACTCTCTAGGCTTGGGTCCAATATCTTGTGTTGTCATTTTGGATTCTAGCAAGTTAAATCTTGCGTCTTCTTCCTTTCTTCTCCTATCATGCATCTCCTTCAGAGAGCAAATGTCCTCTGTATGATTCTTCCGCAAACAGTAGGAACAAAAGGCTCTAGGGATGGTTGGTTTCCGTGTACATTCAGTGGCTAAATGGCCTGCTTGATGACACTTACCACACCAAGTATTTGACCGCATCACATCTCTTCCTGCTCCTGCAACATTGGATATGCTCGCTGTGTTCACTTTCAGCGTCTGTAGTTGCTCTGTAATCACATCCATCAACTCCTTTTTGATGTTTGCAACTGAGTTAGATAAATAATCCTTCAAGCTTTCTCCTCCTGACGTACTGGTAGGAGGGTTTTGAGGAGTTTCTGTAATCACTGCATAAACTGGTTGGGTTGGTACAGAGGGGTCTCTGTTCTGGTTCTGATTCAGTGCTCCTGTTTGAACTGTTGGCTGTTGACTCCAGTTGGTAGGGTTCCACTGTTGCTGCTGATTTGGCATTGAGGAAATTGGTTGAGACCATGGTTGTTGTGGTGGAACCACCATTTGAGGCATGGATTGTGGCCACTGTGGATTTGGTGCACTGTACTGTGATACCGGGGGCATCTGTTGGTAGGGATAGGGAACAGTCCCTGGGACTGCATTTGGTGGGTAGATCATTCCTGGCACCAGAGGAGGTAGGACTCCTCTTCCTGTATTCATTGCTAATCTAGCTTCCACTTCATCGTACAGTCTTGCACCTTCTGTTGCAGCTTGCAGTGTGGCCGGTCTTTGCAGCTCCACAAACTTACGGACTTCTGGTTGTAATCCTCTGAGAAACACTCCCTTCTGAATGCCATCATCTAGATTATGGTTAGTCCACCTCTTGAGGATGGATTCCATTCGTGAGACATAGGCTTCCACTCTTTCTCCAGAGGACTGACTTAGGTTCATAAATTCCTCTCTCATCCGCTCTTCAAAACCTTCACGCCTGAATTTAGTGAGGAAGGCCAACTTCAGGTCGTCCCATGTGCCAAAAGTTCATGCTGCTTGTCTCTCATACCACTGAAACGCCGCGCCCTTGAAAGTGGCGGGGAATATTGCTAACCAATGCTCAGGGGTTCTGGCATTGTTAGCCACACATGCTACCATAAACTCTGCTACATGAAGATCGGGGTCTTCATTGTATTCTCCCTTAAAAATTGGCAATGGGACTACATTCGCTGGTCTGTCATCAATATTTCCAGGACGGATCTGGCTTGGAAGTGGACCTCCAGCAGGAGGAGGAAGGGCTTGATGTGCCATTGGGACTTCTGTAAAGAGTTCCGCAAGGGCGTCAAAGGCGGCTTCTGCTGCGAGCTCGCTCTCGGCTCTGATTCTTGCTTTCTCTCTTCTTACGTACCTCTGGACTCGTTCTAACGCTTGCCTTTTTATTGCGTCATTCATCAGGGGGTTGACTCCACTATGTTGTTAGTGCTCCACAGAGGGTTAACAGAAGGCTTCAGTCTCTGGAGGACTCTCTTGCCAACATTTCTTCTACTTCTTTCCTCTCAACGTCCCTAAATTCTGCTTTCATGCCACTGCACAGAGGAAGGTATTCGGTTCTGAAGGTGTCAAAATGCATACGTCTGAGCATGGTGGTGGTGCCATCCTCATAGTAATGCCAGCTTCTGATGGTTTCAATAGTGTATGTTGTGAAAAACACTCTGTCTACCAACTTCCAGTGGGTTGCTAATTGAACAAACAGAAGATTATCAGTACACCAAGCATCCCATGTATCTTGCTGTTGAGCATCCACGAACAAATTCCAACTCTTTTCCTTCTTGTCTCTGTGAACCTCTACAGACCAAGACTCCTGAAGCTTCTTCACAATCTCCCACTTGATGTTGTCTGGAAAATTTTCAATGAATGCCAAATCTTCCATGGATGTTCATTCTCTCTGTTTCTGCTCTTCAGTTTGTTCCCAAACAGTTTGCCACCAAGATGCAAGTTTCTGCTGCTTCAATAGGAAGAGGAAACTGTCCACCACATAGAGCATGCATCATGATGGTGATATGTTTCCGCCATTGTGGGATGAACTTCTTGTGAAAAGTGGTTTTGATTATGAGGAATTCCAACTCTTCAGTGGAAGAAGGAACTTTACAATCATCCATTGAATTCTTCTCTTCTTGGCAATGCCAATTCCTTCATTTTCAGCCTCTTTTGGTGCTTGTTGATGGCAAGTTTCCCCGGCTGCGCACCAAAAACATGGAGCCCCGAGAGGAAAACCAAGGAAAAGGGAATTCTCTTGCAAGAAAATCTATCTTGTAACATCAACAAGCTTGTTTATCATATTTCATATTGTCACAATGAAGAAAAGAACACCAGGCACAACAAATCTTCATGCAGCATCATGTAAATCTCCCACGGTTTTTAATAGAATCAACCATATTCTTCAACATCTTCACAAAATCCATCAATATCACAAAGAAAACAAAGAAGTACACCATCTTTGAATGGAAATACATCACATAGTATTCATCTTCAATATCTTCATAGTCTTCTCTCTCAATCTCTCATATACAATCACTCTGTTTCAATAGAATTGGCTATCTCTGACTCTCTCTCACACACTCCATCAATAATACATCATATCCTCACTACAATCTCTCAAAAATTACTCTCAATAATCACTCTTAGGTCGTGGATACCCCTCCCAAGAGGTATGTCTGATATGAAAGGTCACCAGAGCCACTACAGTGTCTCTTCAAAGCTCACTACTGTCACTTCACTCTAGTCTTCTCTTGAGTCTTCAACAGCTATTTCTTCCACTTCTTTAAGCTCTTTTGCACTTGTATTCACCTCTTTCCAAGGCTAGAAAACTTTCCCAAAATCACACATACATTCCACAGAACACTTACAGAACAGTCTACAGAACAGTACCAGAACAGTTACAGTACAGAAGCAGAACAGAAATAGAACAGAAGCAGAAGCTCTACAGAAGACCTACAGAAGGTTACAGAAGGTTACAGAACCTCATAACTCACTCTCAAACCATTTCAAACTCTCACAAAACATTCAATAAGCTTTCACAATATCTCATTCTTCATCAATCAATACTCCATCTCTCCTTACAGAAGACAATCAGAACAAAACAGACCAAAACAGAGCAAAACAGAAGGTATACAGAACCATTCAGAACCTATCAGAACATCACAAAACCATCAACAAACATCATGATCTTCCAAAACACAATCAATATCATCCAAAACACTCTCAATCCACTTCCAAATCAACCAATCATCCCATAAAATCAACCATTCAGCTCTCAAAAACAACAAAAATCAGCCAAAAAACAAGTCATTTCAACACTCAACAACTTTGCAATAGTGGTTGTGGCCATGGGAGTGAACATGGAAACTACTCAGTTTTTCAAACGTGATTTTGAAAAAAATGGTTCGATGGAGAGAGTTAATTTATTTTTGAATTTGGAAAATGATCCTACCATTGAGCATATTATTACTCCGAATAGCATGAGAAGAAGTTCCTCCTCGTCATCGATATCGTGGTTATATGTACCTTGACTTGGCCACAATTTATGAGTGTGCAGGAAGATTCCAAGGGAGAAAGAGATCCATCACACAAATTTCCAATTTTATTGAGGGTCAAATTTACATTGATAGACAACATCACAATCAACAAATTTATCCTCCAATCAATGTTCTTCCATCTCTTTCATAATTAATGAAGAGTGCTATTGGGGAGGGGATGACAAGAAAATATCATGTGGATGTTTCAAATCAACTCTATGCCAACTATGCAATTGGCACTATAAGGATATAGGGGCATAGCAACGAGTGTTTGTGAAGCAGATTAGTGGTAGCACTATTTGCATCGCAAATAGTGACGATACTTTGAAAAACAAAAAGTGGAAAAAATCCGAGCACAGCATTTTTCTACAAAGATTTTGAGAGATAGCGAAAAAGATCATGGCTTTGGGAGGGAGAGGGAGAGGAAGAGAGAAAGAGAGAGGAGAGCTTCTCACCGCCGCTAGTGCCACCATTGCCATTCTTGAAGAAGAGGAGGAAGTGCACGAAGAAAGAAGAGAGGCCGTCGCAAAGAGAAAATAAAGAATCCATCCTCAGGCCTTTGCGGTGAAAATGAAGAATCCATCCTCAGGTTGTTCTTTCTTCTTTTCTTTTGTTTCACTACAAGAGAAAGGCCCTATAGATGCACACTGTACACGCGAAATAGCGGGCACGTTTATCAACGTGTCTATTGGCGCTAGTATATAAATGCGAAAAACGTGTCTATATACCCGCGTTTTTAAATGCGCTTATAGATGCGATAGTAAACACATAGATTTTTCATTTCTCATAAAGTCCCTAAATATGATCAAACATCTTAATAGCTAGTATTTTTTAGAATACATTGCCAACTTTACTTCTTTGTGGTCTAATATAGCTCACCCAATCGTACTTCTTTGTGCTTCTTGGTGCATTGTTATTTGGATGTGCGCATTCAATTCTAATACTATAACAAATAAACATTATATGTATCACAAAAGTAAACGGCTCTTAATTGATATTTTAGTTGTTTCTGAGTATTACAAATATACATCCAATCATCCAAAGATAATTATATTCTACAATGAATAAACAATCTCATCTTCAATGAGATCGGCCCTTGCTAGACTATCTACCTCTAGGTCTATGTTACCAATAGGCAATGAAACAAATAAGTCTATCCCACTATCAGATGTATTGATATGCTCAATTTCTTCATCATTATCTGCAACCATATTGTTATCCTCTTCTGTGCTTCCTTGAACATCCTCGCGGGGAACATCTTGCACTGCATCATGTATATCATCGATCATGGCATGATCATGTACATCATCAGTAGCATTGCCATATATTGGTTTTGAACAATTAGATATGGGGATGATGTGCCACCATCGGTTATTGTTTACTATTGGGTGATACACAACTTGCATTTAAAAAACAAAAAGTAAGCAACTTAGATATTTATTGTATTTTGACAATGTATCAAGAAGTAATATATATGAAAATAAATAGCTTCTAATATACCCGCTCGCATTGTTGAGGTAGTGCGAATGTGTCATTCTTGCCTTGGTGAAATTTTGTAGAGTCAATCACTACAAAACCACTTGGATGACATCTAATTGTGCAATGCTCACACGTTGTTACTACTTCTTTAAACCACTTCACATCTAGTACATATATAAAAAATTGTCTAAATTCAAGCTTCAAAATATCTTGGATCAAGCCACAATAACCTTCCATGGTGCCATTGGTATCCTGGAAGTTTGCACGGGTACCACAATCCTAGCTATTTCTCTTATCATCTATACGTTGAGTTCGAAAATGTTTGCCTTCACACCAAATAGTATTGAACAATGTGCACTAGTAGTACATTGTTGAGATCATATTAAGGATTTAGTTAGAGATGAAACATGTGAAATTATTATATCATATATAACTAAAGATAATTTAATTATAAGTATGTCTCACCTTTGATAAGCAACCTCGTGCGTATTCCCACTCCTCTTGCAATATATCCATCGTCTCCTCTTTTTCCATCTTCTCCATTTCTTCATGTAGCCAATCTATATCAATATGACGTGGAAGCGCACTTAAATGTTTTGGATATGGGACATTATGTCCATGTCTAGCACGAAATGCTTGCATTTCACTTACTCTTCTTGTCCTTTCTTCTTTATATAGTGTCACCCATTTGCTCATTACTTTGATGTTAAGCACAAAAAATACATTTAACTTACGAAGTTCCTCTTTAATTAGCACTTTGCTCCTTCCTTTTCCTTGAGGTATTATAGAGGTCATCCTCAAATCTATCTTTCCATAGTCGTGGTAAAGAGGGGTCCACTTTAGTAAGATAGTCAGAGATTTGTACAAGGGATGATTGCACTAACTAACCCTTAGCCATGCTTCCCTCGGGCCGTGCATTTTGCTTCATAAAATCTTTTAGGGTTTTCATAAAGCGCTCTAGAAAAAACATCCACCTTGCATGAACTACCCCACAAATTGTGATCTCATCAATCAGATATACGAGTAAGTGTATGTAAAATTCCCACTCGAAATATTACCAAACTTGACTCTCGCACACCGAGTAAAACCTGTGCAATGTTATCTTCCGCATTATAATTGTCGGTAGTTAATTCGTAACCCACACATGCAAAAACGGGACCTCCACATTGGGAAATCAAGCCCGGGGGTTCAAATCTGCATAACCGCGAGGAAACACCCTCTTGGGAGGGGGCTAAATGGATAATGTTCAAATTAATGAATTTTTTTTTACTAATTTCCCCAACCGATGCGTGGCTGGAGGGAAGGGAATGGGAGAAGGAGGAGATGTGGTGAAGAAGTGGAGATGCATGGGAGGGGAGGGAAGCATGGGGGGGCTTCACATGTGTGGAGTCTCTCCCAACCCCCCCCCCCCCCCCCCCCCCCCCCCCTTCAACTCTATAAGAACCCCCCCTGTGGTGAAGGGAGGGGCGGGGGGACAAGGGAAAAAGAGGAGAGGCTATCATGCTGGGAGGAAGTGCCATGCCATCTGCCCAGTCGTGCCGCCAAGGCCACGCCCAGTCGTCAGGCCGCCACCATTCCGTCATAAACCCCCTCCTCACGTCGATTATTTTCCCCTCTCCTCAATCATTATCATTTCCCCACGTGGTTTTGGGAAGGAGAAGCTTCCTAGAAGCTTCTTGGAAGATTCCAAAGGCAAGGCTTAAGGCCTTGTGCATATGGATTGACCCTGTGAGTAAAAATCCCAGCCTCCCCAGGCCCTGTGCATACATTTCATTCCCGGAGTTCATGACCCCAACTTCCAAGGGCCTGATCCCACAAAGGAGAGAAAGTTTGCAGACCGCAAGCCTTCTCGTAAAGCTCCATGCCCATGAGCCCTCCCATAAGCCCAAATCCCACAAGGCCTGGTATTCTCAAGGATCCACATTTCGGTGAAGGGATCTCTTGCGTACGAGGGAGAAGGGCAAGATCTTGAGGCCGCTTACCAAGGCTAGAGGAAATTCACCGATCACGTAAGGGAGATGGAAAATCAGAAGTCCGTAGTCACGCCTACAATGGCTCCCAAGGAGTCGCAGGCGCACCTGCGGGAGGTTCTTCCCCAAACTTGCACATGGACATCATTCCAAATCCCCATAACTAGGTTCTTGGAGTAATTTCCGCTTTGGGCATGTTTAAAAATTCGTAGGGAAGCTAAGGATATAAATTTCTTATTCATCTTGCATGCATAGTCGCATGTTGCTATTTTGGTGCACTTCTTAAGCAAGAGTCTAAAGTCCGATTGCTTGGGCAAAGGATGAAATTGTTAAGTGCATTTTATTGACTAGCCATGGAAAGATTAAGTGCATGTCACATTTTCTTTTGGGAAATATCTTTCTTGTAATGCTTTGCATGAGGAAAAGTTGTTAACACCCGTAGGATGTCATCTGAAAAGAAATTGCAGGGCACGAAAATGGATCTATGGACTTGCATGTTGCATATGCTTGGGAAAAAAGAAATGGTTAAGAGCATCCTTGATTGGCCGTGAAGGGACAAGTGTATTTCGCGTTTAGTTAATAACTTCCTTGTTATGTCTCGCATGGAAAGAGTTGTTAACGTCCGTTGCACGGCATGAATACGAAGCCCTGGACAATTTCATGGTATGCGAATGGAACCACGGACTTGTAAGTCGCATAAAAAGGATGCTTGGACATGAATTAAGTCAACACTAGCCTTAGTCTTGCATGAACTTCATTTGCAATGTTGTATCTAAGGGTCACATGTTACATAATCATCGTGCGCAAATATCACTTCATCAAGTTGCATTTAGAAAAGATTGCATGGTTTATCAAAGCATGAAATCCCATTGCATTAAATAAGAGGTTGTTGGCATAGTTCCTTGATGTAAATCTTAAAGGTTCTATGCAAGATAATCCCCAATTTGACATTCCTCATGACTTTAGCAAGGAATCAAGTAGTTATTGCAATTCCTTTTAGCCGCCTAAAAGCATGAATCACATGTTGCAATTATTTGCACCTTTAGATCAAGTTTATCATCTCTAGGAATGGCTCGTCCTTGTCGCAAGACAAGTAGGTCAAATTATCTAAATCACCTAATTTGTAAGGGATTCGTATAGGCATGGTTTAGTCCATACGATGAATACCTTAAGAGCTATCTAGGGTTTAGCACGTTAAGGATTAGGCCTAGCTTCGCACTTGTTGCCAAGTCGAAACCCTCAAACCAAAGATCCTACCCACATTCAGGCAATGTTGGGTCAATTGGACGATCATGCAAATACGATCTAGGGTTCTACCCTAAGGATCATTCATTCAAATGCTAAAACTCGGATTGAGTTAGAATCCCTAGGACCTAACCTTGTTGGCTTGGTGCAATCAGGATTGGGCTAGGTAAGAAGACACCCTAAACCCTGCTTCTTGTCCAAACATTACTCCTTGATCAGGAAACGCCGTGCAATGGGTGAAATGATCCCTTGGAATAGATGCGACACTTGTGCAACAAGTTGCAATGTCGCATGGCCTTGTGGCTTGATCAGAAGAGAGTTCTGCCATTCCTTGGAATGAGGTTGGCAGGTTCTTGCACAAGTTTAACTTGCAAGAGGATGAGTAGTCATCCTGTTACATCACCTTTCTTGGGAAAAATTGCCAAGTTAAGGGAAGTTAGATATTTGCTTGGAAGCAAAGGATCAATCAACAATTTGGAGCGACATGGTCGCCACGATTTACTGTTAATTTATGAAACGTAAGGTATTGGTTAAGTTGGGTTAACATGGTATGGCCCTAACCCAAGGAGAAAAAGGGTGAACCAACAAACCCTTGGGGAATCTTGCCAAGTCGCACTTGATCATGGATCGAATGTTGGATGCATTCAGAGAAAAGGATTTACTCCTTAGCAGTTGGCAAAAAATAATCGACCACTGGAATTGATTGTGCTTGTAACAGTTTAGGAGCACTGTTTGCATTGTTTGCTCAAGGAACTAAATGATGGAAATATATTTAATGCTTCAGGTTGAAGGCCTGAAGGGAGAGGCAGCATCAGTTACCCCCGACTGTCTGCGTCACCCTAACCAAGGGGGTTGTTAGCTGCATGGGGAACGTGGACCGAACCCACCGCGTGAGGTCTCTCTGTTGAGCGCTACTTGGAGCAGGAGGATGCTTGGGTGCCAGTAGGGGCTCTTGCCGTAAATCCCTTGCCTTCTGGGCCCTGCACAAGAGGCCAACGTGACTCGGGATTGGATCTTGAGGCCCGCATGCTAGTCTATGGGCAGAATCTTGGATTAGTAATCCCTATGGATTGCTCGATAGCCTTTGGGCAGATTATGGATAGCATTTGGGCGGATTATGGATTAGCCTGCAGGCTGGACTTTATGGATGTATTCCAAAAATAAGTAAGATAACCTGTTAAAAAGGAACTTGTTTGACATTGTTTTTCTATGTCAAGTGCTAAGATTACGTGAAGGAACCAATGTCTAACGGGCTAATTAAGATAGTTGCTTAATACATATCCAACTAAATGTGGTAGATAATTAGACAACTAAAGAAACCTTGAGGAAAGTGCGGTGGATGTGGCCATGGGTCCGTCCTATAGATGGGTGGTCGCGGTTGGCTAGGAGCTTTTCTTGATCGAAATGGACAGCAAGGAGCTTTTCTCGAAGGAAATGAACAACAAGGGCGTTGACGTAGGGTTTAGGTTACTAGAATCCCGATTTATGCTATTTTAGGGGAACGGAATGGGACTATGCCTTATGGGTAGAAAGGTTGAGCCTTGCATCCCTCTCATTTCCTATTCTCCTTAAACCAAGTGCAACATGAATCCACTTCGTCCTTGGCGTTTCTGCGTAAAGTAGTTTACTTGGGGTTTGATACTAGCTACCATTTAGAAAAGTGACAATTAGGGGAAACCCTGGTTCAGGTTGGTCCTAACTGCGAACGGTTGGAATACTTCGGCTACGTGGCAGACGCGGGAAGTCCTAGATTGCAAACCCCGTAGCATTCCATGGGAGTGCCGGGTGGAGCTTTCTAGACTCTCTTTCCGATGGGCTGCTAAGACATGTCGTGAAAGGGAACAGCTGGACACATTACAGTTGGTATCATAGGGAACCAACGAAGGATCTGTCTTTATAAGAAAACTTAATAAGAAGAAGTAAAGCAAATGTTGCTATTAAGAACATTTCCTTACTTATCGATGTTGTCTTGCGGTATTATGAATGACACAGATTCTTAGTGTTCCAAGTCATGTTTATGACCGCAATGCATGCTTCGGATTATCGACAAAGGATCGATATGATGAACATTCTAGACCACATTTACAATCCATCACCTCTGTACATGGGACGGATATGGATGGGTGTTTCAGGGATCTATTACATTGCTGCCCACCGACTTGCATACCTTCAAATCAACTTGAAAAGAATCAAGTGGATGGAGGACGGAAAGATCGTGAGGCTGTTCGTCTTTGTTGAAGCTCACGCAAATGCGACCCTACAGGTCGCAGGTCGAAGGTTTAATCAGAATAAGTATGTGTATGGGTAAGTGACTCGAGTAATCCCTGCCGACCGAATCAAGGTGTTGGGACGTCATGAGAAGAATGGATATCAAAGGAAAAGATACCCTAATCTTCCAATGACCTATCGATTTTTGAAAATCGATGACCCCAACCCGTACTATTACTCAATTCTTGTAGTAGCTGAACGTAACAACATCTTATTCTCCTCGAATTAATGTATCAGCTTGTTCCATCGCCCCAAGAATAATTGTACTTCGAAAGGGCTATGCCCATATGAATGGAATAAGATTTCTTTTTATCAATGACTATGAACATTGATAAAGAAGTAAAGTGATTTGGTCACTTGGCTAAAAGATGAAGTAGATATGTAATGTAATGTGGAATTCTAACGGGAGGAAAAGTCGACTTCGGTCAGATTCAAGGTCATGAACCTAGGTATCCATGAGTGTTTACTCGGAATGGATTGGCTTAAACCTAATGACACCCACATTCATTGTGAGAAGGGTCAAGTTCCTTTTGAAAATCTGAAGAGGAATTGGTCACAACTCAAGGCAAGGCTGGGAAGCCAAAAATTCAATTGGCTAAAGCATCTCGGATTATAAAGGGAGTTAGAAAGGGACTACCTGTCTACTTGATTAAGCTTAATAAGTTAGATCAGAAGTAGGACATCTTGGCTATGCCAAGACTCTCAATGCAGTCAGGAAGAGCTACTATTGGCAGAGGCTTAAAGGTGACGTTCTCAAATATGTCACTGAGTGTTTGTCTTGTCAACATATTAAGGCCGAACATGTCAAAATACCAAGAAAGTTGCAACCGCTTGACATTCCCCAAAATGAAATGGGAATTCATCAGTATGGACTTTGTTGTTGGCCTACCCCAAGTTCAGGGAGGATACAACTCCATTATGGTTGTGGTTGATATGCTTACTAAGGTTGTACACCTTATTCCTATTAAGACAAACTATAAAGCCTCAGACATTGCAAGGTTGTTCATCAAGGAGATATTCAAGCTATATGGGTTGCCCAAAAGAATCATTAGTGATCGTGATTCTCTCTTCACATCACACTTCTAGAGAGCTATCTTTGAAGCCATTGGAACTCAACTCTGTTTTAGTACAGCTTACCATCCCCAAACCGATGGTGAAATGGATCGAGTCAACCAAGTCATTGAGGATACGCTAAGGGTACACTGCTGCCATGAACCAAAAAGGTGGATTCAATACTTGCCTTTGGTTGAATTTGCCTACAATGCTTCTTACCAACAAAGCATTCAAATGACCCCTTTTCAAGCATTGTATGGGCACGACTGTCGAAGTCCTTTAAACTTCTCAGATCCAACCCTGAGGGTTGAAGCTTCAAGGCAGATGCTAGAAGATATGGATGACCAAATGAAGTCAATAAAATAGGACATCCAAGCCGCCAAGGATAGACAGAAGGCATACACAGAATTGAAATGTCAAGATAGAACCTTCGGTGAAGGAGACATGGTCTTCATTCGCGTATGCCCAAAGAAGAGTTCCCTATCCTTAGGAGATTGCAAGCTAGGTCCAATGTATTGTGGACCATACAAGATCCTCAAGTGCCTAGGACCCAACGCTTATAGACTACAACTCTCTGAGAATCTAAAGGTTCATAATGTATTCCGTATCAGCCTACTGAAGAAGTATGTACCTAATCCAAGCCATGTACTTGATGACCAACGAGTTGTTATGCCTAGCCAAGGAGTCCTTGAGCTACGGCCTGACAGGATCTTAGATTTTAGGGAGAGACAATTGAGATCCAGAACCTTGAGAGAATGCCTCATCCAGTGGAAAGATTATCCTGAGGAGGATGCCACTTTGATGGATGAAAGCACTCTCAACCAACAATACTCCTAGTTCTTCTCGAGATGAGGACATCTCGATTTCTCCAAGGGGGAGTGAATGTAATATTCCCTCTCAAAATATTAGGAAACTTGACTCTCCACACGTCGCGTAAAGCCTGTGCAAGGTTATCTTTTGCATTATAATTGCTGGAAGTTAATCCGTAACCCGCACGTGCGAAAATGGGACCTCCGCATTGGGAAATCGAGCGTGGGGGTTCAAATCCACATAACCACGGGGAAACACCCTCTTGGGAGGGGGCTAAATGGATAATGTTCAAATTAATGCAAATTTTTTTGACTAATTCCCCCAGCCGATGCGTGGCTGGAGGGAAGGGAATGGGAGAAGGAGGAGATGTGGTGAAGAGGTGGAGATGCATGGGAGGGGAGGGAAGCATGGGGGGCCTCCACATGTATGGAGTCTCTCCCTCCCCTTAAGCTCTATAAGAACCCCCCTGTGGTGAAGGGGGGGGGGGGGGGAAACAAGGGAAAAAGATGAGAGGCCGTCGTGCTAGGAGGAAGCGCCACGCCATCCGCCCAGTCTTGCCACCACTGCCATGCCATCCGCCCAGTCTTGCCGCCAATGCCATGCCCAGCCGTCAGGCTACCGCCATTCTATGATAAACCCCCTCTTGACGTCGATTATTTTTCCCCTCTCCTCAATCATTATCATTTCCCCCACATGGTTTTGGGAAGGAGAAGCTTCCTAGAAGCTTCTTGCAAGCTTCCAAAGGCAAGGCTTAAGGCCTTGTGCACATGGATTGACCCCGTGAGTAAAAATCCCAGCCTCCCTAGGCCTTGTGCATACATTTCATTCCCGGGGTTCATGACCCCAGCTTCCAAGGGCCTGATCCCACAAAGGAGAGAAAGTTCGCAGACCACAAGCCTTCTCGTAAAGCTCCATGCCCACGAGCCCCCCCATAAGCCCAAATCCCACAAGGCCCAGTATTCTCAAGGATCTGCATTTTGGTGAAGGGATCTCTTGCGTATGAGGGAGAAGGGCAAGATCTTGAGGCCACTTACTAAGGCTGGAGGAAATTCATCCATCGCGTAAGGGTGATGGCAAATCAGAAGTCCGTAGTCACGCCTACGATCGCTCCCAAGGAGTCGCAAGGCACACCTGCGAGAGGTTCTTCCCCAAACTTGCACATGGACATCACCACAAATCCCCATAACTAGGTTTTTGGAGTAATTTCCTCTTTGGGCATGTTTGAAAATTAGTAGGGAAGCGAAGGATATAAATTTCTTATTCATCTTGCATGCATAGTCACATGTTGCTATTTTGGTGCACTTTCTAAGCAAGAGTCTACACTCCGATTACTTGGGCAAAGGATGAAATTGTTAAGTGCATTTTATTGACTAGCCATGGAAAGATTAAGCGTATGTCACATTTTCTTTTGGGAAATATCTTCCTTGTAATGCTTCACATGAGGAAAAGTTATTAACACCCACAGGATGTCATCTGAAAAGAAATTGCAGGGCACGAAAATGGATCTATGGACTTGCATGTTGCATATGCTTGGGGAAAAAGAAATGGTTAAGAGCATCCTTGATTGGCCGTGAAGGGACAAGTGTATTTCGCGTTTAGTTAATAACTTCCTTGTTATGTCTCGCATGGAAAGAGTTGTTAACGTCCGTTGCACGGCATGACAACAAAGCCCTTGACAATTTCATGGTATGCGAATGGAACCACGGACTTGTAAGTCGCATAAAAAGGATGCTTGGACATGAATTAAGTCAACACTAGCCTTAGTCTTGCATGAACTTCATTTGCAACATTGTATCTAAGGGTCACATGTTACATAATCGTCGTGCGCAAATATCACTTCATCAAGTTGCATTTAGGAAAGATTGCATGGTTTATCAAAGCATGAAATCCCATTGCATTATTTGAGAGGTTGTTGGCATAGTTCCTTGATGTAAATCTTAAAGGTTCTATGCAAGATAATCTCCAATTTGACATTTGTCATGACTTTAGCAAGGAATTGAGTAGTTATTGCAATTCCTTTTAGCTGCCTAAAAGCATGAATCGCATGTTGCAACTATTTGCACCTTTAGATCAAGTTTATCATCTCTAGGGATGGCTTCTCCTTCTCGCAAGACAAGTAGGTCAAATTATCTAAATCACCTAACCCGCAAGGGATTCGTATAGGCATGGTTGATACGATGAATACCCTAAGAGCTATCTAGGGTTTAGCACGTTAAGGATTCGGCCTAGCTTCGCACTTGTTGCCAAGTCGAAATCCTCAAACCAAATATCCTACCCACATTCATGCAATGTTGGGTCAATTGGACGATCATGCAAATACAATCTAGGGTTCTACCCTAAGGATCGTTCAGTCAAATTCTAAAACTTAGATTGAGTTGGAATCCCTAGGACCGAACGTTGTCGGCCTGGTGCAATTAGGATTGGGTTGGGTAAGAAGACACCCTAAACCCTGCTTCTTGTCCAAACATAACTCCTTGATTGGGAAACTCTGTTCAATGGGTGAAATGATCCCTTGGAATAGATGCGACACTTGTGTAACAAGTTGCAACATCGCATGGCCTTGTGGTTTGATCAAAAGAGAGTTCTGCCAGTCCTTGGAATGAGGTTGGTAGGTTCTTGCGCAAGTTTAACTTGCAAGAGGATGAGTAGTCATCATGTTACATCACCTTTCTTGGGAAATTTTGCCAAGTTTAGGGAAGTTAGATATTTGCTTGGAAGCAAAGGATCAATCAACAATTTGGAATGACATGGTCGCCAAGATTTACTATTAATTTATGAAACCTAAGGTATTGGTTAAGTTGGGTTAACATGGTATGGACATAACCCAAGGACAAATTGGGTGAACAAACAAACCGTTGGGGAATCTTGCCAAGTCGCAATTGATCGCAAATCGAATGCTGGATGCATTTAGAGAGAAGGATTTACTCCTTAGCAGTTGGCCAAAATTGTGCTTATAACAGTTTAGGAGCACTATTTGCATTGTTTGCTCAAGGAACTAAAGGATGGAAAGATATTTAATGCCGCAGGTTGAAGGCATGAAGGGAGAGGCAGCATCAGTTACCCCCCACTATCTGCCTGACCGGGTTGTTAGCCGCACTAGGAACGTGGACTGAACCCGCCACGTGAGGTCTCTCTGTTGAGCGCTACTTGGAGCAGGAGGATGCTTGGGTGCTAGGGGGGCTCTGGCCGTAAATCCCTTGCCTTCCGGGCCCTGCACAAGAGGCCAACGTGACTCGGGATTGGATCTCGAGGCCCGCATACTAGTCTACGGGCAGAATCTTGGATTAGTAATCCCTATGGATTACTGGATAGCCTTCGGGCGGATTATGGATTAGTGAGCGGATTATGGATAGCCTTTGGGCGGATTATGGATTAGCCTGCGGGCTGGACTTTATGGATGTATTCAAAAAATAAGTAAGATAACATGTTAAAAAGGAACTTGTTTGACATTGTTTTTCTATGTCAAGTGCTAAGATTAGACGAAGGAACCAATGTCTAATGGGCTAATTAAGGAAGCTGCTTGATGCATGTCCAACTAAATGTGGTAGGTAATTAGACAACTAAAGCAACCTTGAGGAAAGTGCGGTGGATGTGGCCATGGGTCCGTCCTACGGATGGATGATCCCGGTTAGCCGGGAACTTTTCTCAATCGAAATGGACAGCAAGGAGCTCTTCTTGAAGGAAATGAACAGCAAGGGCACTGACCTAGGATTTAGGTTACTAGAATCCTGATTTATGCTATTTTAGGGGAACAGAATGGGACTATGCCTTATGGGCAGAAAGGTTGCGCCTTGCATCCCTCTCGTTTCCTATTCTCCTTGAACCAAGTGCAACATGAATCCGCTTCATCCCTAGCATTTCTGCGTAAAGTACTTTGCTTGGGGTTCGAGGCTAAGCTGTCGTTTAGGAAAGTGACCATTAGGGAAAACCCTGGTTCAGGTTGGTCCTAAGTGGGAACGGTCGGAATACTTCCGCTACGTGGCAGATGTGGGAAGTCCTAGATCGCAAAGCCCATAACATTCCATGGGAGTGCCGGGCGGAGCTTTCTAGACTCTCTTTCCGATGGGCTACTAAGACGTTTCCTGAAAGGGAAAAGGTGGACATGCTACAGTGTACTTGAGTAGTCAAAATGGAGCGAGTTAAAGTTTCCTCCACCAAACAGAGCACCTCAATGGACAATACTTGAGCCTCTTGCAACGTATTTGGATCGATTTCCTTCAAACTCACAAATCTACCAACATGCAATTGAAAAAAATGATTAGTTTTGTCCATAAATTCAAGCGGGTTTACTACGTGATGTATGTAATATGTAAACTAAAAAATAAGTATAATGTATACATACCTCGTGAGCTCACCCATCTTGTAAATGATATTATGCACATCTTTCGAAACACAATGGGATATGCTAGTAGGAAGGATGAACTGTATGTAAATATTCATATATTGTTAATTAGTCTACATAGTTACTCCACTAATTAATATATTTATGGCTATGAAAATTCTTACCTGAATCATTTTGTGCCAATCATGAGACTTCAAACCGGATAGTTGCTCCACACCTCTTTTCTTTTTCTTTATGAAGGCTCCCTTGAGGCATCTCATATATCCTATGAGAGTTCGAAAGATACATATCTGCTACTTCACCATCTTTTCTTCAATCTTCGACAACATCCAAGGTGCACACGGTAACTCGATCTTTCCTCTGGGTCTGATGCGTGGCCAAGCTCATCTCATACGTCCAATGCTACGTAAATCCTCAATTATATTGACAAAATCACGAGCCCCAATTAAGTGATCCCATAATATAGAAGCAACATTCTTGAATATATGCATGGGGTACAATAGGTGATTGATCTTGAGTTCAGTCCAATATGGGAGACAAAAAAATATAGAGAATCTAAGGCACAAACAATATATTATTTCTCGTTCTCATAATGGAGTGTACTTTAAAGACAAATAAAAGAAGTAAACTAGTTACCGACTCATGCCGAGTGAAGGATGATCATTGACGTGTGTCTAAGTGTCCTTCCAATCTTGAATGGTTAGAGATTGTGGAGTTCTTCCATTAGTGGGAGGTACATATTTGGGGTGGTCAATAAGAAGAAAACGATGATGATTGTCATAGAGAACCTTCTTTAAGCATGTCGGTCTAGAAGAAACCAGAGAGGGACTGCAAATTGGACATGCATGATATCCTGATGTAGTTAAACCTGTAGAAACAAGTGAGTTAACGATGACATATATTTAATTAAGGGTAAGAATGAATAAAATAGAGTATGCAACTACCTGAACACTCTCCATAGCCTCGCAAGTCATGCATGGTCCACAACAACATGCCCTTTAAAGTGAAATCTCTAGAGGACAATGATGCACTCACATCTTGCACCTCAATACCTCTCCATAGCATTTCTAGCTCCTCGATCAATGGCTCTAAGTAAACATCCATGTTTTTTACTTTGTGTTTTCCAGGAATCAAAAGGGACAACACTACATGTCCTTTTTTTATTACCATGGACGAAGGGATATTATAGTTCACCAATACCACTGGCCATACACTATATGAGGTGCTTTTGATACCAAATGGGTTTATTCCATCTAATCCTAGACCAAATCTAAAATTTTTAGGCTCTTCTTTGAAAGTAGGTCACAAATTGTTTAGGTGTTGCCAAGCTGGTGTGTTTGAAGGAATTCTCCACTTTTCATCACTTGAATGGTGACTAGCATGCTATGACATGAGTCTCGCAATATATTCACACTTAAACATAAGTTAAATACATGGAATAATAGAAAAATGTCGCAAAACTTTACGAGACACATCCATTGATTTCATCTCCTGGTTATATCTTGGTTCACCACAAATAGGGCACTGTTGTGCAGATGCATGGTCCCCATGAAACAAGATGCAATCATTGACACATGCATAGATTTAAACGTAATCGAGGCCTCCAAGAGATGTCAAGAAATGCCTTGCTCGCTCCCTTCTAGTTGGTAATTTATTTCCATTTGGAAGCATTTATGACAATAACCTGCATATATTGTGCAAACAGAGTTAACAAACCACGAATATTGTCTAGAAGCATTTATGAATTAATATCAAATGATACATACTTCAATAATGCATTCAAGCTAGCATTACTCCATCCATAAATGGTTTGTAAGTTCAGTATCTCGAGACATGCACGTAGAACAGAGTATGTGCGACTTTCGTACAATGGAGTTTTAGACACTATATGTAGTGGGTCATCTGTCTCTCTAGTGGCGCTCTTCCCCCGAACCTCATGGGAAAATAGCTCATGCACCACATTGTCCAAAATCTCTTCCTCCAAAACTTGATGGGGCATTTGAAGAGGGCTGCTATCATCGTCATCAATCTCTACTCTTCCTGAGGACTCCACCTCCTTGCATCGATGCTTTACAGCCTCTCCAAGCCTTGGAGGGACCATTTGAGGATGTGGTACTGCATCCTGCTCAATTAAAAAAAGGAGGTTTTGTTTAATGGTGAAGATGCAACATAGACGAATAATATTTGTGCAAATAAAATAGTAAAGGGTCTTTTTCTTGGTCCCACTCTCCGTACATGCTAAGGTGTGGCATTGTGATTCGACGTGCTCGAAAAAAACATCCTCAACAACGATCACACATACATTTGATTTTCCATCATAGCCAAGTGTCTCGATTGTAAAGATGCAATGTCTCGTCCTCACTAGAGGACGTATTGTTTGTTGACTCAGCATGTCCCATACTAGTAGAAGATGATGACATAATTACACCTGAATCATAAGGACATATATGATTTCATTTGGCATATATGTCATATTCCCTAAATATTTTGATACTTACAACATGGAGACAAACATTTTGATATTGAAAGACTAGGAAAGTCATGTTGATCCAAAAACAACCATAAGCTAGCATTTTAATAAGTTTAATTGTAATCGCATCTATCAGCACATGTAATATGTTTTATTTGCGCATATAGACATGCAATTACACGCACTTACAGATGCGCCATGCGAATATAATTTTTTAAATAAAAAATTTGTGGCTTTCTTTTCAAACCAGTGCTTTTATGTGTTTTTTGCGCGTTTTCTGTAGTTCGAGCTTGACATCACTAATCATGTCTATCTATCACTTCATGAAGACAAGGGAGGAAGGAAATAAAAGTAAAAAGAGCAAGAAGGAAGAGCCATCGAGTAAAGAACAAGAGCCAAACATCAAGGAAGAGAAGAAGAATCAAGCAATTCCTACCAAGGAAAGGGAGGAGGAGGACAAGGAGCTTGCAACCTGGCCGCCACCCATCGGAACAAGCAAAGAAGGTGAGTTCTTCTTCTGTCTCTCAATCTTCTTTGCTTTCTCTTTGTTTGTTTCTCTCTCTCTATCTATCTCTCTCTCTTTACATGCTTCAGAAAATCTATGGAGGCTTCGCACCATTTTTTATAACAGCTTTTGAAAATATGGTCCAACTTTGCATGCGTCTGTAGGCGCGTCTAGTTGACAATCTAGACCCATTTTTAGATGCGTATATAGACGCGCTGTTGGCATAACTAATTAGAGTTAAGGTCTCAGTTTTTTTTTTTGCTTAGTATTATGCTTTCGTGTCTGTTGGTGCATCCAAAATATAGAGTAGACGCGGGTATAGACGTGCTAACAGACGCGAAACAGAACTGCACCTTTCAAAGCTTCTTGACTTTGTAGTAATGGATTTTTGCTTGTGTAGATGTGGAATCCTAGATCTTCCAGCAGTGATCCTGATTTGGAATGCATGAACAATATGTTAGCAAAGTTTTCTAGAGGTGCTAGTAGTTTTTTTGGAGGTTTTCCGAACAAGGAGCAATTCATGGGGAAGATGACCAGTTATCTTGGTCGCCCTCCCACTGTAGAGGAGGTTTTTAGTGTCATGTTTGGGACACCTATCACATCTTTACCTAGCACTGCCACGCAAACACCAAACCTTGACACACCAAACCTTGGTACACCTCTAACAGGTACTCCACGCACTATTCATATACACAGATCAACTGATGCAGAGGGATCAGTTGAAGTACATGGATCGACCGAAGCACGTGCATCTGCAGAAGCACGTGCATTGAGTGAGGTAGAGGGTAGTACCCATCGAGGGAGGAGGGAGAGCCATGTGGGAGGATGAGGAGGTCAAGGGCTTTATGGGGGTTGCCTAGGAGGTGACTCTCGATCACCCTCATCGGGAAATGAGAGAGGTGAGCCTCCACAAATGTACTACTCTGTCACAAATGTTGGGGGTATCTTCCATAACCCTTAAGGAAGGGAAGTGATAGCCTACTTGAGGAGTGTCGTGCATGCCACATACAAAGATTGTATGATTCCCTTCAAGCACCAAAAAAGTGGTTTGTGGCAAGAGGTGCTAAGGGCAGTACATAGAAGGTACTATAATCCCGAGAATTCACGATTCTCAGATGATTGGGAACGGTCAAAGGTGAGAGACAGGCTTCATAACAAGAGGTCTCACCTTATGACGCACGCCAAGGAGTCACTACGGAGATAGGAGCAAGGGCGCCCTAGATATGGCCAACCACCCAATCGCCACCGCAGGGATGGAAAGAGGCCAAGAAGAGAGCAATAGAGAAAATGACAAGTTGCTAGCATGCAGAGGCGCAATGTATCGAGATGGAAACCATGGGATCGTCGCATTATGGATCGAGTGGCAGGGAGTCATGGGAGGCTAAGTTTGTAAGTATTATTTGATTTTTAAAAATTTAAATTTTGTAATTTGTTTCAATTTATTATGTAGTGTGTTTTAATATGTTGTATGTTAAAATTATTTTGTAGTATCATATCGTTGGTAGGATGCCTACTCCTAGAGAGGTAGGCTACCATCGAGGTCATAACCGGGCGTACACTTGGCAGAATTTCTACGATTAGGGACTGATCACGGAGGATCAATACAATCCTGCCATGAGGATTCCACAGCTACAAGAGGTATGTTTTATTTTTTACATGAAAAGTATAGGTAACTCTAATTTATTGTTTGTAATGGTATTTATATACCTTAATCCTTTGTGTAGGCGAACCTTGATGCAGTTGAGGATAGTAAAGGGGAGACTAGCAGTAGCGGCAGCGACACCAGCAGTGGTGGTGGTAGCGATGATGATGCCTCTTCTAAGGAGATGTAGAGGAGCCTCATGCATGCATGCCTCCCCTTGGCCTTGTAGTTTTCATTTTTGATATGTATTACTTTCAGCTAGTGCTTGCAACCATGTCCATACTTGAGGTCACAAGCACTAGAACTCATCATGTAAAAACATTTCATATTTATATATGAAATTTCATATTCTACATTGTTTTGTTTTCAGTACAAAAATCTTCGAAATATGTACAAATGTTTCAGCACAGTACGCTCATCATGTGTTATTATCAATATATGGACTTTGGATCTCAACATTCTCTTACTTTCAGTATAATAATCTTTCTCTGTTTTCCCGAAGCATACAATTTGATGGGGGGGAAAATATATGAGAGCATATGGCTTGCAAAGCCACATGCTCTCTAGTTTTTTTTTCATACTCTGTTTTGCACGTCTATCCGCGTGTCTAAATTGTAGGAAAAATGCACGTCTATAATCGTAAAAAACTTGCAGAGTACACATCTTTTTAGACGCGCAGTTACACGCCTCTATAGATGTAGAATTTGAATATATCTACTTTTTTATAAATATGATTATATATTTACAGAGTGCGTCAATAGGTGCATCTATATTTGTGTCTATTTTCGCGTCTATATGCGTGTGTAGTTTTCACTATAAGCACGCTTGTAGACACAAAATTTTAGACGCGCTAGTAGATGCGTAATAAACGCGTCCGATATTTTTAAACACAATTCAAATATTGCATTTACAAGCGCGTCTATGGAGCCTTTTTGTTGTAGTGTTTGTTTTTCTTGAGAATGAGGTGCATTAAGGGAGAAAGAGAGAAACTGAGAGGGATAAGAAGAAAGGAAAATGATGAAAGAACAAGAGAGAGAGAGAAAGCTAAATTAGGTCAAGTTAGGAATGATCAAATTTCAACAATCCTAGTGTGTAATCCTAGATCTAAATCAATATTATTTTAGGGAGCATGAGTTGAGACTATACCTTATTAATAAAGTGGTTGATGCATATTACTCCCCTCATTTCTCACTCTCTTTAAACCAATACAATATTCTACTTAAGTTTGAGAGATGATAGCAAAGTAGTTATCTTAAGCTAATATTAGATAACCATGGTAGGAGACTATAGTCACAATTAAGACTTGCTTTAGGTTAATCCTTGTGGAGTTGAGGTGGAACTTTCCGTATGAGAGGTAGAATTAATTTGGATGGAAAGGGATCAAGTTGTGCACACCTTAGATTGATTTTATCATCTTTCTACATTACGAAAGGTGTTGGATATGGAATGGCATATATTGCTTTATAAATGTCGGTCATCTTCCCTATATTGGAACCAACATTTGGTAGATATAGTGGATAGAAAATCTAAAAGTTGTCTAATGTTTATTTAAAAGGAATCTATGGTTAACCATATTATTAATGTGTCCAATTTCCATGTATCTAAAGTTGTTATGTATCGTAAACCAATGACTTTTAGTTGATGTTAATTTTATTGAGTTACAAGAGAAGAAATCCCTTCTCAAACAAATTAAAAAAGAAATAGAGAATGAGAACTAAAACCAATTGTTTGTTGTAATGTAGACAAAATGGAAAACGATGATGGTCGTGATGTTCAAGATCACGAGGCATATCTTAATTAGCGTGTCTTGTGTTCTTGCTCTCAAGGCAAGCTAGTAATTAGATGAAAGCATTCCTTTTTTATAGAACACGTACGGCGTTTTGGTGAGTTCCAATCAAAGATCATTAATTAGGCAATCTTAGACTTTGAGCAAATGGTAAGAAAAATATGTACCAAGTATGCCTTATATTTGTGAATTAATTGAATATCATACACAAAAACATTAAACGTGGCCGTAAAATTTATATAGAGAGGTAAATTCTCCTCCTAAGGAGGAGTGCACCTATTGCGGCTTGTTAGAAGAGTTTGTGGGCGTATAATGGATGGAGTGTCTAAGCCAACCCACCACTTGGAAGATACAATCACTACAAGGATATGAGGCTATAGCGACGCCCATTAGCAGACAAATAGCGGCGTTGCTATTAGCGTCGCCAAATAGCGATGGTACCTAGAGGAGAAAAACCCAGGCTGAAATCCAAGTGCGTCATGTTTTACGCATTCACGAAAGAGAGAGTGAGAGGGAGAGCAAATATCTTACCGAGAGGGAGACAAAGAGGGAAAGAAGGAGAAATAAGGCTTCTGACCGCCACCGCCACCGCCGCCACCATCACCACCGCCACGTTCATGAAGAAGAGGAGGAGGTGTACGGAGCGCGAAGACGAGCTGCCGTCGCGAAGAGAAGCCACCAAACCCTTCTTCGAGCCTTTACGGTGAGTGCATTGTCCATTCTTGCTTTGCTTTTGTGTTTTCTCTCTCTCTTTTACTTGTTTTTAGTATAATTCATATGTATTGAGAGAGGGAGAGGAAATGAGAGAGAAAGAGAGGGAGAGGGAGAGGGAGGGAGAGGAAATGAGAGAGGGAGGAAATGGGAAAGGAAGAGGGAGGGAGAGGGAGAGGGAGGGAGAGAGAAAGAGAAGGGGAGGGAGAGGAAATAAGAGAGGGAGAGGGAGACATTAAACATAATTGGGAAATGAGAGAGAGACAGGGAGAGGGAGGGAGACATTAAACATAATAGGGAATTGAGAGAGGGAGAGGGAGAGGGAGAGGGAGAGAGAGGGAAACATTGAAAGAGAGAAAGAGAGGGAGAGGGAGGGAGAGAGAAAGAGAGGGGGAGGGAGAGGAAAAGAGAGAAAAAACATTAAACAAAATAGGGCAAGAGAGAAACAGAGGGAGAGGGTGAGGGAGGGAGAAGAAATGAGAGAGGGAGAGGAAGAGATCAAAAGGAAATGAGAGAGGGAGAGGAGAGAGAAAAAAATGAGAGAAGGAGAGGAGAGAGAAAAAGAGAGAAAAGATGTTAAACATAATAGGGAAAGAGAGATTAAAGAGAGGGTGAGGGTGAGGGTGAGGGTGAGGGTGAGGGAGAGAGAGGAAATGAGAGAGGGAGAGGAAGAGAGAAAAGGAAATGACAGAGGGAGAGGAGAGAGAAAAAGAAATGAGAGAGGGAGAGAGGAGTGAAAAAGAGAGAAAAAACATTAAGAGAAAGAGAGAGAAAAAAAGAGAGAAAGAGAGAAAAAAATGAGAGAGGGATAAAAAATGAGAGAAAGAGAGAAAAAATGAGAGAGAGAGAGAGGAGAGAGAAAAAGAGAGAAAAAACATTAAACCTAATAGAAAAAGAGAGAAAGAGAGGGAGAGGGTGAGGGAGGGAGCGTATATGAGAGAAGGAGAGAAAGAGGAGAGAGAAAAAATGAGAGAGGGAGAGGAGAGAGAAAAAATGAGAGAGGGAGAGGAGAGAGAAAAAGAGAGAAAAAACCCATATACCTAATAGGGAAAGATAGAAAGAGAGGGTGAGGGTGAGGGAGGGAGAGGAAACGAGAGAGGGAGGGAAAGAGAGGGAGAGGGTGAGGCAGGGAGAGGAAATGAGAGAGGGAGAGGAGAGAGAAAATACACTAAACATAATAGAAAAAGAGAGAAAGAGAGGGAGAGGGTGAGGGAGGGAGAGGAAATGAGAGAGGGAGTGAAAGAGAGAAAATGAAATGGGAGAGGGAGAGGAGGGAAAAAAAAAAGAGAGGGAGAGAGAGAAAAAGAGAGAAAAAACATTAAACTTGATAGGGAAAGAGAGAAAGAGAGGGAGAGGGTGAGGGAGGGAGAGGAAATGAGAGAGGGAGACAAAGAGAGAAAAGGAAATTAATTGTTGTTGTTTGTTGCAATAGTAGCAATAGTAGTTTTTTTTTCTTTTTTTGTTTATTGTTATTTAGTTTTCTTGTTTTTTGTTGTAGTAGTAGTAGTAGTAGTTTTTTTTTTCTTTTTTTATTTATTGTAATACTAGTAGTAGTAGTTGTTGTTGTTTTTTTTTTTCTTATTTTCTTGTTTATTATAGTGGTCGTAGTCGTGGTAGTGGTAGTGGTAGTGGTAGATGTGGTGGTCATAGCCATGGTCGTAGTTGTGGTAGTGGTAGTGGTAGTCGTGGTTGTGGTCGTGGTGGTAGTTGTGATCATGGTCGTAGTCGTGGTCGTCGTAGTTGTGGTCATGGTCATGGTCGTTGTCGTGGTGGTGGTGGTGGTCATAGTCGTGGTCGTGGTCGTAGTCGTAGTCGTGGTTGTGGTTGTGGTCATCACGGTCGTAGTCGTAGTCATAGTCGTGGTCGTGGCCGTGGTCGTAGTCGTCGTGGTCCTAGTCGTGGTCGTGGTCATGTTCATGATCGTGGTCGTGGTCGTGGTCGTGGTCGTGGTCATAGTCATAGTCATAGTCGTGGTCATGGTCATCGTAGTTGTAGTCCTAGTCATGGTTATGGTCGTGGTCGTGGTCATGGTCATAGTCGTGGTCGTGGTCTTCATTGTAGTCATAGCCATGATTATTAAAGAAAATGAGAGAGGGGGAGGAAGAGAAAAAATAATAAGTAACGAGAGAGAGGGAATAAATATACAACATAATAAAGAAAGAGAAAAAGAGAGAGAGATGGAAGGAGAGGTGATAGTGAATGGATAAAAACCAAAGAGAGAGTGGTGGTGAGGTCCGGTGCAACACCACAAGATGGGAAACACTCCGACATATATATGTTAATCTATGGGTGGGTAGGTGCAGACTTTACATACATTAATTTTTGTTGAGTTACAAGAGAAAAAATCCCTTCTCAAACAAATTAAGAAAGAAAAAAAAAAGATAACAAAAATAAATTGTTTGTTGTAACGTAGAAAAAATGGAAAACGATGAAGGTCTTGTTGTTCTCAAGATTGCGATGCGTATCTTAATCAGCGTATCCCATGTCCTTGCTCTCAATGCAAGCTGGCAATTAGACAAAAATGCCGATTGTCTATAGAACACGTACGACGCTTCGGCGAGTTTCAATCTGAGATCATTGATTAGGCAATTGCGGATTTTCAACAAACAGTAAGAAAAGTTAATATCAATCATGCATTATACTCACAGGCTAATTGAATACCGTATACAAGAAGATTGGGTGTGGCTGGCAAATTTTCTATCCAGGGAGGTGACGTCTCGTCCCAAGGAGGAGTGCACCCTTTGCAGCCAATTAGAAGAGTTTGTGGGTGTGCGATGGATGGAGTGCCTGAGCCAATCCGCCACTTGGAAGGTACTATCTAATCTACCGTCAATACTAGAGGAGACAAGCAGCCTTCTAGACCTACCTACAACCTTGGAGCTTGAGATGGAGGCAATGATCGATGCATTGATTCCCATGGATGTCGAGACTTCTAATCCGCTTAGAGAGGAAGCATCCATACCATTATATGATGGGTGCCAAGTATCTCGCTTGAAGACAATGCTTGCACTCCTAAGTGTGCAAGCAAAATACAAGTGGAGCGATGCGAGTGTGACCGACTTGTTCAGGTACCTTGTACTTACACTTCGTTGATTTCTTTTCGGCACTATCATTAAAAATATTTGTGCTTTTTCAAGGTATTTTATGATTTGTTTTAGGTTATTGAAATATTATATATTACCACCTGCAAATACCATGCCTGAGTCTCGTGATGATGCACGACATGTTTTACGAAAGCTTGGCATGGACTACAATAGCATCCATGCATGTATTAACGATTGCATACTATTTCCAGGAGAATACGAGACTATGGAGACATGTCCAAAGTGTGGTGCTCACAGGTATCGATAGGACTTGCAAGGGCAAACCATCCCTCAAAAAGTTCTTAGACATTTTTCGCTTATTCTCCGCATAAACCACATGTTCCATACATTCGGCATGGCGAGCTTTACAATGCAGCATGCGCAGAATAGGTCCACTGATGGAGTTCAACGAATATCAGCAGATTCATGCGCATGGAGCCACATTGACTCTACCTTTCCAAGCTTTGTTCGAGAGCCAAGGAATCTTCGACTCAGTCTTGCAATGGATGGCGTGAACCCATTCGGTTTGTGCTCAACTTCTTACAGTGTGTGGCCTATAGTCCTTGTCAACTATAACATTCCTTCATGGCTTTCTATGAAGAAAGGACATCCCATCCTTAGCTTACTCGTCCCCCGCTACAAAGTAAAAAATATGGACGTGTATCTTCGTCCATTAGGCTTCCATTCTTGTTGGTAATATCTATATTTTATCTCATTCAAGTTTGGTTACCTTAGGTTATCATGCATGTCCATTGTGTGGGCCACAGTTAGACTCCCGAAGGTTACTAACCATGAAGAAGATGGTATATCAAGGACACGCCGCTTTCTTGCCAGAGGCTCATGAACTCAATAAAGGTTTTCTTGGATGACCTCCAACATGTATGAATGCTACAAGCTGGTACGAGTTGAAAATTGTCCATGTGGAGTCACATCCAAATGGAATGCGGTGGTTCTCAGTTTTCTAAGAGTTGCCATATTGGACCCATTTATAGATCAACCATGTTGGATCCCATGCATATTTTCAAGAATGTGGGCAGCTTGCTATGGGACCACATCACAGGAAATAGAGACACTATAGGGGCACGGATGGATTTGAAGGAGGTAGGCAAGATGCAAGCACTTTGGCAGTAGTCGAGTGTAGCTACCTCGCGCTCCTTGGTTTTTGTCCACTAAAGAAGAGCGCATTGTGAAGCAAGTAGTCAAGTGACGGGTATGATGCATTCTCTCAGGTTTGCATTTTCCAAAGATGACAAATTATCAGGGCTAAAATCCCATGACTAGCATAAGATATGTCAGGTTTGTACTACGAATGGATTGTAATTGGCGTGCACATTTTGCTATTTAGAGTGTAGCCGTTGTTCATAATGCTTTCTCATTTGTAGCAGTTTGTACTACCGATCGCAATCGCAGGATGCCTTACTCCTATATAGAGGGCCATTTACAAGTTGTCGACTTTGTTGCAATGGATCTCACAGAAGGAGATTAAGACGTCCTCTATTGAATCCGCGAGGTGGGGAGCAGTGGAGACTGTCTCTCTCTTTAAGAAATACCTACCTACCAGCATGCTCACGATACAAATCCGCCTTCTTGTGCATCTTGTAGATGAAGTGGAGATTGCTGGACCAGTCCATACGCGATGGATGTTCTTCTTAGAGTGCTTCATGAAAACCTTGAAAGGCTTTGTGTGACAACAAGCTCGGCCAGAAGGTAGCATGGCTGAAGGTTGGTTGGTGTTTGAGGAGCTAGTGCATATTTCACAATGGCTACCAATGGTGGATCTAGACAACAAAATGCTATGGTCGCTAAAGGATGATGATAGACTGACCAGAGATGTGGTGGTTGGAAATGGGGTAAATAAAATAATGGATGTTGCAATGGAGGAGAAGGTGAATCGCTTTTGTATGTTGCACCATGCCTCTATGGAGACGTGGCTCGCCAGGTACCAAATCGCTAGGCAAGATTGAGAGGAAGCGCGATTTGAATTTCGATGTAGTACACGCCATTGATCGATTCGATATCCCCAGGGCATGGAGGAGATGCCGCAGTTCATGTCAACACGATGGTTGCATGGAGCTTTGACCGCATCGTCTCGCGAAGGGGTGGAGGTCTCAATCGAGGAGTGGGAATTCTCAAGGGGATGTAGTCAAAAGGTGATGATGTGTTTAGGATTTGTCGTATCTATATTTTATATGCGAGTGTTTCAATGTACAGTGTAAAATATATAGTGCAACGTGGTCACGCGGACAACATTTTTGCGTGGAGCGTATTGATAAAATGCGCTCCACAATGGACTGTGGTATCATAGCAAGGTTCGAGCAGGAGAGCCGATGACGAGCAATAGATCCAAACATGGTTATAGATGAGAAGGAGTATTTTGGGAACTTGCAAAGTATTGTTACGGTGGATTACCGTAGCTTCTCCATGATACTATTCAATCGGTAGTGATTCAAAGTGGTGCTTGAAGGAGCTGGAGCAACAGTTCGACGAGATCCATCTGGATTTCTCGAAATAGATTTTGAAAAAAAAAGGACGGATTTACATGACACCTTTGTGTTGCCAGCCCATTGTGAACAGGTGCATGAACTCATTTGTTTGTTAATTGTATTACAACATGGTACATGTCACAATAGTTTAATCTCTCTTGTACGTGTTTGTGAACAGGTAGTCTTCTATCCAAACCCCCGACAACCTCGATGATGGTATGCTATACCTTTAGCTTCCCGAAGTGTGAGAGTATATGATCAAAGCGATGTTTCGAGCATAGGTGAGGACAATATGCAAATAGAGGGGTCGATATTGCAAGAGGTAGAGGCCACCGAAATCTTGGAGCATGTAGAGGAGCTAGCATCGGCTAACAATGATGGAAATACAGGAGTCCAAGATTTCTTTGAGAACGAGGTGGACTCGTCCTTTTGTGCTGACATGTCTATCAACCTTCCAGTATATGCGGAGTTGTGTCAGGAGATTGGCATGGAACCATAGGATACTTCATACTTGGAGCATCCACTTACTCAATTCGTTGACTAATCGCTTATAAGGGTACATAAGATATGCATTTTAAGTGAGATCATTTTTTTAGGATTTATAATATCGTGCTTTGTATGATTTAAATTGATTATGCTAACATCATTTTTTGTCTGTGCAGATGACCTTTTCAGGATGAGTTGAGGGATGAGCGATAAGGAGCATGATATCTTCACATGCATGTCTCTAGATTAGATGCTGAGATTGAGAGAAATGGCGGACTAGGAGCTGTCTCGGACATCTTGAGGCCGCTCTATTGGATCTACTTCGGTGCAATCAGATGCTTCAGCTTCGAGCAAATGACGTCAACGCTCCAGACTTGGGCTAGAGGGAGGGAGTGCTTCAGGGTTAGGGGGATGCTCTAGAGATACGGAGGTAATGAGCCTGCGGTCAGCACGGGATAGAGGTGCGACTCCTCGCTCTCGTGGCCATTCAAGGGAGCATGGCTAGGTGGTTGCTGTGGAGGCACGGACATAGTGTCTCCCTCTTATCGTTCTGTTGGAGTTGCGTCACCTCCACGATTTGTTACACTTGTGGGAATGTCTACTCCAGTTACTCGGGCTTTTGCTCAGCCATTTGCAGGTGGCACCCCTATGGGTGCTACACCGATAGATACTACCCCGGTTGATGCACCAAATGTAGAGGGGTCTCTTGGATATGCCCAGGAGTGTGGACACAGGTGGGAGAGGACCCATCTTAGGCATACCCCAAAGGGATATGCCTATCTTGTCGATGATAGGTCATAACCCATCATCATGAATAATGAGGACAGGGTGATGGCTCGCATGAGAGAGTTGTGCCAACAAGTTTTTCAGCACAATGTCTTAGATCATTGGAAAAACATACCGAAAGGGAGCAAGGACTACATAGTAGCATCCTTGCATGAGGAGTTCTCGATTCCAGCCACAGCAGATAGATTTTCTATGGGTTGGATGATGGACTGCATGCATGCATATATGTCACACAGACGATCGGACGCACACAAGGCACTCAAGAGTGGGGTTGCAAAGCCTGAGTGCCTAGACATGGACGAGGCACGGACTGAGGGAGGAGGCTACAGATTCTCCAGGACGTTGGAGTCAACAACGCAAGGCGGCGAGGGCATGACCAGAGGCTGCAATCTGGAGGACTTTGTAAGTTTTTCTTTTGTTTTGCTTGCTTATTTTTTGCAATATCATTTGTACTGACAATCATGTTTCTAACAGTTAGTATTTTTTTTTCTTTGTAGCACTCCATTACAAATCGTGATCTAACCGGCCTTAAGACTCGATATGCAAAGAGGCACGGTCTCACTGCATTGATTGACCGATTGTATAGACGTGGCAGACCTATAAGTCACTCATCTTTCTTGTCTGTAGTTACCATGTTTAATTAGAATGCATTATTGTATGGTGGAGTGATGTATAGTTGTTTCTTTTTTTGCAAAGTCCGTTCGATGCTTCTTTGCGGTGGGACGAGCTTTCGAATGGTGAGGATATGTAGCTCGCCCTTGGATCCCTAGAGCTCACACACCCTTCTTTTTTGGTCGCCTAATCTGTGTAGACATTTTCTATGTAGTAGTGAAATCTTGTCATGATTGTACTAGTCACTTTCATTATGCGATGATGCAATTTGGTACATTGATTCAGGGGCATCGAACCACATGACCCCTCATGGTGATTGTTTTACTGATATGGTGGCTCAAAAACATGGCTATGTCTGTATAGGTGATGATACATAGCATAGCATTGAGCATAAAGGCAAAGTGCCTCTTGTGGTTCATGATGGCAGAAAGAAAAATTTGCATGATGTATTGCATGTTCCTTTGATTACGAAGAATTTACTGTCTGTCTGCCAGATGACAGAGTAGAACTTGCAGGTTAGATTCAATAAGCATGGCTGCTTTATTGAAGACTTTGGCAATGGATGCAAGTTGATGGCTCGCGGTCACAGGAATGGCAGAATGTTTACTCTTGATGCTACCTTGCCAGAGCTGAATTCAGCTATGTTTGCCCATGGTTCTGGCACTATCAGAGATTTGGAAATTTGGCACAAGAGAGTGGGGCATGTGAATTTGCAAAGGCTACAAATTATGCAGAAAAAATAGCTTGTTACAAGTTTACCCAAGTTCCAATATTCAGATATTGGTCATGTATGCGATGCTTGCCAGTTTGGTAAGCAGTCAAGGTTGCCATTTGTCAAGCATGTAAGGCAGAGTACACGTCCGTCGCAGTTAGTACACTCTGATGTTTGGGGGCCAGCCCATAATGCATCTATGGGAGGCTTGAAGTATTATGTGACATTCATTGATGATTACAGTCGCTATACTTGGGTTTACATTCTGAAGACAAAGGATAAGGTGTTTGCTATTTTTCACCAGTTTAAAAAGTAGGTTGAAAAGAAATTTGATTGCTATATCTCTTGCTTGAGATCAGATAGCGGTGGGGAGTATGTGTCAAATGAGTTTGACAAATTTTTGGCTGAAAATGGCATACGCAGGTAGCTTACCTACAACTACACTCCTCAACAGAATGGGGTAGTTGAAAGAAAGAACAGGGTCTTGATGGAAGTTGCTCGTGCCATGATGAATGAGAAGAAGATGCTGCTCTATTATTGGACTGAGGCTGTTATGACAGCCATGTATATCTTGAATTGGACTCCCACTGTAGGTATTCATGAGATGACACCGTTTGAGAAGCTGTATGGCTATAAGACGGATGTAAGTCATATGAAAGTCTTTGGTTGTTTTGCTTATATGCATATTCTAGATGAGAAAAGGAAGAAGCTGGATCCAAAAGTGCATAAGTGTGTTTTCATTGGATATTCGCAGGAGAAGAAGGCATACAAATGCTATGATCCTTCTACCATGGAGACCTTGGTGAGCAAGGATGTTATTTTTGATGAGATGGGTTCTTGGTATGTATCACCGGCTACAGTGCCATCGGATATGCCTTCCACTCATGTATCCACAATTGATTTGCAGCAGAGCACTGCTATGATAGGCCCTAGTAGTCAGACAATATCCCCATGGACAGGGAGATTGAGGAGCTCACCATCCACCACTGACACCAGTATGCCAGTAAGGGGGAGATATGATGTCTTGGACAGCAAAGGAAAAGAGAAAGTTACTAAGGATGCATATGGTATGACGACACCTAGTAGAATGACTTCTGGATATGAGTCTGCTGATACTTTAGACAATGAACTTGGTATTCTGACTGTCTATACGCTTGGAACAAGGCAGAGGAGGTACATTCCGCCTCATGGGAGGGGGAATCGAGTAGTGCACCACAGCCTAGATGCTCACAGAGGGTCAAATACCCTATTGACAGGTTGACATATAGTGGCTACTCTGCAAAGCATTATGCTTATATGAAAAAAGTGATGGAGATCAAAGAACCAGGTGCATATGTTGAAGCAGTGGAAGATGAGAACTGGTGTGCAACTATGGATGAAGAAATGAATGCCTTGGCTGAAAATAAGACATGGGATCTTGTGCCACTACTTGAAGAAAAAAAGACCATTGGCTGCAAATGGGTCTACAAAATCAAATGCAAGTCGGATGGCAATGTGGAAAGGTACAAAGCCAGGATGGTTGCTAAGGGGTATGCCTAACAATATGGACTTGATTATGAGGAAACATTCAGCCCTGTTGCCAAGATGGCAACCATTTGCACTGTGATTGCTTTGGCTGCTGCTAGAGGCTGGAAATTACAGCAGATGGATGTGAAGAATGCCTTTCTTAATGGTGACTTAGCAGAGGATGTCTATATGCTTCAGCCAGAAGGGTATGTTCACCTTGATTTTCAGCATTATGTATGCAAGCTAAAAAATGCATTATACGGGCTGAAGCAGGCTCCGAGAGCTTGGTATGCTAGGATCAGTAACTACTTGCAGAGATTGGGATCTACTGTTGGTAGGGATGATCACAGTCTATTTACAAAGAAGACTATGGCTTGGTAGTGCTGGTCATATATGTTGATGATTTGATAATCACTAGTGATGATGACATGAGCATACAATATGTAATGAAGATGCTGATATCTGAATTTGACATGAAAGATCTCGGTGAATTAAAGTACTTTTTGGGTATTGAGGTAATCAAGGCTGGAAATGGTTTATGGCTGATGCAGAAACATTATGCCATGGAAATGCTGAAAAAGTATGGCATGGCTGAATGCAAACCATTGGATACACCCCTTGATCAGAATGTCAAGCTGGACATTAGCACTGGAGCTAAAATTCAGGATGTGACTATATACAGGCAGATGGTTGGAAGTTTGATCTACTTGACCACCATCACTAGGCCATATTTGAATTATACAGTTGGGTATTGAGGTAATCAAGGCTGGAAATGGTTTATGGCTGATGCAGAAACATTATGCCATGGAAATGCTGAAAAAGTATGGCATGGCTGAATGCAAACCATTGGATACACCCCTTGATCAGAATGTCAAGCTGGACATTAGCACTGGAGCTGAAATTCAGGATGTGACTATATACAGGCAGATGGTTGGAAGTTTGATCTACTTGACCACCATCACTAGGCCATATTTGAATTATGCAGTTGGGCTCATAAGTCAATTTATGCAGAAGCCCAGAAAGCCACATTTGGATGCTGTTAGGCGGATTATGAGATATGTTAAGTCCATTGTAGATTATGGGTTGTTCTATATGAGAGATAAGCCCTTGAAATTGGTTGGATACACAGATGCGGATTGGGCAGGATGCTCATATGATCACAGATCTACAAGTGGTTATGCTTTTGGCTTTGGAAGTGGCATGATCAGCTGGAGTAGCAAGAAGCAACCAACGGTTGCATTGTCTAGTACTAAGGTAGAGTATAGGGGTGTTGCATTGGCAGCATGCAAGATTTCATGGCTGCTCAAGCTTATGGCTGATTTGGATATTTAAGTGAATGCTCCAGTGACCTTATTATGCAAAAATCTCAGTAGTGTACTCCTGGCAACAAATCTAGTATACCATGCCAGGACAAAACACATAGAGATACACTACCATTTTATCAGAGAGATGGTTCTTGTAGGGATAGTAGATCTTATGCATGTGGAGACTAATGAACAGGTTGCAGATATCTTTACCAAGTCTTTGTGTAAAGATAAGTTTAGTAGTTTCAGACAGCTACTTGGAGTTCATCAGATGATTTGAGCTTGAGGGGGAGTGTTAGAATATCAAGCTCCCATTATTCTCCTGTCAGCATGTATGACTGACATTAGCTATGTCCAGGTGTATCAGCAAGTGTGGAATATTAAATAAGTCAATGGTATTAGACCCAGTGTGAATGGTCCTACGGACCTTAGTACTATTGTATACAATTATGTTATGTGTGTGGTCTATGAGATAATGAAAGAAGTAGAGAGCACTCGACTCTTCACTCTTGTCTTTGTCTCTAAATCATAACAAGAAGACTCTGGCCTAATGATGAAGAAAAGTTTCATTGATTGGGTTCAGAAATCCAACAAAGATTTAGCTGTAATAGCTTTATACCATGAGTTTGAAAGTAAATTTGGACAACTTGATGCTGAAGACCAACAAAGTATGGAGGGTCAGAAGATTGAATTATTCCTTAAGGCTGCAGATCCCATTCTGCAAGAGAAGCTTGTTGATCGTCTGGAAGATACTACCTCTGAATCACGAGTCAAGACTACATGGATAGATATTACTGATGCAGTTAACATGATTTCTCAAAGAGAGTGTATGCGACTAAGATTGGGCTCTACTTCAACTTCAACAACTCCATTGATGGAGCTTCTTCCACCTTCAAAATCCCCTATTCCGTTGACTAATCAGCCAACTCTTTCTTCTTCTGTTCCTTCTAAAAATTATGTCATGGATGAACTCATTAAAAGCATGTGTGACCTTCATCTAAATCTTACAAAAATTAGTTCCAAGGTAGAGAAGGTGGATGTCAAAGTTAAAGAACGAGAACGATCATCAGCTCAAAGACCCATGAGAGAAGGCTTTAAGAGGCATTGTATTTGGTGTGATAGCCAACAACATGACAAGAGGGAGTGTTCTGCCTTCCCTAAGGTTGAAGCAGAGAAGATCGTCTTTTGAAAAGATGGAAAATTTCATGCAGCTGAAACTGGTCTTCCACTGGAGCGAAATTTTAGCAATGGTGGAATGAAGAAAATATTAGAAGATTTAGATGTAAAGAATGCCTATGCAGCAATTGATGCAACTACCTATGGGCTACAAATTGAACCAACTAAATCAAATTTGAAAGCATGTAAAGCTAATGTGCAATCTAAAGTATGGATGTAGACACTAGATCAAATGGAACGTGGTAAAGTAGCCAAAGAATATTTGGCTAATGCCAATCAGTGCATTCGAGGAATAACTGGTTGGAAAGAACCAGTAGATTTTTTTTCAGCCTTTGCATATTTGGCTGACGTCAATCATAAAGAAGTCTTGATTGAATCAAAGAGAAGAAGAGAAGATGAACCAGGGCCTTCCTCTTCTGGCCTCCGAAATGGATAACTAAAAGAACGTGTGAACAACCAAAGCTTGCTGAAAATATAACCCCAGATCAAGAGATGTAAGATGCACCACAAATAAAGAAGACCGAAGGAAAGAAGAAAGGCAAGCATCCAAGCTACAAATTGCAGTCTGACATAGAATCTGCAACCGATCTCGAACAAATCCTAGAAAAATGAAATTTGGGAAGCAAAATTGAATTCATCTTAGGCAAAATTCTTGGAATTGCCAAATGTGAAATCCATGATGTAACTATTAATGTAATCAAAAGGAAGAGACAATATGTTTGTGATGAAGCTGAAGAAATAGTGCATGTTTTTTTGCAAGTTCTTCGATTTTTTGTGCAGAATGAAGAGAAGCTGACTTCACAAGGAATTCAACTTGAAGAAGTTAAAGAATTAATTGCAAAAATTGAAGCTGAAGATAAAGAAAGCATGAATGGAAAAATTAAAGAAGTGAAAGCTAAAAATGTAATGGTTGGCTAGTCCAAACCCATTAGGTAGCCCACCTCTAAAAAAGAAGGCCATCTACAGCACATGCATGAGGAGGAAGAGACTCGGTTCATTCTAAGTAGTCACTACTCCCGTACACATTGAGCAAGAGCAACAACGAAGATAGTCATAAAAATTAGAGAAAAAGAAACACCATGTATTGTACTCTTAGACCATGGCTCAGAGATAAATGTCATGGCAAAGGAGTCTCTATGAAAGTGGGGGATGGCCCATAGATGTTGATCCAAGTTGGTGAATGAGAGCTGCAAAAAACTCTTCTGGAGAGTTATATGTTGCATGTCCTAATGTGTGAGATATATACAATTTTCACTTTTTTGTTCAAGAATCTTGTACCTTACATTTCTAAAGCCCTCTTGGAAACAAAAGCTCTTGATGATGGTTCTTCCTATGCTCGAATCCGAAGCAAGGATAATGAACGAGCTATCTAATTTCTTACTGTGTGTGTTAACCATTATCAAAACAGAGATCGACTGTGAGATTATCATATGCCCCCTAATGATCGAGAATTCAAGGGTTTTTGGGCTACACTGCTGTAAAAGGAGGCTATGGCAGTGCGTCATGTAAAAAGATTGAGCCTCACTATGCTACAGAAACTGTGTCTCTAGCAAATCTGTATGTATGTACAGCCAATAGTATGGGTTGTTATAAGTCTCTTCTAGCCATGACTAAAGCTGAAAGAATATATTTATGTCATGTAAAATGGGAGCTGAAAACTTATGACATGATGGCTGAAAATGAAGATATTTCAAACATTATGCAGGCAAAACTGAGAGAGGCAGCATACACCATGGATGGAGAAGGGGAAGTGGTGTTCAAAGCTTCCACATAAAGGGACTAATCAAGCCATGCATCTACACCTAGCTGTAGTCCACCTGACATGTAAGTGCTTCTTCTTCTATACTTTGACAAAACTAGAAGTGTTGAGTGTTGAAATGACTTGTTTTTTGGCTGATTTTTGTTGTTTTTAAGAGCTGAATGGTTGATTTTACGAGATGATTGATTGGTTTGGAAGTGGTTTGAGAGTGTTTTGGATGATATTTATTGTGTTTGGAAGTTCATGATGATTTTCAGTGGAGATATGATGTTCTAATAGGTTCTGATTGGTTCTGTATAGCTTTTGTTTTGTTCTGATTGTCTTCTGTAAGGAGGGATGGATTGATGATTGATGAAGATTGAGATCTTGTGAAAGCTTATTGAATAGTTTTTGAGAGTTTGGAATGGTTTAAGTATGAGTTATGAGGTTTTGATAACCTTCTGTAGGTCTTCTGTAGAGCTTCTGTCTCTATTCTATTCTGTACTGTAGCTGTTCTGGTACTGTACTATGACTGTTCTGTAGACTATTCTGTATGCTTCTGTATGTGTTCTGTATGTGTTTTGTTGGATGAGAGTGTAGCTTGGGAAAGTTTTCTAGCCTTGGAAAGAGGTGAATACAAGTGCAAAAGAGCTAAAAGAAGTGAAAGAAGTAGCTGCTGAAGACTCAAGTAAAGACTGAAGTGAAGTGACAGTAGTGAGCTATGAAAGGACACTGTAGTGGCTCTGGTGACTCTTCATATCAGACATACCTCTTGGGAGGGGTATCCACGACCTAAGAAGGATTATTGAGAGTGATTTTGAGAGATTGTAGTGAGGAGATGATGCATTATTGATGGAGAGAGAGAGAGAGAGAGTCAGAGATAGCCAATTCTACTAAAACAGAGTGATTGTATGTGAGAGATTGAGAGAGAAGACTATGAAGATATTGAAGATGAATACTATGTGATGTATTTCCATTCAAAGATGGTGCATTCCTTTGCTTTCTTTGTTATATTGATGGATTTTATGAAGATATTGAAGAATATGGTTGATTCTATCAAATCCGTGGGAGATCTATACGATGCTGCTTGAAGATTTGTTGTGCCTTGTGTTCTTTTCTTCATTGTGATCATATAAAACCTAATAAACAAGCTTGTTGATGTTACAAGATAGATTTTATTGCAAGAGAATTCCCTTTTTCTCGGTGTTCCTCTTGGGGCTCCATGTTTTTGGTGCGCAGCCGGGGAACCTTGCCATCAACAAGCACCTGAGGAGGCTGAAAATGAAGAAAATGGCATTGCCAAGAAGAGAAGAATTCAATGGATGTTTGTAAAGTTCCTTCTTCCATTGAAGAGTTGGAATTTCTCATAATTAAATCCACTTTCCACAAGAAGTTCATCCCACAATGGCGGAAACACATCACTATCATGATGCATGCTCTATGTGGTGGACAGTTTCCTCTTCCTGTTAAAGCAGCAGAAACTTGCATCTTGGTGGCAAACTATTTGGGAATAAACTGAAGAGCAGAAACGGAGAGAATGACCATCCATGGAAGATTTGACATTCATTGAGAAGTTTCCAGACATCATCAAGTGGGAGATTGTGAAGAAGCTTCAGGAGTCTTGGTCTGTAGAGGTTCACAAAGACAAAAAGGAAAAGAGTTGGAATTTGTTCGTGGATGCTCAACAGCAAGATACATGGGATGCTTGGTGTACTGATAATCTTTTGTTTGCTCAATTAGCAACCCATTGGAAGCTGGTAGACAGAGTGTTCTTCACAACATACACTGTTGAAACTATCAGAAGCTAGCATTACTATGATGATGGCACCACTACAATGCTCAAACGTATGCATTTTGACACCTTCACAACCGAATACCTTCCTCTGTGCAGTGGCATGAAAGCAGAATTCAGAGACATTGAAAATGAAAAAGTAGAAGAAATGTTGGCAAGACAGTCCTCCAGAGATTGAAGCCTTCTATTAACCCTCTATGGAGCACTAACAACATAGTGGAGCCAACCCCCTGATGAATGACGCAATAAAGAGGCAAGTATTAGAACGAGTCTAGAGGTACATGAGAAGAGAGAAAACAAAAAACAAAGCTGAGAACGAGCTCGCAGCAGAAGCCGCCTTTGATGCCCTTGCGGAACTCTTTACAGAAGTCCCAATGGCACATCAAGCCCTTCCTCCTCCTGCTGGAGGTCCACTTCCAAGCCAGATCCGTCCTGGAAATATTGATGATAGGCCAGCGAATGTAGTTCCATTGCCAGTTTTTAAGGGAGAGTACAATGAAGACCCCGATCTTCATGTAACAGAGTTTATGGTAGCATGTGTGGCTAACAATGGCAGAACCCCTGAGCATTGGTTAGCAATATTTCCTGCCACTTTCAAGGGCGCGGCGTTTCAGTGGTATGAGAGACAAGCAGCAAGAACTTTTGGCACATGGGATGACCTAAAGTTGGCCTTCCTCACTAAATTCAGGCGTGAAGGTTTTGAAGAGCGGATGCGAGAGGAATTTATGAACCTAAGTCAGTCCTCTGGAGAAAGAGTAGAAGCTTATGTCTCACGAATGGAATCTATCCTGAAGAGATGGACTAACCATAATCTAGATGATGGCATTCAGAAGGGGATGTTTCTCAGAGGATTACAACCAGAAGTCCGTAAGGTTTTGGAGCTGCAAAGACCAGCCACCCTGAAAGCTGCAATAGAAGGTGCAAGACTGTACGATGAAGTGGAAGCTAGATTAGCGATGAATCCAGGAAGAGGAGCCCTACCTCCTCTGATGCCAGGAATGATGTTACCCACCAAATGCAGTCCCAGGGACTGTCCCCTATCCCTACCAACAGATGCCCCCAGTATCACAGTATAGTGCACCAAATCCACAGTGGCCACAATCAATGCCTCAAATGATAGTTCAACCACAACAACAATGGTTCCAACCAATTTTCCCAATGCCAAATCAGCAGAGCAACAGTGGAACCCTACCAACTAGAGCCAACAGCCAACAGTTCAAACAGGAGCTCTGAATCAAAACCAGAATAGAGATCCCTCTGCACACAGCCCAACATGTTTATGCAGTGATTATAGATACTCCTCAAAATCCTATTGCCAGTACCTCAGGAGGAGAAAGCTTGAAGGATTACTTATCCAACTCAGTTGCAAATATCAAAAAGGAGTTGATGGATGTGATTACAGAGCAGCTACAGACGCTGAAAGTGAATATTGCTAGCATATCCAATGTGGCAGGAGCAGGAAGAGATGTGATACGATCAAATACTTGGTGTGATAAGTGTCATCAAGCAGGCCATTTAGCCACTGAATGCACACGAAAACCAACCATTCCTGGAGCTTTCTGTTCCTACTGTTTGTGGAAGAACCATATAGAAGATATTTGCTCTCTGAAGGAGATGCATGATAGGAGAAGGAAGGAAGAAGACACAAGATTCAACTTGCTGGAATCCAAAATACAACACAGGATATTAGACCCAAGCCTGGGGAGTTTGGTCCTAATTTCGGACCCAGAAGATTTCCCTCTCAAAGTTACAGAGGAAGACAGTCTGGCGGTGGTCAGAGATCAGAAGTGGAGTGTTACAGATATGGAGAAAAGGGACACATCTCACCAAATTGTCCAAATCCCAGAAGGTCAGTGGATTACAAGCCCTTATGCAGTCGATGCAAAGGAGAAGGTCACACGGCAAAAGACTGTCCAAGCCCAATCCCAGTGAAAAACAGTGCTACTGATAGTTTGGCTAAGGCCCAAGAGCCTACCTCCAATTTAGTGGAATTGGAAGTTGCTGCCATCACGCGTGCAAAGAAGAAGGAACCACCTATACAGAAAGAAAACAATCCTCCTGCCAGAACAGTGAAGTTCAATCTTCCACCAGAAAAACAGAACAGAACAGAGCCTGACAGTGCCATATAGAGCACTACAGTGCCACAGAGAGTTACAGAGACAGTTCCAGAGACAGGACCCGAGGTCCAGGAGATAGAAGAGGAGGAAGTGCCACAAGTGGCAGAAGAAGTTCCCATGATGCTTCTATTGGAAGAAAGAGGAAAAATGAAAATGGGTGTTGCCCCATTCCTTAACCGGTTAGAGAAGCTAGTGGATCCTATTAAGGAATACGATCTGGTCAGAGATCTAGATACCTTTAAACCAAACCTCACATTTCGACAATTATTGGTGTTATCTCCTAATTGCCAAAAAAGGTTCAAAAGTATACTTACAAGAAGATATGGATTAAGGATTGCTCCCTCAACAGTAACAAAGTCCAACAAAGCTTCAGAGCTTGTAAAAGAAGTGGACGTAGCTAACGCCTTCCTAGATCCGGGTACCCCAGAGACTGGCGTGTGGATAGAAGGCTGCTTCATTGCAAATGCACTAATTGATGGAGGTTCATCAATGAACATTATGACGGATGTTACAATGAAGGATCTAGGCCTACAAGGTGTGCAACCCACCCAATGGCTCATCAGACTGGCGGATCAGAGTAGAATCAAGCCTTTGGGCATTCTCCCATATGTGAAGACTACAGTAGCTGGAAAAGATTATTGGCTAGCCTATCTGGTAGTGAAGCCAAACTCTTATGGTACATCCTACCCTCTTTCACTGGGCAGACCATGGCTTTTTGAAGCCCGAGCAAGGACGGATTGGTTCAAAGGAACCTTGACCTTGGGTAGAGGACCCAATAAAGTGGTGTTGAAGCTATATGGTGCTCAAAAAGGACATGGATCCACCTCCTTGGAATTATCTTCTGACTCCCCTAATGAGTCTACAGATGGAACATCAGCAGACAAAGATGCTGTCAAATAGATCCTTCCCAAGAAAATAGTGACACGTTCCTTAACAGTGAATACTGTAAGCCAACTCCCAAAAGATGCAAAGCCATTATCAATGGGAGAATACTTCCTGCCTGAACTAGGAACGATTTTCGAAATCACTTCTTACAGTGAGATAGAAGCATGGATATACTGCTCTCCCTGTTACATGGCCATAGCAGAGCCAGAGACAGAGGCAGAAGATGAGATAGAGAACCTGTTCTTCTCTTACAGAGCTCCTACAGAGACAGAGAAGGATAGAGATGATATGGAAGAAGAAGGTTATGAAAGCGAGATGGAAGAGTCTATCCCACCTACAGAGGATACATTTGAAGAAGAAGTTCCAGAAGCATCAGAAGTAGACGAGCTCATGCTGTGGGACAGAATGGCGATGGTACGAGTTGGTCTGGTAAATGGATCTTCTCATATGCAAAATCTTTATAAGAAATGGATTAAGAAGAACAAGCCGTCTGTTAGCAGTGGCTCTTGCTGCCCTCACCCACCTTGCTAAGAAAAGATGATGATGATGCACCGTGCCAACAAGCACCAGTCTCACGATTCCAACAGGCATCAAAGGGTCCCTGTTATGTGACGTTCCTGGATGTGTCATCAGAAGATGAGTCTTCAAGCCAAGAGGTAACTGATTGTGAAACCAAACCCGAAACGGCCCTAATCCCATTTCAACATCTCAAGGAGCAACCTAAGTCTCCACCAAGAGAAGAAGTTGGTTCTAGTGGGACATCAGAAGAGGACACCGCTCCCTTGAAGGAGTCGGATCTGTATCCAGAAGCAGTCCGCAGGGACCTTCATCCGTGAAGTAGAATGTGAAAGGCAGTTAACCTTTGTGGATGCAAATGGCACTGAACGCCACTTGAAGGTGGGTAGCAGTCTACCAAAAGAGGAGTTGTCAACCGTGTACAACTTGTTGAACGAGAATTTGGATGTGTTTGCGTGGTCCTACAAAGACCTAAAGGGGACTGATCCCACAATATGTTAGCATCATATTGACTTGGAGCCTGATGCCAAGCCAGTACGGCAACGACAGAGGCGAATGAACCCGAATTATTCCACATTGGTGAAAGCAGAGCTGCTGAAGCTTCTGGAAGCCGAGTTCATCTATCCACTCAGTGGCAAATAGTGAATGGGTCTCGCCCATCGTGGTTGTACCCAAGAAGAATGGCAAGCTTCGAATATGTGTTGACTTCCGAAAGCTCAATTCCAAGACGAAGAAGGATCATTTTCCTATCCCTTTCACAGACCAACTGTTGGACACAGTGGCAGGACATGAGCTTTATTCCCTCTTGGATGGATTCAATGGATATAACCAAGTGCAGATAGCAGAAGAAGACCAATCCAAAACAACCTTCGCCACAAAATGGGGAACCTACGCTTATCGAGTGATGCTATTTGGACTCTGCAATGCCCCTGCTACTTTCCAGTGAGTCATGATGGCCGCATTCCAAAATCATCTGCATGATTTTATTGAGGTATATTTGGATCACTTCTGTGTCTATAATTTGATCCGTGAACAATGGGGACACCTGGAACAATGCTTTGACCGATGCTGGGAGTATGGGATTTCCCTCAACCCCGATAAATGCATCTTTGGGGTCTCTTTTGGAGTTTTGTTGGGCCACATTGTCTCTGCACAAGGAATATCAACAGACCCTGCAAAGATTGAAAAGATTGCAGCTCTGACAGCACCCACCAACCTCAAACAGTTGAGGGGATTCCTAGGCTATGTGGATTACTACAGAAGGTTCATAGCCCATTTTGCAACAAAGGCAACCTCCTTGCACAAGCTTCTGAGGAAAGATGCCGAGTTTGTTTGGATGGAAGAATGTGACACAGCCTTCAACACTCTGAAGTAGTGTCTGATTGAGGCACCCATTCTGCAGCCTTCTGATTGGACGAAGGAGTTCCATGTACACACCGATGCATCTATTGAAGGGGTAGGCGCAGTTCTATGACAGAAGGGCTCCTCGAAGCTGGATCAACCTATCTATTACCCAATCCGAAAAGTCACTGATAGGGAACAAAACTATATAGTGACAGAGCTTGAGTGCTTGGCAATGGTGTTTGCCCTAGAAAAGTTCTGCCACTATCTCTTGTCCACCCACTTTAAATTTTATGTGGATCACGAGGCCCTGTCCTTCCTGATGAACAAAGCAGATGTGAAAGGACGAATGATGAGATGGCTCCTTCTATTTCAGGAGTTCGACTTTGAGGTAATTACCAAACCTGGTCATTTCCATGTTCTGGCTGATCATCTGTCGCGTATCCCACAGACTGCAGACAAGGAGCAAGATGATCCAGACCTCCCTGATGCTTCCCTATTCCTGGTAGAAACTGTAACCCCCTGGTATGGAGACATTGCCAATCTGCTGGCAACCCAACAGTATCCTCCTAGCATTTCTAGTCGGGAAAGGAAAAAGTTTATGTTAGAATCAGCCCCCTACACCCTGTTAGGCGGCGCACTGTACAAGAAAGGCAAAGATGAATTGCTCAGAAGATGTGTTGCAGGAGATGAGATTGGGATTGTTCTGAAGGCTTGCCATGACGAGCCATGTGGAGGCCACTTTGCAGGAGAAGCTACAGCCAGGAAGGCTCTGCTAGCAGGATACTGGTGACCTACCCTTCATAAGGATGCCTATGATTACTGTAAAAGATGTGATGCTTGTCAGAGAATGGGGAAACCCACAAAGACAAGTGCCATGACACTGCAACCTATCCTTCCTTTAAAGCCTTTCGAGAAGTGGGGCATTGACTTCATAGGTCCAATCGATCCTCCCACTAGAAGGAAGCAGAACCGATACATTCTCGTATGTATGGATTATGTCACAAAGTGGTGTGAAGCTAAAGCCCTAAAGCAGGACGATGGTAATAGTGTGGCCCTGTTCATGTACGAGAATATCATCACCCGTTTTGGCAGTCCCTTAGAGTTTGTAAGTGACAGAGGCACTCATTTCATTAATAAAGTCATGGAAGAGTTGTATAAGATCCGCCATCGCAAGTCCACTCCTTACTACCCCAGAGCCAACGGCCAAGTCGAAGTCACCAATCACATCCTCTGCTCGATCCTAACAAGAACAATTGCCACACATCGTCATGATTGGGACGATCGACTTACAGAGGCCCTCTGGGCGTATAGAACCTCCCATAAAGCAGCAACAGGACAGACACCATTTCAGCTGGTGTATGGTACATAAGCTGTTTTCCCTGTTGAACTAGAATTACCCTCTTTGAGAGTGGCTATCAAAGAGCGTTTGGGGGATGATGATTCACTGCAACGCCGTCTCTTGCACTTGGAATGTTTGGATGAAACTCGCGTGATGGCTCTACAATGCATGGAAGCCACGCAAGCTTGACGCAAGGCTTACCATGATAGCTTCATCAAGCACAAGGAGTTCAAAGAAGGTGATTTGGTCTTAGCCTATGATTCATGATTTGGCAAGTTTCCTGGAAAGCTTCAACAGCAGTGGATGGGTCTATATAAGGTACTTGTTATCAACCCTAATGGCTCTGTCCAAGTGCAAACCGTTGATGCCTCTGATGATCCCTTCCTGTGATCAATGGATATCACCTGAAAAACTACTTCCCTCCTTGGGGATCTTGACAATCATGGTCACCTGATCCTTTCCCTCATTGGTGTGGCACTGTCATTCTTATGATGCTATTTCTGATAGCCGTTCTTCAGCCACTCCTGATGAGGTGGACGCAACCCTCTATCCCCTCAACCCCACCTTGTAGCCTTGATCTCTTATCCTCTATTTTCCACCAGCGACAGTGGCGAGGTGGGTTCTGACAAGTGGTATTTCTACCATTCCCTTACTTCATTCAAAGAGAAAAACAAAAAAGAAAAAAAAATGCATATCGGTCATGGGAGAAAAGAACTTAGGTCCCTGTCATGCCGACCAATTCTTCGAGAAAAGGTGGAAATACCCTCGGGAATAGGAAAAAAAAAGAAAAAAAAAACAAGAAAAGGAAAAAAAATTTGTTATGGGAGAAAAGGAAGCAATTCCCTGTCATAGCAGGCCTCGTTCCAGGAAAATGTGGCAAACACCCTTGGGCGGGAAGCTGGCTATGGAAAAGGTGGCAACTCCCAGCAGTCCAGAAAGTGGATTCATTAATTGATATCCCCAGGATCTAGTTCCGAAGCTGCCTCCCTTGGTACGCTGTATCCTGGGTCTCTCTGCAGAGCGTCTAACTGTCCTCTAACAGACGACATGTACCTATCAAACCCCATGTTCGATTTGATGGCTACCTCCCTGGGTACGCCTCTTCAACAACTGATGATGCGATCTTCATCGATAACCAATCGAGTGATGTGAGCTTTCATCCTAACCGGATGGGGAAGTGAGTATGGGTTGCCCCCCTGTATCTATCAACCGAGCATGAGACAGAGGGTGGACTGAGTGTGACTAGAGTTTCTTCAATCAATTATCAAGAGGTGAGATTGAGGGACGTTACGACACTTGGAGTCAAGTATGTTTCCGTTTCCCTATGCACTCACAGGATGGGTCTCTGTCGTCATCACCAGACACGTCACCTTGTTCTGTACACTGCACTGTAAGGCTCCATTGCCTTCCTCCTTGCACTTATGCCAGATGGGTTGGACGCACTAATGCACCATCAACTGTGCACCCTGGCATACTCCCTCTGCACCATTCCCCCTGGTCGATTCCTAAACTGGGTACGAGATATGGGTTTCAATCATTCTTCCTCGAGTGATATTAGTCATGGGGTGAGTGACTGTTCTTTCATTCCATTTGAGTGATTGTGAGTTGAGTGCAATATCCATCATCATCAACAAATTTCATGTGATTCCTTTAACCATCTACCTCCCTGGGTGCTGCCGCGTGGTCCCTACCACAGAGGATGAGTGCTGTGAAGATGCCTTGGTACCTCCTCCTGCAGAACCGACAACAACACCGGACGTGCCGTCGACAATCAACCTTGATCCTCGACAACATGGGCCAAGTTTTTCTAACCCTACCACTTCTGTTTCTCAGTAACGTTCATGTTTTAAGTGTGGGGACGTTAGTGGATGGTCTGTTAGGTGGTCCTAGGTCCCTGTTGCTCGGTTAACCCTATCCGTTAAGGTTTTAAGTATGGGGACACGCCCCTGCACGTCTACATTGCATACCTCTCTGCATATGCCTCATCCTGCTAATGCCTCTATGCCATGACTTGCTTTTACCCTGATGGGGTCCCTTCCCAACCAATCATTCATTTTCCACCTACTCGGGGCTGTTCCCTTGCAGTTTTCATTTATTCCCTACTTTTGATGTCCTGTCATGTGAATGCACCCTACGTTCACCGAAGTCCAAATCCAACCTTATAGCCCTGTTCCTCCCTTTGAACTGACCATTTTTCCTTTTTACCTACCCCTGTTTCGGTGCCCGGTTCTCGAGTTATTAATTTTTGAAGCATTTTGCGCAAATTAGCCAGTTTTCCATATGAACGCACTTTGCTTGCTTCGGAACCGTGATCTGACATCATAGCCCTGACAACCACTTTTCCCCTGACATTTTTCCTTTTTACTCCGTGTCATTTTGATGCACGGTTTGTCCAATATTAATTTTTCGGTTTTTTAAGACTTTTTCGTGAGTCTTTTTGACATTTTTCCATGTGAACCTGCCCTGTTTGCATCGGAATTCCAATTTGATTTGACAACCGTGTCCGTCGTGCCTTCCTCCACCTTTTTTTTTTCCTCCACCCTCTTTTGCCTTCTGGATTTTTAATTATTAATTTTTAAATGTATTTTCGGACGTCTTTTTGGTGTTTTTTTGCATATGAACCCCTCCTACTTCATTTGGAACTGCGTTTTAACATGACCACCCTATGCCATCCCTTCCTGCGAACATTTTTCCTTTTACTGCCTGTCATTCTGGTGAGCAGTTCATCCAATATTAATTTCCGATCCCATTTTTGGGTTTATTTTTTGGGTTTTTTCCACGTGAACAGGTCTTATCTTAGTCGGAACTATGTTTGGATGTGATAGGATTGTCGGGAATGTCTTTCTGCACATTTTTTCTTTTTCCTGCACCTCGTTCCAATGCACGGATTTTCCATTATTAATTTTTAATTGCGTTTTTTGATCCGTTTTTTGTGTTTTTTGCACGTGAACGCCCTGTCTTTCTCCCGAAACCCCCGTTGCACATTTTCCTTATCTTCTCCCTGTCGTCCTACCCACTTTTTGTTTTTACACCATTTCGTTTTGACGCTCGGATTGGGAGATATTAATTTTTCTTTATTTTTATGTGTTTTCACGTGACTCGTCCCACGCGTGAATGTGCCCGTTTTCGATTTTACGCATCTTAACGTGCCCCGGTTGCGTCCGCGTGCCCCGTCCCGACATTCCGGCATCCTTTCAATCCCATCACGGCAAATTTTTTTACCACGCCCCGTGCACGGGCGCGGGACATGGGTACCCCACCCCTTGGGCACCTTCTTGGGCCCCTACCCTAAACCTCCCTAACCTAACCTTTCCACCCCCTACGCCTACCCTTCCCCGGGCACCCCCCACCCCCCATGGGCCCTTGCCCATACCCTCCCGCACATTTCCCCACCCCCACCTTTCCCTATCCCCCCTCCTACCCCGACCCCTCCCCACCCTAACCGCCTCCCTCCCTCTCTCCCTCTCCCTTCCCTGCGTACTTCCTTTCTCCCCTCCATCTCCTTCTCTCCCCTCCTCCTCCATTTCCTCCTTCTTCTTCCCCTCCTCCACCTCCCTCTTCTCCCCTCTCCCACGACGCCTGAGCCCGCCGTACAGCTCCCGCCATGTGGAGCCCTGGCCGCTGCTCCTCACCGCCCAGTACCTGCCTCGCTGCCGCCGTGTGCCCGCCTCACGCCGCCACATCCTCGCCCTCAGCACGGTGCCCTGTGACGTCGCCCCTGCACCGTGTGGCCGTCGCTGTCGCCCTTTGCGCCAGCCATTGTCAGCCGCTGTGTGCCGTCCTCCCCGCCGATGCCCTGCTTCTCTGTTGGCGTGGCCGCCTTGTGGCCCCGCCATCACGCCCCCTTTCGTGCCCCCCCTGTGCCGTCCTCCCCGCCTTCGTCTGCGCCCGCTCGCACCGCCTGCGTGACGTCCCGCCCGCCGACAACGCGCCGTGTCTCCCACCTGGCCGTTGACTGCCACCTCCTCACCACGTGCCAACGCACCCAATACACCCCCCACCTAAGCCCCCCTTCCCCCCCACCATTCACACTACCCACTACACCCCCCACCTAAACACCCTTTCCCCCCTGCACCTAACCCTTTCCCTATCTAAGCCCCCATTCCCACCAAACATACACTCACCCCCCCTGTAAGCCCGTGTTCCCCTGCAGCAGCTCACCACACCCCGTCCATAAACCCCCATCCCACCCGCAGCCACCCTCGAGACGTAGACACACGTGCAAGTGTGTACGCGCGCGTGCGTGCTTGTTCGCTTGTTCGTGCTTGATCGTGTGATGGTGCAGAATCGGGTGCGGGAGCTTGTTCGTTGGTTGCGGACACGCAACTGCCACGCAGCTTATTTCTGGGTATTTTCCCAGATTTTTTAATTCCAAAACCCGCAAACCCTTTTAAAAATACAAAAAAAAAAAAAAAAAAACACAAAACAAAACATTGAAAAATTAAACAAACTCATTTAAAAATTCTAAAAAAATACAGAAAAATCTAGCAAAATTACTACTATTTCTGCCACCCATGGCCATATTTTTCTCCACCTGTAAATTTAAGTAAAAAAATTCCCGACCATTTTAAAATTCCAAAATTCTTTTAAAAATACCCCACAAAATGAAAAATTCATTAAAAATGCTAAAAAATTCCAAATTAATTGCCAAAAAAATTCCTAAAAACTCCATTACCAAATTTACTTATTTTTGACATATTTTCTAAGCTGTAAAAATACTTCATTAAACACCTAAATTTATTAAAATAAAAAAACAAAATCTTTTTTAATTCAAAACACCACCTAAAAATATCGAAAAAATTCCAAATATTTTTGGATTGAGGAGAGCATATTCTTTGCATTCACATACACCCACTAACAAGCATTTTCCTTTTATTTTTTATTTTTTTTCCACTACCCCAAACATCACGATTAATTTCTTTAAAAAACACAAAAAAATGATGAACCCTACACACCACCATGGCACGCGCGTTCGTGCTAAACACACCATTTTTTAAAATAAAAATAAACCCCGCCGTTCACTTAGCACGCGCTAAGTGCGCTAAAGAGATACTTTAATATTTTTAATTAAAATGAACCAGCCGTTACAAGAGCACGCACTGGCAAAAAAGCGCTCCACATCACCTTAATTTGTAATCAATGAACTTGCATTTAGAGACCCTGTTTGGGTATCGAAGTCCGGGATTCGGATTAAAGCACCACTTTAACCTAATAATTGGTAATTAAAATTTTAAGAAGGAACCGCTGTTTTCTTGATAAGGTTTATCACTTAATAAAAATTCACCCATTCTTAATAATTTATTAAAATGAACCTTTCATTAAATTAATTCCCCCTCATTGCACTTATTTCCCCTTTTTAATGAATCCGGTTTCGTGGGATGGGTATATGAAGTCTTTGGAGTTGTCTCCATGGTCAAACCCTGATTATCAAAAGTTGTGGTCTGGATGTGTGTGGGTTGTGGTGATGTTTTGGTTCGGTGTCTTTGTTACGGTTAAGGGTACTGTGTGTAGTTTTTTTTCTTTATTGCCTGATACGGGGATTTGGGTGTTTGCATGTTGCATAGCATGAAGCTTTCGGTTGCATATGTCCAGAGGTCATGTCAAATTTTTTCTAGGATGTGGTTTGCTTGGGGATAGTTTGTCGAGTCACGTTTTACCGCCTTGGTTGATATCTTATCCTTGGTTTTTGTCTGTTGCTTTGCAGGCATTCTCCTTGATTGTCTGTGTTTGTGGTGTGTGTGTAACCATCTGAATGGCGCCTTCTCACGCTCCTCCCCCTATCCAGTATGTCCCACTAGTTAGTAGGGATTACTCTTCCCTACTTACTTTTGAGCCTCTCACGAAGGCGGGACTCGTTGCTTTTGTGGCTGCCTCCTTTCCATTGCTTCTAGAGGATCCATCAATGCGTGACACGTTTTTGGCCTCCTACAACAAGAAGTCGGGACTGGTCCAAGGTATTTCTATGACTTTGACACCTCGAGGCCTTGGGAAGGCTCTTTCTCTTCCCTCCAAAGGTGAACCCTTTGTTACCACTCGCCAGCTTTTCTCTAATGATGAGATTTTGAAGCTGTTATAAAAGCAGACAAGGGAAATTCTGGATGTTAAGAAGGTGATCAACTCTTCAGGAGTTTCCTTTTCCATGATCACTGATCCTATGTGGAAGATGGTCTGTCAGTTTCTCCAAGATAGGTTTATGCCTGCCAAAATGCCATCCCAGTACTTATCCAAAGAGCTTTTCACAGCTTCTTGGATGGTGTTAAAAGGAGTAGCTATTGATTGGAGCACTTACCTACTCACTAAAATGGATCAACATTTCGTCAAAGTCACCAGGGGCAATGTTACTAATGTCACCTATGGATCGTATGTGTCTGCCTTCTTGACCTACTCAGGTTTACAGAAGAGTGTGCCTCCACCTCCTCCATTAGATCCAATACCTCCTCCTCCACCTTCAGATGAGTCAGAACCCATTGATATAGAGGATGATGATTCTCCGCCTCCCCTGGTCATACAGCGCAAACGCTTGAAGCGGGTAGCGGATAAAGCTCCTCCAGTTCTTCCTTCAGTGCCCATTCCTGCTACCTCTGGCAGTGATCTCCCTGGTTATCTCACATGTAATAACCTGTTCAGAGCACATCGAGAAGGTTCGTTGGATATATCAGTCCCCCACTGAACAGTCTAGTCTCGGGAGATGCAATTCCTTTCCTATGTAAAGACATTCAGAGTTCCATTGAATTGTCAGTGACAACCTATGTTCAACAGCTGTACGCTTCCTTTTATGAAGAATTGATGCAGTCTAAGGACCAGTTGCATAAGGCAACATCCGAGTTAGCCTCTGCTAAGGATACCCTAGTAGATTTGTTCAAGCAGATGGAGCAACAAACCCAACTGGTTGCAATCCAAAGCGATGAGATATCTTCTTTGAAGATTCAATTAAGAGAGGCTCAATCAATGGTTACTAGCCTTTCAGAGGAGAAGGAGAGGATGTCCAGAGAAGCGCAAGAGTTCCAAACTCTTTTAGATGACAAACTTTCAGCCTTACAGACTGCTAATGACACAGTGGAATCACAAGCTTCCCAAATCAAGCAGTTGCAAGATCAACTGGCAAAGTCACGGTCTGTTCCTCCAAGCCCTAATGTTCCCTTGATCCCTTCTCTCTCACAGCAGGACTTGGCTGCTCTTCAGAGACAGGCTACCTTGTATCCTCTATTCCAAGATAAAGTGGAACGATTGCAATCCAGAATGGACTTGCTATGGTCTACATTTGAGTAGTTTCAGGAATATGTTCCTCCAGACCATTCTTTCTTTGTCCACTACCAATTACAAAAGTTGGCCTTCTACATGAAGCTTTCCACGATGGATTTACCTCTTCCAGAGGATGGCTGGAGTGGGGCTTGGTCTGCTGAGTTGCTGACAGAGGTGATAAGGATGGTGTTTGAAGATTCTGTCACGACCGATACCATGTTGATATCCTATATGTATCTACGAGGAGACTTGTTGATTCCAGATGAAGTGGATATGGCTTGGTATGTGGGAAACGTGGTTTTAGAAGCTGTTTTGTATGTCAACCATTTGGAGTTGCGCATGGATGACATGTTTCAGAGTTACTCCTCCAAAGTGGCTAATTGCCCTGATAATTCCTGGCATACCATGATTGATTCTGTGGTCCTGAATCAAAGACAGAACACAGCCCCTACCTATGTCCAGAGTACTAATCAACTGAGGGTGGATCTCTTAGCTTATCTTTCCAAACATAATCCGTTTGATTCTACCTTTTTTTATACCGATCATAGAAGATCTCTCTTAGAACCTTCTGTTCCTACCCTCCTGTATTACCAACAAATGGCTCACCGTTATCATATATATCTTTCCCTCTATCAATCCAATTCCACAACCATTTTACCCCTTCTTTTCCAACCTCAATATTTTCCTCAAATTCCCATTTTTACATACTCTTCTTTTATTGAGGATAGAGTATTTTCCCCTTCTCCACCATGTCCTTCCCCATCCATTCATGTACTTTCTACCTTTCCTATTTATTAGTTAACACCCTTTTTAACTGATTCCTTACAAATTTCAGCCACTCCTTCTTTAAACTATTCTTCCTTTTATGATTTTGCCTACCCCTCTCTTCATCCACTTTTCCTTATTCCACTTCCATCTCCTGCCACTTCTATCTCTTAACCACCTCAATTGGTTAGTGACTATGATGGGTTTGATCATCAGATTTCCAAAAGAAGGGGATGGAGCTCGAATGATTCTCTTACAGGACCTCAGATAAACTGGCCAGTAATTCCAGGAGAATGGACAGCTGCTAGTCAAGCATACCAAAACTATATTCATTTTGCTCAGCAGTATTCATAGTCTGCAGATCCTTCTGTGAGATTGACTGCTCATTTTGCTTGGTATCTGGCGTATATGCATAGGCATTCTCATAATGATTCAAAGCCTATTCCAAAGTTGTGCATGAATGTCAATGTGAGCATTGATTCCCAGCAGCTAGATATATTGTATTTTCATGCCCTTTGTTTGCCTAGCAGATACCTTGTCCTATTGGAAAGGATGTGCTGTCTTCAGTTTTTTCAGAATCCTCCCAAAACATTTGTAGATGAATCCTTGTCTATGGATCGTTTCCAAAATCACCAATCTTTCAAGAGGGATCATCTTCATTGATATCTTTTCCCATGTATGGTGGATGATTTTTAATGAAAATCTCTCTTTTTGGAGGAGTCATTCAGATGATTGTGTTGTGTGTAGTGTTTGTGTTGTGAGTTACTTTATGTAATAAGATCGTGGTGGTTGCCTATTGGATTGGATTTCGTGCGAGCTACCTTTTGAAGAATTGTGGTGATGGGGTCGTGGTTGGAGAGTTGAAGATGCTGATGATACAGAAGAAGAAGAAGAAAACTCTTATATCCTTTACAAGTTTATTGTGATTTCTAGTTTGATAAGAAGTGTTAATGTATAAAGGGTTTTCCTTTCGTTGTATTTTTATCAGATACAGGTGATAAGATGGGGTCGTGGTTGGATGGATTGTTTTTGAAGATATATTGAAGATCAAAGTTGAGCTTTTAAATAAACTTGTATTCCCTTTTTCCTGGGTCGCGAGGACACTTCCTTATTAAGTGTGGGGATATGTTGAGTGTTGAAATGACTTGTTTTTTGGCTGATTTTTGTTGTTTTTGAGAGCTGAATGGTTGATTTTATGAGATGATTGATTGGTTTGGAAGTGGTTTGAGAGTGTTTTGGATGATATTGATTGTGTTTGGAAGTTCATGATGATTTTCAGTGGAGATATGATGTTCTGATAGGTTCTGATTGGTTATGTATACCTTCTATATAGCTTCTGTTTTGTTCTGATTGTCTTCTGTAAAAGGAGGGATGGATCTTGTGAAAGCTTGTTGAATAGTTTTTGAGAGTTTGGAATGGTTTAAGTATGAGTTATAAGGTTTTGATGACCTTCTATAACCTTCTGTAGGTCTTCCGTAGAACTTCTGTCTCTGTTCTGTTCTGTACTGTAGCTGTTCTGGTATTGTACTGTGACTGTTTTGTAGACTGTTCTGTATGCTTCTGTATGAGTTCTATTGGATGAGAGTGTAGCTTGGGAAATTTTTCTAGCCTTGGAAAGAGGTGAATACAAGTGCAAAAGAGCTAAAAGAAGTAAAAGAAGTAGCTGCTGAAGACTCAAGTAAAGACTGAAGTGAAGTGACAGTAGTGAGCTATGAAAGGACATTGTAGTGGCTCTGGTGACTCTTCATATCAGACATACCTCTTGGGAGGGGTATCCACGACCTAAGAAGTATTATTGAGAGTGATTTTGAGATATTGTCGTGAGAGATGATGTATTATTGATGGAGAGAGAGAGAGAGAGAGAGTCAGAGATAGCCAATTCTACTAAAACAGACTGATTGTATGTGAGAGATTGAGAGAGAAGACTATGAAGATATTGAAGATGAATACTATGTGATGTATTTCCATTCAAAGATGGTGCATTACTTTTCTTTCTTTGTTATATTGATGGATTTTGTGAAGATATTGAAGAATATGGTTGATTCTATCAAATCCGTGGGAGATCTATACGATGCTGCATGAAGATTTGTTGTGCCTGGTGTTCTTTTCTTCATTGTGATCATATAAAACCTAATAAACAAGATTGATGATGTTACAAGATAGATTTTCTTGCAAGAGAATTCCCTTTTCCTTGGTGTTCCTCTTGGGGCTCCAAGAAGGCCACTCTTAGCTGAGTTAACAGGGAAGATATGTGTATTTAAAGCGCAGCAGCCCATACAAAGGGAAGGTCGATTATGTGTCTTGAGGAAGGTCTAGACCTTGCCAGTGTATGCTAAATTAGCTCTCCCATGTCAAGAGATACATAAAATCTACTCTCTTTAGTCTTCCAAGAGCTGAGTAGGAATTGTTATTGGACTTCCTAGTGTGAAATTTGTTGGGGTGAAACCCTTCTTCTTGCTTCATTGATTATCTTGACCCACCCAAAAGACTCACCCTTGCTCTTGGAAAGCCTACTGCAAGCTCCTAATGGAGGGGTATAGCAAGAAGACTTCTGGATTTTTCTTAACAAGACATGTGGGCTGAAATGAAAGGTCCAATAATGTTCTTTAATGGGCTGAAATTCTATTCTTCAATGCAACTCTTGTATAGTTCATGAGGTACTTGTATTTATGAAGTAACCTATGCACTTATCTCTTAATGTGAACTCTCTTCTCCATCAAGAAGAGATTTTGACAAGCATAAAGGTTCTGGTTTGTATTGTTATATGTAGTCCATTACTTTCTTTATGGGTTGAATCTCTGTTCTTCAAGGCATCTCTTGTATGGATCATGAGGAACATGTATTTGTGTAGAAGAAAGAAGGGCAATTTCTTACACAACTACAACTTGATAAAGTCTCTCCTCCCTACAAAGAAGAGCTCCTTCGTAGATATTAAAACTCTAATTTAGAAACTCTCATATTCAGCCCACTACAATCTTTGGGCTGATTTTTGATATTCCAAGTTTTACTCTTATGATTTATGATGAGAATATGCTCTACATACTCTTGTAAAAGCTGCATCTAAACACTCTTGCCTTGAAAGGACGTTGAAGATACTCTTTGGTAGATTAATTGTAATTTGATGGTTTGGCCATAACAGGGAATTTATGGGCTGAAGCTTTACTTGTTAACCACTTCCTTTATCTTGGTAGAACATGAAGTGTTCTTGACCAGGATATTCATGGGATGAATTTTGTAAAGACAAATTCTACCTCAACTCCAAGCATTACAAGTACAATAGTATCTGGCTTCCTTTTCATTCAAGAGAGGGTTTAAAGTAGTCCTCCAGAGATTTCTTGCCATATTTTGGAATTAAGCAGCTAAAGCTTTTATGAAGCTACTTGGTGCAAGATACATTGTTCTAAGTCATTAACTTTTCATGTAAATCCAACTACATAGGAAGTCTTCTTCTTGATCCTCTATCTTCATTATCAGTTGAAAAGATAAGTGACTTAAAGATCCTTTTCATGCCTAGGCTAACATAGGCAGCTATACTCATTGGCAAGGAAGGACAAGACTCTTCTTGTATAAATTGAGGTTGTACTCATGTTTACAATTCATTCTTCTGTGATCAAAAGTTGCAAGCTCTTAACCTATTTATTTTACTGTCTTATGTATTAATCTTAGATTTTCCAAGATAATGTCAAAATAAATGGTGAACTGAAAGTTTTGAAGCTCCTCTCGAACCTATAAACAATTACTTAAAACTACCTATCTCTTGAAGACACATCTCCATCTATCTTGTTTAGGTCTCTTACAAATCCCCTATTGTGACCCTCAACCTCACGTGCTGCGACAACGTGTCGTACATTATTTGGGAAATGGCAAACATAGAGTTTATGTGGAGGATTTTGCAAGTTTTCTTAGTTGGAATACTACTTGTACTAATAACCTTATTTCTAACAATGCTATTTTATTTTCCTTGTAGCACTCAATCATAAACCACGATCCTACAACTTTGGAGACTCAGTATGCACAGAGATAGGGTCTCACTACACTCATGGATAGATTATATGTGTATGGTGGCCTAGTAAGTAATGCCTCTTTCTTGTTTTCAGTCATTAGTTTTTTTTTTTGGTGATATATTATGTATTGCGGATTAATATTTGTTTCTTTATATTGCAAAGTCTGTTCAACACTCCATTGCATTGGGATAAGCTCTCGAATAGTGAGGAGCTATAGCAATCACTTCGATTTGTGGAGTGCACATCCTTTCCTTATTTGGCCCTATGATCCATACATACTCTCTCTATGAAGCTTTCCTTGGATGTATTTCTCATCCTTTGTATAGGCTTGCATTTTGTGATATTTATAGATACTTTTTTCTATTTGTTTTGGACTCTCCTCTCCATCATTTCATGTAGTCCTATGAGTTGTCATCATGAGTACTATATTTATTTGAATATTGAATCAATCACTCTCTTTTTTTGATGTCTCATGATGTATGTGTTTCAATGACGATTGTGTACTCAATTTATAATTGTTTTATGGAACATTGTTGATCAGTACATGAAACTAGAAGGGTGGTAGGGCATGAACATGCCCTATCACCTACTTTTTTTCTCTATAATGGTTTCTTTTAGTATTCTAAATTTACACTTACACATGTTGCTACTTCCATCAATAAATGCATAGGAAAGCCTCGCTATTTGCATCATTATTTGAGACAGATCTTTAGATATGTATATACTGACATTTTTAGTGATAACAGGGGTAATGTTTTTTATAAATATTTTTGTCTCTTTAGACGTCGATATATGGCTTGTATATTATAGTGTTTTTTGGGATTTACTCTTTCTTTGAGCATGCAGTTTTACTATATATGGATTATTACTCTTTATATCATAAGACAAACACTAACATTAAATTATATCCTCTTCTTTATTATTAATCCTAGGGATTGAAGTCATAAATATATGTATGTATCACGTGGGTTTACCATAAGGAATTTTAAAAATATTATTTTTACACTTTTTTTTACATATAGAAGGGTCGCATATAAAGGGGCTACTTATAGATTGAATAGAAAATGGTTCTATTTTATTAAGGAAAAATTCATAGATAAGGATATTTATAAATAGGCCTTGAATGCACGTGATATAGAGGGTATACATATAGTGAATTACCCAAGTTCTAAATCCATAATCTATGCTCACAAAAAGCTTATGCATGGTCCATACATTCTAATCTCTATGTATGTGTATGTGTGTGTGTGTTACCAAATACATGATTTTTTCACTACTAATTCTCTTTTACAGGTTCTCAATAGGCTATGCCATTCATTTTCTTAGATAAATCGTAGCAATAGATGAGTGTTAGTGTGGATTAAATGAATGTAGTGTCACTCTCCCCTCTTGCGCCATAAATTAGCTAGGCCCGAACCAAAGCTTACTAGCAACTCTAATGCCATCACCAAACTTCATTGTTGACATCGTCCAAACTAGAAATACCAATGGGAAAAGTTCTCTCAAAACTCCAATTTACCTATGTGCCAAAATTCTTTAGATGAAACTCATCTACTTAATGGATGGAAATTTTACTAGATGAGGATTGCATAAGTGTTGAAGAAGGCTTTTATACTTCTCATCCATTGAATTGAGTTTCCTTACATCTTTTATTACTAAAAACTTTGTTTTAATGAATAGAGATAGTATTTGCTCTTAAAACTATCAACTTTATTAGTTTGTTGATAGCCCGTGATTACAAAGTAATTGTGAGGACAATTTTTTCTGTTTTGTAGTTATTTTCAATGATTCTATATTTACATTTAGTCTCGTAAAAATATAAGTTTAGTGATAGGAGCTACCATGATCCAAGTTATATAGTCATTAAAAAATGAGGCAGCTCTAGGTAGAGTAAGGTACACTAGGGGGAGAGTAGTTGGTCATTGTGGAGAGGTATTTGTGCTTGCACATACTTGTTGAAGGGAGATGTAAATATATTATCACTAATGAAACTTTTCACATTACAAAACAAAATGGAAATGTCATCATACTTATATATGTCTTTTTACCAATCCTATGTCAAGTGATTTGCCCATGTTGAGTTGAAAAACCTATTATTTGTGCTTTGACACATGCAAGGAAGCGTAATAAAGTGATAGAAAGTCCTATTAGAGCTTACTCCTTGCTTGTAAACTTGTAATTTACACAGCTTGATGAAGAGAGAGATGCCAAAAAAGATAGTGAAGAAAATAAGAAAAGTTTTGGATAGGATTTTAGATTATGTGCATCTATATGCTAGAACTTAATGAGCAATTTTCAAGAATGTTTAAAAAACTATTTGATTGTTTTAGCCACAATGCTATAGAAAATCCAAAAATTGGAGAGATATTAAAGCTTGACAACTATGCTTCTATCTGAAGCATTGCTATACTCTAAGTTTCTATATTCTCAAACTCTAAAGAAGGATGTACAATCACAAAATTCACGAGGTATTGTAGACTCATGTATATTGTACTATTTTTTCAAAATTTAATACACAACTTGTATATGTGATAGTAATAGATAATACTTGGAAAATTTAAGTAAGTTATTTTTCATGATTCAAAGTTTTATTTGGATTTTCTCCTTATCAGGCTACATCATAATTGTATGAGTGCATATAATGCATTACCTACATGTTCGTACATTTCTTACATAGAGAAAGGAACATGGATGTAAATTATCAACATGTGATGTGTCTTTGCATAATGAAGGCCTTGTGAAATCATAGTGTAGTGTTGAGATGCTTGCATGTAATATAGCTCTTCTTGAAATTTTAAATAGTAAATAGGACAATCAAAATTGAAATATTGGAGCAATTAAAATTCAAGAAAAGAAAGGAGCTTGTCTTTAAGAAATGTGTTGAGCTCACGAGCATGTATTTTTTAGGTGAAGAGACTTGCTAGACAAACAAAACTTATTACTTGTGCTTTGTCACATGCAAGGAAGCATAATAAAGTGATAGACACTCCTATTAGAGCTTTCTCTTTACTTATACACTTGCAATTTACACAACTTGATGAAGAGAAAGATGCCAAAAAAGATAGTGAAGCAAATGGGAAATGTTTTGGATAGGATGTGATATTATGTGCATCTATATGCTGAACTTAGTGAGTAATTTTCAAGAATGTTTAAAAAATTATTTGATTGTTTTAGCCACAATGCTATAGCAGATTCAAAAATTGGAGAGATAAAGCTTGCCAACTATGCTTCTATCTTAAGCATTGCTATACTCTAAGTTTCTATATTCTCAAACTCTAAAGAAGGATGTGCAATCACAAAATTAAGGAGGTATTGTAGACTCATGTATATTGTTCTATTTTTTAAAAATTTAATACACAACTTGTATATGTGATAGTAATCGATAATGTTTGGAAAATGTAAGTTATTTTTCATCATTCAAAGTTTTATTTGGATTTTCTCCTTATCTAGCTACATCATAATTGTATGAGTGCATATAATGCATTACATACATGTTCGTGCATTTCTTACATAGAGAAAGGAACGTGGATGTAAATTATCAACATGTGATGTGTCTTTGCATAATGAAGGCCTTGTGAAATTGTAGTGTAATGTTGAGATGCTTGCATGTAATATAGCTCTTCTTAAAATTTTAAAGATAACATGGGACAATCAAAGTTGAAATATTGGAGCAATTAAAATTTAGGAAAAGAAAGGAGCTTGTCTTTAAGAAATGTGTTGAGATCATGAACATGTATTTTTTAGGTCAAGAGACTTGCTAGACAAACAAAACTTATTATTTGTGCTTTGTCGCATGCAAGGAAGCATAATAAAGTGATAGACACTCCTATTAGAGCTTTCTCTTTACTTATACACTTGTAATTTACACAACTTGATGAAGAGAAAGATGCCAAAAAAGATAATGAAGCAAATGTGAAATGTTTTAGATACGATGATGTGAGATTATGTGCATCTATATGCTGAACTTAATGAGTAATTTTCAAGAATGTTTAAAAAATTATTTGATTGTTTTAGCCACAATGCTATAGCGGATCCAAAAATTTGAGAGATAAAGCCTGCCAACTATGCTTCTATCTTAAGCATTGCTATACTCTAAGTTTCTATATTCTACTCTAAAGAAGGATGTGCAATCACAAAATTAAGGAGGTATTGTAGACTCATGTATATTGTACTATTTTTTCAACATTTAATACACAACTTGTATATGTGATAGTAATCGATAATGCTTGGAAAATTTAAGTTTTTTTTCATCATTCAAAGTTTTTGTAACGAGCGGGGAACAGGGGAACATGGCATGGGAACATACCCATCACATTGTCAGTATATAAGGTGTAAGAGGGTATTCTAAGGCATCATAGAATTATCAAGAATCTCTCTTTTCACCTTCACAAGCTTTCATGGCTTCTTCTTCTACTTCTTCTTCTTCCTCCCTTTCCTCTCTTTCTCTCTCTTCTCCCTATCTTTCTCTCTCCTCTTCTTCTTCTCCTACAATCCTATAATATTTTTGTTGAAAAATATTACTAGCCCGCATGAGACTCATGCAAATGACAATTCCAACATTGAAATTATGGACGGTGCAATCTTTACGCGAAGTATCATGACTCTCCACTGGCAAAAACGGGATCAAGGTTTAAAAACCCCCATAACCGCAAGTGAACATCATCTTGGGAGGAGGTCAAGAGGATAATGTTAGATTTATTGCAATTTTTTTAAAATTACCTTCCCCTAGCCATAGCATGGCTGAGGGAAGGGGATGGGCTGAAATGGGAATCTGAGGAGGTGGTAGGGAGGATAGCCATGCGAGGCAACACGTGGGAGGGAGCCCTTACCCCCCCTCTTCCTATAAATACCCCCCTCTAAGGGGTGGAGAGGAGGAGAGCTGAGTAATCTGAGTGGAGGGAAGAGAATAGGCTGACAGACCATGAGTAGAGGGAGGTGAGAAGGACAACTGCGATAGGCTGCTATTATCGTGAGAGAAGGGGAGATTTCGCCAGGAAGTGGGAGGCTTATTGTAGACGTGTTGCTCTTGAAGACCGTTGTGGTGGGAGAGTGGTGGTCGCCGCCTGTCCAAGCCGTTAGCCACCATCCAAGCCAAGAGCCGTCATCAAATTGTCATCTCCAGATCACCACGTGCTGCATCCTAGAAGCTGCTTGTAAGGGGGCTCTCTAAGCCCCCTTTTCCATTGCATCCCTATAAAGTAGTTTTCACCCCTTGGGATTTAAGCCCCCTTTCCCCCCTTGCATCCCCCAGAAGCCACCTTAGCCCGGGTTTTTAAAGGCCCTTCCCATGGATTCCCCACACAAGTTCATATTAAGATCTTTATTCCCGAAACTTCTATAAAAGGAAGGGAAAGTTCATAATTCCCCATTTCCAAAGCCCAATTCCGCAAGTCAGTACTTCGGACAAGGAAGCCGTACACAAGGAACTTTTAATCGATCCCCATATAGGAAAAAAAGAGAATTCCCCATGGAATTCCCTAGTTGAAAATACAAATAAGTGGGAAAAGTAAAAACTAGGGAAAATGGGACATTTCCTAGTGAGAATAAGTAGGGAATCACATAAGACCTTTCCTATGTAGGAAATATTTCCTACATAGGAAAATACAAAATTTTCTATATAGGGAATAATTCCTATATAGGAAACATTTCATATATAGGAAAAAATTTCTAGAGGTGATTCCCTAGGTACTCTCACTAGGAAATCTCTCATTTTTCCTATTTTTTACATTCCCTACTTATATGTACTTTCAACTAGGGAATTCCGTGGAAATTCTCTTTTTTCCTTATCACTTTATCTACTTTATCCTTCCTCTTAGACATGCTAATATCAAACAAGAAATTGCACAATAAATTTTTAACTAGAAAATTATATAGAGAATGTCATCATTTCTAAGTAAGGATCAATAACATACATCTAATGATCAAAATAGATTAAACAAATTAAGACATCAACATCTACTTCTAGCAACCAAAAGAAAAACGAAAATAATTTTAAAGGAGCAGAGAACTAAAAACTAACTAAGCAACATGTGTGTCTTGATTGTTTTATCCCTTAAATCTCCAATATGTTGTAAAGTAATAAATGTTTGTCTACCCTCTTCTCTAAATTTCAACATGGGTGGCCGATAGATATCATCATATGATGGTATACGTATCACTCCTATTGATACTCAAGTGATCAAATATCATTAGTTAGTATAACCATTTCAAAAAATGACTCATTATCAACATAAGAAAGCTAGTAATACCTGATTCTTGGCTTGAAGAAGTGTTAAGGCAAGCAATCTCAATTTCTTCCTTTCTCTTGTGTTATCTTTAGTAACTTGTTTACCTATATATACATAGAATTAACCAAAGCTCATGATAATACAAGGTTATGAAAAATTTCAATAACACAAAAGAAAGTAATTAGATATTTTGTATCAATTTCGGTCACCAAATTTGTACAAGTTTTTGATCCTTAAAGTTGGTACCTACATCTTGACTTGAAGAAACATTATTGCAAGTAACCTCCTGATCTCCCTTTCTTACATTACCTCTTTTCCCACCTTTTGTTGTTCTTTAATCTATATTTATATATATACACACAATTACTCAAAGTTTAAATATATGAATAACTATGAACATTTTTAATTAGACAAAGAGACTAATTAAAGCTAGTTAATCTCAAAATGAATCACCTAATAAAGCAAGATGTAAAATATGTACAAATTTTAATTTTCAAAGTTTAGTAGAAATAAAGACATATACCTGTATCGTGATTTGAAGAGACATTAGGGCCAATGACCTCCTTAGCTTTCATTGTTCCATTATCTCTTGTACCATCATTTGTGATTTTGTTACCTTTATGTACACATAATGAACCAAAGTTTAGAAACATAAGAGACATTTGTAAAACATCAAAACACGCATTTGTAAAACATCAAAACATCAAAACACGCATACCTTTTTTGCCCTATTCTTTACACCATCTGATAGTGATAGTAAATTGAGCAGGTGAAAACAAGGAATTCATTGTTCATACTTTTATGGGCTCACCAACTTCTCCTTCTGGTTTGAAGCATCTTACACACTTCCTGTTGAATAGTCACTAGTTACGTGGACACTGGCACTGGCTCCGGCTTCTCTCTCCACAGAGTCTGCAGATGGTGAAGATGATGATGACTGAGGAGGAGCCACTGAGTATAAATAGGCTGAAAAATGGGGAGCAATAAATGCTGGTCGGCCAGCATTAATGCTGGCCAACTGGTGCATAAAATGCTCCATTGACATAAAATGCCACACTAGAAAAATACCTAAAATACCTAATAAAAATGCCCAGCCCAGATCAAGCTCAGACTCACACATGAGCTGACAAATACTCTGCTAATACCCTCTCTCAGATCATGGGTGATCTGATACAATATAATAGTACAATGAAAAGGGATCAGAAACTATACAACATAGAACCACCAAGTAGAACCATGGATACCCAAGCAATGGGTGATCAAGCCACCACCAAGGTGCCTTAGAGAGAACCTGATGTCGATGTCGATCGGACCAAACACGTGAAAATAGAAAAGATCATAGCATGTCTCTGTGTTCATCACCAATGTCTTGCAGTAGCATACAAGACCATCCTGTCAAAAATGCCGTTGAACATATGTGACCATGGATTCCCCGCCTTTGGCCAGTCCCCTCATGTGAGCACCAGACGAAAGGCTCCCGCTCTCTGTCAGAGAACCAAATCATCATGAATCTGGATGTCAATCCCAGCTCCAGGATTTCATTCTGCCAGACTGAAGTCGATGCATCAGGGACGTCCCTCTCTGGAACCTGTGCACCTGTATAAAAGTATAGATGAGGCGCGATTGCCCCATCTGAACACCCGCTCACACTCACTCTCTGGCACAAGAGAGTCGTGAGGAATGACCTCATCACCACCACTAGAAAGCAACCGAGGAAGGGGCCACCAAGCCCTTCCCGAGATCCGAAGAAGAGGATCCCTTCCGCGCTTTGGACTTCACCTTGGCCAGAGGATCGGAGTCGGAGTCGGAGTCTGATGAAGGAGAGGACACATCGGTAGAGTCAACATCCCGCTTCGTCTTCTACTCCATCTTCCTGGAAGACTTCTTGCCACAATGGTAACATTGGGCCTTCGACTTCTTCTTCCTGTCACCCCTCTTTGAAGCTACATAAGCCTCACCTCCATAATGTGCCGGAAGCCGGCCCTGTAATCTCAAGGATGTCTCATGCAACTTATCATCAGGGCTTCGGAGGAGCCATATGGAGATGAGAAGAAGAGAAGTAGAGAAGAGATAGAATTTAGAGAGGAAACACAGCCAGAACACAAGCACAGACTGAAGAAAATGAGAGTTCATATGCAATATAACCCAAAATCTGGTCAATAGAAGACAAAATCTGCTGTGCAGAAAGGCAAAAACTCACTCAAAAACTGCCAAAAAACAGCAAAAACGGCCTGAAGTAACAGTCACCCAGCCACGAGAGATGCTGAATCAGCAAAACGTAGGCTGTAAACTGGAGAAAAACAAGTAGAAAACTGTCGCCAGCAGCTGCTGATGGAAAACGCTGTCGAAGGATTCTGAAAGCAAAGTCGCAACCACAGAGGACTTTGAATAATTTCAGGATAGAAGGTCAATTTAGCATATCAAAGTCAATTTGAAAGCTCTATTTCTGCATCATTTTTAGTCTCTAAATCTGTAAATAACTAGGGTACATTCATGCACAACATTAGTAATATGAGGAGCTTCTAATGCAAGTTTGTAAGTTTGCATCAATGTATTTCTGCCTTTCAAAACATCAATAGGCTAACTTCATCTTCAAAGGCAAACTGCATAATACGAAGAGAATTTTGTTGGGTAAACTCAACATGATCTTGCAAGTGATCAAATCCAAGCCCTTCAAGTGAGATGACAAAGGCTAAGCTTTCATCTCCTGCTACTCACAGTTCTATTCTAACTGAAGCTCAGCCCATGGGTATGGGCTACTTCCAGCTGCTCTTAGGAAAGAAAAGAACCCAAAGTGATCAATGATTGAAAGAGCTCTGACATGATCCTGTTAATCATAGGGAAATGGGAAAGGAAACAACCTTGCATAAGCATGATTCAATGCTAAATTCTGTGGATATACATTTAAGGCCAGACTTCACATCAAAGCTCAGATTCTTAACTATGCATGTACATCGATTCATTAAGATCCCTAATCTGCATACACTGGTCTGCATGAGGATTTAACCCTTTGTTTCGATATCAGTTGCCCCAATCGACTTCAGTAGTCAAGTATTCTTCTTCATTTTTGCCGGCACTCATTCAGTGCACCAACTGGTCGTGTCATGCTGTTCAAGCTTATTGGTTCACTGTCCAAGGTACCAACAGAAGTCTAATTTCCAACAGATGGATTTCACTTGCTCTGTTGCCCTGCATGCTTTTGATTGTTAGACTCAATATTGGATAATTGTGCTTTGGAAAGTAAGTCTCTTGACACATTTGCTGCAGCAATTAGTTGTAGAACAGGCACTTTGCGGGAAGTGCGTGCCAGTAACACTACAATTGGCTTGCTATGTACATGGTACTGCTTATGGTAGAAGTGATTGAACAAATAGTTTCATTTCACTTGCCCGTAGATGCATTTAATACAATGCTTGCGATTTTGACAAGCCTTGAGAGGCTTCAAGAACAAGCTGCTGTTGTACACCATCATCACAGCTACCTTGTTGAGACGTTGCACACTGAAAATTAACATCACATTGTTTTAGCACCTCTGGATTTGAACCAGCTGCTCGAGTTAGAGCACCAAACCATTGCTGGTGCTGTAGCTGATATGATTGCTTTGAAAACGTGGAGGTCTACTTGGAAGTTCCAAAGACCTATAAATGAACATATTGTCCCGGAATATGCTACTGCCTTGGAAATTAAAGTTGATGATGAATAAGTTGCTGCAATTGATGAAATTATTATTGCTGATCAGACAATCGATATTGTTGTGTCACAATTATAGAGTTCTTCCAACTCTGCCTCTCTCAACTACAGTATATACAGTCTCACATGCTTCCACCACAAAAGATGAAAGCCTAAAGCATAAGCCCTGTTCCCCTCTGCCCAATCCTTTGCTCCGAGTTATCGCAGAAGGCTGAATTGAATTCAGCTGATGCTTCTTCGTCTTTGTTGCAGTCTTTAACAGCGTCTTTAGTCTCCTCAGCTTCGTTCGACTCTTTAACTTCGACTCTTTCATCAACTTCATCTATCGTCTGCTTGTCTTCTCTGCATCACTTCGTTCCTCTTCGTTCGTCTATCGTTTGCTTGTCTTCTCTGCGTCACTTCGTTCCTCTTCATCAATCTCAGCTTGCCAGCTTCAAGTCGCTCGTCAGTCTGATGTCTCGTCTTCATCAGTCATCACTGCTTCGATTATCAACTTCTCCTTTCCCTCTTTTGCTTTTTTTTCCCAGTTCCCAGCCTCTGCTCCCTGTTTTCTTTTTCAGGCTTTTTCCCCATATGCCATCATAAAAGCCGCCTTTTTCCCCCAATTTAGCATTTCCTTCATGAAGCTCATAAACCAGTAAAATCTGCGTGTAAGAATCTCCAGGGTTTTGCAAAGCTGAGGCATTGCATCAATATTCCATAGGCGGATCTTCTGCTTTTCTTCTGGGTGTCGACTGTTCTCCTACCAATTGTTCTCCTCCAGAATTCAGATTTAGCGTAATACTCTTCTTTTTCTGTCACATACACCTCTTTTTTCCCTCCCTCTTTAGCTCTTTTGAAAATCCCTCTTTAGCTTTCTTCATTAGTGTTTTCTTTTCCCCTTTTGTTTTCTTTTTATGAACCAGAAAAAGCCCACTTATTTAGCCACACTTTCCTCCCTTACACACACAGAAAAGCAGCGTCTTTTCCTCTTCACATTGCATGTCCCTTCAACTCTAGGTCTCTTACTTTGCTTCAAGCTTGGTAAAAGTACGAACACAAAGCATCTCAGAAAGTCCCCAAAGACTCACAAGAGCATCTGCACTCTCCATTGCAAAGTACCTCCTAGTTAGATCAATGGCAAATCAATAACAACCTGCTGTGTGAGCATCAAGTGTGTGTAATGTAAAAAGAGATGGATAAACAAGATATCGACAGTTCCATTCTCAGTTGTGAGAAAGAACAGTTCACCTTTTAAGGAACTTACGCTTGTTTCTTTTGTAAAATTGAACATGAACCAACTGAAAGAAAAATGTTCAAGCAAAGCGAAGCACAACGTCTACGTCAAAGTATGTACAAAGTAACAAATCTCATGCACAACTTTTGGGTGGTTTTCACACCTCGAATGCGCAGCAATACGACATCCACCCCCTCTAATCCTGCGCATCCTCCGGATTGGCCAACTACCCATGATCGTTATCATCAAGATCTACAAACATATCAATCTCTTCGTTATGCATTTCCGGTAGATCAACAAGATTATCAGCCATATCATCTGTCTCTTCCATTGGAGTTTCTTGTTGTTGCTCTTCTCTTGAAAATTCTTCCAATGCATAATCCTCATCATCTCTTTTCTTGAAAATCTTGATTCTTTTTCCAGCAATAGGCACTCTAAGCACTGTTCCATCCAATTCTGTCAGCTCATATGTTGCATTATCAAAGACATGTCTGACTATGTATGGCCCAAACCATCTTTTCACCATCTTCCGAAGTGCAATATGCTGATTTTCAAGACTGCTATCAAACACCAATACCCAATCTCCCTCTTCTATTGCTCTTGGTCGCAAGCGATGCCTACTGTCAAACCTGTCCTTATTCCTTAGTTTAGCAACCTTCAACCTGTCAATAGCTAGCTGAATATCCTCAGGTCTCCTTTCTAACTGTCGAATCCGAAGAGCTAAGAGCTCCTCTCTCGTCAAATCCTCCTGCCAAGGTAAAACTGACCAAGTCAAAGCACAAGTCTCAATCGGCATAACAAGTTTCTGACCATACATCAACTCTGCAGGCATATATCCTGTGGTAACACTATGAGTCGTACGATCAGCCCACAAATCAAATGGTAGAAGTCTTGGCCATTCTCCAATCCGTCCTCTGCATGCTTTGGCTAATGCTTTCACTATCGACGGATGCCCTCTTTCACTCTTTCCGTTTCCCTCTGGATTGTATGCTATGGTTAGAGCCAATTTGATTCCTAGCTGAGAGAAAAACTCCCTAGCTTCATCTGCATCCAATTCACCACGATCCACAGTGATCTTACCCACACAACCATACCTGCAGAAAATTTCCTCCAATAAGAACTTACACACTGCACTAGTGGTCTTCGTTCTCAAAGATCTGCCCTCAACATGATTGGTAAGATCCTCTCTAGCCAAAACAATGTATCTCATCTGCCATAGTCCCATAGGCATGGTAACCAAATCAACTGCCCACTTATAATGAATGCATAGAGGATAGGTCGGATGAAGCTCATCTCGATGACGCACTACTGAATACATCTGGCAGTCTCTGCAAGTCTCAACAAAGTGAGAAACATCTCTATACATGCCTTTCCACCAATATTTCTCCTTGATTTTCTCATAAGTAGCCCATACTCCTCTATGACCAGCCCAAGGACTCTCATGAAACTCCCTCATCACCTGTAACTGTGTCTCTCTATCGCAGACAACCCGCAAAGGTAATCCGCCTCTTTTCTTCGGATGGTTCCAAAGAAATCCGTCCTTGAGAAAATAACCATAAGCTTTCCTTCTGATCTTCTTGAACTCTTCATCTGTCCATTTATCTCTTTTGCTTAGTGTACTAAGGTACCTGCCAATCTGCAACCAATCTCCAACATAAAGTTCTTCTATGAAAGCCACAATATCATAGACATGACAAACATGATCAACCATAGTGGCTGAAATTTCTGCATCATCCTCTTCTGCAAGTAGAGTCTCCTCATCATCATATCTGGCTCTAGACAACATATCTGCCACTGGATTATCCTTCCCTGCTATGTGTTTAAATTCCGGATTTAATGACTTAATGTATGCAATCCATCTCAACATGGCCATATCCGGAGTAGAGCAACTCGTGATCATACCAATCAATGGCAAGCAATCTGTCTCTACCACAACTGAAGCTCCAATAAAGTACTCCTTGTCACATTTGAGAGCCGTGACAATCCCCAATAACTCCCTCTTGATTTGCGGATATCTCCTCTGTCTCTCGTTTAGGACTTTCGCCCCAAACCGAATAGCATACCTATTTCCATCTGCATCATCTTGACCCACAGCCCAACCTATGCCAATTGGACTAGTGTCAACTGTCAATACAATAGGCCTATCACAATTATAATCCACTTTCCTGAGAGTAGGAGCATTCTGCAATAACTTCTTCAATTTCCGCATGGCTCTAGTGTGACTCTCATCCCAATAAAATTTCTGCCCCTTTCGAAGCAGCTGCTACAAACAATCTGCTATGTGTGCAAAATGAGGTATCCAAATCATATAAAACACGCAAGCACCAATGAATCTCCGTACCTCAGAAGTGGTAGAACAATACTCTGCAATCTTGCCTATAGCATTCACCTTATCAGGTGAGGGTTTCCTGCCATAATATCCACACATATGCCCAACAATGACAACCTCATTCACTCCAAAAACAGATTTTTGCCCTGAAAGTGTCAAGTTCACTTCTTCTAACCTAGCCAAAATCTTCTCACATGCTGAAATATGATCAGCCACAAAGTATCTGCATCCCTGCTCATTTAGGCTCTCATTCTTCTCTTCTTCTACACACCCCTTAATGGGCACATCATCCAAGAAAGGCATAGTAAGCTGAGGTATGTAATCACGAAGGACCTTATGCATGGCATTCATCATATGCGCAACAGAATTAGTGGCACCTTGAGGCAAGGTACACATCCTGACAAGCCCAATAGGAGTTCTCATGGTGGTTATGTCCCTGCTTTCCAAAGCCAGCTGAAACTGATCATATCCTGAATACAAATCACCCAAAGAATAGATGGCACGTCCAGCAAATGCCTCTGCAAACTCATCCACAACTGGACCTATACCAACATTCCTGATAGTAACTCTGTTCACTGGCTGCATATCCTGAATAAATCGGAGAGTACCATTCTTCTTTGGAACTGTAAACCACCTGTTTGAGTATGGTGTAGATGAAGGCTCAAGGATTCCCATCCTGATTTTCTCATTCAATAAATCAATTAGCTTTGGCAAGTGTGCTTTAGGCACTGGAATAGGTCGAAGATTCCATGGGATATGAGGAATAGTAAAAATGACCATAGGAGCAACAATATCAGGATTCACACATCCAATCTCATGTGGGACAAAAGCAAATCCCCTTCCATGATGCTGAAGCATCTCCTAAAAGCATTGCTTCTCTATGGGTAACAAGAAATCACCATTTCCAATTTTCAATTCAGCAAGTGTCTCTGCTGAAAATTTATGACAAATATGCTCTGGATTCCTCAAAATTTGCTGTTTAGCAGCCCTCTCTATTTGCTGATCACTGTCAGGTGGAAGCGGTACAGCAACCGGCTTCACCTTCTTATCCACGGTTTTGTATTTCGTGTCAACCCTGGCTTCATTATGCTCTTCTGCATTACATAAACCTTGCTGTAAATCAGCAATTCTGCACTCCAATGGCTGAATATTCTCAGCCCTCTGCTCTATGGACTGCATAGAAACAGCCCCAAACTCTGAATGCTGAAATATTTCAGCAGTAAACTCTGTTGGCTGAAAATTTTCAGCCCTCTGTCTCTCTGAAAGCTGATCATAACCAGCTGGAAACTCTGTTTGCTGAATTTCTTTAGTACTCAATACTCTTTGCTGAGTTTCCTCAGCCTCTGACTCAATCTGTGACACAAAATCTGCAATTTCATGAAACATGTCCAGGGATTGCACTAATACATTACCATGACAATTCAGCATATCAGTTTTCAGCATATCTCCCATCTCTGCCATTGTATCTGCACAAATCACACTGTCATACAGACCATCTATGTGCTCATCATCCTCCAAAATTCCTGCATTTTTCAAAATTTTCTCCTTCCTGCATATATACTGCCTGGCAGCTCTAGACAACCTAGAAGTCTTCTGATAACTCATCGAACTGTTTGCTGAAATCCCAACATAACCGGAGGAGAAAACATCGCTGCCAGGAGGCGAGAACTCCAATCTCCTCTCCTCTGTACCACCGTCATCTCGCGAAATGGCGGTACCTAATGAAAACCCGAATCCCTCACAGTGGGCAAGGGTGCATCTCTGAGAGTATCCCTGTTTCTAACATGGTTCACACATACAGTCATAAACTGAACTGCTCTCATACCATCTTTACTATGAATCCGTGCATAAGCAGATCCATCATCCATGACCTTTGTTTCCATGCGCATCTCTGTAATGAATGGCTGACCAAGAATTATGGGATAAGAGCATGAATCCTGCACAAAGAAATGAAAATCCTCCTCTACATAACCAATAGAAACCCTGACACTAGGACAAGCAGCATATAAATCACCTGCAGTGTTATTGGCGGCTCTCATATGCCACCCATGCTCTACATCCATAGGCCATCTGTTACTCTCATAAAATCCACGAACTATGAGATTAATCTCTGAACCATGATCAACCAATGCAACATAAGGCACCTGTTTCTCTCCAATCTTTACCATCGTCTCTGTAGTTGCCCTAGCCCAATGGCTCCGCGAAAAGTGACTACGCGGTATCAAAACAGGCTCATCAATTTCAGCATAATGCATAGGCTGAACCCTCTTCTCTACCTGCGGCAAAATAGAAACATTATCAACCATAACCTCATCATCATCCTCATCCAACTCCCCAATCAAAACTCCCTGTGTATCAGTGGTAACCAATGCATGTCTTTTCCTCTTCAAGACCTCCTGAAATTGATCCTGAAACTCTCTTTTTGAGATACCCAAAATCTCAGAAATAGTGAAAGTCACCTCACTGCCAAGTATCTTATCATTAAAGATTTTCTTCATGTCTGTAGATGTCTCAATATCAGACATCAATCTGAATCCTGGCTGCTTTCTCTCTCTAGGCTCTTGCCTCTTTTCTCTCTTTTGAGCATCCTCCATCTGTCGATCTGGCCTTGGTCTTGAAGACGGTCCTGCAGTAGGTGGAGAAACAAACTCACCCCCTCTAGTCTTCTTAGCTGCACTTGGATTTTCTTCATCCCTCTTATGTTTCTCCTCAACAAGTACATCTGCACCGTGAGATCTAGCCAAATAAGCATAAATAGAGTACCTGTCAACAGGCGAGTCCCAACCTATCTCTGATCTGATGCTAGAGCCTGCGCTAGTCAAAACAGTTTGCTGAATTTTCCCCTTGTTTGCAGTCTCCATAGCATAAGTCCATAGTGTGGACTGAGTCTCTGATCCCTTCTCAATCTGTACTCCATATGCAGAAGCATCACCTCTAGCTGTCACATAAGAAGTACGCGCAGCCATGTCCTCCACTAACTTCTTCATTCCACCTTTACCAAAGTTGGTAGCAAGTGGAGCTCCTGTCTCAGTCAACCAAATCTTACCATCTTGCCCCCAATATACCAAATTCTGCCTCCTTGCATCCTGGAAAGAGTCACAATCCCTGCAATGCTGATGCTCCGTACTATCACACCAAATACATCTCCGATCTCTCCTAGGTGCACTAGGAGCACTCCTAGGTGCAATAGGAGCACTAGAAGAAGTAGCAGGCGCAGTCGAAGCAAACTACTCCTTCAACTTACCCACCAACTCCGCTTTGACTGACTCCAGTGTCAAATCTGTGATGCCTTTGATTATGTCATTAAGAGAAGTAGGCACCGATGGAGTGGATGGTTTTGGAGCAGAAGGTGTAGGCATCGGTCGTGGAACAGGAGGAATAGGTGGAGTAGAAACAGTAGGCACTGGCATAGGCCAAGAAACTGGCTGAGGAGGAGAAGAAATAACAGGGATAGAAGTAGGCATAGGAGCAGATGATGGTGTAGGTGTCATGGAACCATTCTATAGGCGAGTCTTCCATATCCTCCTCTTGGTCAAAGTCGAGACTGCATCCTGAGCATCCTGCCAATCAGTTTTAAGACCCATAGGCTTTGTGCGATCTTCAAGAAGCTCACCCAATTCTTCTTGAAGAGCAGGATCTGCAGCTTGCAAGAAAAGCTCAACTTTTTCAACATCCAATGCTCTTTGTTCAATGGCATCAAGCTGACTATACCTCTCTTCGAATTCACGAATCAACTCTGAAGCAGCAAGACCTTTGTTTGGCATGTAGACCCACTCTCGGAATGACCGCCGAGTAGCCATACCAAAGTCCTCAAGGAAGTATTCTTCTTTCAAGGCCTTCTTAAAATCTTGCCAATGTGTATTTTGAATAAATAGATCAGTCACTTTTGTCCTCAAAGCAGGTGTGACAAGACGAAGGAAGTACTTACTCATAAGTCCAGCAGGAACTCCAAAAAACCCCATCTTGATCTCATATGTCTTCAAATATGCTGAAACATTACGCCCGTCAAATAGCTTCTTCTCACTCTCAACTGCTTCAATAGCCTTAGTCGCGCTGTTTGCATTCTCCTGCTTCGAATAGAGTTGCCTTTGCTGAGACAACTGCTATTGATGCAATTGTTGTTGCTGCTGCATATACATTTGTGTTTGCTGATTTTGGAGCTGCATATACATGGACATATTCTGCAAAATCTGTTTTAGATCCTCCGTTGAAGTACTTGACGCAGCAGTCATTGATGGAGTTGAAGTAGACGCAGCTGAAGTTGTAGAAGAAGCTGAAATAGAGGCTGAAGAATCTCCCATCCTGAAATTTCTGCGACGCTTTCACGTCGGGTTCACCAAAGATGTCGAAGGATTCTGAAAGCAAAGTCGCGACCACAGAGGACTTTGAATAATTTCAGGATAGAAGGTCAATTTAGCATATCAAAGTCAATTTGAAAGCTCTATTTCTGCATCATTTTTAGTCTCTAAATCTGTAAATAACCAGGGTACATTCATGCACAACATTAGTAATATGAGGAGCTTCTAATGCAAGTTTGTAAGTTTGCATCAATGTATTTCTGCCTTTCAAAACATCAATAGGCTAACTTCATCTTCAAAGGCAAACTGCATAATACGAAGAGAATTTTGTTGGGTAAACTCAACATGATCTTGCAAGTGATCAAATCCAAGCCCTTCAAGTGAGATGACAAAGGCTAAGCTTTCATCTCCTGCTACTCACAGTTCTATTCTAACTGAAGCTCAGCCCATGGGTATGGGCTACTTCCAACTGCTCTTAGGAAAGAAAAGAACCCAAAGTGATCAATGATTGAAAGAGCTCTGACATGATCCTGTTAATCATAGGGAAATGGGAAAGGAAACAACCTTGCATAAGCATGATCCAATGCTAAATTCTGTGGATATACATTTAAGGCCAGACTTCACATCAAAGCTCAGATTCTTAACTATGCATGTACATCGATTCATTAAGATCCCTGATCTGCATACATTGGTCTGCATGAGGATTTAACCCTTTGTATCGATATCAGCTGCCCCAATCGACTTCAGCAGTCAAGTATTCTTCTTCATTTTTTCCGACACTCATTCAGTGCACCAACTGGTCGTGTCATGCTGTTCAAGCTTATTGGTTCACTGTCCAAGGTACCAACAGAAGTCTAATTTCCAACAGATGGATTTCACTTGCTCTGTTGCCCTGCATGCTTTTGATTGTTAGACTCAATATTGGATAATTGTGCTTTGGAAAGTAAGTCTCTTGACACATTTGCTGCAGCAATTAGTTGTAGAACAGGCACTTTGCGGGAAGTGCGTGCCAGTAACACTACAATTGGCTTGCTATGTACATGGTACTGCTTATGGTAGAAGTGATTGAACAAATAGTTTCATTTCACTTGCCCGTAGATGCATTTAATACAATGCTTGCGATTTTGACAAGCCTTGAGAGGCTTCAAGAACAAGCCGCTGTTGTACACCATCATCACAGCTACCTTGTTGAGACGTTGCACACTGAAAATTAACATCACACTGTTTTAGCACCTCTGGATTTGAACCAGCTGCTCGAGTTAGAGCACCAAACCATTGCTGGTGCTGCAGCTGATATGATTGCTTTGAAAATGTGGAGGTCTACTTGGAAGTTCCAAAGACCTATAAATGAACATACTGTCCCGGAATATGCTACTGCCTTGGAAATTAAAGTTGATGATGAATAAGTTGCTGCAATTGATGAAATTATTATTGCTGATCAGACAATCGATATTGTTGTGTCACAATTATAGAGTTCTTCCAACTCTACCTCTCTCAACTACAGTAAATACAGTCTCACATGCTTCCACCACAAAAGATGAAAGCCTAAAGCATAAGCCCTGTTCCCCTCTGCCCAATCCTCTGCTCCGAGTTATCGCAAAAGGCTGAATTGAATTCAGCTGATGCTTCTTCGTCTTTGTTGCAGTCTTTAACAGCGTCTTTAGTCTCCTCAGCTTCGTTCAACTCTTTAACTTCGACTCTTTCATCAACTTCATCTATCGTCTGCTTGTCTTCTCTGCATCACTTCGTTCCTCTTCGTTCGTCTATCATTTGCTTGTCTTCTCTGCATCACTTCGTTCCTCTTCATCAATCTCAGCTTGCCAGCTTCAAGTCGCTCGTCAGTCTGATGTCTCGTCTTCATCAGTCATCACTGCTTCGATTATCAACTTCTCCTTTCCCTCCTTTGCTTTTTTTTCCCAGTTCCCAGCCTCTGCTCCCTGTTTTCTTTTTCAGGCTTTTTCCCCATACGCCATCATAAAAGCCGCCTTTTTCCCCCAATTTAGCATTTCCTTCATGAAGCTCATAAACCAGTAAAATCTGCGTGTAAGAATCTCCAGGGTTTTGCAAAGCTGAGGCATTGCATCAATATTCCATAGGCGGATCTTCTGCTTTTCTTCTGGGTGTCGACTGTTCTCCTACCAATTGTTCTCCTCCAGAATTCAGATTTAGCGTAATACTCTTCTTTTTCTGTCACATACGCCTCTTTTTTCCCTCCCTCTTTAGCTCTTTTGAAAATCCCTCTTTAGCTTTCTTCATTAGTGTTTTCTTTTCCCCTTTTGTTTTCTTTTTATGAACCAGAAAAAGCCCACTTATTTAGCCACACTTTCCTCCCTTACACACACAGAAAAGCAGCGTCTTTTCCTCTTCACATTGCATGTCCCTTCAACTCTAGGTCTCTTACTTTGCTTCAAGCTTGGTAAAAGTACGAACACAAAGCATCTCAGAAAGTCCCCAAAGACTCACAAGAGCATCTGCACTCCCCATTGCAAAGTACCTCCCAGTCAGATCAATGGCAAATCAATAACAACTTGCTGTGTGAGCATCAAGTGTGTGTAATGTAAAAAGAGATGGATAAACAAGATATCCACCTTCCATTCTCAGTTGTGAGGAAGAACAGTTCACCTTTTAAGGAACTTACGCTTGTTTCTTCTGTAAAATTGAACATGAACCAACTGAAAGAAAAATGTTCAAGCAAAGCGAAGCACAACGTCTACGTCAAAGTATGTACAAAGTAACAAATCTCATGCACAACTTTTGGGTGGTTTTCACACCTCGAATGCGCAGCAATACGACAACGCAGGCAGCAGAGGGTGCATAGGCAGTAGGCGATGGCAAAACTGCAAAAAACGCAGGCTGAAACAGCCCCAAAACAGATCGTCTGGCTGCGACAGCAGTCATCTGATCAGCAGGGGTACAAAACAGTCCTGAAATCAAGAAGAAAACACAGCAAGAGCACAGATCCTGAAATCCGATACCATGTCAGAAGTGGGGCAACGGTAAAAGCATAAACATGTGATGAAATAAACTGCTGAAACACAAGACAAAAAGAGAAAGAAGGACACGATACAGATGAGAACTCAGATGTATGCACGAGAAATGGAATCCATATATCTGAACACAAGACAATCGCATACAATAGTGAGTCACTGGCTGCATGGGCACTAGCTCCTCTCTCCACAGAGTCTGCAGATGGTGAAGATGATGATGACTGAGGAGGAGCCACTAAGTATAAATAGGCTGAAAAATGGAGAGCAATAAATGCTGGTCGGCCAGCATTAATGCTAACACAGGTTCATAAAATGCTCCACTGGCATAAAATGCCACACCAGAAAAATACCTAAAATACCTAATAAAAATGCCCAGCCCAGATCAAGCTCAGACTCACACATGAGCTGACAAATACTCTGCTAACACAGGATTATCACTTATGGGACCATATGCATCTATGGCTAGACAAGTGGCAATGGTACAAAGCATTCCAAGAGCTACAACTGTGATCCCGTACATGGCTGCTAGGGTATGGCTGACATAGATGGCAATAGCAATAGCAAATATTGGAACAATTACAGACTTGTAGCCAAGTGCCAAACCAAATATGACATTGGTAGCAGCTCCTGTCCTGCAAGAATCAGCAACATCCTGGACTGGTCTTTATGTATTGCTGGTGAAATACTCTGTAACGTAGCCAATTACCAACCCTGCCCAAAGCCCTACTCCAACACAAAAAAATAGTTTCCAGTTTTGAACCATATTTGCACCACCGTTAGGATCATATATGTAAAACGTGGATGGTAGTGCCAGCCAACAAACAAAAGCTGCACCGAATGTCATTAAGGTGGTGGATATCAGCAATTGTCTCATCAGTGTAGATTCAATATCCCTTAGATTTGAGATCTCGAACACATCAGTTGCGAACAAGGTTGTGATGAGGCACACCACAATGCCCATAGAGCTAATGAGTAGAGGGAAGCACATAGCAGTGAAGTCATGATTTGTGCCAAATGATGACATGGAAGCCACAACAAGAGCTACACAAGAAGCTTCAGCAAAGGAGCCAAACAAATCTGAACCCATTCCAGTAATATCTCCCACATTATCACCCACATTGTCAGCAATGATCGCTGGATTTTGCGGATCGTCCTCTAGGATATTCCTTTCTACTTTTCCAACAAGATCTGCTCCAACATCTGCAGTTTTGGTATAGATTTCACCTCCAACCCTTTCAAATAGAGCCATGGATGAGCATCCAAGCCCATAGCCAGTGATGGCCTCAAAAAGGCCCTCCAAATCATCCTTGTAATAAAGATGGAACAGTTTTATAGTGATGTATAAAACTATGAGGCCATTAGCAGCAAGTAAGAAACCCATCACCGAACCTGATTGGAAGGCGATTTTGAATACTTTGCCTATCCCTTTTCTGGCTTCCAAAGTTGTGCGAGCATTCGCATATGTTGCAATCATTATGCCCAAAAATCCCAACACTATGGACGTAAAAGCTCCCAATATAAATGCAACTGTAGTGAGAATCGCTGTAAAGAGAGCTGGGGCACATTCTTGCTTTGGATCGTATCTGCAAGGCTGGGGCTTAGTACTGAACCCCTTCACAGATCCCAGGAACAAGAAAATGACAACAACAAATATTCTTACTGGGGCACATTCTTGCTTTGGATCGTATCTGCAAGGCTGGGTCGTAAGTTGCACACCTCCAAAACAAACGTAAAATTATAGAATGACTAAATTTCAAGACGAGTAGTTTGTATTCAAACTTTGAAGTTATTCACTGGCTTTTTACCTGAGATCTGTTAGCTATATATAGTCTGTCTATATATATATAGTCTATCTATATATAGCACCCCAATTTTCTTGTTGCGGTCTGAGCACAGTAGAAAAATAATTGCAGCCAGTAGCTTGTCACCAATAGGGAAGAACAAGGGCCCCCCTCCGATAGAATCAATCCCCCTCTGCTTGTCAAGGTTGGAGCGATACAGGAAAAAGATTGCAACTGCTGCCTCAGTGGCAACATCACTTGGTTTCAACCTTGATTACTCAAGGATCCCCCTCCAGATCCGACGCCTCCTTGGACTGAGTGAAGTCTCTTAGAAGAAAAAGATAAGGATGAAGAGGAAGTGCTATGGCCCCATGCAATTTGAGGACCTCACAGCCAAGGTCCCAGATCACTCAGAATTGCCCTTTGCCTTCCAGTGCATCCTCCTAGTTTTCTTGCATTTTTCCTTTTCTTTTCCCACACCTCAAAGTGGGTTTAAGATAATCCAGGTTGAAAGTGGGTTTAAGATAATCCAGGTTGCAACTGAACTTGGGTGCAGTGAACTGTAGTTCAACCATGCCTGATAACTGAAATCCATAAAGGCAGCAACCATGCCTGATAGCTGACATCCAGAAAGGCAGCTAAACAATCACTTTACACTAGAAGCCAAAGCTAAATCTACAGGTCATCATCAGATACCATTGCTGTTTTCTAACATAATGACTACGTCTGGTCTTCTATTTGACAGGGAGCCGAGGATTCGCAGTGGAGATTGTGCGACCAGGAAGGACACCAAGACCTAAAAGCTTCTTGTCCTACTCCTCCGTTAGCGCTTTATATAAACATAGTAATGGATGCCACCAAGACTCATGTTATGCAGCACCAATTTTTCTGGTGTAATCTTCCATTGCAGGGCAGCTTTATTTTTGAATTTAGGATAAAAATCGATTAATTAAAGATAAGTAGGGTCTGTAGGAGCCTCAGAGGGGAAGCCGTAGCAGCGAACCAGAAGACACGAAGCCAGGAAGGTAGGAGGGGGCCGGGCGAGAGAGAGCACACTGGGCTGGGTTTCCATCTCTTCATCCTCTATTCCACTTTTGAGCGCGAAGTCAACACTAGTAGCAAGCTCCAGGATGTCATCAGCAAGCAAGACCTTGGCCGCTTGCTCAGAAACTTTCGTCTCTTCTCAGGCGGACGAACTCAACCTCAGTGAACATTCTGAATTATTAGAGTCCTTCTATAAAATCCCTGCCATTGAGAGAGCATGGCTCCTTCCATCAAAGACAGGGAAAAAACTTGGAAGCAAATCATCATCTTCATCAAGCCGATCACATCCCTGCTCCCTTCATACTGCCCCCTGCCTATCGCCCTTGTAGTGATGCCTCAATCGTCCTGCACGAGGTCCCTACCATTGACCTCTCGCCCTTGCTATGCCAACAGACAGAAGGCAATGCCGGCAATGACAGTGGTGAGGACCAGACGCGGCGCAAGGACTTTGTGCAGGCCTTTGTGCTCTCCCAGATCCACATCGCCTGCCACGACTGGGGGTTCTTCTAGGTCGTCAACCATGGTGTCTCCCTGCGCACCCTCGAATGCATGTGCTAATCAGGCATTAATTCAGCCTTCTCAATGTGGCACTTGAGGATCGCCGATGGCTCCGGCCCTTGGCTTCACACGCTCAAAGATCATGTCGGATGATAGACATGGGAATTTGATCCTGATGCTGGCTCACCTGCACAGTGCCGTGCCGTCGAGAAAGCTCCCGAGGAATTTACAGCCAACTGCTTCGCAAAGAAGCACAGCTCCGACCTACTCATGAGAATGCAGACTGTGATAAACCGGCGCCTCAAACTACAGAGTAGGGGGTAAACTGGCGCCTCAGACTGCAGAGCAGGGGGTCAAAGAAGAGAAGGAAAACAACCACCTGGAGGAAAAAGAGGAGAAGGCCAAGGAATCTGCGCAGACTGCAGGGGGAATAACGGCCATGGGAGCGTACTGAGGGGTTGGCGGTATGCTCTGATACCATCCAAATGGGTATAACTATAATATTTCTATGTCAGCTTGCTAACTTAGATAATGATTCAGCACTTTTACAGAACTGGACTTTTCTCCTGCACATTACTCATGGAAAACCAGGCAAGGAAACTTCTCTGAAAAAGGGACCATGAAGTTAAGCAAGAAGTCCACTACATTGAAACTAGTATTACCTGTGGATCTTTAGTTGACATCATAACGCTTCTCATGTACAGGCAATCTAGGCAGTTATTGCTTAAACTTGATCATAGAATTAGAGGCCATAAAACCACATGCCATGGGTTTTAGAGACAACTTCCTTCACCTCAAGATAAGTTGGAAGCCTCAGGCACTCTTGAAGCCATGCTTTATGAACCTTCCAAGCTACAAACACAATGATTGCAGGAGTACTTGTTAAATGGCCCTGCCTTCTGCGGAATCCCACTGTTGTTCCAAGGCTGACTCTGCGTAGGCGCTTGCTATGATATGCTCGGATAGTCATGACATCCAAAAGTGTTGAAGCTTGCCTGCCATTGGCCACCCTTTCACTTATGTTTGAGTTTAGATCCTTTTGTAGACCAAAAAAACTTATTTTCCTTTCTTCTGCTCTAACATGAGGCCTATATGCAGGAGGCCATAGGAAATAAGCAGCACTACCTTCCAAATGGTGATGAGCACCAGATGCCGATGCTTGTAATGTAGGACCATCTTCTCTAGGAAGATGACTAGAGTTCCCAGATGACATGGAATAATCATGATCTAGTGCTGAACTCTCTGATACAGGTGAAGAGGAACAGCATACCCATGAATGATGAACCTTTGAGATGTCGATCTCCTCAAAAGGCCTGCAAGAACAACATTTGATGTCTCAAACAAAGGTAATTCAAGAAAACAAGTAATTCAAGAGAAGTAAATGCCAAAATATCACTTTGGGTTGTCTTGGCCTTTGTTAATCAAGCGCACACTGCACAGATAAGGGCGGGATTTGCTACGAATCTATTAATAACAAATTTCAAAATAAAGAGGGTTTCCTTGTCATCTGCAGAAAGACCCGCCTACTGGGTACATGTGATATTCGATGAATTGCGTCTGAATCGCCTCATATTTTTGGTTTTTTCTGTTTTGGATTCTCCATCAAGAAGCCATGGTCATCATCAAGAAGACAGCAGGCCTCCTGTCCCTGCCCTGCCTCCACACCCAGAACGTCAAGACTCATTCAATCCGGAGGATAGACAGCATCCTCGCAGAAGGGTTGGGGACAATCATGGAAGAGCCAAAGGCCTTGAGCCCTTACACCTCCATTGATGCTGTGAAATCATCAGGAGAGAGAGCAGGTAATGATGATGATTGCCAGAGTAAGAAGGCGCATAGCAATTTCGTGTCCCAGGGCTACCTGCTGCCTCGCACAAGGGTGCCCACCATCCAAGGTCGACAACTCTGTTCTCTCCTGAGGCTGATCTCATCTGCAAGGCTCAATGTAATAAGTCACCTGCACGGCCTCATGCCATGGTGATACCCTTCCCTGCGCATCAACATTGGCATCAAACAACCTTGATATCTAAGTGTGCATCAAACAACCTTCCTTCTTTAATCTCTCATAAAAGGTTATCTCATGTTAATGCATGGCCATGAATGGGGAGAATGTTGGTAGTATGTACAACATTCCATCTCGATCGTCACAGATTTCAATGTGTGTGCAATGTTTGCGCTGATGGACAGAGCAAACCTAGCAAAGACATGAATGAGCTGGGTGTACTGGTGGATCTGATCGTGCGGCATAGCTTTAGGCTGCCGGAGAAGTATATGCCAGAGGTCCACGACCGACTCCGAAAGCACTTCAACAAGATGGCAACAGTGGAGAAATCAGTGAGATGCCCTACCTGCGGGATGCCGGACGAGGTCAAGTTCGATGTCTGTATTCAATTGTGGAGGACCCAATGCCTTCACTCTTCAACCTCCTTATGCAAACCAATCATAGGGAATTTGAAAAATTTACAAGCAGATGGGGCAAGCTGTCGTAGGGATAGCAGTTGTGCATACCTCCATGGTTGTCGACGATATCTATTCTAGCTGTGCATTTCTACCATATCTATTCTAGGTGCCATTCTCTATAGCATGAGGCCCATTTGACTTGCCTAAGCTTCCATGAACTTGTCATAGGGTGAATTTCAGGGGTTATTGTAGTATCTCTATTTGAGCCTAGTCTCCTTCTTGGAACAATCAAGACATTGTATGTACCACCTAGCTTGATCTTGATTGTCTTATGTAGGGAAGGCTCTCATGCATAACAGGGATAACAAGGGTAACATCACAAAACCACATGGCTTGATAATGGTCATCTTATGCAAGGAAGCTATCATGTATGACCAGGATTATATCCTTGCATGACCAAGATTATGGTCATCATTTTTGTTCAAAAATTTTTATTTTATAAAGAATTTTCAATGAAAAGCAATGAACCTAAAGATGAAAATCAAGGGAAGTCATGTGTAGCTGCACTAGTTGCCTTTGATAAGTAGTAGTTTGGCAAGCACCTCTGTAGTAAGCACCACTATTGCAAGATAAGAGCCCAAATCAATTTCAAGCTACGTACTCTAAAAACACTAGGCAAGCTGAAACTGCTATGACACCTAGGCAAGCATCTAGTATGTTATAGCTAGGTTGATCAATGTCATTAAGTATTTCTCTTGCTTTAATATATTTCAGTAGTTTGTTTTTTCACCTTCAATCCTATTGAAAGATATGTTTAGACCCTAGAGTTTATGCAAAACACCCAGCCACTTTGGAACATTGCCAATCAGAGTGTTGCTCAAATTTGTAAGATAGAATATATGCATTGAAATGACTTCAAATAATTGGTTAGTATTTAGGTACATGACCACCACCACAATACACTCCCAAGTTGAGTCTAATATGCTTCTTGACATGAGATTCTAGGGCATAGCTGCTACTTAAGATGGATGCCTATTGAAACCCAAAACAACTTACTTGTACCAAGCTACTCAAGAGGATTACCACACAACCTACTTGTACCAAGCTTCTCAAGAGGATAGGCTGAGGAGTGTACTAGATAGCTAGGCTATGGATCTTCAACCTTCATTAATCTCACTGGATTCATAATGCCAAAATTAGGACTTTCATGTGCATGTATTTCTAGTCACTGTTGCATGTTACTTGAATCATAGCATACATAATGTACAAGATAATCAAATAAATTCCTCCATCATATGCTCAGTAATTAAGGTATGATGCTAGAAATCTTGAAATCACCCAAATTATTTAGAATCAAGCAATTACAGCTTCAATTATGCTACTTGGAAGCCTGGCTCCCTTAGCAACTTTGCTAAATCATTCAATCCTAGGTAAATAATCTTGCTTTTGCTCACATTAGTTACAACCCTAGATAGCTCTAGAAAACTTTCATACACTTTCATCAACTACATCTACTAGTTGCTTCTCTACTTGCACAATATTGGTTAGCTATTATTGGCAAAAAATTGGGAGACCAAGTGTTTTCTTAATGGTATAGGAAGCCCCTTGCTTACTCCATGTTGCACCTTCAAATCCAAATTCTTAAGTAAAGGGTTGGTGATTACGGTGGCAAAGAGTAATGGGGCAATGAGACACCCTTTCGCACAGAAATTCCACGATTCGTCCTTCATCATCTATCATAGTGATGAACTCTTGTTGCTTCTTTTACTTCTTCAATTTATAAAATTAATTGGTTGAAGCACCAATCCCATAAGATACCATTTCCCTTAGACTAAATTTTGGCAACTTCACCTTTATGTTTTTGCAAATCCTCCATGTAATGCTCCACTTCTTTGAGAAGTTGATAAAACATCTCATTACTAGAACACTTAGTAAGAGTCGTAATAATATGCTCCCTACATTGCTAACTACTAACATGCAACCCTCTTTAAAGTCAATCCTGATTTTTGCCATGCATATTGATAATCTCAATGATGGTATCTATGGATCTCATCTAGTTCTACATTGGATTAGCCATTGGATTGTTGGTTTGTTTCCAAGCATCCTTTAGCTATAGGTTGAATCCTTCCCTTAAATCTAGAAAGGAGCTATTGAAAGAGAGGGGCTTCCATTTCTTTCTCCTACTAAACTCATCTAGTTTGTAAGGGGCTCAAATAACTTTTGATAACCATTTGTGCTTGTATGGATGCTAGGTATATCTCACACTTCAGGGGGGGATTGAGGGGGGGGGGATTTGAGTGGAAGAGAATGAAATGTTGATCCCCTTGCAGATAAGGCATCATCTCACATTAGCCCCCCAAAAATGAAGTTGAGCCTCATATATGTCCTACTGAATTTGGAGGATCATGTATTAATAACTCCATCTAATGTTTAGAAAAGCTACCCAAATTATTAGGTCCATCTAGCCATAGATGGTTGGTCATTAGGATTGAGGTATTCTCACGTTCCTTGATGGGATTTATTTTACTTATCTAATTAGCAAAGGTACCATACTATTACAACATAAAAAAGTAGCTTCCTTTTATTATTATGTTACATAGGGTCCATTAACACAACATCTAGCACATGACAAACACTTTGGAAAACAACATTCTATTGCACAAAAGATAATATAAAAAAACACTATTCCATGAAGTAGTATAAAATCCATCTCCCTACAAAGAAAACAATTTTCTAGCCTAGGATGTGAGCTTCCAACCCCATAAGATTGGGTTGTATGTGATTACACTACTTCTGTCAACAACACACAATAGGGAACTTATCAACTTAGAGCCATGATAAGCTTCCCTCAACATTAAAGGTATCCTATATAATAGGGTCACTTGGCCTTTTTCCTTCTCAAGCACTCATGTAATCAAAAACACCTATCTCCTAAAAGATCATGGGATCCCAACCCACTAGTGAGTATTTTGGCATCTTATAGGATGCTAAGGCATATTGGGATGGAAATGCCAATGGCTTGAACTACAATGATAAAAATTTTGTCAGATTTTTCCATGAAAAATAATAATTTTAGAGAATAATTTCAAAATATTTGTTATAATTAGACAAAATCATAATTTCATAGAGTAATTTTAAAATATTCGTAATAATGTTTTTTGGGGCCATAAATATAGTCATTGGGATATGATCTTCACAAGTATATATGAATGATCTTGCTAAAAATTCATGTGTCTATTATTTCTAAGGGTAGAGAAGGGATATGATAGTGCTCATGAATTTTCTTGAGTTGTTCCAAGATTTTTGGGAGCTTTGAATTACCTCTAAGGCTTGACTTATAGGAATAAGGACTGGAGCAAGTTAGGAGGGATTAGAGGGTAGCATAAATAGACTTGTCATGGATGTTACACTTGATGTTTGTTATGACCACAAGATGATACTAGCCAAATAGGTGCCTATAGGAGAAGTTGCTACATAAGATTGCACACATCATAATTTTTTAATTGCCAAATGCATAGCATGATTGAAATCCTCACGGAGAGTACATTAAGATCCTCTAGGGATTCAGCCTCTCTTGTAGAGATTCAAACCTATGGTTTTTTACCCAACATGGAAGTTTTAAGATGTATAGGAGAGAATAGCCCAACATGCTTTCCTCCCTCCTTGCTTTTTATAATACTCTATTTTAATATTGGCCTTGTTGAACACGTTCTTAGCACAAAAAGCATGCCTTTCTTTTAGCTCTCTTATTTTTTCTCAAAAGATAAATTCAAAAATTTTCCAATCTTAATTTGTTCTTCTTTTCCTCTTGTGTTTTCCTTTTATTATGATGCACTTTCAATGTTCCATTGAGAATTTGCAAGAGTTTCTACATTGTTTGAATGATTTCACCTACCTTTGAGATTGGTGAGAATTTGATATGCTCCCATCAATACTTTTCTATGGAATTTCTCAACTTCAAACCCTAATAAAATGAGAATATCCAATGAGGATTTCTTTGTTTTGGAGCACTAGTTCTTTGTAAAGGTAAAATACTTCCACCCTTGTAAGGCTATTTAGGTGTAGCCTTCTTGTTATTCAAGCCACCTCATAGTGAACCTTAAAGTAGCTTCCTATCTATCATGTTGCAAGCTTCCACATAGAGCTAGCTACAATAGTTGGCAATCACTAGAATCCTTGGTACTTATATTTTTTTGTTATGACATGAAATTTATAAGTTTAGTGATAGTTTGAAAGGTGATAATATTTCATCATACAACTAGCAATGTAGTTTGCTTTATTTTCTATAGCCACATGTTTTGGGCAATGCAATTTAGATTTTTCTCAATATGGCTACACGCTTTGCCTTGGTGGTTCTTTTTTTCCATGTGCACTTCCATGACCAATATGGTCATGCACTTGGTAATGTGCTTTCCTTTTTAATATGGCAATCTAATTTTCATGATGGGGTATATATGATTGTGTGGTTTTCTTGCCATGCACTTTGAATGTTTGCTCTTGTTGCTCATTTGGACAGTAGGGAATATGATGTTAGTGTGTGGAGTTTCTATTTAATCCATTGGTGCAATATGCTTTTTTCTCACTAATATAATCATGAGCTTTGCAATAAGATGGATGTCATGGCCATGATATATGCTTGGTCAATGTGGCCATGTACTTTGCTCAACATTGTAAGTGTTATTGTTGCTAAATGCAATGACTCTGTTGTTGGGGCCACACAATTTGTGTTATTCATGTATACTAAACATCTTTCTTTTAATTTTATTTTTTGTTATTGTGATTACCTTTCAACAATTGTGGTCTTGCTTTTGTGTCAATGTGAAAAGCTTAGCTGTGAGTAAGTATTATACAAATGTAAATGTCTAATCAATGAATATTTATTTACTAATTATACCTAGAAAAATCATGAGTTCCAAGTTAACTTGATAGAATATCTATAATTCCCTAGTTAGAGGATAGTACTTGCTAGTTATGACTAGTAAAAAGTAAAATTTTCTAATTAGGTTGATATTATTACTAGTTATACAATAACTTGCTAGATAATGTTGCTAGATAGGGCTTCAATTTTCTAGATACTATCTAGGAAAAGGATGTTCCTAGTTAGAAGAGACTAGTGATGGCAAAATTATCTAGTTATAACTAGAAAATTATACATTCTTCCTAGTTTGGTTACTAATCTTCCTAGTTATAATGTGAACTTTCTATATAGTAAGTGGTTTAGAGTTTCTTGTGACCTTTGTCCTTACCTTCTCGAAACCATCATTATCAACTTGAATTGAGAAATAGAGAATTGTGATAAACATCATCTTTATCTTATCCTCATTGTACCTTTAATTCCCTATTACATAAAAGTAGGGAATCACATCCTTATAATTCCTTATGTAGGGATTTTCAAAGGAATGTGGGGAATGCTCTATATTCCCTATTATAAGATGTGGGGAACGTAGGGACTTTCAAAGGAATGTAGGGAATGTTCTATATTCCCTATTATAAGATGTAGGGAATGCAATTTCCTAGTTATAGATGGGGAATACGTACTTGTCTACATAGGAAATATTGGAGAATTTCCTATATTTCACCAAATTGCCTATGTGGGGAACGATTGAAAGTTCCTTGTGGTACCTCAAAGGGAATTGCGCGTACGAGGGAGACGGGCCAAGATCATAAGTCTGCGGCCAAGTCAAGAAGGTCCAATTCACGATGGCCCCTAAAAGCGCACAAGGCGCAACCGCAGGCGGATCATCTCCTAACATTCATGTGGACATCTCAACAAATCCACAAGTCTAGGTTTTCTTCCTATTTTTGGTTTACGTCGAAATATTGCAATTATACATGGATAATTTATGGAATTAGGATGCACTTTTGCGATTGAAATACATTGGCTATTTTAAAGGAAATAACTCACAAATGAAGATTGGTCAATTGTATTTTTTTTAATGGAATGAACGAAAGATGTTTATACATTTTTAGCAAGTTGCTTCTGTGCATTGCAAAGTAACGAATCTAGAACAACTAATGATTATCATTACAAAGTCGGAATTAATGTAGTACACCTTCAACTATGCATGGAAAGATTAAATCGCATGTCACATTATTAGATGAATCTTTCTTAGTAATGATTCATTAAAAATTCATTATCAACCATAGGAATTTGCAAAGCATGGAATGATTCTAGAGTTGCATGAAGTAGGATAACTCTAGTTTTAAATTGGCATAAATATCATTTAATTGCAGTGTAGTTAGGAAAGGCTGCATGGTTCATTGTAACCTAAAAACCTAAAAGCTTAGTGGCATGAATTGTGAAGGCATATCTTAGTAGGATCAATAGAAGTTATGCGAATTTTAACATGTGCTTGGTCTTAACAAGAAAAGTTAGGGATTGCGAATCTGGAGGAAATGAATCGCATGCTTACATGAATTATGACGTAATGCAACTAGTTTTTCCCTTCTTCGATCAAGACAAAATCTTTAGGAATAGTTCGTCCTTGTCGTAAGACAAGTAATCTGGATTACCCAAAATACCTAAACTACAAAGGATTTGCTTAGGATGGTTAAGTCAATGCAACATACCCCAAGTGTTAACTAGGGTTTAGCACGTTGAGGATGTGACCTAGTCACACTTATTGCCAAGTTGAAACTCTCATACCCTAAAGACCTGCCCACATTCACGGGATGTAGGGACAATAGGACATACTTGCAAGAAATGATATAGGGATTCTACCCTAAGGATCGCTCGCTAAAAAGATGAAACTCGGATTGAGATGGAACCCTAGGACCGACGATGTGGGCCTAGTGCAATCAGGAATGGATTGGATATGAAGACACCCTAACCCTATTTCCTATCTAATCATGATTCCGTGATTAGAAGACACCGTTTGATGGGTAAAATAGTCCCATGGATTAGATGCAACACTTGTGCAACAAAATGCAGAGTTGCATGATCTTGTGCTTTGATCACAAGGGAACGGCCAATTCCTCGGAATGAGATTAGCAGATTCTTGCGCAAGTTTATCTTGCAAGAGGATGAGTAGTCATCCTGTTATAGCACCTTTCTTGGGAAAGGTGACCAAGACAAGGGAATTAGATATTTGCTTGGAAGCAAAGGACCAATCAATAGTTTGGAGCAACATATTTACTGTTAATAGAACTTAAGGTATTGGTTAAAGTTGGGTTAATCGGGTACGTCCCTAACCGAAGTACATACAGGTAAACAAACAAAACCTTGGGGATCTTGCCAAGTTGCAATTGATCCCGCATCGAATGCTGGATGCATTCGAAGAGAAGGATTCACTCCTTAGCAGTTGGCCAAATAACAACCACTGGAAATGATTGTGCTTGTATCAGTTTCAAGAGCCCTATTTGCTTTGTTTGCTCAATGAACTAAAGGATGAAAAGATATCTAATGCTTCAGGTTGAAGGCCTGAAGGGAGAGGCAGCCTCAGTTATCCCTGACTATCTGCCTGACCCTAACTAAGGGGGTTGTTAGCCGCACCGGGAAGGTGGACCGAACCCGCCGCGAGAGGCCTCTCCATTGAGCGCTACTTGGAGCAGGAGGATGCTTGGGTGCCAGGGGGGCTCTGGCTGTAAATCCCTCACCTTTCGGGCCTTGCACAAGAGGCCAATGTGACTCGGGATTGATCTTGAGGCCCGCATACTAGTCTATAGGCAGAATCTTGGATTAGTAATCCCTGTGAATTGCTAGATAGCCTTCGGATGGATTATGGATAAGCCGAAGGGCTGGACTTTATGAATTTATTCCAAAGATAAATATGATAACTTGTTGAAAAGGAACTTATTTGACACTACTTTTCTATGTCAAGTGCTAAGATTATGTAAAGGAATCAGTTCCTAATGGGCTAATTAAGAAAGGTGCTTGACGATGTCCAACTAAACGTGGTAGGTAATTAGACAACTAAAACAACCTGAGGAAAGTGTGGTGGATGTGGCCATGGGTCCGTCCTATAGATGGGTGGTCCCGGTTGACCGGGAACTTTTTCTCAATCATAATGGACAGCAAGGAGATCTTCTCAGAGAAAACGAATAGCAAGGGCGCTGACCTAGAGTCTAAGTTATAATAATCCTAGTTTACGTTAATTTAGGGGAACGGAATGGGACTATGCCTTTTGGCAGAGAGGTCGAGCTTTGCATCCCTCTAAAAACCACCTCCTACTTTCTGTGTGGTAGAGGTCTTGCACAATCTCGCAAACAAGTCTCGAGAAGCTTGACTTCGGAATGATGAGATCAAAAGAGCGTTGATACCTTCTAATTTCTCTCAAGGCCACTAAATTCGACTTCCACTTTTGTTTCTTGTCGGGATGCTGAGGAGGACCATGGCAGCCATAGCTGGCAGCACCCTGTCAGCTTGAAGCTTTCATATGTCTCTCCACAGGCCAAATCTCTCTGAGCTTCCCTTTGGAGAAGTATTTCTCTACTTCTAGAGCTCCTCCCTGGCACCTCAGTCATTGAGATTGGAAAACTATAGCTTCAGTATTGTCTCTTTTCAGAGTCGCTGCCATAACTATGCATGTGGACACCACCTACCTACCTACCTCTGTTGGAGCAGCCATATCTCATCAACTAGGCCATATCTCTTCAAGATTTCTTCTTGAGAGAAGATGCAACTTCTTGGCACAAAAATCAAGGAGATTGATGCACACCATGCTTTTAAAACTCATCGTGTAGCCTTGTACTACAGCCTCTGTAAGGCCCTTGCTACAGCCTCTGGATGTCCATCATGTTTGTGGTACCCACACTTAGCCTTTTCTGACAGCCTCTAGTGTTTTGCCATGTTTATGGTGTGCCCACACTTTGCAGGTGTTACTTTCACTAAAGCCTCTACACACTTTGTACTTTCTGGTTGTGATTGAGGAGGGGTGTTGAGATATTAGCAATCACACCTAATGTAGCATCTTTGTATGAGGAAGTTTGGGATGAAGACATGCAGGCTATAGGAATCCCATATGGACAGAAAGGGAAAACTGTACCCATCCAAAAACTATAAAGCATTGTACTTGTGGTATCATTACAATTTAGCAAGGGATTTATGCTTCTCCTCGTCCACCTCATGGGTTATTCTACTCTCTTATATTTAACTTCTATATTACCTTCAAGTCTTGGTTGAAGCTTTTAGGGATACAAGTGGTTTTTGTTTTGATAGACAAATCTTTCAACAATGAGCATGATCAAATTGCCATTCTACATATCAATCACATGAGAGGGGTTATTTCTTATTCTATTTTTCTAGTCTAATTTAATGTGTAAGTTCTATAAACTATGGCTATGTATGTGTCTATATGTCATTTATGTATTAGTATATCTATGAGCCAAAAAAGGGTTAATAAGTTTGTTACCATTATGGTAATGTAGAATCATTATCAACTTTAGTTTCCATTACAAATATATGATTTATATTTTAGTAGTAATGTACAACTAATATGATGTTAGTTTTAAGTTAAGCTAGACCATAGTTATATATTGTGCTTATTTATTTATCAATTGAGATAGTTCATTACATATATGTAGCTAGTCATAAGGTATAAGAAGAGCTAATAGAAATTATCTAAAGACCTATTTTTGATTAATTTCTCGCATGCATGCTTTGAAGCAATATTGCACCATGAAAGCCTCATTACTATTGGAGTAATCAACGACTTCAATTTCTTCACTAGATCATCCAAGCCTATGTTAGGACAATAATTCTTATACAAGATAAATCTAATGTGTGTAAACTTGGGTTGCATAAATTTTTGGATGACATTAGGCTAGTCATATATAAATATAAATAAATAAATTGAAAAATAAATCTTGAGGGTTTTGGGCAAAAAGAGTGTAGCAGAGTTAGAGAAGTCCAAAAGCACAATTACTTTTTCAAGAGAACCTTCTCTCTCCTTCTTCCTTCAAGCTACCATGGAGCCTTCAACCCAGGAAGTGCAGTAATCTTGCTTTCCCCTCTTCCTCAGCCTGAATGGATTGTCCCAGAGCCTTCCCCCCTTCATGCTCAGCATCTAGAGCACCAATGAGCCCCATCTGACCTGCCTGGAGCCTCCTGAGGCCGGCCCGAAAATCACGTCGCATTTTGCACTGAGTGGCTTGCTCACTTCCTCCTACTCCAGCTCAGCTCCAGCCCTCCCTTCTTCATCCTCCAACCCTTGGCACACTTCTGGGCAAGCTTGAGCATGGGTATTGAGAACCCCCACCAGTTCTTGACATATCTCAAACCCTACTGTGGGTAGCAGCCATGGCAGCTATGAAATCTTCAACCAAGCTCATGGCACACTAAAGCCCCTTCAATTTTCTTACCCTAGGAGCCTTGGGAGCAGCCACAAGCTTCAACAAGTGAAGATATATGACATTGAAGGCCCCCATACAACCACGGGCTGCAAGAAGAAGGGCAACCACAAATTTCTTAGAAAGGGCATCCATTAACTCTTCCCCAAGCTTGAATAATGTATGTCAATTGGTTCTTGCTCTCTCTTTTACATCCAATTGTTGAGCTCAGCCACTTGATGAGAGAGATGGAAGAATTGCATGCCTTCTTGGAGTTTGAGAGTGCCAATTGGATTCCCATCCCCATTCCACACCCTTGAAATGCATTCATGGTTGGATGCTCTTTAAATTTCTTTTCCCATTGATCAAGATTTTACTCTAATCCTTAACTGTACTCTTATTTTGATTCCGACCGATAAGAAAGAATTTGTAGGAAGGGTAAGTCATGCAATTAGTGAGTCACTAATTTGCAAAGGTAACCCCTTTTCCAATCCCATTTTCCTTATTGATCATGCATATCATGAAAGGCCCAATTCTGAATTTGTAAATGCATATCATGTTGGTTGCCATGTATATTCCAGGTGAGGAAAAGCCCGATGCCAGGTGAGGTGGCAAGACAAAAGAGGGGTGACCCCCCTTGCCATCAAAGACCCTGAAGGGGTGCACAACCTAGCCCAGGGGGAACTTTGCCTACCTCTCGATGATCCGAAGCCCAGAAGTCCTTGCAAGTGCAAGTACACTTGAATGAATAGCTTGAGCCCTAATTATTTACGTCCACAACCTTGTACGTGTATTGGTAATGACATGTATCACTTGGGAATGTATGGTGGAGGCATGCAGGATGGGCAGGGTATGCAGTCATGAAAATGGTCTCAACAAGAGAACTATGGATGCAAATGATGTATGGATCTATGTGGCATTGAGAACCACCATTGAGTCCCTATATTTCTTGAAATAAGAACCTCAGCATTGGGATAATGTATGCTCATTGAAGGAGTCCTTGCAGGGTATTGCAGATAGCAAGTCCCACATAGTCAGCCCGCAAAAGTCAATTATAGCAAAGCCTTCTTGTGTGATTGAGTGCCGGCCCCATAACTTGATTTGAAGAGGGCATCCCCCTCTTTGATTTGAACCAAAAAGCTCCCCATTCTGCCCTAGGGTTTGGGAGATATGCCCAATTTTGTGCTCAAAGGTACTATGGGATAGGCAACAATCCTACACAGTCAGCCCACAAAATTCAATTACAGCAAAACCCTGATCATTTACTCTCAGAGATATTTTTACGTAGCCTCGTAGAGGGGATTGAGAGCTTTAATTTGAATAAAAATTTTGGCGATTGGAGCTTCCCAGCTGAAGATATTGCGATTTCTGTAACAAGGGGTCTGGTGGACTGCACTTGGGATGGTAGGCCACAAGGGTAAAGTAAAGGCCCAAGAGGACTTCTAGCATGAAATAAGGGACTCCCATGCCTCAATGAATGATCCTAGCTCAGCCTAAGAGGATCGTGAAGACATGTTTGAAGAGGGTGCCCCCGAGATGGACCGCTTCTCTATGCTTAACCATACTCTATGCCAACATGAGACCCATCATGCCAAATGACATCGAGAGTTGAAACAATGCCTTAGGGAAATGGAAACCTGCCAAGATCATCGTCATTCCAAGATGATGGCCAAGATGGACTTACTCATCAAGCGCATGGGCGCCCTCATCCCCGCCATTGCACCCTCCTCGGATCTGCCCAAGGAGCATGTCCCTCTTTGTGAGGCCAACTACCCTCCTCCCTTGGAGACTGGGCGTAGCCCACAAAGGTTTTTGTACTACCCATGGCATTCCCCATAGAACTTATGAGATGGGTGAGCCCTCCACTCGACATGATGAACCCATCCTTCCCTCCCCCATTACGAACCCTTCAAGCCCATCCTTGGGACCAGAACTCCCCCATAATGGAAGCTATATGCACACTCATAGGAATGGCCACCAAGGGCCTAATGCAAATTTTGGGCAACATGGAATGCAAGGTGTACATGGGCAGCATGCACATGGTAGTTTTAGGCAGCAAGGCTCTAATGCTCAGCCCGATTCGCATTTAATACATGAGCAGCATGGTCATTTTGGACAGCAAGGTCCTAATGTGCAATTTGGTCCTCATATAATGCATGGGTAGCATGGACCACATGGAAATTTTGGACAACAAGGCATGTATGGGAAGCACAACATACATGGGAGGCATATAGCACATGGCATACATGGACATCAAGGCCCAAACGAGTTGTGTGACAAGATTGTGTTTGCTAAGTTTAATGGGTAGTCCTCATCCCCGACTGAATTAGAGGAATGGACCTCTAAATTGGAAGCCTATTTTCTCATTTATCCCCGTACCGATGAGGCAAAGATTATTTTTGTCTCCCTTCGTCTGGAAGGTTTTTCTCACACATGATGGAGATTTATTCAAAGATAAAATCAGCAGTTTCATGATTGGGAAGATTTCAAGATGCATATGATCCAAGTTTTTGTCTCCTTGGTAGAGAAAGAACGTTTGGCTAGGCAATGGTATCAGTTTGATCAGCGAAATCTCACCGTAAGGGAGTATACCAACCAGTTTATGAACCTATCCATGTATGTTGAGGCCGTCAGTGAGATGAGGCCAAATTGCTCTAGATTTGTGTTTTTTCCCATGATATCAGAGCGCAAGTGAGCATGGCTTAGCATGCTTTAGCTCCATTTAACTCTCTACTCAGCTTCGTTTGAGTTCTAAACCCAATCTCCAACTTCATTTGCATTCCTACCTTCAATGAATCTTCCATGGTAGCCATAGCCAGCAGCACCCTGTCAGCTTGAATCTTTCATATCTCTCTCCATAGGTCAAATCTCTCCAAACTTCCTTCTGGAGAAGTGCTTCTATACTTTTAGAGCTCCTCCTTGGCACCTCAATCATTGACATTTGGCAAGTATAGCTTCACCATTGCCTCTTTTCAAAGTTGTTATACTTGTGTTTGATAGCAACACCTACCCGACTTGGAGGAGCTAGATCTCTGTATACAAAGCATATCTCTTTGAGCATCCTTTTGTGGACTTTCTTCCTAACTCAAGGCACCCCTGGCCAGCACAACAAACCAGGAGATTAGTGCTCCACAGGCCCAACATTGTCAATTTTGCATGTCGTTGTTCCAAATTGCACGTGTTTCATTTGTGTTGCTATTGTATCTCCCACAGGGCACAATTCTAGCCATCTCCATAGGGCAATGATAGCCCACATAATAGGCTTCTATTAGTTACAAGGGCTTGTGATAATTCCCTTCCTCATGATCACAAAAAACAAAAGCACAGCCGCCTCTTAGAAACCCTAACCCTTCATCCATAGCCAAATATTCTTGAAGCTCAAAACCACTTCATTTTCTCTCTCCTGCCACTCAATACAAGGCATTATCATTTAAATCCAATTACTCTCTGAAGATTCAAGCAAAGTTCACACATCAAATCATTGAGGATGGGAGATCATGGTGACTTCTTGCAAGATTGAAGCATAGTATCATAGTGTCTCTTAACACTTATCTAGTGACTCTTGTCACTTGTATAAGCTTTACCTCACATCAGGTGTGAGATTTTTTTAAAGATTACTCCAACATCAAATCAAGGAGGGGAGTACAAGATCTTTGAAGCACTTGAAGACCCATTGAAGGTTTGAGGATCTCTCAAGTATCTGGCTCCACAAGTATCTCTTGATATTATCGTCTAGTATCTCTTGGCACTTGTGCTTCATTAGCACATTTAAGATCATCTTTTCAACTACTGAAATCTAATAATTTTGGAGATAATTTTCTATTGATCATGTAACTTTAGCATGGGCAAGGAGTCTCCAATAGTTTGCTTTAATGGGGTCAGGTATCACACCTAGCAAACACACATCAAGCTCATCCTAATGAATAAGGGTATCTAGGACATTACAAGTGGCAAAGAGAAGAAGCCCTGTGAGGCGGACCTTGCAATCACTTGGCAAAAGTTTGATGATAAGGCTCAGGCCATTATCAAACTAGAGCTAGACGACAGCTACATCCACCATGTGGTTAACTGTGTGACCTCACATGATACATGGAAGAGACTGGACACCTTGTTTGGTGCACAGTCTAAGTCATCAAAGTATGGTCTCCTGATTGATTTTTTCAGGCTTGACATGAAGTCTAGCACACCACTTGCCACACATCTAAATTACATGGAAGGAATTCTAACCTAGCTTGCAGGATTCAACATTAAAGTGGAATAAGATGTCTGCATTGGTGTTATGCTTGAAATTTTGCCTCTTGAATATACCAACAACCTTAATCAATATGCCAAACTCTAAGCTTGTTGATATCCAGGCATCATTGTAAGAGCAGGAAAAGAAGTTAAAAACTAAGGAAGAACCAAGAACCTCTAGAGATGAACAAGTGTTATATGTTGGCAACACGTACAAAGCCAAGAAGGACCAAATTTTCTGTGATTTTTGCAAAAGGACCAAACACACCGAGAAGTTTTTCCATGCTAGAAAGAGATCCTAGAAGGCCTATCTTTCGGCAGTGAAAGAAGAAGAAGACCATGGAGCAAAGGAAGAAGAAGAAGCAGAAGAAGACCACTCGGAGAAGGACAAGCCTCATCAAACCTTCTATGCCTACTCTGATAGATTGTTTTAGCCTTGTAATGTCAGAAGCCCAAATGTCGTTATCATAAGATTGTAAACTCCTCATGTAGCCTTGTACTACAGCCTCCTTCGTATACTTTGTCAGGCCCCTATTAAAGCCTCTGGGTGTCCACCATGTTTGTGGTACCCACACTTAGCATTTGGTGTGATAGCCTCTGGTGTTTTTCCATGTTTATGGTGTGCCCACACTTTGCAGGTGTTGCTTTCACTAAAGCCTCTACACACTTTGTACTTTTCGGTTGTGATTGAGGAGGGGTGTTGAGATTTGCAATCACATCTATTGTAGCCTCTTTGGATAAGGCCAATCCTGGGGTAAGGATATCCAGGCATCTGAATCCCATAGGTATAGAGAAAAAAGACTCAACCTATCCAGTTCTATTTAACAATGTAGTTGCTTTTCATTTTCATATGAGATGAATGCAATACCACTATCATTTTTCTTTCTAATTTAGTGTACCTGATACTTGTTTTGTGTCCTTTACTCAAGTCACTTTATCTCTATCATGTCCAACTACATATGAGTTTATTCTATGTCTATGAGCCTCCAGAGCTACCATGCTCTAGATATGTGTTTTCTCACATGGCCATAGGCCACTCGAACCACCTACAATCGGATGCTCAACCCATCCAATTTGGACAATGAGAGACTTGGACAATTGGATTCATGCAAATTGAACACGTTGAACAATTTGACAGTGTAGAATCAGACATTGTAGAATCGAACCAAAAATTTGATAGTAAAAATTTGACAAATCTAATGCATCTCAGGAAAAGTAGAACACCTCTCACAATAGGGGAATCCTCTGAAAGCCTTATAAGCGCATTTGACCTTAGATTTTACAATTCGGCGGCTAGAAAGGACCATTGATAGTCACGTCAACTTTTAGCCCCTCTTAGAGCCACAAATTGACCTGCAGACCCTAGTAGACCTTAACTGAGTTGAAAGGTGCAACAAACACCCTAGAGATAGTGAGAGTAGCAAGTAATCGAGCCTAAAGCTATATTTGGTCGAGAACATAGACATGAGTGTGAAAGTTACACTTACCATTTTTCATTGCACTTCACATTGTTTGATACTTTAAGTGCACTTAAAAAATTTGAAAGCAACATATCAAAGCATGTAAGGTAGCTCAAAATGAGAACCTAGGTGAGGGTGAGCTTAGATCATGTATTAGTAGATTGCTAAAGGTAAGCATATTAGAAAACACTTTGAGAAATCCTAAGCTAAAGGCTGTGAAGGAAAAGGTGATTGAGTTCACATTGAAAGATGTGTCAAATGAGTTCTCAGTTGTGGATGCACAATCCATTTGTGATAGGGCCAGTATTAGCACAATGACTTACTCAAGGATATTCAAAGGTGTGAAGGCTGGGTTTGGTCATGTGCTAAAGAGAAATAGAATCATGCCTCTACCTCAACCTTCAAAGTTAATAGAGGCTCAACAACAACATAATGCAAATGTTTTGGGAGGTGATAGGAGATCCCATGCATGTATAATGCATGGAAACACTAAAGGTTGGGATAAAAAATGCATATGATGTGACGTTTACCGAACTTAACAATTACTATTTAGATTTGTACAAGGTGCAATCGGCAATGGTAGTGTACTACAATATGTATGCGGAGGGAATGTAATGGTAAATTGTAGTTTGTTATAAAATTGGATGAAAGTGAGATTATCAAAGGAGTAAAGCTTAAAAGAGTTAGTGTAATTTTGATGAATAGAGCTTTACAATTAGATAAGAATAAACCAAGGAACTTTAGTGTTCAATCCAAGCACCATGTGTGGTGGCTCATTGTATTTGAAGTTCCTACGGAAAAATTTGAGGTGCTACAGTTGTTCTTTACACACACAAGTATTCCAAACTTCATCTATCGTTAGGAACATGGGGAGATGCTCTCAACTGAAGGGTATGGTCAATATTGGTTGAATGACATCTTGTAGGAGACTTGAAATTTTAAAATACATGTGTGGAATCTCTAATCGTGCGCATACAAAGAATCCATGCCTATATATCTTGATAGAGAGGGTGTAAGGAAAGCACAAAAAAAAGAACAGGTAAAGGGTGACAAGTATTGCACCGACACACAATAGAGAAGATCCGACTTGGAAGCCCATCTTCAACATTCCATTAGTCTGTATTCACATTTGTTCATCACATGCTTTTGTCAAAATCATGAAGAAACTTGTATAGAATACATTTTCTTTCCTTTTAGGATGCAACCAGAAAAAGAAGTCGTTGCAATGTGTAGGAATGTGCGAGTGCTATTAGAAATTGGGCTACACAAGCATCAAGTGATGATTGAAAAAGATGAGAAGAGATCAAAAAAATCTGGTAACTTGCCAAAAAATCCTTTCTTTAGAGTAGAAACGGCTAGGATGTTTCTTTTAGCACTCATCAATGGTGAGGAAAGGAATATCATGGTTTGTAGGTCGCAAGACTATGATGCATTAGGGCCAAGAACATTTCAAAACAATACTCATAAGAAAATGATTAAGTTGCTAATTAGAAGAGATTTAGAAGAGAAAAACCGTCCAAATTTGGATGTCTAAACGTGATTAATGAGAGAATGTATGATTTATTTAAGAGGTCGCGTATTAAATATCTTCAATCTTTAATGGATGTTAAGTGTCACCTTTTCAGTCATATTCTCTTGAAAATTGCAAAATATTGTATTTTTAAATTTTCACACCAAAAGATGTCACTCATTTATTCCTCAACGTTCATATTCTGCACCTCTCTTTCCTGTGGTTCTATTTCCTTCTTTGTGATATTGTTGCCCTGTTTAGGGTTCCCTACCAAAATGTTTTCCATTACCTCTTCTAGCAATACAAGCGCAGTCCTATCACACAAGTATAAACTTACTATTCAATTAGATGTTGTCTATTCATCTTGGAGGAGTATACACCATCGAGCATTGTTGGACAAGGATGAAGGTAACAGGTTGCGATTACAAGAAAGAAGCATGTAGACTTATGGATGGATAGAAATATTTATCCTCCGGACCCTTCTACAGGTAAACATCCTCCTTTTTACAATATGCACAACTTTATAAGGTATGTTGGAGATGGTTGTGACGAGATTCTTGGCTATTGCATGAGATTATATTCTACATCTTTTACATTTAGAGAACAAATGCATGAAATGAAGGAAGCATTAACATTGGCACAAAAAACTATTTCTGAGCTAACGGACAAGGTTGATAATCTAGAAAACTCTAATTAGTTATTGCAAGAAAAATCATTACGCTTGAACCAATAGGATTTAGATAGAGAAAAAGACCACTTCAAAATATAATAGACTTGTGTAGTTGGATGAAGAAAAGGAGACTAAATCTTGCAAAGAGATGTGTCTCTAATATTTTAGGTATTAATATTTGAGAGAATGATGATAGGATTAAGCTTATTAAAGAAACCATGACAAAGAAGGACATTATAAGGATTCTTAAATCACCTGAAAATGTAGACTTAAGAAGCCAAACTCTAAAAGAGTTAGTGAAAGATTTAAAAGAAACAGTTAAACCAAATGAAATACTGGAGACATGTGACAGTATGGGTATCGGTTGTAGAGGTTATCATGCTCTCTCTAAATTGCGGTTTACAAATCTTAAATGTCATAGAATAAGTGCATTTGGTTTGCCTCCACCTCTTGTAGTTTTAATTGCTAGGACAACTATGAATCGTAGGATTCCATATGTTTTTGGAGAGTATATCCATATAGAAGGATCTATGCCCTATGAAAAAAGTAAAACAAAGGCCTTTTTTGAATACAACACATTTAATAATATTTGGATTGATCTTAGAAGAGTCTAGATTGCAATGGTTCATATGTATAAATTTACTGTCCAAGAATGTGGTGGTGTTTTGAAGTTCACACTAAAATTAGATGAAGCACAAATTCAAAAGGGACTTATGTTCGGGTTTAAAGCAAGCCCCTTAAGCACACATCTTAAGAAATACCATTATAAATGCATCATGCAAAACTTTAATACATAGAACTCGTGGAGCCCCTCCAATGGCTACCCTTCCCTTTCTTCTTGCTAATGAAAGCCTCCAAAACATGGATTGAAATTGATAATGGGCACAATGAGGAGTTATTATACCTTGGTTGATGATGATCTAGAATAAGTTTTGCAACTCCCAATCTTCAATCTTCACTTCATAAGATTCTTGGATAGCAACACCTCCAATGCTTGAACTCCCAAATTTTGAATGGAAACTATGAAAGCTCCTACAACCTAACAATCTCTAGGAAAGAGGCTTCGATACCATGTTAGAAAACATAGTTTAAGCAAGAAGATGAGAATGAACCTCACAACCTCTACGAACAAGGCTTTGATACCATGTTACAAAACATGGTTTGAGCAAGAAGATGATAATGAACTATTTGGGGGAAAGAAGAAGAACAAGAAAGAAAGAATGATAGTACCAAAATACTTGATTGATTGATTTGATAGTTGAGCCTAGTACATTTTTTATTACCTTTTCAACTAGCATACACTTTCCCTCTTTGCTTATGGAATATAACACTTTGTCATGCATTGTTTGCACCTTTACCATTCCCTCTATTACCATACTTTGTCATGTATCGAAATTTAGAGAAATTGAGCTATAACTCAATCCTTGACTCAACTTGAGACTAGGACATACTCATAAGCTCAATGTCTACATTGTATTCAATGTGTCATGCACTAAATATATTCACCATATAACTCTCTTAGATTCAATATTCATTATCTCAAAGACTAAATGTAAGTCACATTAGGTTCATGACTTAGTTTTATACTCAATGGTTTGACATTGGTTCCACCAATTATTGAGTGTTTGACATTGATTTTAAGAGTACATCATAGAGTCAATTTATCAATGAAGGAAAATGAGTTTAGGACTTAGGACTAAGTTAGAATTTATGTTGAATGGATGTAGTTATGTCACTAAAACTTTAATAATGTTATCACTTTGATCTATGGATGTATTATTTTTATCATCTAAGTTTGTCAAATTTGCAATCATTCTAAAACTTGTTGATATTGGTGAAGATGGAGATTGAGAGAGAGTGTGTGGTCACTACTCTACATGATTGATTGAAAAGTGAGATACCAAGTACAAAGTACAACCCTTAGACATTATGGTTGTGTAAATGAATTAAAGTGCATTCACACACAAATATATATAATATGTGGTAAGTGAAAAAAGTGTGTGACATAAATACATAGATTAAAAATAATGTGACTAGGAAGAAAACCTCTCTTACGGAGAGTAAAAAGTGCCCTAGTATCCTACATGCAGATCATTGACACTCTTATGTGAGCATAAGCATGAGTAAAATCCAACAAACCCCCTTGGAGTGATAAGTGATCAACATACATGATCTCCACCAAAGGAGATCAAATTTAAAGCATTTTGAAATGCCTCAAATTTATCATGATGTTGAGCTTTGGTGAAGATGTCTACCACATTATTGTTGGTAGGATAATAGACAAGTCTTATATCCCTACAAGTAGCCTCTCTCTAAGAAAGTGACAATGTATCTCAATGTGTTTTGAAATAGTGGCTTTTGTGCCACTACAGTCGCACTCTAACTATAAGTAAACAATGGAGTGGACTCCATGATAGATACATCAAGATTAGCCAACAAACATCTTAGCCATACACATTTAACTGTAGTAGTGAAAGCTACCTTGTATTCAGCTTCACAACACGATGTGGCAATAGTGGATTGTTTCTTACTACGCCAAAAAATTCAAGAAGAATCAAGAAAGAATTTTTTTAAACTTATGAGTGACGAGAATCAAAATCTCTAGCCCAATTGAAATCACTGTAAGCATGTAACTATAATGGTCTCCCCTTTGGCGTAAAGCAATCCAAGAGTCCTAGTTCCCTACAAGTATTAGAAAACACACTTCAAAACTTGCTAATGTGACATGTGTGGGCTATGCATATATTTGTTCAAGGCTAAATTTGCAAAAAAAAAAGTGGCCTTGTGATGCATAAGTAAATAAGGCATCTAAAAAGATGGAGCATATGTATGAATGCCAAACATATCACTATCATCATGCAAAGATCACTTAAGTCTAGTCTCCATTGGTGTGCTTACTAGCTTGCAATCCTAGAGGCCAAATGTCTCAAAGAGTTTACTAATATATATAGACTATGACAATCCAATGCTTCTAGTATCATGAATAAATTGAATGTCCAAATTTTAACGCAAAGGCCCCATGTTAGACATGTAAAAATTTTGATGCAAAATTTTCTTAAATGCTGAAATTGACCAACATGTGGCGTGTGAGCAGAAGATCATCCACATAAAGACAAATGACTAACAAGGATCTCCCCTCTTTGCATACATAAGAATAGACTCTAATGGACTACTAATGAACACTTGGCTAAGTAGGAAGGCATCAATTTTGTCATACCAAGCTCATGAAGTTTCAAACCATACAAATCCTTTTTCAGCTTGCATACCACATATTCGGATCCTTTAACTACAAAACCCATGGGTTACTGAACATACACTTCTTCCTGAAGTTCCCCATGTAAAAATGCAGTTTTAATATCAAGCTAGTGTACAATCCAACCATCATGGGCAACCAATGCAACCATACACCTGATAGCAGTCATATGGGATGTAGGAGAAAATGTCTTCTCATAATCAATGCCCTTCTTTTGAGTATGCTTATTGCTATAAGCATGGTCTTGTACTTATCAATAGATCTATCCACTTTTTGTTTTAGCTCGTAGACCCATTTAGTACCAATGGCTTTCTTTCAATAGCCAATATAACTAAATCCCATGTTTGATTCTTCATTACAGAATCATAATCATCTTACATTGATGTCATTCAATCTATTTTGCATTCTCAAAAAAATCAAGCTCATCATCAACAAGTGTGTTTGCTGCAATAACAAACTCCATAGCATTAGCATGATCATGTAAAAGTGTTTATCTTCAAGTACAACCAACAAGAGGAGCATGCAAATGACTATTTCATAGAGTCTGCAAGTACCATCAACATCTTGCTTAGTATTCAGATCAACCATAGATTGAATTTCTACATTATTTAATGGATTAATTAACTAAGCATTTTGTTCATTTAATGAAGCTCGAGTTGTATCATCAAAAGAAATAGGTAGAAGCCCTTCAAATACATCTTTTGCGGCCTGATATGTGTCATAACTAGCTAGAGATAATTTTGGTTTTTCATTAAAAATCACATCTCTACTACTAAAAACTTTCTTTTAAATAGGATCATACAATCTATACCCTTTTCTTTCACTATTGTACCCCACAAATATGCACTTTACAGCCTTATTATCAAACTTTTTTCTCAATAATTTGAAAATATGAGCATATTTAAGACACCTAAAAGTACGAAAGTGACCAACCAAAGGTTTACATTGGTTCCAAGCCTCAAGAGGCATTATATTTTGCAATCCCTTAGTAGGCACCTATTCACAGTGTGACAAGCACATATAATTGCTTCCATTCAAAATCCATGTGGTCATTTTTTAGCTTTCAATATACATCTAACAATCCATGAGTGATTGATTCTTCCTTTCTGCAACCCCATTCTACTGTGGAGTATTGCCATAGTATTTTAATGTGCAATGCCTTTTTTCTTCAAAAAATTATTCAACAAGAAAGGCATATGTCCCCCCTTGGTCCAAACAAAGAGTATTAATCTGACAAGTAGATTGATTTTCCAGAAGTGTAGTAAAAGCCAAACATGCATCATACACTTCTAGTTTTTCAACCAATTAATAAACCTAATAAAAATATGTAAAGTCATCAGTAGAGGCAATGAGGTAATAATACCCACCCAATGACTTTATTTTCATGGGTTCATATACATCTGAATGCACAATCTGGAACGTGGTCATAGCTTTAAAGGCAACATCACAAGGAAAAGAAAGCCAATGCATTTTTTCCAAAATGCAGCCCTCACAAATTTTCTTAGGAGGTCCCTCCAAGAGAGCTAAGCCTTCTAACATCTAAGTATGCTACATAAGCATCAAACTACCATAATTCACATGCCCCATACAAGCATGCCACAACTTTACCTATGACATAGCAGGAGTAATAATAGATGCCAAATAAACTAACCAATCAACTGAATGAGCATCTAACTCATAAAGTCCATGACATAATGTACTAGTAAGTACCAAAGTCAAGAATTCCTTATCCTTGACCATGCATTTATCATCATTAAAAGTGACTTGTGTTATTCTAGATTTTATTGAATGGATAGCAAATTCTTCTTTATCCTTGGCACATATAAAGCATCTTGTAAACGGAGAGATGGCTTTCAAAACAATCTATCCAACACCCCTAATGAGATAAGATGCATTTTTGGCATATTGCACTAATCTTCCAATAGGAGCTACTATAAAAGAAGTAAATAAATCCTTGTGGGATGTAATGTACTTAGAAGCACCACTCTCAAAGAACTAAGTGCTCGTATCCTATGTAGATTTGAATGCTCTATCGATCCAAGAAGGATAATAAGTACCAGTATAAAAATAGTATTTTGTTGAGCCAAACACACCAACAGTTGGGACTTTGGACACACTTCTATTGTTTCATAAGCTACACTAACTTTAATAACAATCCATCACCTTGTCTCTCAACACTCTACGCTAACTAACCAAGCATCCTAATCTCTAACCCAAGAAAGAAAGAACACAAGATTAGCTTGAGTTTTAGAGAACTCACCTAGCTTACCTTCTTGTGTTTGATGACTTGAAGGCTCCCATATGGTTCCATGATGATGATCAACATGATCCAATGCCATCATTCCTTCATATCCAGCACCAAGCGCACCAAGAAGTCAATGAGCTAGTAGAGAAGACGAGAAAAGCAAGATGATGGCAAAGAGCTTCACTTTCTCTCAATCCCTCAATCAACACTCCTCTCACTCTCTCCCTTTTAGACACTCTCAACCCAATGGAAGCAAGATAGTAGAATGGAAAGAGAGAATAGAAATCTTGAGTAGTCACAAGATAGAGCTTCTACAACATGGATGTGCCAAAAGGGTGAAATATAATTGAGACCTCCCACCATTATATAGACCAAGAATTAGGGTTAGGGTTAGGGGTTGTGCCCCTTTTATATTTTGCATTTAAGTTTTGTGTCCCTTTTTCATTTTTTATTTAGGGTTTGTGCCCCTTTTGCATTTAAGGTTTGATCCTCTTTTGCATTTTGTGTTTAGGTTTTGCGGCCTCTCTTGGGCATCCTACCCACTTTGTGGTATATAGGCCGATCAATCATCATTTCATGCTTCAATATTAGCCCAATTAGGACAATCCTAAGATATTCTAATAAAAAATACATGTGTGCAATGCACACAACACTTGCGGTTGCAACAAATACAACTACGGGTGGTAAATACAATGTGCACAACCGGCTCTCGCAAAGTAATAAATCCATGATAATGTGGTGATGTCCACAAGGTACAAATATCATCCAAGTGCCCAAAAAAATAGGCATTGAAGCTCCAAAAAAATAATATCCACCAAAAGATAATAATAGTACGTGACACTTCCTCTTTCTGTAGCCTTCTCAAAATACCATTAACATTATTTCCCGCTAGACTAATGCCAGTCTCATGGTACTCACCTCGTAGGTAGCATGCTATAGCTTGCACCGAAGACATGGAATGTTGAGAATAGTCTATTGAAGAAGTAGTCTTGATAAGGGGAAATGAATGCTACTAATGAAGAATTTATTGCTGCTAAGGAGGATGATTTTTTACGTATGGCGATATAGATGATTTGCTCATACTGTGGTAGATGGTGACTAATGTTATTATTGGTGACAAATGTAGAAGTTGATTGTGCTAAATATACAATTGAATAATGGTTCTTCTAATGGAGAAAAATTGAATGGCCCTTAAAGTTGAATGGGAGATTGTAGAAGATCAAATATTCAATTTTCATGTAGAAGTGATGGCTCATGATCCTCCATGAACTATTATACCAGTAAAATAAACCTCATGTGCAATCACTTCCTAGGGGAAAGTGCTAGTCTATTGTTCATGCACAAGACATATGATGTTCTCGGGTTTGGGAGATGGGTTGAAATCCGAGCAAGCTTGAAGTATTTCCCACACTTGAGGACCCAAAACTATGAATAGGTTATTGTGCAAACACTATAGTGAGTGCATGTGCATACATAGTCTAATACGTAGTTAGAAGATTGCTTCATGGATTCCATGAGTGGTGACTATTGCTTGATGAAACAAGGGATCTTGATTTAATGAAGATTGAAAGAATTGTGGGTGCTGAGGGAAAATGTAGTTATTAATGAAGATGTTATGAGTGGTGACTACTGCTTGATGAAACAAGGGATCTTGATCTAATGAGGATTGAAAGAATTGTGGGTGTTGAGGGAAAAGGTAGTTATTAATGAAGATGCTAGCAAGATATCGATATGGGATGGATAGGAGCAGGTGTTCAATCCAATAAGCTCTTGAAGAACATGAATCTCTAGATCAACCACACATGGTAGCTGATGCAATTTTTGACTTTATAAAAAATAATATTTTTCACCTTTTCGATAAGTACGGATTGATGAAACTGGGTGAATCAAATGAAGGGATGAAATGTGAAGGTGACTCAGGGAGACAAGTCAACCAAGGCGAGCGAGACTCCGTAGGTATGTCTTGATGTTGATGTGCCCTAAGTAAGCGTATGGAAAAATGGGAAAAGGGCTAGGGGGTTAGAGATGGAGCCAATTGACTACGGCCACTAGATGCATCCAACTTGAGGACCCCTGGGTGCAATGCAGTGCACGTGCATGCATATTTCTTTTTCTTCTTCTTTTTTCTTTTTCTTTCTTTTTTTAAAAAACCTTTTGGCAATTCAAGTAACAAAATTGATATACAATAAGGTATGTAGCCTTAGAATGAGAAATTGAAGTATGAGATCAAAAGGCTGACTGCAAATAATAAAACTCAACACACAAGATGATTGGTGCATTGAGGTGTGTAGAATGAAGATTTGAACATTGATCCTAGACATTGAAACACATTGCTACATTGCTGATGAAGTTGTTATTGAAGAAGAACCTGAACTTATTGATGAAGATTGATATGCTCATTTTTTGAGAGGAATTGAATTTCTTTGCTAAATGAGCAACCATGGTACTCAATGGTCAACATACTAGCAAAGGCTTGATGCCAAATGGAGGGTTAGGTTTAGTAGAATTGATCTAGAGATTTGTCTCAACAACCTCCTCTGGAGCATCCTAGGGTTCAATTGTCTTGATTAGGAATAATTGGTGGGATGAGTTAGTAGGGACATCAGTGGCATTATGCCTAGGATCTAGAGTTGCAAGCATACCCTTCCAGCCACTGTGTCTGGGTTAGTAGAAGGTTTATGTACATCAGTACTCTGCTTCACATCATTTGATGAAGATGTAGTCATTGTAGTGCTAGAAGAAAAGGAAAGATTTGGTGTTGTGTCACACAGTCGTGGAATAAATCATTCATAGAAATCAAGATTTTATTCTAATGAAGCAAGGCCATCAAGAAGTTGTGGGTTATGGGTGAGAGAAAAGATATATCTAGTGACATCAATCATCATGTCTCATTGTCCTAATCGACTTGCAATATGTAGCTCTTCCTCTGAAAGAAGTTTTTCACATAAGGGATCAAGTTTAGCCAATTTACAAACTTTGACACCATAGACAAGTGCAAGCACTCAAAGAGATGTAGGAGCAACATATGTAGGATCATGCATTGAAGTCCAAAATGCCTTTCTTTGCTAAAAAATAGTCATTAGGTGGCTACCATATCATGGAGCTAATCCTCGACTAGAATACCATTTCCGTTCAAACTCACTTTGTCCTTTTTCTTTCTTGGCCAATGATGCAACATCTTTCTAACTTGTTGTGTACTTCTGAGAGTAGAACATAGGAATTAAGCGATGCTTCTCTTGCTCTACCTTGGTCATTTGCTTTATAACCTCTCCCACAATTTTTAAGTAGATCCAACAATTTTGAGATTGCTCTAACCATGTCAAAGGCTTTTCTAAGAGTTCTTGATGCTCAAGAGTCTAAATTTCAAGGTTAGCGCGAACATATGCACAAGCAAGTGAAGACAAGATTGTTTCATCTAGTTCTTGAGAACTCATAGCTTCTGATTGATCTTTGTGTTGCTCCCTCTTTTCTAATATCTCCATGATCAATGGTTTAGCTAGTTTCAAATGTATTGGAGCTTTTGGCTAAGAAGAACATGACTTGTGAATCAATGGATTCACTATGCTCTCTACACTAGATTCTATATCCTTGTGTGAGACTAAAGTACTAGAGGCTTGTTCTTCAGCTCAAGTGATAGTCTTGGTCATAGCCAAGGGCTAAGATTGTATGGGTTCCATCTGAAAAATGAAAGTAGTAACTTTCAATTCAATGAAGTGGTCAATCGTGATAGTCAAACATGACTGTGCACTTGGATCCTCAGATTGAGTGGAAGTCCTCATGGTCTTGGTAGTTTTAGATTTTTTTGGGACAACACTCATAGAGGGAGGTCATTGCTCTTTTGATGTTTTCATAGCTATCCCTAGGGGATCCTTTTCCTTAGATCGAGTAGCTAGAATAGACTGTTGCTGCTAGATTTTCTATTTTGCTTTGGGTGACAAAGGTTCTTGGTTTCAAGGAGACTTTGGTTATTGTGAATAACGAGCAACAACCTGGGTTTGTTGCTTATCAACACTTAAGGGCTTTATCTCATCTATCCTTCAACTTTTCGTAGCTTGAGCAGCCTCACATGGAAGTGGCTGCTTTGATTCTGGCTTTTCCTCCTCCTTGCTCGATGACTTTCTAGGCACTACCAGTTTCTCATCTAGATTAGCAGCAACTTCAAGTGGTTACTCTTTTGGAATTGTGGGCTCATGTGTCAGAGAAACTAGCTCATGAGTCACTAACTTATCCGGTATTATCTCCTCAAGTATCTTGGTCCATGACCTAGATTTGTGTATGTATCTCTTTTTCTTTCTCTTGGATTTGGATGGGACTTGGTCTATGGTCTCTAGAGGTGGCTTTGCAAGTGGTTTTGGTAACCAAATCCAACAATTTCCCACATAAACCCTTGAGCATGGAGGAACTCTTTGGGCACCCATCACGGCCTTGTGCTAGCTCTCTATTGACGCTTTGAATTACTTGCCCTAAATCTCTTCCACCTTCTACATGGAATCCTATTTCCAACAACTTGAGAAGCTGTGGTAGTGTCTCTAGTAGCTGTGGTCTTTTCTTTGGTTTCATGAGGGTTCCAACGAAGCAATTCTCTATTTTTCTTGTGTGCCTTGAGTAGTTCATTAATAACTTTCTAGTTGTCCTCTCTAGGCATTTGATTTGACTCTAAGACAAGCTTCTTGCCCTTCTCTAGAGAAGAGAGAAGGTTCCCTTTTCTAAAAGTAGTGACTATCTCCATGTCTTGTAAGATTAAGTGTATATGAGATGTGCTTCATAGTCCACAATGCATGTGGTTGCAAGCTTGAAAGGTCTTACAAGCAAAAATTCCTTTCCCACATCTTCTCGTTTTGAAAGAACATAAAACACTACGGGCATGCCTTTAGTATCAATAGCCAAGAGAATTTTGCATCGTCCTAAGAGCGAATAGGCTGATCCTCAATATGGCTTGATAGCTACATTGGTCGAGACGAGTCCAAGTTGTCTAATCTCAATCCATACCTCATAGGTCAAAATTTTGTAATTTGAAACTTTGTCTATGAGACTGTTAATGATGAGCTCTCACTAGTTAGTTTGATCCTAAGATATGTAGGAGGGATCAGCTCTTCATCTTCTAGGTCAGTGTTTGTGGCTTGGACATTTAAGATATTAGGCATGGTAGACCTAGTTAGGGCACTACATGAAACCTTACATATTGGATAGTCATGATACATGTGAGTGATGCTGCACTCAATGCATCTAAGGTCAACCTTTGGAAAAGTATCTATCACCATTTGGTCTGCTAGCTATGGCCTAGGATCTTGTGTTGCTAGCTCTTGCAACATGTGGATGGACACATGGATGGGAATATTCACTTGTTTGTGTTAACTCATCAGGTTTTAGAACTTTGAGACCTAAGGTCGAGTCCATTATGAGGCAAGTCAATAGAATGTAAGGCTCTTAATAGCCAAATGACAAACTCTAACTTTTCTTGCCATGATATTGTGTGGTTCTTGGTGTGGGTGTTCTCGTTCAACTCTCTAGGTTTGTCAATTCTTCTTGGATTTTGCAACTTTTTTTCATGGAGTTCCTCTCCTTCAAATCATCTCTCGTTGGTAAATTGGTGTTATCATCTTGCTTTAAGTGCAAGTGGTGAAATTATGGGCTCAATGTTTGGCTTGTCCTCTCAATTGTCGCAGTCTTGGAACTTTCTTCAAATGGGGTTCAAATTTATTCAAAGGGGGCTTGGACTTATGGTATCTTGGTCAACAATATTTACTCATCAAGCCCTTGTAATGATTGGAATGGAGCATATGATGATGGCAGCTTGGTTACACAAGTTGCCCCCTAATGACTTGTAGTGTGTCCTATATGTAGATGTGAAAGTGATTGTTGCAGTTGTGCATTATGATCCTAAATGACCTTAGGTAATGTCAGCCCAGTGTGTGTTGCCAAGGTTGCCTAGGTGCTATGTGCAATGTGTACTAGAAGGTCCTTGCAATATGACGAGGTGGTTACTTAGTCTAACAACCTCCTTGTTGAGTTCTTAAGTCATTAAGATATTTACTTCAAATGCTGACTTCAAAACCTACATGTTATCAAGGCTTTGCAGCACTCATTAGGAGAAATATGGACTCTCTTTTTTGCCCCTTAAGGAGTGAATAAACAAATATAGGCCTAACCAATGAGAGAGCTGGGATTCCAGATTCACGTAACATGAATCTTCTAGCCATATCTTGGACCAAATCTTCCCTCAGCAATAAAATAAGGGAAAAGGGGAGTATAAAGCTGTCACTTCTTGGAAGTTTGTGCCTCGAATTTTCATTTTCTTATTTTTTATGTTTGACTTTTCTTTTCTCCCCTTTTCAGTTTTCCCCTCTTTTTTAGGTGGAACTCAAATTTGTCATATCTCTTTCCCCGCTTCTTCTTTCCTGACAAAATTTTACAGCCTCACTGTTTCTTGCCCTGTCTGTAACCCTGTAAAATTTCATTTGCTTTGCACAAGCACAGAGAGAGTTTCATGTGTTTTATGAGAGCAGAGCTTGTTTTACCAAAGCCCTAAGATTCTCTTCACAAAACTCTACAAGTATATTTTTCTCTTCCATAGATGTTTTATGGTAAAGTTTTATCTCGTTTGGAGAAAACCTGTGCAAGTTATGTGCATTCTCTGACATGTAATTTCTTTTGTTTTGATGCTCTAGGAGTCACTTACAGTCAATAATAGTGATATTTTGAATACTCAACTTCTTCTTCAACATCTTAGGGTTTCTCTATAAACAAAGTTACAAGTATATTGTCTTTTTTTTTGTTGCTCCACTGTTAAATTTTATCTCGTTTAGACAAAATGTATACAAGTTACATGCATACTGAGCTTTCCTTTGTTTTTTTACTCCAAGAATCTTCGAGGGTGAAGAACAATGATTTATTAAGAACTCAACTTCTACATCTTTGGGATTTTGAACACTCAACTTCTTCTTCAACATCTTAGGGTTTCTCTGTAAACAAAGTTACAGGTATATTGTCTTGTTTTTTTGTTGCTCCACTGTTAAATTTTATCTCGTTTTAACAAAATGTATACAAGTTACATGCATACTGAGCTTTCCTTTGTTTTTTTACTCCAAGAATCTCCGAGGGTGAAGAACAATGATTTATTAAGAACTCAACTTCTACAACATCTTTGGGATTTTTTGCAGAGAAAGCCACAGGTATATTGCCATTTTTTACTACTGTTCCATGGTTAAATTTCAACACATTTGGACAAAGCCTATATAAGTTATATGTATGCGTTGACCCAATATTTCTTTTGTTTTTGTACTACAGGAATCTGTTAGTGAAGGAACAATGGTCTTGCTATAAGTCAACTTCTTGTTCAACATATCTAGGGATCTTTGTGAAAGAAATTACAGATACAATGTTTCTTTTTTAAATTGATCCATTTAAATTTAATTTCATTTGGAGAGAACATTTGCAAATTATACACATGTTGATAGGTAACTTTTGTATTTGGTTGTTACAGATGTCTTCACGGAGGAAAAATATCAGTAGCATACTTGCAGTGGAGGTCTTCAACAGGAAAGATAATGGCGGTAATTGGATTTGTGATAAGTATTATAAGTTGGATTGGATTTTGATGCACCCAAGTACTCAAGGGAGTTTCAAGGTCAAGCGCAAGGATGTTGCAAACCCTAGCAAACATTGGAAAGGTAGAATTCTAGAGTTCAGAAAAGTGTTTAATGGCACAAGTGCAGTAACAGAAGTGTTGATTCAACATGTTTATACGCATAAACAAATCTCTGTACACGACGAGAACAACATTGCAAATTATAAACAAAACAGTAAGTTGTTAAATTTTATCATTGATTATTCTTTTGTATCAGAGTTGTTTTTAAAAGTCTTTGCAGTATTCTAATTCAGTCTTGTTTGATTGACAGCTCTATATCCATCGACTTTGCATGAATGGCAGAATGTGGAATGTTTAAGCGGCAAGATACATGTTTGGCATGAAGAGATAGGTTCTTTGATCTATGATAATACCTCTACAAGTCAACTTGCCACTCAACATATATTTTTTTATAATTCATTGTATGTGGTAGAAAGCCAGAGATTGCAGCATGTCCCATTGCCGCCACTGTCTAGTGGTGAATGGTTCATTGGTAGCTTGGAGTTGTCAAGAGCTTGCAAGTCGAAGATAAAATCTGACATCAATAGTGCTATGAAACCCAGCACAGGCTCCAAAGATGTGCATCTTAATTGGTTTATTCCATTCTCATTGTTTGCACATTTATTTGGTTCATGTGATGTTTTGAAGAAAACAAAGATTACTTATCAATGCAAGTGTCCATCCGAGGAATGGATGAGTCAGCTATTGGGTGAGTCTTGGGAAGTCAAAAGAACACATTTTGATGAGACGATTGAGTGCAGGGTCAACCAATCTGATATTACATTCAGGTAAAACTTTTTTACTACTTTGCATACCTTGATTTAATTGACATAGGTCTCGCTTAGATGAATTGTTATGTTAGTCGCATTGATCACTTACCATTATTTTTGTTTTTATTACAGGTATTTCATTGCTAGACAAATTCTGTGCGTTCGCTTTCGATATAGAAGATGGCAACTTTTGCGAGGGGAGTGGATCAGCTTGGATCAAGATATCTGAGATGACACACATACAGTGCTCGTAGATGTGGTAATCTTGTGGAGTGGTCATAATCCTTTCGTAGTCAGTGCAGAGAGTCATTGGCCCATTTTATTTCTGAGACAAGAAATCCAATTAATGTCCAGTGAGCCCCTCTACAACTTCTATTTCAAGTTAGATAATAGAAAAGTCAGGACTCGTAGTGAGCACTCCATGACATGTAAACAATGTGCTTCTCCACATATCCTTGAGATAGTGGAATCCTTGTAAAAAAACTTTATAAAGAGCGAATACATACCTTTTTTGAACTTCTGAGTACTTTAAATTTTAGTTTACTGTGATCCAAGCGTGCGATAATACATACTGTAATTACTCAATTGTGCAGTTAAAAATCATAATTAAATTGCAGGTTAGAGGTCTATAATCTAGAGAATATTGTCTTTGCACAATGATATATTGTAGCGCATCTCTGCTGCTCGTTTCTTACATTTTAATATTAAATTGGATCGAAAGAGAATTTCAAGGCCTTTTAGATTTATTTTCTTTAAAAAATTATATATTTTCTCTCGTTAGACTTGAATATACTCAGCGACCCAAACATATTCGAGGATATAATAATGTAGAATGAAGCGTTTGTCTGTATGAGTAATTTTAACAGTGACTTTAAAGTACAGAAATAAAGAAACTAAGGTAAGAGTTTTAATTTGAAACTTTAGAGTTAATAACTTTATAAAGAACCTTTATTTAAAACCCTAGACACATAAAAGCTATAACTCCAAACTCATTTTCACTTTCATTCTCCACTTCCCTACACTTGTGCTCTCATTCCTTCTCTCTTTGTGTGCCATGGCTACCACTCCCGCCTTCGCCGCATGGATCAGTTTCACATGCTACGCGCACATAGGGGACCAGATATACCCTAGGTTTTGCGTGACCTTGAGTCTAGAGAGCTCGCTTTCCGCTGTAGACCCTGACTCTAGTATACTAGCATCGTTTTGTGATGCAGTGAACCCTCTCACTTGCTCTATTCTCGACTCCACTCTCAGGTGGGTTCCGATGGATTTTTGTATAGTTTGTGTGCCGAATCCAGCCATGCAAAGGTGATAAGTCGAGCCCTGGTGCATGTGGGGCAACATCTCCGCGCTAAAGCAGTGCCCACCTCGTCACAGGACCACGTCACGATGGATCTCATTGAGAGGGATGCCGCCTTTGCCATATATGTTATGTGCACTGAGGTGCAAGAGGACAGTGACGAGGGCATCGACGCACCCTCTCGGCCACTATTAGAGTACTTTGAGAGGGAGCCTGAGGAGATCACTCTCGATCTGAGTGTTGAGCCAGCACAGAGCTTGGCCATTGTACACCCACCTCCCTGCCCTGATGAGATGCCCATGAGCGAAGAGCCACCCCTCTCTTCTCTCCATGCTATCACCATCGAGGGGGTGGAATATCTACTCATGCAGGATGTGCTAGAGTTGTTGGAGCTTAGGGAAGAAGAACTATACTATATCATGGTGCGTGATGCACCTAGTGATTTCATAGATTTTGATTTACAGGATGCCCCACCACATGTTGATGAGGTGGCTCGTTATGATGGCACGAGCATCGATGACATCTCTGCCATTGTGAGTATCTAGGAGCAGATTGAGGATGCGGCGCCATAGTATCAGATCTCTGATGAGGAGTTCAAGCGGTTGCAGGAAAGCCTTTTTGGTCCTCAACCTGACTATGCAGTGCCTACCCAGGAAAGAGACGAGGGCAGCCTAGTGGCAGGAGCAGACCTGGATGCTCCATTACAGCGGCAGATAGATGATGCAGAGAAGGTAATGTTCTCGGTTTCATATGAAACTTAACCAGTAGGGCCTCTAGGGCATCGGGAGCACACACATGTGTTTTTGTCGGGATCAGGCCCCCAGATGTGCCCTGGCCGGAGGCTCGCGTCTGGGGGCCTGAATCTGCAGATTCGAGCCTCCGGCCAGGGCACATCTGGGGGCCCAATCCCGACAAAAACACATGTGTGTGCTCCCGATGCCCTAGAGGCCCTACTGGTTAAGTTTCATTGCAGATTCAGGCCCCCAGACGCGAGCCTCCGGCCAGGGCACATCTGGGGGCCCGATCCCGACAAAAACACATGTGTGTGCTCGCGATGCCCTAGAGGCCCTACTGGTTAAGTTTCATATGAATATGATTTATATATCTTCAGCACACTCCATGCATAGTGAGTCTGATACTGAACTTGTGTGTTGCAGGAGATTGTCTATATAGATGAGTTTTCATCTAGGCAGGGTGGCCGATCTGGTAGCCAAGGAAGGATGCAAGACTCGGCATTGAAGGAGTAGGTTGGGCAGCTTGTCAACGACATTATTGTATTTCATAAGACATGCTCCCCTGCTTTTGCAGAGAACTTCTTGAAGTTGAGGGCACTAACAAAGGTTGGGCCCTTCAAGACCATCCCGACCAACTCCAGCCTGGAGAAAGTAGTGTTGCTTCAATGTTCGAAGCTTCTCTAATTATTCACGAGTACTAGGTCTGGCCCACTTTTTTCCATGGTGTCCCGTGGCATGGTTGCCGATGTTGAAGACCCCACTGTCATTAGATAGGAACTATTGGGGCAAAATGTATTGTTGCCTATGATCAAGAATAGCTCTGACCATGGGGAGCCTAGCTCCAAGAAGCCTAGGAGAGAATAGATGTACTTATTGCCTACTCATATCGCATCACTGATGTACTGCACTTTGTAATCTTCTCTTCAAGTAATGAAAACTGATGTTTGTTGGATTTGCGTGCAATGTAGTTTGTGATACGTGTCATTTACTGTTTTTTTAAACTTGATTGTTACGTTTATTTGTCGAATTTATACGTAACACGATTCGTACCCTAAATTTAATACACAGTGCTTTATCGAATTCGTGCGCAACATGTATTTGTTCGAACGCATGTAACGATAACTCAACGACGTAATAAAATAAATATCAAGCGATTAAACAAAAATAAGATGCACCAAAAACTTTGTATTTGTATTAATAACAATTTTACATGGGGTCCATTACAACCAAGGCTTTACAAAATGTCTTCCGAAGCTACATTCCATGTGCTTTTGAGTTTGTACACCTCTATCCTTGCTGACCTCCACGAGGACTATCTTTCCATCGCCGAAAGAACCTGACTATCCGCAGATCCCTGTCGGTGATAGTGACCCTCCTTGCATGCACCGCTGCATAGACTGAGTCTCCAAATAATTCGATGAGGTAGGCTTCAGCAGCTTCTTGTAGTGTGAGGAGGGCCTGGGCAGTCCAGCGATCCGGTTGTTTCACGCGTGATGTATCTGGAAACTGGTTCCTGTTGTTCCTGATCAGTATGCCCTCCATGATCTCCCGCACCAACTTCTGGAATGGAGCCTTCGGTATTAGGAGGTGAGTGGTCTTCTGGTAGTGGCGGACCTTGCGAAGAGCCACTGTGCCTGGCTTCCATCGACGCTTGCGATGCTGGCGTGGTGGTGGTGGTGGTGGAGCTGGAGGACGTGGCTACCGTATGGAATTTCCAGGAGGGTATCTCCGGGCCGCTTGCTTGGTGCGTACCATGTCTTCTAGGAGAGAGAACTCAGAACTCAAAAGTGAAATATGTGAAATGAGGTGAAACTTTAAACTTATAGCCAAACTTTTCAAAAACCCTAAAATTTCAATTAATGAATCCACGCTTAGGAAAAATATCACCAGTGCTCTGATTCACATGAAATTTTACCTATAGGCTCCTCAAGGACACATCAACCACCCAAATCTTTTTTGGCCCCAACAGAAGCCTCTGGATCACCTGTTCGGAGGCTCGCGTCTGAGCCTCCGGACAAGTGACCCAGAGGCTTCTGATGGGGCCAAATTTTTAATATAAATGAGTTTTTCTAATGCCCAGCATGAGGGTGAAGTTTCACCAGATTTCGATTTATAAATTTGACAGTTCAATCTTTTTTTGAAAATGCGTTAACTGCATTATACTGCACTGATAATGTATTGTCAACCTCGCAACTGTAGATTAAATGTATTGATAATGAGTGTGCGTAACTGCAGATTAAATGTATTGTCAACCTCGCAATGCGAAACATTGGAAACTTAAAAATTGACAAAAAATAAATCATGGGTAAAATGGAATATCGCATCGGATATACTGTTGCCAAACCACTAAATATAGTAAGGATATAGTGCATCGGCCCATGTACAACTGATCACCAACGTGTATGTGGTTGCACATTGAATTTATCCTCAACAAAACTACTTACAAAATTGGAAACTTGAAAATTCACACAATGCGAAACATGGTCAAAATAGAATATCACATATTGGATTTAGCATTGCGAAACTATGAAATACACGGTAGATAGTGCATCGCACCAAGTACAACTAGAGCTAGGGAAAATTTAGCTCCATTTTGCAGGCCACTACTATCAAATACTTGAAGGTCTACTAGAAAGATAACCCAAAACTAAGCTCCTTACAAGCTACAACCAAACCTGAGCTAAAAACATAGATCCAATTACAAGGTAGCTTCTCAAAGCATATTGTTGACATTAAGATTAAATGCATCCTTGTTATTGCGGATCCTGCGAACAAGAACTAGATCTATGGGCTTAATAGTGATACGTCGGGCATGAATGGCTAAAAGTTGACCATCACTCATTAGATCAATCAAGTAGCTTTCAACTACTTCTTGGAGAGCAAGCAAGGCTTGGCTTGACCATCGCCCCACATTCCTTGCCTGGTTCCTTGAAAAGAACTTGTGATGATGCCTTGACTGTAGATCTTGCAGTATTTCTCGCACCAACCTGGAGAATGGTGCCTTAGGAATAATCAAGTCGGTACTCTTCTGGAATTTCCTTATCTCGAGTAGCGCAGCTGTGCCTGGCCTCCATCTTCGCTTTTTATGTCTTGGAGGGTGTGTATTACGAGCTGGAGTAGTAGTGGGAGGTGGAGCAGCTGGAGCATGTGGACCACCATTTTTGGACAATGGCGAACCATCATTATCGACCATACTAGGGCCACCATTGTTGGCCACAGTAGCGCCACCATTATTGGCTGCAGTAGGGCCACCGTTATCGGTCACCAGGGGATCTTTGTCACTCACAGTACGCTCACTAGATTCGGAAGAGTGTTGAGCTCTTGCTCTCGCAGACGCCTTTTTGATAGGAAGCTTGGAACGTGCCATGGCTGTGATGATAAAGGATAGAAAGGTGGAGGGTAGAGTGGAGAGCAATGGGAAAAAATGAAAGGAGAGACGACTTAAATACGAAACTTTCAAACTTACTGTGGTGTAAATGAATTTTAAATTTATCATTTCATTTCATTTCTCCACCCCATCCCTACCTCTCTCTATCTCCTGACACCCCCCTCATGCCCCCCCTCTCTCTCTAGGCCAATGAATGTTCCAATGTTTAGAATTTTCATATCTTTGTCTTAGGATTTCAAAATCGACTTTTCATAATTAAAAAACAAAGTTCGAAATCGACTTTGAAAAATATAGTGACAAACCTTTGAAAGTTTAAAGAAAATTTATAAGACATCTCATGTTAGAGATATGAGTATTGATGTGTCATATCCTTGGGACTTGTGCTCTCTTCTAGACTCTAAATGCATCAAAATTATTATCTTTATCTAGGTCTCCATTTTTTGCCATCTCTCTCTTGGGTTGGCAACCATTCTACGTGCCGTTGTCTAGCTGTGCTGTTTTCATATCTTGCTTTTCTCACTTCATATATTGCCCTACTTATAGATTCTGCTTGAGATGTTTTGGACTTCTTTTCTTTTTCCTCGTATCTTATCTCTAGTCTCCTATACCACCATTGGAATGATTGCCTCATAGATTTGGAATCATTGATGCCACCTCCATGATCAGTTGCCTTTTGAAAAGCACAGTGAGCTTGCCAGTGAGATCTTTCCATGCCTTGAGTTGACCATATTGCCAAACTTCCTTGATCTGCAAAGTATGGACCATGTGCTTCAAGTATATGCTGCACAAGAAAAGAGATTAGAAACACAAAGTAATTCGAAATGATGATTTTTTTTTGCAATGGTGATAATACTAACCATGTAGTGTGTTATGCTATTTGTAGTCCATGCCTCCACCATGGACTTATGAAATTTAGCAGCTGCCTCTTTAAATGCATTGGCATCACCATCCATAAACCCCAACTTCTGTAAGAGAGCTGCTAATCTATCTAGGTGTATCCACACTTCTCCCTTCGCAATCCTCGTTCGTCCCCCATTGCTCCAATCTGAAACATCAAGGTGCAAATTTTTCCATGCTTCGTACTTCTCTGATTGTTTTACTAGTATATTGCCTTCCTCATCTCGAGGTGGAGATAAAAACTTCCTAGCCTTGGGTCCGCTAAAGCATGGTTTACAAGGAACATTTCCACTCTTCCCCGATTTTTTCTCGTCCTTTTCTATTTCTACTTGGCCTCCGTGCAATCCAACTTCAGAGAGGACTTGTTCTACCTTCTTGCATGTAGCATCAGATTCTAACACGGGCTGCATCTTGTATGCAAAGCATATATATTCATATACTAGCTTCTCAATTATTCTAACCAAACAATGCAATGTGCAAAAGTGAACCCTTGTTAGTGGTATTTCCAAAATAGGGCGCCAGTTTGGATCCACTGGAATTAGCATTCCATTTCTCATGACTTTCTGATCACGTGTCGAAGCACCCTGTTGTCCTGCCTTGGCAAGCCATTCTTTCTTTCCATCTTTCCCTTTCTTCCTAGTTTGCATGCAGTATATGCACGGAAATTTTGCATTTGCTGCATTTGATAAACCAAACATACACTTCAATGTTTTTAAATCACCTGCAAGATGCCATTCAACTTGATAGTCCCCAAACCCCTCAACGTGTAAAACTGCTCCATTATTTTGCTGTTGAATAACACTGGGTATATTAGTGAGGTTGAAAAAAACTTTAAGTACTTCATGGTCCTCCTTTGGTACTTCAAATGCTGCAAGCCACCATATTTCATTCTCCGATTGTACACTGAAGTATAAAGGATGTTTTTCATCGATGTTGGGATCCAATGCTCGATTCATAAGTGTTATACTCACACGCTCAAGTTTTTGCCCCTTGATAATCTCACTCTCATCAAGTTTGAGGACAAACTTAAGCTTGCCTCTACATTCTTCCATAGACATATTGTAAAACTTGACCATAGAAATCTACCCTACATATATCCAATACAAAGTTGTTGGATGCATTCAATACAAAGGTAACTTCTTTGGAACCATACTTCAATATGTGTGTGTGTTCTAGATGCGTCGGCTCACCAATTAGTTCTAAAACTTTCTCATTTAGTTGTTTTCGAGCCTTCTTCACGTGAAATGGTTTTGGCAGAGGCATTACTCGCTTAGTATTGAAGACTTGCTTAAAACCTGTATCCAATTGTTGATAAAGCATACTATATGACTCAGAACTCATTCCCACCTTGTCACATAATCCCTGAGCATCTGTAGCAGTAAACAAGTTGCTCACATCCCTAAGATGTTCACTAGCAACACCATCCACAATATCCCTAAATTTACGATTTTCCAATGCATTTTTGATCATATTCTTGCTAAGGACTTTGGCAATAGTATCATTCTCTGTATGAGGAAACATATTTCTCATTGTAGTAGATTGAGCATATATCCGTCTATGATATTGTCCACTTCCTTTGGCTAATTGGCCAATTGGTTTAACGGATCGGATGCGCCGACGTGCCTCTTTGGTTTTTAAAGTGGGCCCAATCTCCAAAGTTTTTGTGAGCTTCCTCTCTATGTTTCGATTCTCCTTCTCCAAGTCATTGACTTTAGACTGTAACTCCATATTCTGCATGCGTGTAGCATGCATAGCATCTTCAATGACAGACATTGCTTGTTTGCTAATCCTTGTGTGACAAGTCTGCATGTGTATCCATACAATCCTTCATTGCCTTCATAAGCAAACTTTACAAATGATGTAAGCCCTTCAAATTGTGGTGGCCTTCGAGTGAGTGGATTGGGTGGATAAATGCACCCATCAACCCAAAGGTCCACATTTTTTTTCCCTGCATTTCTTTCTTGTTGCATCCTGCATCTTATTGCATCATCTCTTTCCACAGTTCTTTTGAACATTGGTGCATATTCATCCTCCAATTGAAAGTGAATATCTCTCTTTCTCTTGGTACATCCTGCACCTGCATTCTGCAAAAAAAAAAAGTATGCAAATGTTAACTTGGATTAACATTCAAATCGCAGAACTACACCCCTTTGATTCACTATATCTGTGTTTTTTAAAAAACCCAGTTGGTTCTTGTCTCTTTCTCTTGCTTTCAGTCTTGATAGACCGTAATCAACCCCTAATCAGCCTGTAATCTTGGCTTTTAATCTACCTCTAATTAGCATCAAATCTTATCTTCTGTTCTATCCAAAATATTCTCTCTCTCTCTCTCTCTCTCTTTCTCTCTCTCTCTCTCTCTCAACAAAAATTCATCAAGGAAACCCTAAACACATTCATACTGAAGCTTGGCTAGTGAAAACAATAACATCATCTTATCTTCTACCCTAATTTACTATCTGTCACTCTATCACTTATTTTCTTTGTTCATCTCACACAGTCCTCTCTGTCCCCCCCTTCTCCCCTCCTCTCTCTCTCTCTCCCCCCTCTCTCTCTCTATGAATTGATGCTTAAGGACTGAACAACAACTGTGAAGAATAATAACATCACAAAGATTTAAAAAATAAAGATACCTCCATTATCATTGGATTGCTTGTAGTATAGACTGTTGAAGACGGAGATTTCTTACTGCATATTTCTGAAGAGGAAGATGGCTTGTAGCAGGGTAGAGTGTGTTGTAGATAGAGATTCTTTGATTTCAACAAATGGTATCAAAACTACTCCTCAATGCTGCATCAGAAGAACTCGTATGCAAGAAACCATATTCTGGAGGAAAAGAGAAGAATGCACAAAATTTGGGACAAAACTAGAGCTTTCTGAGGGAATGAAAAAATGCCCAGAAATAGGTATATACTTGTCCAAAAAAGATGAAAATTTACAAGGAAACTCTCGAGTCAAAAAGGTGTCTCTGGGTAAAAAATAGTCTTAAAATATGATGTGTACGTCATTTTATATCATTTTTTAACTTCCACCCTTTTAAGAAGCGAGAATGAGAATGATTGAAAAGTCATGAGGGCACTAAAGAGGGCATTAAAGAGTCATGAGGGCATTAAAGAATGATTGGCTGCGTTTTTAGAAAAAATAGAATTGTATTTTTTTAGTTATGAGGATTTTGAGAAAAAGTGACCTTATCCTGCAGTTTGGGAATAAAATAATAGGTGAAATCTATTGAAAACACAAAAACGAGATTTGCTTGATTGTAGAAGATCTCTTTTTATAATATTATTTTGGAATCTCTTTTTAGAGAGAGAGAGGTGAGAGAAACCCCTTAAGGGGCAAAAAAGAGAGTCCATATTTCTCCTAATGTTTATTCAAAAAATTGTGAGAGTGAGGTGTGCAAAATCAAGCTCTCCTCATTTCCAATGCAATATGCATGGGTGCAAGTAATTCTTCAAAGTATCACAACCATGTCATGCTAACAATATGGCAAGTAAGGACGAAACTTTGATGCAAATATGTAAAGCAAGAGGCTCAAATTTAGAATGCGAGTAAGACAAGTATGAGTGACCCTTGAGGCATAATGTGTATGTAAGTGGGATTGTGAGTGAGTGTGTGAGCGATTAGTTAGGGATAAGTGAGGTGTGAATGTGAATGAGGATGAGCAAGTGGGTATGAGTGAGGGATGAGTATGAGACAATGTGTGAGTGGGTGTAAGTGAAGGATGAGTATACGAGAATGAGTGAGTTTGAGTGATTGGTTAGCATGAGTGAGTGAGTATGAGTGATTGGTTAGTGTGAGTAAGTGAGTATGGGTGAGGGATAAGTGAGATGTGTGTTATGGATATGAGTGATTGAGTATAGGTATGAGTGTGAGTGAGTGGATATGAGCGAAGGATGAGTATCAAAGAATTAGTGTGAGTGGGTATGAGCGAGTGGGGGATAAGAGATGAGTGAGTGAGGGATGAGTATGAGAGAATGAGTGAGTGAGGGGGTGAGGTGAGGTAAGTATAAGTAAGTGAGGGATGATTCATGAGTGAGTGGGTGAGTGAGGTGGTGTCAGTGAGTTAGGATGGTGTGAATGAGTGATACGAGTGAGATGGTGTAAATGAGTGGTGCAAGTGAGAGGATGTGATGAATGTGTAGAAGTAAGGACTACAATTTTTCCAATGCCACACAAGAAATCCAACAAGGAGAGTATGAGCTTGCATTTTGTATTTGAAATTTGAGATTTGAGTTTTTTGTGTTTTTTTTCTTCTTGTTTGTGTTTCTTGCTTTTTCCTACCCTAACAATATCTATCTTCACAATCTCAATCTAACAAATAGATTCGTTTTAATTCACTACAAAAGAAAGGCCCTATAGACGTACACTGTACACGTGAAATAGCGGGCGCATTTATCAGTGCGTGTATCAACGTGTCTATTCGCACTAGTATATAGAACGCGTCTATATACCCGCATTTTTAAATGCGCCTATAGATATGAAAATAAGCACATACATTTTTCATTTCTCATAAAGTCCCTAAATATGACCAAACATCTTAACAGCTAGTATTTTTTTTAATATTTACCAACTTTACTTCTTTTTGAGTATTACAAATATACATCCAATCATTCAAAGCTAATTATATATGCTACAATGAATGATCAATCTCATCTTCAATGAGACCCTTGCTAGACTATCTACCTCTAGGTCTATGTTACCAATAGGCAATGAAACAAATAAGTCTATCCCACTGTCAGATGTATTGCTATGCTCAATTTCTTCATCATCATCTGCAACCATATTGTTATCCTCTTCTGCTCTTCCTTGAATATCCTTGTGGGGATCATCTTGCACTGTATCATGTATATCATCGATCATGGCATCATCATGTGCATCATCATTGATTGTTGGATTGTCATCAACTATCTCTATGTTGGTAGCATTGCCATATATTGGTTTTGAATGATTAGATATGGGGATGACGTGCCAGGTTATTGTTTACCATTGGGTGGTACACAACCTGCATTTAAAAAACAAAATGTAAGGAACTTAGATATTTATTGTATTTTGAGAATGTATATATATATAAACAAGAAGTAATATTTCTAAAAATAAATATCTTCTAATATACCTACTTGCATTGTTGAGGTAGTACGAATGTGTCATTCTTGCCTTGGTTAAATTTTGTAGAGTCAATCACTACAAAACCACTTGGATGACGTCTACTTGTGCAATGCTCACCCGTTGTTACTACTTCTTTTAACCACTTCACATCTAGTACATCTATAAAAAATTTCCTAAAGTCAAGCTTCAAAATATCTTGGATCAAGCCACAATAACCTTCCATGGTGCCATTGGTATCCTGGAAGTTTGCAAGGATACCACAATCCTGGGTATTTCTCTTATCATCTATACGTTGAGTTCGAAAATGTTTGCCTTCACACCAAATAGCATTGAACAATGTGCACTAGTAGTACATTATTGAGATTATATTAATGATTTAGTTAAAGATGAAACATGTGAAATTACTATATCATATATAACTAAAGATAATTTAATTATAAGTATGTCTCACCTTTGATAAGCAACCTCGTGTAAATTCCCACTCCTCTTGCGATATATCCATCACCTCCTTTTTTTCCATCTTCTCCATTTCTTCATGTAACCAATCCTTATCAATATGACGTGGAAGCGCACTTAAATGTTCTAGATATGGGACATTACGTCCATGTCTAGCACGAAATGCTTGCCTTTCGCTTACTCTTCTTTCCCTTGCTTCTTTATATAGTGTCACCCATTTGCTCATTACTTCGCTATTAAGCACACAAAATACATTAACTTACGAAGCTTCTCTTTCATTAGCACTTTGCTCCTTCCTTTTCCTTGAGGTATTATAGAGGTCATCCTCAAATCTTCATCATCTTTCCATAGTCGTGATAAAGAGGGTTCCACTTGAGCAAGATATTCAGAGATTTGTACAAGGAATGATTGCACTAACTAACCCTCAGCCATGCTTCCCTCTGGCCATGCATTTTGCCTTACAAAATCTTTTAGGGTTTTCATAAAGCGCCCTAGAAAAAACATCCACCTTGCATGAACTACCCCACAAATTGCAATCTCATCAATCAGATGTATGAGTAAGTGTACTTGAGTAGTCAATATGGAGTGAGGAAAAGTTTCCTCCACCAAACAAACCATCTTAATGGACAATACTCAAGCCTCTTGCAACGTATTTCGATCGATTTCCTTCAAACTCACAAATCTACCAACATGCAATTGAGAACGATGATTAGTTTTGTCCATAAATTCAAGCGGGGTGATGTACGTAATATGTAAACTAAAAAATAAGTATAAAGTATACATACCTCGCGAGCTCACCCATCTTGTAAATGATATCACACACATCTTTCGAAACACAATGGGATATGCTAGTAGGAAGGATGAACTGTATGTAAATATTCATACATTGTTAATTAGTCTACATAGTTATTCCACTAATTAATATATTTATGGCTATGAAAATCCTTACCTGAATCATTTTGTGCCAATTGTGAGACTTTAAACCGGATAGTTGCTCCACACCTATTTTCTTTTTCTTTATGAAGACTCCCTTGAGGCATCTCATATATCCTGTGGGAGTTTGAAAGCTACATATCTACTGCTTCACCATATTTTCTTCGGTCTTTAACAACATCCAAGGTGCACGCGGTAACTCGATCTTTCCTCTGGGTCCGATGGTGGCCAAGCTTGTCTCATACGTCCAATGCTATGTAAATCCTCCCTTACATTGACAAAATCACGAGCCCTGATTAAGTGATCCCATAATGTAGAGGCAACATTTTTGAATATATGCATGGGGTCCAACAGGTGATTGATCTTGAGTTCAGTCCAATATGGGAGATGAAAAAATATAGAGAATCTAAGGCACAAACAATATATTATTTCTTGTTCTCATAATGGAGTGTACTTTAAAGACAAACAAAAGAAGTAAACTAGTTACCGACTCATGCTAAGTGGAGGATGATCATTGGCATGTGTCCAAGTGTCCTTCCAATCTTGAATGGTCAAAGATTGTGGAGTTCTTCCATTAGTGGGGGGCGCATATTTGGGGTGGTCAATAGGAAGAAAATGATGATGATTGTCATAGATAATCTTCTTCAAGCGTGTCGGTCTAGAAGAAACCAGAGAGGGACCGCAAATTGGACATGCATGATATCCTAATGTAGTTAAACCTATAAAAACAAATGGGTTAATGATGACATATATTTGATTAAGGGTAAGAATGAATAAAATAGAGTATGCAACTACCTAAACACTCTCCGTAGCCTGGAAAGTCATGCATGGTCCACAACGACATATGCCCTTTAAAGTGAAATCTCTAGAGGACAATGATGCACTCACATCTTGCACCTCAATAACTCTCCATAGCATTTCTAGCTCCTCAATCAAAGGCTCTAAGTAAACGTCTATGTTTTTTACTTTGTGTTTTCCAGGAATCAAAAGCAACAACATTACATGTCCTTTTTTTATTGCCATGGACGGAGGGATATTATAGTTCACCAATACCACTGGTCATACACTATATGAGGTGCTTTTGATACCAAATGGATTTATTCCATCTAATCCTAGAACAAATCTCAAATTTATGGGCTCTTCTTTGAAAGTAGGCCTGTAGGAAAGCACTGGTTGGAAAAGAAAGCCACAAACTTTTTTTAAAAAAATTTATATTTGCATGGCGCGTCTGTAAGCGCATGTAATTGCGCGTGTATATGCGCAGATAAGACATATCACATGCGTTGATAGATGGGCAATTACAATTAAACTGATTAGATGCTGGATTTTGGTTGTTTTTGGATGAACATGACATGACTTTCCTAGTCTTTCAATATCATAATGTTTGCCTCCATGTTGTAAGTATCAATGCATTTGGGGAATATGACATATATACCAAATAAAATCATATATGTCCTTATGATTCAGGTGTAATTATGTCGTCATCTTCTACTAGTATGGGACATGCTGAGTCAACAAACATTACATCCTCCAATGAGGATGAAACATGGTGTCTTCATAATCGAGACGCTTGGCTACGACGGAAAATCAAATGTATGTGTGATCATTGTCGAGGATGTTTTTTTCGAGCACGTCGAATCACAATGTCACACCTCAGCATGTACGGAGAGTGGGACCAAGAAAAATGCCCAGTAATTTTTATTGCTTTATTTGCAAAAATATTATTGGTCTATGTTGCGTCTTCACCATTAAACAAAAACTCCTTTTTTTATTGAGTCAGATGTGGTACCACATCCTTAAATGGTCCCTCCAGGGCGTCGAGAGGCTACGAAGCGTCGACGCGAGGAGGCAGAGTCCTCAAGAAGAGTAGAGACTGATGACGACAATAGCAGCCCTTTTCAAATGCCCCATCAAGTTTTGGACGAAGATATTTCGGACAACATGGTGCATGATCTATTTTCCCATGAGGTTCGGGGGGAGGGCACCACTAGAGAGACAGATGACCCGCTACACATAGCATTGAAAACTCCATTGTACGAAGGTTGCACCTACTCCATTCTACGTGCATCTCTCAAGATACTGTACTAACAAACCATTTATGGATGGAGTAATGCTAGCTTGAATGCATTATTGAAGTATGTGTCATTTGATATTAATTCATAGATGCTTCTAGACAATATTCGCGGTTTGTTAACTTTGTTTGCACAATATATGCAGGTATTGTCACAAATGCTTCCAATTGGAAATAAATTACCAACTAGAAGGGAGCAAGCAATGTGTTTCTTGACATCTCTTGGAGGTCTCTATTACGTTAAAATCCATGCATGTGTCAATGATTGCATCTTGTTTCGTGGGGATCATGCATCTGCACGACAGTGTCCTATTTGTGGTGAACCAAGATACAACCAGGAGATGAAATCAATGGATGTGCCTCATAAGGTTTTGCGATATTTTTCTATTATTCCACGTATTCAACTTATGTTTAAGTTTGAATCTATTACGAGACTCATGTCATGGCATGCTAGTCACCATTCAAGTGATGGAAAGTGGAGAATTCCTTCAAACACACCAGCTTGGCAACAGTAGAGTTTTTTGCACTTTTTCTGCCGTTCGAGCTCGACATCTCTAATCATGTCTATCTATCACTTCATGAAGACAATGAGGGAAGAAAACAAGAGTAAAAAAAGGATAGGAGGAAGGAAAAGCCAAAGAGTAAAGAACAAGAGCCAAACAGCAAGGAAGAGAAGAAGATTCAAGCAACTTACCAAGGGAAGGGAGAAGGAGGACAAGGAGCTTGCAACCTAGCTGCCACCCGTCGGAACAAGCAAAGAAGGTGAGTTCTTCTTCTCTCTCTCAATATTGTTTGCTTTAACTATCTGTTTCTCTCTCTCTCTCTCTCTCTCTCTCTCTCTCTCTCTCTCTCTTTACATGCTGTAGATTGTCAACTATGGAGGTTTTTTTGCGTGTTTTTTATAAGAGTTTGCAAAATATGGTCCGACTGTGCGCATCTGTCAATGCGTCTAAATGACAGTGTAGACGTGGAAATAGATGCACTGATAGACGCACACACAGATGCAGATATAGACGTAGCATGTAATATGTTTTATCTGCAGAGGGTAGTAATGGATTTTTGCTTGTGTAGATGTGGAATCCTGGATCTTCCAGCATTGATCCTGAGTTGGAATGCATGAACAACACCTTAGCGGAGTTTTCTAGAGGTGTTAGTAGATTTTTTGGAGGTTTTCCAAACAAGTAGCAATTCATAGGGGAGATGACCAATTAATTTGGTCGCCCTCCCACTGCAGAGAAGGCTTTCAATGTCATGTCTGGGACACTTATCACATCTTTGCCTAGCACTGCTGCACAAACACCAAACCTTGGCACACCAAACCTTGGTACACCTCTACTAACAGGTACTCTGCAGAAGCACGTGCATCGAGTGAGGTAGAGGGTAGTGCCCATCGAGGGAGGAGGGAGAGTCGTGCGGGAGGACGAGGAGGTCGAGGGCTTTGTGGGGGTTGCCTAGGAGGTGGCTCTGGAGCACTCTCACTGGGAAATAAGAGAGGTGAGCCTCCACAAATGTACTACTCTGTCACTGATGTTGGTGGTATCTTGCATAACCTTGAGGGGAGGGAAGTGATAGCCTACTTGAGGAGTGTCATGAATGCCACATACAAAGATTGCATGATTCCCTTCAAGCATTAAAAAAATGGTTTGTGGCAAGAGATGCTGTGGGCAGTATATAGAAGGTACCCTAATCCCGAGAATTCATGATTCTCAGATGATTGGGGACGGTCAAAGGGGAGAGACGCGCTTCATAACAAGAGATCTCACCTTATGACACGCGCCAAGGAGTCACTATGGAGACAAGAGCAGGGGCGCCCTGGATATGGCCAACCACCCAATTGCCACTGCATGGAGTGGAAAGAGGCCAGGAAGAGAGCAGCAGAGAAAAGGATAAGTCGCCAGTATGCAGAGGCGTGACGTATCCAGATGGCAACCATGGGATCGTCGCATTATGGATCGGGTGGTAGGGAGTCATGGAAGACTGAGTTTGTAAGTATTATTTGATTTCTTTTTTTAAATTAAATTTTGTAATTTTTTTCAATTCATTATGTAGTGTGTTCTAATATGTTGTATGTTTAAATTGTTTTGTAGTATCATATCGTTGGTAGGATGCCTACTCCTAGAGAGCTAGGCTACCATCGAGGTCATAACTGAGCATCCACTTGGTAGCATTTCTACGAGGGACTCATCATGGAGGAGCAATATAATCATGCCATGAGGATTCCACAACCAGAAGAGGTATGTTTTATTTTTTACATGAAATGTATAGGTAACTCTAATTTATTATTTGTAATGGTATTTATATACCTTAATCCTTTGTGTAGGTGAACCCTGATGCAGTTGAGGATAGCGAAGAGGGAACTAGTAGTAGTGGTGGCGGCAGCAACAGCGGCACAGGCAGCGGTGGTGGTAGCGACGATGATGCCTCTTCTGAGGAGATATAGAGGATCCCCATGCATGCATGCCTCCCCTTGGTTTGTAGTTTTCATTTTTGATATGTATTACTTTAGTGCTTGTGACCATGACCATGCTTGAGGTCACAAGCACTAGAACTCATCATGTAAAAATGTTTCATCTATATATATGAAATTTCGTGTTCTACATACATTGTTTTTTTTTCAGTACAAAAATCTTCGAAATAATATTTCTCTGTTTTCCCTAAGCATAAAATTTGATGTTGATGGGGGGGAAAAAACCAAAGAGCTCTCTCTGGTTTTTTTTTCATACCTCTATTTTGCGCGTCTAAATTGCAGGAAAAATGCGCATCTATTATCGTAAAAATTTTGCAAAGTACACGTCTTTGTAGACACGCAGTTACATGCGTGTATAGATTAGAATATGAATATATTCACTTTTTAATAAATATGATTATATATTTATGGAGCGCGTCAATAGGCGCATCTATATGCGCATGTAGATTTCACTATAAGCGCGCTTTTAGACGTGAAATTTTAGACGCGTTAGTAGACGCGGTAATAAATGCACCCAACATTTTTTAACACAGTTTAAATATTGCGTCTACAAGCGCGTCTATGGAGCCTTTTTGTTGTAGTGATTCAGCCTTCCTAACCTAGCGGCATGGGTTTCGACTAGGGTAAGTTACTCGTGAATATATGTGTGCATCACGTAGGCTCAAAATAATGTATTTTTAAAATATAATTTTTATACATTTTTTACATACATAAGGATATAATATAACTAGGTTATTTATAGATTGAATAGAAAAGGGTTATGTTTTATTAAGAAAAAATTCACAGATAAGGATATTTATAAATATGCCTTGAACGCATGTGATGTAGAGGATATACATATAGTAACTTCCCTGAGGGTTTTAGAATGCTAGGCACAAACATAGACGATTGGAACCCCGTTGATCCCATCCATGCCCATGCACAAGCCTCATATTCCGCCACATGGTAAAAGTGTGAGAACCTTGGTGGTTGCACCATCCCAGGTCCTGAAAATGGAACCAAAATATTGAGCCAAACACACCAACAGCCGAGACTTGGGGCAGCCTTCTATTGTTTTAGAAGTTGCAACTCACTTTGGCAACAATCTCTTATCTTGTCTCTCAATAATCCACTCTAACTAATCAAGCATCCTCCTCTCCAATCCAAGAAAGCAAGAACACAAGATTAGCTCAATACTATAAGAGAAAGGCCCTATAGACTCACACTATACACGCGAAAAAGCAAGCACATTTATAAGTGCGTGTATCAGCGCATCTATTTATGCTAGTATACAGAACGCGTTTATATATCCGCATTTATAAACACGCCTATAGATACGAAAATAAACGCACATATTTTTCATTTCTCATAAAGTCCCTAAATATGACCAAACCTCTTAACAACTAGTATTTGTTTGAATACATTACCAACTTTACTTCTTTCTGAGTATTACAAATATACATCCAATCATTCAAAGCTAATTATATATGTGTGATATCATGTCCTATATACATCCAATCATGCCCTATACAAATGTGATTGGATAGGGCATGATTGGATGTATATACACTACAACATAAACGAGGCATAGACGCGCAAAGTCGGGTGCGTCTATCATAGCATCTATAACTGCGTGTAAACGTGCATGTAAATAGACGCGAATTGTGCATCTATATATCCGCGCAAATAGACGCTAATATAGACGCGCCAGCAGATGCACAATTATTTAACCACCTAAAATTACAATTCACATAATTAAAAAACTAAATTTAATAATTATTTAACCACCTGAAATTGATTCTTGAGCATGCACGTGTGCGCATGATAAAAACCATAGAATTAAGAATATACATTGAATCATTGAATTAAAAAAATAGAGTTAATAATTACTCGAAGTACCATTGGCATCCTCGAAGTGAGCAAGGACACCACAATCTTGGGTATTTCTCTTTTCATCTATACATTGAGTTCGAAGATGTTTACCCTCACACCAAAGTGCATTGAATAATGTGCACTAGTCGTAAAAGATAAAAGATCAAACTAGACATGGTGGACCCTCACGAGGTGTTCAAATAACTAGACATGCCAGACCCTCACGAGGTGTCTGTAGCAAAATATACTGGGTAGATGAAAGAGCCCTTAAGCTATGGTACACTTACTTGGGCCTTAAAACAAAGATCATCATTACTCCTACTCTAGACTTGGATAAAAGTGCCAGTGAAGACTCGAGTGTTTTATGGCTCGAGACTCAATCTATGAATGGAAAAACATCACATCCACATCTAGGTTCTATCCCACCCTTCAAGTTCAAAAAGGGCATGGGCTTTGGAATTCTTGGCTTTTTTAAAGGCAAGCCAAAACCATTGAATAGTTTGATGGAAGGCCCTCCCTTTTTCTATTTTGAAAATGTTGAGAACATTCCCAATTCTGAGTGGGAGACCATCAAACGGCATTTTAATGGCATAGATCCTGAGTTCATAGACTCTAGATATTTTTCAACATGCTTTAGGCTGAGGTGGTTATGTTTATAACCTTCGAGTACATGGAAGAAGGTTGATCCTTCCCCCTGCTCCCATGACAATCTTTGAGGTGCTTCCGAAAACAAAGAAGTATTGGACCCATGGGATCCGAGAGAGAAGCTGAATTGCATAAACACATGGGGTGCCCCTAGCACTATATGTGGATTGATCAGAAAAATATTTTCTTCCCACAAAGAAAGCAAGATACATTCTTATCTTCAACATGAGATTGTCCTGGCATGCAAAATATGAAACTTGGTTTGGGTTAGCCCAGGCCAAGCTGCCCCACTTGAACCCCATGAGATTGAGCTGGTGCTTGGATATGATCGTGAGCACACTTGAGGCTGCTCTACCCATTCAGATCGGTATGATGCATTGGGCAACTCATTTCAGGTCAATACTATTGCGTACAGTCTTTCACCACTGAAAGAATTATATCCGCAAGATTTAACAGTTCTGTCCTTATTCTCGAGCCTTGGTGGGAAAGAAGTAGCATTGCACAAATTGGGTATAATTTTGAAGGCTGTTGTTATTGTGGAGATCAATGATAAACGTAAAAACATAATAGTCAGCTAGTGGAACAAAACCTTCCAAACATGCAGATTTAAAATGGAGGATGATGTTAGAGATCTTACTGATGATAAGTTGGCTGAGATTGTGGATACAGTGGGAAAGATTGACCTCATAATTGGGGGAAGCCCCTGCAACAATCTCTCAGGCAACAATAGAGTAAGCAGGGTAGGCTTGGGTGGCAAAGAATCCTATCTCTTCTTTAAATTTCCCAAGATTCTGAGTAGTTTAAAACATATCATGCAAGCAAGAGGTTACCTGAATATGACCAAACCTCTTAACAACTAGTATTTTTTTGAATAGGGCATGATTGGATAGGGCATGATTGGATGTATATACGACATAATTACACCTGGATCATACGCTAGGACATGATATACATGTATATACGACATGATATACGTGTATAGGGCATATACATGCATAGGACATGATATACATTACCAACTTTACTTATTTCTGAGTATTACAAATATACATCCAATCATGTCCTATACAAATGTGATTGGATAGGGCATGATGATTGGATGTATATATAAATCAAAGGTTGGCTTGTGCATTTGCAATATATATATATATATATATATAGAACTGATCAATACACTCACATGTCTCACTTAATGTTGTGCACTTAACCTAGCCATGCATGCCAATTCATAGCATGAGTAGATTGATGTAAATCAGTTGGCTTGTGCATATGCAAGCTATTCCAATCATGTCAAGGTGCACTTATAGCTCACATATCTTTGATTGATTGATGGATAATATGTCTTTCTCTATCTCTTTCGTGTACATCTTCGTTGCATTATCTTTCTCTAGCTAAAAACCATTCGTGCTTTATCCACCTATTGATACGTAAGTGGGATAATATGCAATTGTAAGTGGGATGGTCTAGTAAGTCACTACATATATATGTGCCAATTGACTTTCCAATGTGTTATCTCTTATCCTCAAGCTTTGTTATATATGTCACCACATAGGTCAATTGATTCCCTAAATACATGCATTGATTTCTTAAAGTATTGCTGCGTGTCTGTAAGCGCATGTAACAGGAATTATCTGCGCATATACACGCGCTATTACATGCGCTGACAGACGCGCCACGCAAGTATAGAAAATTTTTTAAAAAGTTGTGGCTTTCTTTTCAAGCCTGTGCTTTCCTACGTTTTTTGCGCGTTTTCTGCAGTTCGAGCTTGACATCACTACTCGTGTCTATCTATCACTTCATGAAGACAATGAGGCAAGAAAATAAGAGTAAAAAGAGGACAAGAGGAAAGAAGAGCCAAAGAGTAAAGAACAAGAGTCAAATAGCAAGGAAGAGAACAAGATTGAAGCAACTTACCAAGGGAAGGGAGAAGGAGGACAAGGAGCTTGCAACCTAGCCGCTGCCACCCGTTGGAACAAGCAAAGAAGGAGAGTTCTTCTTCTCTCTCTCAATCTTGTTTGGTTTCTCTGTTTGTTTGTCTCTCTCTTCACATGTTGGGTCTTGTCATCTATTGAGGTTTTTTAGCTTTGTTTTTTAAGCAAGTTTGAGAAGAAATGGTGCGACTGTGCACGTCTGTCAGCGCATCCATATAATAGTGTAGATGCAGCTATAGACGCAGAAATAGACGCGCTGACAGACGCCCACAGAGATGCGCTGACAGACGCTCACAGAGATGCAGGTATAGACGCGCACAGATACACAGGTATAGACGCTGTATGTAATATGCTTTATCTGCACAGGGTAATATGATTTTTCTTGTGTAGATGTGGAATCCTGGATCCTTCAACACCCCATTCAGCAAGAAGCAATTCATGAGGGAGATGACCAATTATCTTGGTCACCCTCCCACTAAAGATGAGATTTTCAGTGTGATGTCTGGGACACCTATCACATCTTTGCCTACACAGGGATCAGCTAAGGTACATGGATCAGTCGAAGCACGTGCATCTGCAGAAGCACGTGTATCGAGTGAGGTAGAGGGTAGTGCACGTCGAGGGAGGAGGGAGAGTGGTGTAGGAGGATGAGGAGGTCGAGGGCTTTGTGGGGGTTGCCTAGGTACTAGCTCTCAATCACTCTCACCAGAAAATAAGAGAGGTGAGCCTCCACAAATGTACTACTCTATCACTGATGTTGATGGTATCTTGCATGACTTTGAGGGGAGGGAAGTGATAGCCTACTTGAGGAGTGTCGTGCATGCCACATACATAGATTGCATGATTCCCTTCAAGCACCAAAAAAATGATTTATGGCAAGTGGTGCTGCGGGCAGTACATAAAAGGTACCCTAATCCCGAGAATTCATGATTCTCAGATGATTGGGGACGGTCAAAGGTGAGAGACGCACTTCATAACAAGAGGTCTCACCTTATGATGCACCAAGGAGTCATTGCAGAGACAAGAGCAGGGGCGCCCTGGATATGGCCAACCACCCAATTGCCACCGCAAGGAGTGGAAAGAGGCCAAGAAGAGAGCAGCGGAGAAAATGACAAGTCGCCAGCATGCAGAGGCGTGACATATCTAGATGGCAACCATGGGATCGTCGCATTATGGATCGGGTGGCAGGGAGTCATGGGAGGCTGAGTTTGTAAGTATTATTTGATTTGCAGAGGCGCGACATATCTAGATGGCAACCATGGGATTGTCGCATTATGGATCGGGTGGCAGGGAGTCATGGGAGGCTGAGTTTGTAAGTATTGTTTGATTTCTTTTTTAAATTAAATTTTGTAATTTTTTTCACTTCATTATGTAGTGTGTTTTAATACGTTGTATGTTCAAATTGTTTTGTAGTATCATATCGTTGGTAGGATGCCTACTCCTAGAGAGGTAGGCTAGCATCGAGGTCCTAACCGGGTGTCCACTTGGCAGTATTTCTACGAGGAGGGACCCATCACGGAGTAGCAATATAATCGCGCCATGAGGATTCCACCACCAGAAGAGGTATGCTTTATTTTTTACATGAAATGTATAGATAACTCTAATTTATTGTTTGTAATGGTATTTATATACCTTAATCCTTTGTGTAGGCGAACCCTGATGCAGTTGAGGATAGCGAAGGGGGGACTAGCAGTAGCGGTGGCGGCAACGGCAGTGGCACAGGTAGCAGTGGTGGTAGCGATGATGATGCCTCTTCTAAGGAGATATAGAGGAGCCCCACGCATGCATGCCTCCCCTTGGCTTGTAATTTTCATTTTTGATATGTATTTCTTTCAGCTAGTGCTTGCGACCATGACGACACAAGCACTAGAACTCATAATGTAAAAACGTTTTATCTATATATATGAAATTTCGTGTGCTACATATATTGTTTTGTTTTCAATATCCAATCTTCGAAATAATCTTTCTCTGTTTTCCCTAAGCATACAATTTGATGTTGATGGGGGAAAAAAAACCAGAGAGCATGTGGCTTGCAAAGCCACATGCACTCTGGTTTTTTTTTCATACCTCTGTTTTGCGCGTCTATCAGCGCGTCTAAATTGTAGGATAAATGCGCGTCTATTCTCGTCAAAAAATTTCAGAGTAAAACGCGGTGTTAGACGCGTAAATACACGCTTGTATAGACGCACAATATGAATATGTCCACTTTTTTATAAATATGATTATATATTTACGTAGCGCGTTTATACGTGCATCTATAGGCACGTCTAAGTGTGCATGTAACTCTGATCATAAGCGCGCTTTTAGACGCGATTGTGTAGACGCGCAAATAGACGCGTTAATAAACATGCCCGACATTTTTTTTCACAATTCAAATCTTGCGTCTACAAGCGCTTCTATGAACCCTTTTTGTTGTAGTGATACGACATAATTACACCTGGATCATAAGGACATGATATACATGTATAGGATCATAAGGACATGATATACATGTATATACTACATGATATACATGTATAGGGCATACATGTATATGACATGATATACATTACCAACTTTACTTCTTTCTGAGTATTACAAATATACACCCAATCATTAAAAGCTAATTATATATATGTGATTTCATGCCCTATGTACATCCAATCATGCCCTATACAAATGTCATTGGATAGGGCATGATGATTGGATGTATATACGACATAGTTATTAGAGAAGTGATTGATACATGCACATGTTGCATCTATTGTGCATTTAACCTAGCCATGGCTAAAACTTATAGATCAAAGGTTGACTTGTGCATGTGCAATATACATATATCTATGTAGAGAGAGAGAGAGAGAGAGAACTGATCAATACGATCACATGTCTCATTTATTGTGCACTTAACCTAGCCATGCATAAACTTATAGATCAAAGCTTAATCGGTGATTCAAGGGAGTACCCTCACTTTTTAGGCTATCTACTTCAAGATTATGGGAACTTGCAGAGGTCAATGGAGTATCCTAAAAATGACGATACTCTAATTACTATATCAAGTCACTTCATGTACATATCTTTGATTGATTGATGGATAATATGCCTTTCTCTATCTCTTTTGTATACACCTTCATTGCGTTATCTCTCTCTAGCTAAAACCATTCGTGCTTTATCCACCTATTGATACTTGTATGCAATTGCAAGTGGGATGGTCTAGTAAGTCACCACATATGTGCCAATTGACTTGCCAATGTGTTATCTCTTATCCTCAAGCTTTGTTATATATGTCACCACATAGGTCAATTGATTTGCTAGTGTACCATCTCTTATCTCAAGTTTTTCTATATATTTCACCAGTACTCTCAATCAAAAACATCATATCAAGCATATCTTGCATTAATCAAGCAGATTGGCCAACCCAACATAAATGATCAAATTGTATGAATAGCAATGTAGATCAAGATCTTAGCTTAAGTCAATGACACCTTTTTGCACAATATAAACTGTTAGAGTTTAACTAGAATATATAATGCCTGCAAATAAGAAAGAGGCTTGATTCGTTGGACCACTATGCACATACAATCTATATATGTCATATTCCCTAAATGCATGCATTGATACTTACAACATGGAGGCAAAAATTTTGATATTGAAAGACAAGGAAAGTCATGTCATGTTGATCCAAAAACAACCAAAAGCTAGCATCTAATCAGTTTAATTATTACTGCGTGTCTGTCTTGGCAGCATTTCTACGAGGAGGGACTCATCAGGGAGGAGCAATATAATCGTGCCATGAGGATTCCACAACCAGAAGAGGTATGTTTTATTTTTTACATGAAATGTATAGGTAACTCTAATTTATTGTTTGTAATTGTATTTATATACCTTAATCCATTGTGTAGGCGAACCCTGATGCAGTTGAGGATAGTGAAGGGGGGACTAGCAGTAGTGGTGGCAGCAACGGCAGCGGCAGTGGTAGCGATGATGATGCCTCTTCTGAGGAGATGTAGAGGAGCCCCATGCATGCATGCCTCCCCTTGGCTTGTAATTTTCATTTTTGATATGTATTACTTTCAGCTAGTGCTTGCGACCATGACCATGGTTGAGGTCACAAGCACTAGAACTCATCATGTAAAAACGTTTCATCTATATATATGAAATTTTGTGTTCTACATACATTGTTTTGTTTTCGGTACAGAAATCTTTGAAATAATATTTCTCTGTTTTCCCTAAGCATACAATTTGATGTTGATGGGGGAAAAAAAACCAGAGAGCATGTGGTTTTTTTTTCATACCTATGTTTTGCACGTCTATCAGCACATCTAAATTTCAAGATAAATGCGCATCTATTCTCGTCAAAAACTTGCAGAGTAAACACTTTTTTAGACACGTAAATACATGCGTATATAGACGCACAACATGAATATATCCACTTTTTTATAAATATGATTATATATTTACATAGCGCGTCAATACACACATCTATATGTGTGTCTATATGGGCGTGTAACTCTGACTATAAGCGCACTTTTAGACGCGAAATTGTAGACGCAGTAGTAGACATGGTAATAAACGCACCCGACATTTTTTATAACAATTCAAATATTGCGTCTACAAGCGCGTCTATGGAGCCTTTTTGTTGTAGTGCAAGTTGTAGTGAACTCACCTAACTTACGTTCTTGCATTTGATGACTCGAAGGCTCAAAGATGGTTCCACGACCAAGATCAACATGATCCAATGTCATCACTTCTTTGCATCCATCACGAAGCACACCAACGAGTCGAAGAGCTAGTAGAGAAGACGAGAAAAGTAAGATAATGGCAAATAGCTTCACCTTTCCTCAGTCCCTCACTCAACACACCTCTGATCACACTCTCCCTTTCAATCACTCTCAACACAATGGAAGCAAGATGATAGAATGGAAAGATAGAATAGAAAGCGTAAGTAGTCACACTAATAGATCTTTCACAGTGTGGATGTGCCAAAAGGGTCAATAAAATAGAGACCTCCCACCCTCATATAGACCAAGAATTAGGTTTAGGGTTAAGGTATGTGCCTCTTGTACGTTTTTCATTTAGGGTTGTGCGCGCTTCATTAGGCATCCTACCCACTTTGTGGGCTCTAGGACGATCAATCATCATTGCATGCTTCAAACTTAGCCTAATTAGACGAAGCCTAAGATATTCTAATCACAAATGTATGTGTGCAACCCAGCAACACTTGCAGGTGCAACAAACACAATTGCAGGTGGTGGTCAATACAATGTGCACAACAGTGAGCCCAGCTCTCACAAAGTAATACACCCATGATAATGTGGTGATATTCATGAAGTAAAAATATAATCCAAGTGCACAAAAAATAAGCCACTAAAGCTCCACAAAAATAATATCCACCAAAAAATAATTGTTAGCACTTTCACTTTATGCAGCCTTCTCAAAATACCATTAACATAGTCATACTCAATGACAAGCGACGCACACTATCATTAATAGAAGGTATATCTCAAATTGCTATCCCAAACTCCTTCTTTTCTTCTTGGCAATGTATTTCTTGCATTCTGTAATTTAATGATATGGCTTTTTACAGTAATGGCACTTGCCCTTGTTGGCTTGTGTACCCCCTTGCTTATTGTTGTTCTGTGAAGTTTCAAAACTTCCAAAACATTGTAGAGTATTCCTGGATTGATTATGCTTCCCTTTGTCTTTCAATAAAAGTTTATTTAGAAGGTACAACATCTATTCCATTGTTCTTCCTTATTTGGTCTTCTTGCAGAAATAAGCTAACCAATTGAAGACAAGTAGCTACGTAGAAACCCACATTGTAAGATTCAATGCCATATGAAAAGCCAAGTAAGAAGATGGCAAAGAGTTCAAAGTTGTGGATATCATCTGAGCATCAGAATAATACTAATCTAGATTCGTCAAGTGCTCATGCAAATCTTGAACTTTATTAAGGTGAACTTGCATAGCATCACCTTCTTCCATCTTTACATTTTTTAAAGCTCCTTGTTCAAAAAAGAAATATGAGTATCATTTTTTCTAGCAAATATATACTCATGTATAAGCTATGCTACTCATGAAATGGTAACAGAACGAATATGTGAAATTATTGACCACTGAACTGCCAATGCAATACATGACAATGCCTAGGCTTCCTAGTATCCCAAGCCTTACATGAAGTTGTTCTTTGGGGTGGTAGTTGAATTGCAACCTGCCTTTGGCCATGACCTCCAAGAGTTATAGAAGCTAGATTACCAAGATGTACTTCTTTCCCACTAACATAATCCTAAAGATATTTTGCAACAAGGACATTCTTCATCATGAAGGATTGTATAGAAAATTTATCACCATCCAATGTATCCTCTTTTGATACATAAGTAAAGACATCACTTTGTCATTGATTTTCCATGATAAAAGTTACTCTTCCAAATGCATAGGAGCAATAACAAAAGGTGGCCTCACCTAGAAATCTGCAAGTCTCTAGAAATTATAGAAAACACCAACTTGTAATCAACTAAATCATATCACACTTATCTACTATTGCCTCAATGTGTTGAAATTTTTTAGTTTCAGCAAAAGCAACACCCTATCCAATGTAATAAGAGTGCCCAACATCACTAAAAACACAAAAGCCCAAAAATTTGACTGTCCAATGTGCAAGATTCGAGTCAATTTGAGACTAAAACCATAGTACATGTGCCAATGTCTATTAAACATGCAAGAGCCCTGAATTTGCTAACTGAAACATCTATAATTTTTTTACGTAATTTATGCACTAAAGTACTTGTTGAAGTAGAAATTGATCCTTTTCTACAAAAGCCATTTGCTTTGGTGCTGAAATTTTGAGTAAAATAATAAAATATACATGTGACATTTGATAACAAACAAGATGATTGTGTAGGCCGGAGTTGCTGGAATAGCTAGCAAACTAGCTAGTAGGGTTGACATCGGATGGCGGGCAGCAGACTAGAAGGTGGCGATATCTGTAAGGTAGCAATCTAGCTGAGTTGGTGGGTGAGGTTGCAAGGCAATGGCAATCTATAGGGTGAAAACTTGACTGAGCTCACAAGCAATACTATAGTTAGCTAAGTTGGCGTGTGGAGCTGTAGGGTGGCGAAAATTGATTGTAAGGTGGCGGATTGGTCATGAACCAACTCTCATACTACTTGTTATTGAAGATTGACATCTCAGCTTGATAGAGCGTACAATAGAGAGAGTGTGTGTGGTCACTGCTTGACACTTGATTGATGAAAAAGTGAGATAGCAAGTACAAAGTATAACCCTTAGACTTTAGGGTTATGTGAATTACTTAAAGTGCATTCACACATATGTGTGTAATATGCAGTAAAAAGCAGCTAAAGTGTATAACATAAATACACATGAAACATGATTTGACTGGGGTAAAAAACCCTGTTATGAATAGTAAAAAGTACCGCAGGACGCTAGTGTCCTATGTGTGGATCATTGCCACTTCTCTATGAGAATAGGTGTGAGTAAAATCCAACAGTCGATAGTGTTGGCACTTAGTTTTGTACAATAATTTATTTGTTGTTGATAAATCCCTAATGTCATGGTTAAATATGGATATTTCTTTATATGATCTAGAAGCAAATTATGACCATGTCAAGGAAATCAAGAAAGAATATATAGTGCGAGGTTGTAAATATTGTCATGCAATTTAAGAGTGTCTTTGTATTTGAAGGTAAGTTATGAGGACCTAGGCTCGATATTCGAGCTAAATCAAATGATTGACAACAATCTTCTAAACTTTGTGGTCGTTGAAACATCCTTGGTGTTAGTTAGTAAAGCTTGTCCATAGTTGGCGATCTATATGCTTTGTATCTTGATTACACTGCTATGGTTGAGAGACAAGACTCTATTTTCTAGTGTAAGTTGCGAATACTAAAAGTATGGAACGAAACAAATGTCCAAAATGCTTCAACATCTAGACCTATCTCTCAAATATGCATGTTTAGGACCTAGATGGTGTTAATTATCAAGAGAAACAAAACTCTCTTACATATTACGTTATGTATATATGGAGAGAGAGAGATCAGAGAGGTATTGGACAAAAGTAGTAAGAGTTTTGTCAGTATGCATATTATAGAATATTTGGTACCATGAACATGCATGGTTCTCAAAGTAGTAGTTCCAAAGCCTACCTCTTGTAGACACACAACGTCTAGTGTGTGGAACCTCTAAAATTAATTCAAAACATGTAGGTGATAATAAGATGATGAAGAGCCTTTTATCCACGATAGCAGTAATGTGAAATCCTAAATAAGAATGACTAGTTCCATTTACGTAGACAAATAGATGTGAACACATACCATCTATTTAAGCTGAGCTAAGAATCATGATATATTGAATGAAGGATAGTGAGCTGCTACAGAAATCGTCAAATTGTGCATCTACATCGGACCTTGCATAATCTATTGTAAACCTTGTACTAGATCTTACTCCATGGTTGTACGACAGTGCACAACATTGCTTATGTAGTATATATTGAATGGGTACAACAAGGGAGAACGCTTAGTTATATGTAACTCTCTACAAACTTGGGTGACCTTGTTAATGATAATATAGGTAGAGTTGTCATCCTGGCATGTTAATAGAATGTTCAGACAAGTTTGATCATTCTAAACACTTAATCCTTTAATGAGTAGCATAAAAACGAGGTAAAAGATGCAACGCCTGTTCTGGCTACTGTGTCGTGTTGTCGACAATGAGAACTCTTCACTCAATAACTCATGACAAACAATTTTGCACGCATGATCAGAGCTTATTTAATTACCGATGATCGGAGGCAATGTTTACAAATATCATGGCATCCTTCTGCGCAAAAAACATGTCACCGTAGACGTTGCAGCATCGCAACTCACCAGATGATATTGGCAGGCATGCCAAGTAGACACATGCGTCACCGATACATATGCATCCATATGTGCCGTCGTTGTTATGCAATTTAAACACAAAATTGGAGGTTTCCGTTATTGTTGGAAATGCAGTTGTTCAGGTCCAGGCTTGTTTGGATGAGGCTACCGCTGGTGGATCTGCAGTTGGCGGTCAGAGTGTTTGCGCCGTTTAGGCCTATATTGGAGCAACTTGCTGCAAAGTCGGCGCCAGGGCATACAAGTTGGCCATTATTATTGCTTATTTTAGCGTTCAGATCGATTGATGTGCTCACATCGTTCCCATTCACGGCTACACAAATGGCGCTGAGTACGGTCCCTGACACGCCTTCATTGGAGCAGGATGCAGCGTAGTCACATGACTGTAAAACACGGAAAAGAGTCAATACAAAATTTGCCTGACGTTCCCAGTAGCCAACTATGCTTCAAGATGAGTATAAGCTATCATATTCTGCCAGTACATGCTTTCTGCTCCAGTCAGCAGCGCACTCCGTTAGCAAAGACTATAAATGCATATTAGACATGTTACAACTTACACGACTTGTTCGTAGTTTTAAGCTCGGAGCAATCAGAATAATATTAATAGAAGTAGCAGTGCTGCTACAGTGCACAATCTTGGTGGTAAGAGTGTCAAGCAGCCAAGCTAATTAGGTGCAGTTCACAGCGCTTTTAACTAGCAGAAGGAATTAGACTCACGGCATGCGCGCCTGCGGCGAGGCCGCAGAGGATCACAAGCAGTACGAGCTGGCCGACGTTAGCATGAACAATGCTGAAGGCAGCCATTGGGAGCAGGTGGGATTACAAGAACGACAACGAGGCAATGTAGGTAATGTATGAATACATCGAACATCGACAGGCATACCCTTGCTTTTATAACGGATCTCGGGAATGTGGGCTCTCTTTTTCAAAGCGATTTAACAAGTTCAGCCTGGGATATATCCCAAGACCCAGCCCACGGAAAATCAGCGCACGACTCCTCGACATACAAGAGTCTAGGCGCTGATCAGAGATCAGAGTCATGCACGCACATTGAATATCCTCCAATATATACATGAATATGTTTATATATATATATATATATATATATATATGCATATATATATCATGAATGGCCCTTTGACAAGTTCAGGCTGGGATATATCCCAAACCACGCAAAATCAGTGCACGACTCCTCGACATACACGAGTCTGGGCGCTGATCAGAGATCAGAGTCATGCACGCACATGGAGCCATACATTTACTGAATATCGTCCAATATATAAATGAATATGATTATATATATAAATATATATATATATATATATGCACGGCGGCAGGTCTACTCGTAATTATAAAAGCGGAGGTGGATGACTTTTTATGTTTTGGCAATGTATGACACGTTGCATTTCCACCGCCTCTCATCACGATACTATAGGATCTACATATCGGGCAGCTCTGATCAAATGTTTAGAGTATATATATAACATATTATTCAAATTTTTTATCCCATTTGGAAATTTGATATGTTTGGATTATTCGTAGACAGGTGACCTAGTGTTCATGGAAAATCGTTTTTAGTGTATTTTGTCAAGGTTAAAATGAGAAAAAAAAAGAAATTAGATTTTTATTGGTCCTTTTATTTAAAGGATAAATCTTGATAGCTGGTCTTTATTTGAAAGATTCATCAAAATCTATCCTTTTTTTAAAGATTCACTTATCATTAAACCTTGATTTTCAAGGCATTCATAAGAAAATGTCCTTTAAATTTTGAATATAAATTTGCCAAGACTCAAAAGTCAAGATTCATAAATATGACTTAATATACCTATTAATACATCTATGGCATGGAAGAGAATTTAATATGTAATGTTTAACGCTCCAACTCTTTTAGAAGTTAGTTCCTTAAGTTCTAAAGTTTAAACTTCTAAATCATTATCTTCAAAAAATACAAAACTCTCAAGCTTTGTGGGTCCATTTCAAGTGCTTTGAACCATATTCACTCAACAACCTTCTAGATTTTTAGACTCACACAAGCACTCTCAAAGATTGAGTTAAGCTTCTATATTTATATATATGTAACGAGTGTAGACAGAGAGAGAGAGAGAGAGAGAGAGAGAGAGAGATGGCTTGGATATGTTATCCAAGTATGGTATGATAGCATGTAAGCCTCTTTCAGTACCATTGGAGAAAAATGTGAAATTGAGTGCTGATGTTGGAGATGAGATAAAAGACCCTACAATGTTCAGGAGGATAGTAGGTAGTTTGATTTACATGACTATCACAAGGCCAGACTTGAGCTATGATGTTGGCCTTGTCAGTCAGTTTATGCAGATGCCTAGAAAGCCTCATTTGGATGCAGTTAGACGTATATTGGGGTATGTGAAGTCCACTTTACATTATGGAAATTTTTATGAGGTAGGTAAGGACGTACAAGTCTTTGGATACACAGATGTAGATTGGGCTGGCAGCATGTCAGACAGAAGATCTACAAGTGGATTCATGTTTTCCCTTGGTAGTGCAGCAGTTACATGGAGCAACAAAAAGCAACCTACAATTGCTTTATCAAGTATAGAGGCTAGAGAGAGAGGGGGAAAGAAAGCAGGGGAGGGTAAAAAAGAATAGATCAGAGAGATTCAAACATATATAAAATACATATTGAAGTCTAAAAATTTATATATGAGATAGTGTTTGTAATGTCTGGTATATTGATTAATTGTTTCTGACCAATGACTCTTTAAAATCTTTTTTAAAAAAATAAGTCATTGCATTACATATTTCATAAATTTATATTAGGCTTCTAAAATTAGTTTTTGTGTTATTGGAAAACATAATTCACTATGTCAAACCTTATGCAATCTTCATTGCCTCATATGCGTGATTTTATTAAAGTGCAATCAAATGAAAATGAGGTATCAGGGTCTAAGCATAGAAGGTAAACAAGAACCTTGTATCTAATGTTTGTAATGAAACAATTGATTTAAAAACTATTGAATTCAAAGAAAAAGATAATCGTGTAGGAGATGTGGAAATGCTAAGACATCAAACTCTAGGGCAGATTGGAATGAAGCATGGACTAGAACTTTCGATTGGGCATACTTTGATCGTGAATTAGCTAGAATATTTTTCACATTTTGTAAACAAGATCCAAAAGGAAAGAGTGAATTTAGTAAATGTATCTCAATAAATATCCAAATTAGTGTATTAACTGATCACACAAAACCTAAGTCTCATAAGCTAGCCACATATCACTGTGATGTCAAAAAAATATTAATAACTCATACATTAGAGAAAGGAAAATATAAAACTGATTGTGCATGTAAAGTTCTATTTGCTGTTGTAAATCAACAAAGCATGACTTATCTTTTTGTACTTACGAACATAGTTTAGAATTACTTGAGGTCCTTGATTGTGAATGTGCTCCTACTGAGATGTATAGAAATGATAAGGCATGTGCTATGTTTATACAATATATTAGTGAACCTATATTTAAGGCTCAAGTTGCTAAGATTTAATTGTCTCATTTTTAAAGTTTAATATTAGACGAGTCTACAGATGTAGGAAATAGGAAAAATATGATTGTCCATGTTTCTTTTTTGGATAATTATGCACTTTCTACCATGTTTCTAGGTTTAATAGAGCTAGATAATGGCACTCCATCTTGTTTGTATGATACATGCATTGATTTCATGTCGAAATGTGGGCTAGATATTTCAAAAATGGTTTGTTTTGGCTGTGATGGTGCCTCTGCAATGATAGGTTATCATACTAAATTATCTACTAGGTTGAAAATTGATAACACATTCATGACAAATATTCATTGCATTGCCCATAGGACAAGATTATGTTCAGGTGATATAGTAAAAATTTTTGAAATTGCACAAAGCATTGATTCATGCATGGATTCAATTGCTTCTATTTTCTTAACTTATTACTTGTAGAACTAAAGCATTAGAGAACTTATAAGAAGAGTTCAATTGCACAATTTTACATTCCAGTTGTATTCACAAGGTAAGATGGCTTCGTAGACAAATTATTGTAAAACAAGTGTGGAATTCTTATGAGGCAATATTAGCATATACTCAATTAGAAAATATGACTCTTTTTTATAAATTAGTAAACTTAGAGTTCATGTATAATTTACATTTTCTATTAGATGTCTTTGATAGATTAGGCATGTTGAGTAGAGTTTTTCAAAGTGATTTTGTGGATGTTACGGTGTCATGACGTTGTGCATCCACCATTGCGAACTTGAGGGTGGAGTTTTTCACCAAGAATTTAAACACATTAGTGAATGCTATTAGGAATTTGTTTTACGTTGTGCGTTTCTTTTTGTTTGCATTTTGCGTGAGCACATGTAGTTAGGCAAGTCCACATACACTCTTTTGCTCAAAACATACAGTACCAGGGAAGGTCTATAAATGGGTAGCAAATATACAACTAAATCTTAAGGTCAGGGATTGAAATACCCATGGACATTGGTAATGTCTGAGTTGACATGTATGTAATAGGTGGGGATCTTGAGGAGTCCTGAAAAGTTTTTAATGGCTACCAAGTAGAGATGCTTTTTCTTATGGCACTTGTTATCAAGATGTACTCAACATAGGCAATTTTATCAATTGGCTTTTGAGCTTTTCCAAAGGATGTAAGAGTAGGGAATAGAAGCTAACATGATCTTTTTCTTGTGCATGATGAAAGCTTGTGGTAAAGTAGAAGCTTTACAGTTGGGAAGGTTGGAACACCACCTAACACTCAGCATTGGGTTATTGTTTTTATCCGATTGCCAATAGAGAACATGTATGTGAAGCGTTCTAGACTACCATAGGTACATGAAGAGTTTGATAAGTTGCCAAGTCGAAGCATTGTATCATAAGGCATAATGATCATTGGATATGCCTTGCATGGCCCCTTGAATATGGTCCTCAAACTCTATAGTGAAATACTAGAGGAGGATATTGATCTAGATAGGGTAATTCTTGTAGGTGTGATGAAAGTTTGTGCAACTACAAGAACAATAGGCCATGGAAGGTTGGTACATGATCATGCCTATGTTGGATCTCAGAAGCTCTAGTTTCGTGTGAACTTTAAAGCACACACAAAAAGGTATTTATGCTTTGCAGCAAGTCTACCTCACAGTGAAATTGCAGCCTAGATCCACAAAAATGTGATGGATGATGTTTAAGAAGATCACTTTGCAATAGTGGTTGTGGCCATGGGAGTGAACATGGAAACTACTCAGTTTTTCAAACGTGATTTTGAAAAAAATGGTTCGATGGAGAGAGTTAATTTATTTTTGAATTTGGAAAATGATCCTACCATTGAGCATATTATTACTCCGAATAGCATGAGAAGAAGTTCCTCCTCGTCATCGATATCGTGGTTATATGTACCTTGACTTGGCCACAATTTATGAGTGTGCAGGAAGATTCCAAGGGAGAAAGAGATCCATCACACAAATTCCCATTTTGGCCTTGCCAAACGATGATATTACTTATCAAATTCCTGATTTAATTGGGTATTTTATTGAGGGTCAAATTTACATTGATCGACAACATCACAATCAAGAAATTTATCCTCCAATCAATGTTCTTCCATCTCTTTCATAATTGATGAAGAGTGCTATTGGGGAGGGGATGACAAGAAAATATCATGTGGATGTTTCAAATCAACTCTATGCCAACTATGCAATTGGCACTATAAGAATATAGGGGCATAGCAACGAGTGTTTGTGAAGCAGATTAGTGGTATCACTATTTGCATCGCAAATAGTGACGATACTTTGAAAAACAAAAAGTGGAAAAAATCCGAGCACAGCATTTTTCTACAAAGATTTTGAGAGATAGCGAAAGAGATCATGGCTTTGGGAGGGAGAGGGAGAGGAAGAGAGAAAGAGAGAGGAGAGCTTCTCACCGCTGCTAGTGCCACCATTGCCATTCTTGAAGAAGAGGAGGAAGTGCACGAAGAAAGAAGAGAGGCTGTCGCAAAGAGAAAAAAAAAAGAATCCATCCTCAGGCCTTTGCGGTGAAAATGAAGAATCCATCCTCAGGTTGTTCTTTCTTCTTTTCTTTTGTTTCACTACAAGAGAAAGGCCCTATAGATGCACACTGTACACACGAAATAGCGGGCACGTTTATCAACGCGTCTATTGGCGCTAGTATATAAATGCGAAAAACGTGTCTATATACCCGCGTTTTTAAATGCGCTTATAGATGCGATAGTAAACACATAGATTTTTCATTTCTCATAAAGTCCCTAAATATGATCAAACATCTTAATAGCTAGTATTTTTTAGAATACATTGCCAACTTTACTTCTTTGTGGTCTAATATAGCTCACCCAATCGTACTTCTTTGTGCTTCTTGGTGCATTGTTATTTGGATGTGCGCATTCAATTCTAATACTATAACACAATAAACATTATATGTATCACAAAAGTAAACGGCTCTTAATTGATATTTTAGTTGTTTCTGAGTATTACAAATATACATCCAATCATCCAAAGATAATTATATGCTACAATGAATAATCAATCTCATCTTCAATGAGATCGGCCCTTGCTAGACTATCTACCTCTAGGTCTATGTTACCAATAGGCAATGAAACAAATAAGTCTATCCCACTATCAGATGTATTGATATGCTCAATTTCTTCATCATTATCTGCAACCATATTGTTATCCTCTTCTGTGCTTCCTTGAACATCCTCGCGGGGAACATCTTGCACTGCATCATGTATATCATCGATCATGGCATGATCATGTACATCATCGGTAGCATTGCCATATATTGGTTTTGAACAATTAGATATGGGGATGATGTGCCACCATCGGTTATTGTTTACTATTGGGTGATACACAACTTGCATTTAAAAAACAAAAAGTAAGCAACTTAGATATTTATTGTATTTTGAGAATGTATCAAGAAGTAATATATATGAAAATAAATAGCTTCTAATATACCCGCTCGCATTGTTGAGGTAGTGCGAATGTGTCATTCTTGCCTTGGTGAAATTTTGTAGAGTCAATCACTACAAAACCACTTGGATGACATCTAATTGTGCAATGCTCACACATTGTTACTACTTCTTTAAACCACTTCACATCTAGTACATATATAAAAAATTGTCTAAATTCAAGCTTCAAAATATCGTGGATCAAGCCACAATAACCTTCCATGGTGCCATTGGTATCCTGGAAGTTTGCACGGGTACCACAATCCTAGCTATTTCTCTTATCATCTATACGTTGAGTTCGAAAATGTTTGCCTTCACACCAAATAGTATTGAACAATGTGCACTAGTAGTACATTGTTGAGATCATATTAAGGATTTAGTTAGAGATGAAACATGTGAAATTATTATATCATATATAACTAAAGATAATTTAATTATAAGTATGTCTCACCTTTGATAAGCAACCTCGTGCGTATTCCCACTCCTCTTGCAATATATCCATCGCCTCCTCTTTTTCCATCTTCTCCATTTCTTCATGTAGCCAATCTATATCAATATGACGTGGAAGCGCACTTAAATGTTCTGGATATGGGACATTATGTCCATGTCTAGCACGAAATGCTTGCATTTCACTTACTCTTCTTGTCCTTTCTTCTTTATATAGTGTCACCCATTTGCTCATTACTTTGCTGTTAAGCACACAAAATACATTTAACTTACGAAGTTCCTCTTTAATTAGCACTTTGCTCCTTCCTTTTCCTTGAGGTATTATAGAGGTCATCCTCAAATCTATATTTCCATAATCGTGGTAAAGAGGGGTCCACTTTAGTAAGATAGTCAGAGATTTGTACAAGGGATGATTGCACTAACTAACCCTTAGCCATGCTTCCCTCGGGCCGTGCATTTTGCTTCATAAAATCTTTTAGGGTTTTCATAAAGCGCTCTAGAAAAAACATCCATCTTGCATGAACTACCCCACAAATTGTGATCTCATCAATCAGATATACGAGTAAGTGTATGTAAAATTCCCACTCGAAATATTACCAAACTTGACTCCCGCACATCGAGTAAAACCTGTGCAATGTTATCTTCCGCATTATAATTGTCGGCAGTTAATTCGTAACCCACACATGCAAAAACGGGACCTCCACATTGGGAAATCGAGCCCGGGGGTTCAAATCTGCATAACCGCGGGGAAACACCCTCTTGGGAGGGGGCTAAATGGATAATGTTCAAATTAATGAATTTTTTTTTACTAATTTCCCCAACCGATGCGTGGCTGGAGGGAAGGGAATGGGAGAAGGAGGAGATGTGGTGAAGAAGTGGAGATGCATGGGAGGGGAGGGAAGCATGGGGGGGCTCCACATGTGTGGAGTCTCTCCCAAACCCACCCCCCCCCCCCCCCCCCTTCAACTCTATAAGAACCCCCCCTGTGGTGAAGGGAGGGGCGGGGGGACAAGGGAAAAAGAGGAGAGGCTATCATGCTGGGAGGAAGTGCCATGCCATCTGCCCAGTCATGCCGCCAACGCCACGCCCAGTCGTCAGGCCGCCACCATTCCGTCATAAACCCCCTCCTCACGTCGATTATTTTTCCCCTCTCCTCAATCATTATCATTTCCCCACGTGGTTTTGGGAAGGAGAAGCTTCCTAGAAGCTTCTTGGAAGATTCCAAAGGCAAGGCTTAAGGCCTTGTGCATATGGATTGACCCTGTGAGTAAAAATCCCAGCCTCCCTAGGCCCTGTGCATACATTTCATTCCCGGAGTTCATGACCCCAACTTCCAAGGGCCTGATCCCACAAAGGAGAGAAAGTTCGCAGACCGCAAGCCTTCTCGTAAAGCTCCATGCCCATGAGCCCTCCCATAAGCCCAAATCCCACAAGGCCTGGTATTCTCAAGGATCCACATTTTGGTGAAGGGATCTCTTGCGTACGAGGGAGAAGGGCAAGATCTTGAGGCCGCTTACCAAGGCTAGAGGAAATTCACCGATCACGTAAGGGAGATGGAAAATCAGAAGTCCGTAGTCACGCCTACAATGGCTCCCAAGGAGTCGTAGGTGCACCTGTGGGAGGTTCTTCCCCAAACTTGCACATGGACATCATTCCAAATCCCCATAACTAGGTTCTTGGAGTAATTTCCGCTTTGGGCATGTTTAAAAATTCGTAGGGAAGCTAAGGATATAAATTTCTTATTCATCTTGCATGCATAGTCGCATGTTGCTATTTTGGTGCACTTCTTAAGCAAGAGTCTAAAGTCCGATTGCTTGGGCAAAGGATGAAATTGTTGAGTGCATTTTATTGACTAGCCATGGAAAGATTAAGTGCATGTCACATTTTCTTTTGGGAAATATCTTTCTTGTAATGCTTTGCATGAGGAAAAGTTGTTAACACCCGTAGGATGTCATCTGAAAAGAAATTGCAGGGCATGAAAATGGATCTATGGACTTGCATGTTGCATATGCTTGGGAAAAAAGAAATGGTTAAGAGCATCCTTGATTGGCCGTCAAGGGACAAGTGTATTTCGCATTTAGTTAATAACTTCCTTGTTATGTCTCGCATGGAAAGAGTTGTTAACGTCCATTGCATGGCATGAATACGAAGCCCTGGACAATTTCATGGTATGCGAATGGAACCACGGACTTGTAAGTCGCATAAAAAGGATGCTTGGACATGAATTAAGTCAACACTAGCCTTAGTCTTGCATGAACTTCTTTTGCAACGTTGTATCTAAGGGTCACATGTTACATAATCGTCGTGCGCAAATATCACTTCATCAAGTTGCATTTAGAAAAGATTGCATGGTTTATCAAAGCATGAAATCCCATTGCATTAAATAAGAGGTTGTTGGCATAGTTCCTTGATGTAAATCTTAAAGGTTCTATGCAAGATAATCCCCAATTTGACATTCCTCATGACTTTAGCAAGGAATCAAGTAGTTATTGCAATTCCTTTTAGCCGCCTAAAAGCATGAATCACATGTTGCAATTATTTGCACCTTTAGATCAAGTTTATCATCTCTAGGAATGGCTCGTCCTTGTCGCAAGACAAGTAGGTCAAATTATCTAAATCACCTAATCCGTAAGGGATTCGTATAGGCATGGTTTAGTCCATACGATGAATACCTTAAGAGCTATCTAGGGTTTAGCACGTTAAGGATTAGGCCTAGCTTTGCACTTGTTGCCAAGTCGAAACCCTCAAACCAAAGATCCTACCCACATTCAGGCAATGTTGGGTCAATTGGAAGATCATGCAAATACGATCTAGGGTTCTACCCTAAGGATCATTCATTCAAATGCTAAAACTCGGATTGAGTTAGAATCCCTAGGACCTAACCGTGTTGGCTTGGTGCAATCAGGATTGGGCTAGGTAAGAAGACACCCTAAACCCTGCTTCTTGTCCAAACATTACTCCTTGATCAGGAAACGCCGTGCAATGGGTGAAATGATCCCTTGGAATAGATGCGACACTTGTGCAACAAGTTGCAACGTCGCATGGCCTTGTGGTTTGATCAGAAGAGAGTTCTGCCATTCCTTGGAATGAGGTTGACAGGTTCTTGCACAAGTTTAACTTGCAAGAGGATGAGTAGTCATCCTGTTACATCACCTTTCTTGGGAAAAATTGCCAAGTTAAGGGAAGTTAGATATTTGCTTGGAAGCAAAGGATCAATCAACAATTTGGAGCGACATGGTCACCACGATTTACTGTTAATTTATGAAACGTAAGGTATTGGTTAAGTTGGGTTAACATGGTATGGCCCTAACCCAAGGAGAAAAAGGGTGAACCAACAAACCCTTGGGGAATCTTGCCAAGTCGCACTTGATCGTGGATCGAATGTTGGATGCATTCAGAGAAAAGGATTTACTCCTTAGCAGTTGGCAAAAAATAATCGACCACTGGAATTGATTGTGCTTGTAACAGTTTAGGAGCACTGTTTGCATTGTTTGCTCAAGGAACTAAATGATGGAAATATATTTAATGCTTCAGGTTGAAGGCCTGAAGGGAGAGGCAGCATCAGTTACCCCCGACTGTCTGCCTCACCCTAACCAAGGGGGTTGTTGGCTGCACGGGGAACGTGGACCGAACCCACTGCGTGAGGTCTCTCTGTTGAGCACTACTTAGAGCAGGAGGATGCTTGGGTGCCAGTGGGGGCTCTTGCCGTAAATCCCTTGCCTTCTGGGCCCTACACAAGAGGCCAACGTGACTCGGGATTGGATCTCGAGGCCCGCATGCTAGTCTATGGGCAGAATCTTGGATTAGTAATCCCTGTGGATTGCTCGATAGCCTTTGGGCAGATTATGGATAGCATTCGGGCGGATTATGGATTAGCCTGCAGGCTGGACTTTATGGATGTATTCCAAAAATAAGTAAGATAACCTGTTAAAAAGGAACTTGTTTGACATTGTTTTTCTATGTCAAGTGCTAAGATTACGTGAAGGAACCAGTGTCTAACGGGCTAATTAAGATAGCTGCTTAATACATATCCAACTAAATGTGGTAGATAATTAGACAACTAAAGAAACCTTGAGGAAAGTGCAGTGGATGTGGCCATGGGTCCGTCCTATAGATGGGTGGTCGCGGTTGGCTAGGAGCTTTTCTTGATCGAAATGGACAGCAAGGAGCTTTTCTCGAAGGAAATGAACAACAAGGGCGTTGACGTAGGGTTTAGGTTACTAGAATCCCGATTTATGCTATTTTAGGGGAACGGAATGGGACTATGCCTTATGGGTAGAAAGGTTGAGCCTTGCATCCCTCTCATTTCCTATTCTCCTTAAACCAAGTGCAACATGAATCCACTTCGTCCTTGGCGTTTCTGCGTAAAGTAGTTTACTTGGGGTTTGACACTAGCTACCATTTAGGAAAGTGACAATTAGGGGAAACCCTGGTTCAGGTTGGTCCTAACTGCGAACGGTTGGAATACTTCGGCTACGTGGCAGACACGGGAAGTCCTAGATTGCAAACCCCGTAGCATTCCATGGGAGTGCCGGGCGGAGCTTTCTAGACTCTCTTTCCGATGGGCTGCTAAGACATGTCCTGAAAGGGAACAGCTGGACACATTACAGTTGGTATCATAGGGAACCAACGAAGGATCTGTCTTTATAAGAAAACTTAATAAGAAGAAGTAAAGCAAATGTTGCTATTAAGAACATTTCCTTACTTATCGATGTTGTCTTGCGGTATTATGAATGACACAGATTCTTAGTGTTCCAAGTCATGTTTATGACCGCAATGCATGCTTCGGATTATCGACAAAGGATCGATATGATGAACATTCTAGACCGCATTTACAATCCATCACCTCTGTACATGGGACGGATATGGATGGGTGTTTCAGGGATCTATTACATTGCTGCCCACCGACTTGCATACCTTTGAATCAACTTGAAAAGAATCAAGTGGATGGAGGACGGAAAGATCGTGAGGCTGTTCGTCTTTGTTGAAGCTCACGCAAATGCGACCCTACAGGTCGCAGGTCGAAGGTTTAATCAGAATAAGTATGTGTATGGGTAAGTGACTCAAGTAATCCCTGCCAACCGAATAAAGGTGTTGGGACGTCATGAGAAGAATGGATATCAAAGGAAAAGATACCCTAATCTTCTAATGACCTATCGATTTCTGAAAATCGATGACCCCAATCCGTACTATTACTCAATTCCTGTAGTAGCTGAATGTAACAACATCTTATTCTCCTCGAATTAATGTATCAGCTTGTTCCATCGCCCCAAGAATAATTGTACTTCGAAAGGGCTATGCCCATATGAATGGAATAAGATTTCTTTTTATCAATGACTATGAACATTGATAAAGAAGTAAAGTGATTTGGTCACTTGGCTAAAAGATGAAGTAGATATGTAATGTAATGTGGAATTCTAATGGGAGGAAAAGTCGACTTCGGTCAGATTCAAGGTCATGAACCTAGGTATCCATGAGTGTTTACTCGGAATGGATTGGCTTAAACCTAATGACACCCACATTCATTGTGGGAAGGGTCAAGTTCCTTTTGAAAATCTGAAGAGGAATTGGTCACAACTCAAGGCAAGGCTGGGAAGCCAAAAATTCAATTGGCTAAAGCATCTCGGATTATAAAGGCAGTTAGAAAGGGACTACCTGTCTACTTGATTAAGCTTAATAAGTTAGATCAGAAGTAGGACATCTTGGCTATGCCAAGACTCTCAATGCAGTCAGGAAGAGCTACTATTGGCAGAGGCTTAAAGGTGACGTTCTCAAATATGTCACTGAGTGTTTGTCTTGTCAACATATTAAGGCCGAACATGTCAAAATACCAAGAAAGTTGCAACCGCTTGACATTCCCCAAAATGAAATGGGAATTCATCAGTATGGACTTTGTTGTTGGCCTACCCCAAGTTCAGGGAGGATACAACTCCATTATGGTTGTGGTTGATATGCTTACTAAGGTTGCACACCTTATTCCTATTAAGACAAACTATAAAGCCTCAGACATTGCAAGGTTGTTCATCAAGGAGATATTCAAGCTATATGGGTTGCCCAAAAGAATCATTAGTGATCGTGATTCTCTCTTCACATCACACTTCTAGAGAGCTATCTTTGAAGCCATTGGAACTCAACTCTGTTTTAGTACAGCTTACCATCCCCAAACCGATGGTGAAATGGATCGAGTCAACCAAGTCATTGAGGATACGCTAAGGGTACACTACTGCCATGAACCAAAAAGGTGGATTCAATACTTGCCTTTGGTTGAATTTGCCTACAATGCTTCTTACCAACAAAGCATTCAAATGACCCCTTTTCAAGCATTGTATGGGCACGACTGTCGAAGTCCTTTAAACTTCTCAGATCCAACCCTGAGGGTTGAAGCTTCAAGGCAGATGCTAGAAGATATGGATGACCAAATGAAGTCAATAAAATAGGAAATCCAAGCCGCTAAGGATAGACAGAAGGCATACACAGAATTGAAATGTCAAGATAGAACCTTCGGTGAAGGAGACATGGTCTTCATTCGCGTATGCCCAAAGAAGAGTTCCCTATCCTTAGGAGATTGCAAGCTAGGTCTAAGGTATTGTGGACCATACAAGATCCTCAAGTGCCTAGGACCCAACGCTTATAGACTACAACTCTCTGAGAATCTAAAGGTCCATAATGTATTCCGTATCAGCCTACTGAAGAAGTATGTACCTAATCCAAGCCATGTACTTGATGACCAACGAGTTGTTATGCCTAGCCAAGGAGTCCTTGAGCTACAGCCTGACAGGATCTTAGATTTTAGGGAGAGACAATTGAGATCCAGAACCTTGAGAGAATGCCTCATCTAGTGGAAAGATTATCCTGAGGAGGATGCCACTTTGATGGATGAAAGCACTCTCAACCAACAATACTCCTAGTTCTTCTCGAGATGAGGACATCTCGATTTCTCCAAGGGGGAGTGAATGTAATATTCCCTCTCAAAATATTAGGAAACTTGACTCTCCACACGTCGCGTAAAGCCTGTGCAAGGTTATCTTTTGCATTATAATTGCCGGCAGTTAATCCATAACCCGCACGTGCGAAAATGGGACCTCCGCATTGGGAAATCGAGCATGGGGGTTCAAATCCACATAACCACAGGGAAACACCCTCTTGGGAGGGGGCTAAATGGATAATGTTCAAATTAATGCAATTTTTTTTTACTAATTCCCCCAGCCGATGCGTGGCTGGAGGGAAGGGAATGGGAGAAGGAGGAGATGTGGTGAAGAGGTGGAGATGCATGGGAGGGGAGGGAAGCATGGGGGGCCTCCACATGTATGGAGTCTCTCCCTCCCCTTAAGCTCTATAAGAACCCCCCCTGTGGTGAAGGGGGGGGGGGGGGGGGGGAAACAAGGGAAAAAGATGAGAGGCCGTCGTGCTAGGAGGAAGCGCCACGCCATCCGCCCAGTCCTGCCACCACTGCCACGCCATCCACCCAGTCCTGCCGCCAATGCCATGCCCAGCCGTCAGGCTGCCGCCATTCTATGATAAACCCCCTCTTGACGTCGATTATTTTTCCCCTCTCCTCAATCATTATCATTTCCCCCACATGGTTTTGGGAAGGAGAAGCTTCCTAGAAGCTTCTTGGAAGCTTCCAAAGGCAAGGCTTAAGGCCTTGTGCACATGGATTGACCCCGTGAGTAAAAATCCCAGCCTCCCTAGGCCTTGTGCATACATTTCATTCCCGGGGTTCATGACCCCAGCTTCCAAGGGCCTAATCCCACAAACGAGAGAAAGTTCGCAGACCACAAGCCTTCTCGTAAAGCTCCATGCCCACGAGCCCCCCCATAAGCCCAAATCCCACAAGGCCCAGTATTCTCAAGGATCTGCATTTTGGTGAAGGGATCTCTTGCGTATGAGGGAGAAGGGCAAGATCTTGAGGCCACTTACTAAGGCTGGAGGAAATTCATCCATCGCGTAAGGGTGATGGCAAATCAGAAGTCCGTAGTCACGCCTATGATCGCTCCCAAGGAGTCGCAAGGCGCACCTGCGAGAGGTTCTTCCCCAAACTTGCACATGGACATCACCACAAATCCCCATAACCAGGTTTTTGGAGTAATTTCCGCTTTGGGCATGTTTGAAAATTAGTAGGGAAGCGAAGGATATAAAATTCTTATTCATCTTGCATGCATAGTCACATGTTGCTATTTTGGTGCACTTTCTAAGCAAGAGTCTAAACTCCGATTACTTGGGCAAAGGATGAAATTGTTAAGTGCATTTTATTGACTAACCATGGAAAGATTAAGCGTATGTCACATTTTCTTTTGGGAAATATCTTCCTTGTAATGCTTCACATGAGGAAAAGTTGTTAACACCCACAGGATGTCATCTAAAAAGAAATTGCAGGGCACGAAAATGGATCTATGGACTTGCATGTTGCATATGCTTGGGAAAAAAGAAATGGTTAAGAGCATCCTTGATTGGCCGTGAAGGGACAAGTGTATTTCGCGTTTAGTTAATAACTTCCTTGTTATGTCTCGCATGGAAAGAGTTGTTAACGTCCGTTGCACGGCATGACAACAAAGCCCTTGACAATTTCATGGTATGCGAATGGAACCACGGACTTGTAAGTCGCATAAAAAGGATGCTTGGACATGAATTAAGTCAACATTAGCCTTAGTCTTGCATGAACTTCATTTGCAACATTGTATCTAAGGGTCACATGTTACATAATCATCGTGCACAAATATCACTTCATCAAGTTGCATTTAGGAAAGATTGCATGGTTTATCAAAGCATGAAATCCCATTGCATTATTTGAGAGGTTGTTGGCATAGTTCCTTGATGTAAATCTTAAAGGTTCTATGCAAGATAATCTCCAATTTGACATTTGTCATGACTTTAGCAAGGAATCAAGTAGTTATTGCAATTCCTTTTAGCTGCCTAAAAGCATGAATCGCATGTTGCAACTATTTGCACCTTTAGATCAAGTTGATCATCTCTAGGGATAGCTTCTCCTTCTCGCAAGACAAGTAGGTCAAATTATCTAAATCACCTAACCCGCAAGGGATTCGTATAGGCATGGTTGATACGATGAATACCCTAAGAGCTATCTAGGGTTTAGCACGTTAAGGATTCGGCCTAGCTTCGCACTTGTTGCCAAGTCGAAATCCTCAAACCAAATATCCTACCCACATTCATGCAATGTTGGGTCAATTGGACGATCATGCAAATACAATCTAGGGTTCTACCCTAAGGATCGTTCAATCAAATGCTAAAACTTGGATTGAGTTGGAATCCCTAGGACCGAACGTTGTCAGCTTGGTGCAATTAGGATTGGGTTGGGTAAAAAGACACCCTAAACCCTGCTTCTTATCCAAACATAACTCCTTTATTGGGAAACTCTGTTCAATGGGTGAAATGATCCCTTGGAATAGATGCGACACTTGTGCAACAAGTTGCAACATCACATGGCCTTGTGGTTTGATCAAAAGAGAGTTCTGGCAGTCCTTGGAATGAGGTTGGTAGGTTCTTGCGCAAGTTTAACTTGCAAGAGGATGAGTAGTCATCCTGTTACATCACCTTTCTTGGGAAATTTTGCCAAGTTTAGGGAAGTTAGATATTTGCTTGGAAGCAAAGGATCAATCAACAATTTGGAGTGACATGGTCGCCAAGATTTACTATTAATTTATGAAACCTAAGGTATTGGTTAAGTTGGGTTAACATGGTATGGACATAACCCAAGGACAAATTGGGTGAACAAACAAACCGTTGGGGGATCTTGCCAAGTCGCAATTGATCGCAGATTGAATGCTGGATGCATTTAGAGAGAAGGATTTACTCCTTAGTAGTTGGCCAAAAATAATCGACCACTGGAATTGATTGTGCTTATAACAGTTTAGGAGCACTATTTGCATTGTTTTCTCAAGGAACTAAAGGATGGAAAGATATTTAATGCTGCAGGTTGAAGGCATGAAGGGAGAGGCAGCATCAGTTACCCCCCACTATCTGCCTGACCCTAACCAAGGGGGTTGTTAGCCGCACCAAGAACGTGGACTGAACCCGCCACGTGAGGTCTCTCTGTTGAGCGCTACTTGGAGTAGGAGGATGCTTGGGTGCTAGGGGGGCTCTGTCCGTAAATCCCTTGCCTTCCGGGCCCTGCACAAGAGGCCAACGTGACTCGGGATTGGATCTCGAGGCCCGCATACTAGTCTACGGGCAGAATCTTGGATTAGTAATCCCTATGGATTACTGGATAGCCTTCGGGCGGATTATGGATTAGTGAGCGGATTATGGATAGCCTTTGGGCGGATTATGGATTAGCCTGTGGGCTGGACTTTATGGATGTATTCAAAAAATAAGTAAGATAACCTATTAAAAAGGAACTTGTTTGACATTGTTTTTCTATGTCAAGTGCTAAGATTAGACGAAGGAACCAATGTCTAATGGGCTAATTAAGGAAGCTGCTTGATGCATGTCCAACTAAATGTGGTAGGTAATTAGACAACTAAAGCAACCTTGAGGAAAGTGCGGTGGATGTAGCCATGGGTCCGTCCTACGGATGGATGATCCTGGTTAGCCGGGAACTTTTCTCAATCGAAATGGACAGCAAGGAGCTCTTCTTGAAGGAAATGAACAGCAAGGGCACTGACCTAGGATTTAGGTTACTAGAATCCTGATTTATGCTATTTTAGGGGAACAGAATGGGACTATGCCTTATGGGCAGAAAGGTTGCGCCTTGCATCCCTCTCGTTTCCCATTCTCCTTGAACCAAGTGCAACATGAATCCGCTTCATCCCTAGCATTTCTGCATAAAGTACTTTGCTTGGGGTTCGAGGCTAAGCTGTCATTTAGGAAAGTGACCATTAGGGAAAACCCTGGTTCAGGTTGGTCCTAAGTGGGAACGGTTGGAATACTTCCGCTACGTGGCAGATGTGGGAAGTCCTAGATCGCAAAGCCCATAACATTCCATGGGAGTGCCGGGCGGAGCTTTCTAGACTCTCTTTCCGATGGACTACTAAGACGTTTCCTGAAAGGGAAAAGGTGGACATGCTACAGTGTACTTGAGTAGTCAAAATGGATCGAGTTAAAGTTTCCTCCACCAAACAGAGCACCTCAATGGACAATACTTGAGCCTCTTGCAATGTATTTGGATCGATTTCCTTCAAACTCACAAATCTACCAACATGCAATTGAAAAAAATGATTAGTTTTGTCCATAAATTCAAGCGGGTTTACTACGTGATGTATGTAATATGTAAACTAAAAAATAAGTATAATGTATACATACCTCGTGAGCTCACCCATCTTGTAAATGATATTATGCACATCTTTCGAAACACAATGGGATATGCTAGTAGGAAGGATGAACTGTATGTAAATATTCATATATTGTTAATTAGTCTACATAGTTACTCCACTAATTAATATATTTATGGCTATGAAAATTCTTACCTGAATCATTTTGTGCCAATCATGAGACTTCAAACCGGATAGTTGCTCCACACCTCTTTTCTTTTTCTTTATGAAGGCTCCCTTGAGGCATCTCATATATCCTATGAGAGTTCGAAAGATACATATCTGCTACTTCACCATCTTTTCTTCAATCTTCGACAACATCCAAGGTGCACACGGTAACTCGATCTTTCCTCTGGGTCCGATGCGTGGCCAAGCTCATCTCATACGTCCAATGCTACGTAAATCCTCAATTATATTGACAAAATCACGAGCCCCAATTAAGTGATCCCATAATATAGAAGCAACATTCTTGAATATATGCATGGGGTACAATAGGTGATTGATCTTGAGTTCAGTCCAATATGGGAGACAAAAAAATATAGAGAATCTAAGGCACAAACAATATATTATTTCTCGTTCTCATAATGGAGTGTACTTTAAAGACAAATAAAAGAAGTAAACTAGTTACCGACTCATGCCGAGTGAAGGATGATCATTGACGTGTGTCTAAGTGTCCTTCCAATCTTGAATGGTTAGAGATTGTGGAGTTCTTCCATTAGTGGGAGGTACATATTTGGGGTGGTCAATAAGAAGAAAACGATGATGATTGTCATAGAGAACCTTCTTTAAGCATGTCGGTCTAGAAGAAACCAGAGAGGGACTGCAAATTGGACATGCATGATATCCTGATGTAGTTAAACCTGTAGAAACAAGTGAGTTAACGATGACATATATTTAATTAGGGGTAAGAATGAATAAAATAGAGTATGCAACTACCTGAACACTCTCCATAGCCTCGCAAGTCATGCATGGTCCACAACAACATGCCCTTTAAAGTGAAATCTCTAGAGGACAATGATGCACTCACATCTTGCACCTCAATACCTCTCCATAGCATTTCTAGCTCCTCGATCAATGGCTCTAAGTAAACATCCATGTTTTTTTACTTTGTGTTTTCCAGGAATCAAAAGGGACAACACTACATGTCCTTTTTTTATTACCATGGACGAAGGGATATTATAGTTCACCAATACCACTGGCCATACACTATATGAGGTGCTTTTGATACCAAATGGGTTTATTCCATCTAATCCTAGACCAAATCTAAAATTTTTGGGCTCTTCTTTGAAAGTAGGTCGCAAATTGTTTAGGTGTTGCCAAGCTGGTGTGTTTGAAGGAATTCTCCACTTTTCATCACTTGAATGGTGACTAGCATGCTATGACATGAGTCTCGCAATATATTCAAACTTAAACATAAGTTAAATACATGGAATAATAGAAAAATGTCACAAAACCTTATGAGACACATCCATTGATTTCATCTCCTGGTTATATCTTGGTTCACCACAAATAGGGCACTGTTGTGCAGATGCGTGGTCCCCATGAAACAAGATGCAATCATTGACACATGCATAGATTTAAACGTAATCGAGGCCTCCAAGAGATGTCAAGAAATGCCTTGCTCGCTCCCTTCTAGTTGGTAATTTATTTCCATTTGGAAGCATTTATGACAATAACCTGCATATATTGTGCAAACAGAGTTAACAAACCACGAATATTGTCTAGAAGCATTTATGAATTAATATCAAATGATACATACTTCAATAATGCATTCAAGCTAGCATTACTCCATCCATAAATGGTTTGTAAGTTCAGTATCTCGAGACATGCACGTAGAACAGAGTATGTGCAACTTTCGTACAATGGAGTTTTAGACACTATATGTAGTGGGTCATCTGTCTCTCTAGTGGCGCCCTTCTCCCAAACCTCATGGGAAAATAGCTCATGCACCACATTGTCCAAAATCTCTTCCTCCAAAACTTGATGGGGCATTTGAAGAGGGCTGCTATCATCGTCATCAATCTCTACTCTTCCTGAGGACTCCACCTCCTTGCATCGATGCTTTACAGCCTCTCCAAGCCTTGGAGGGACCATTTGAGGATGTGGTACTGCATCCTGCTCAATTAAAAAAAGGAGGTTTTGTTTAATGGTGAAGATGCAACATAGACGAATAATATTTGTGCAAATAAAATAGTAAATGGTCTTTTTCTTGGTCCCACTCTCCGTACATGCTGAGGTGTGGCATTGTGATTCGACGTGCTCGAAAAAAACATCCTCAACAACGATCACACATACATTTGATTTTCCATCATAGCCAAGTGTCTCGATTGTAAAGACGCAATGTCTCGTCCTCACTAGAGGACGTATTGTTTGTTGACTCAGCATGTCCCATACTAGTAGAAGATGATGACATAATTACACCTGAATCATAAGGACATATATGATTTCATTTGGCATATATGTCATATTCCCTAAATATTTTGATACTTACAACATGGAGACAAACATTTTGATATTGAAAGACTAGGAAAGTCATGTTGATCCAAAAACAACCATAAGCTAGCATTTTAATAAGTTTAATTGTAATCGCATCTATCAGCACATGTAATATGTTTTATTTGCGCATATAGACATGCAATTACACGCACTTACAGATGCGCCATGCGAATATAATTTTTTAAATAAAAAAGTTGTGGCTTTCTTTTCAAACCAGTGCTTTTATGTGTTTTTTGCGCGTTTTCTGTAGTTCGAGCTTGACATCACTAATCATGTCTATCTATCACTTCATGAAGACAAGGGAGGAAGGAAATAAAAGTAAAAAGAGCAAGAAGGAAGAGCCATCGAGTAAAGAACAAGAGCCAAACATCAAGGAAGAGAAGAAGAATCAAGCAATTCCTACCAAGGAAAGGGAGGAGGAGGACAAGGAGCTTGCAACCTGGCCGCCACCCATCGGAACAAGCAAAGAAGGTGAGTTCTTCTTCTGTCTCTCAATCTTCTTTGCTTTCTCTTTGTTTGTTTCTCTCTCTCTATCTCTCTCTCTCTCTTTACATGCTTCAGAAAATCTATGGAGGCTTCGCACCATTTTTTATAACAGTTTTTGAAAATATGATCCAACTTTGCGCGCGTTTGTAGGCGCGTCTAGTTGACAATCTAGACCCATTTTTAGACGCGTATATAGACGCGCTGTTGGCATAACTAATTAGAGTTAAGGTCTCAGTTTTTTTTTTTGTTTAGTATTATGCTTTCATGTCTGTTGATGCATCCAAAATATAGAGTAGACGCGGGTATAGACGCGCTAACAGACGCGAAACAGAACTGCACCTTTCAAAGCTTCTTGACTTTGTAGTAATGGATTTTTGCTTGTGTAGATGTGGAATCCTGGATCTTCCAGCAGTGATCCTAATTTGGAATGCATGAACAATATGTTAGCAAAGTTTTCTAGAGGTGCTAGTAGTTTTTTTGGAGGTTTTCCGAACAAGGAGCAATTCATGGGGGAGATGACCAGTTATCTTGGTCGCCCTCCCATTGTAGAGGAGGTTTTTAGTGTCATGTTTGGGACACCTATCACATCTTTACCTAGCACTGCCACGCAAACACCAAACCTTGACACACCAAACCTTGGTACACCTCTAACAGGTACTCCACGCACTATTCATATACACAGATCAACTGATGCAGAGGGATCAGTTGAAGTACATGGATCGACCGAAGCACGTGCATCTGCAGAAGCACGTGCATTGAGTGAGGTAGAGGATAGTACCCATCGAGGGAGGAGGGAGAGCCATGTGGGAGGACGATGTCGAAGAATTCGTGCAATAGCTGCAGAACACGGGGTTCAAGGTACAGCAAGAAATGAGGCTAACAAGAAGAACTCAAATATTGAATCCCAAAGTTCACTTTATAACAAGAGAAGAGTCAAAATAAATGTCAAAGTATGACAATCTGTCCTCATCTTTACAATAATCATAAGAGTTTGGTTTTCAAGGCACCAAATAAATCAATTAGATTCTGAATTTAGTCATATCCAGCTTGTTAAAATTCCAGGATCAACAGATAAGTCTTCTGACAAGTTCGATCATTGGCTTCAGACATATATACAGCTCAGGTTAGCTGCTGAGACCTATTGCATCATTTCTGTCTTATGGAGTGCACTCCTTAGAGCTTGCTTCACTTAACAAGTGAAACAGAGCTTTTATGTTTCTGTTCTTTGTTCAGTTTTACTGCATTCAGCCCAAAGGGTGCCAGTTGATAAATCCTTTAGATCATTCACTTCATAAAAAAAACTTGCAAAGTTCTTAATTAGCATAGCACCACTCCAGATTCAGCCCTCATGCATATTCAGCAATGCTCCATGAAGGTCTGTAGTGTTCTACAATAGCATAAACCCACTCCAGGTCATGGCAACTCCATGTCAAGACTATTTACCAGTTTTTCAGCAAAGGCATCTACAGTTCCAAATGAACCTAGACTAGTATAATCTGAACCCAGGCCTGTAATTATAATATTCATATTCGCAGATGTGTCTTCAGCATGCTTGCAATTCACACTTTGTGAAAAAAAATTGCTGCCAGAAAGCCAATATAGGCCTTGTTCAGGTCCCCGTCTACCTTAGACTTCGTAAAATGCATATGTGTAGTAGCATCAATGGACACAAAGTCAAATGCTCTCAAATTCGGATAAAACCCTGTGAACCGAAATGTATTTGAGTACCCTTCATTCTCTCAGAAACCCCTCACATTTCTGATTATTATGGTCTCTATGTCCAACATTTCTTCACTAATCAAAATACCAACAAAGGCCTCTGGTCATGTACTGAACAGTACTGCCTCCTATGTGGCGGAAGATTTAATCTTATGGATGTGCAATTTCTTGTTTGCAAAGTTTGCAAAGCCTACAGCATCTGATGTTTCCATACTTTCAGTAAAGACCCCGACATGACCGACATTGATCTTGACATCAAGGGAGCCCAATTAGGAGATGGTCCAGCAATCGTATGCCTCTCAAAAGATACCACTTCCTCTCCATCTGTCAGATCAAGCACCTGCGCAAAGTAGGAAAGGAGACACACAATGCGCTGAAGTGCAAGTTCAGAATCATAATTGTAGAGGGGAAAAATATGAAGGAATGAGGGGAATGTGTATCTCTGAGCTGCCTAGAAATCAACCATAATCTGTCTCACAGCAAGCGCGAGTCGATTCCACTTTACATCTGTGCTTTTTCTTCGTTTCTCCATCGATCGACAATGTATCTGTCGACTGCCTCTTCCCCAGCGTGTCTTGTGCAGACCGCCTACTTCGAGTTTGAAAGATACGGGTTTGAGGCCCTTCACGCTGCAAATCTTCAGGATTAGATAGATTTGGGGAACTTTGACGGCCGATGAAGCAGCGACTATGGTGTACCCAATGGCCTTCGAGACGAAAGGCCAGAGGCAATCGTGCAGGGGAGAGAATTCTTCATGGCCCAATCATTAATGAAGATAAGGTTCCCTTTTTCAATCACTGATGCATTCCAAGATATTACCTTCATCCTTCAAGCCTCATTTCTCTTGCTGTAACGCCCCCAGTCATCGGCATAGCCTTTCCCCTCGTCTCCCCATTTAGAGCTCTCCTCCTCCCCTTTAGCATTACTCCCCCTCCTTTCGCCACACAGCCCGCCATTCTTCCCTTTTTCAAAAATATCCCTCTCCCTCTTTTCTTAGTTTTCTTTTTCTCTTTCCTTAGAACTTCCCCTAGTAGCATCTTCACACCAGCTCGAATCAAGTCTCCTACGTGCCGAGCCTTTTATGGTTACCCAAGTTTCAGCTGAACCCCATCCATGGGCGGTTGATCCTGAGGTGGACAGAAATACTCATACAGCACCACTGTATGCAGAAGCATGATCCACTCGTCGTATTGCAGTTGCGGCTCTTACAATATCTGAAAACTCGGAGCAATACAGCTAAGGCATTCTTGTCAGTCAACCTTACGAGTTCACACTCCCCGCAAAAACGGAGAACAAATATACTAATATCTACGTCTCTCGGAAGGTCAAAGAGACCAACAACTAGCCTCGGATCCATATCCAGCACTGGATTAAAGACAGAAGCCTGTTGTTCCATATCTTTGGCGCCCATGTAAACAGCACATTGTCTCCAACTCCTCCCCACTATACTTATACGCATAAAATAAATGTTATCACAACAACTAAGTATGTACAAAGTACCAAATTCCATGCACAACTTTTGGGTGGTTTAAACACTTCGAATGCGCAGCAATACGACATCCACCCCCTCTAAACCTGCGCATCCTCCGGATGTGCCAACTATCCAGAATCATTCAAGTCCACAAACAGGTCAAGTCCATCTTCTGATTCTAGTGGACATGTTTCTCCATCGGATTCATCATCTATGTTTTCTGTCTCTTCAGCTGGTCTTTCATCTACCTGCTCTTGTTCTGTCAATGCTTCAAGTGCATATTCTTCATCCTCTCTTCTCTTGAAAATCTTGACTCGTTTTCCAGCAATAGGCACCCTCAATAATGTTCCATCTAATTCAGCCAGCTCATAGGTACCATTGTCAAAAACCTTTTTCACTTCATACGGTCCAAACCATCTTTGAACCATTTTTCTCATGCTACTATGCTAATTTTCTAGACTACTGTCGTAGACTAGAACCCAATCCCCTTCTTTTATGGCTCTAGGCCTCAAGCGATGCCTTAAATCAAACCTGTCCTTATTTCTGAGACGGGCTGCCTTCAAACGGTCAACAGCTAGCTGCACATCTTCCATCCTTCTCTCTAGTTGACGAATCCGAAGGGTTAACAACTCTTCCCTTGATAAATTCTCATGCCAAGGAAGAACACTCCAAGTGAGAGCACAAATTTCAGTAGGCATGACAGGTTTTTGCCCATACATCAACTCCGCAGGCATGTACCCAGTAGTCACACTATGTGTAGAGCAATCAGCCCATAATGCAAAAGGTAATAATCTCGGCCAATCTCCAATCCGACCTCTACAAGCTTTTGCCAATGCTTTAACTATAGGCGGATGTCCTCTTTCACTTTTGCCATTTCCCTCTGGATTATAAGCAGTAGTAAGAGCCAATTTAATCCCAAGCCGTGAGAAGAATTCTCTAGCTTCATCAGCATCTAGCTCTCCACAATAAGCTGTAATCTTGCCTATACATCCATACCTGCAAAATATTTCTTCCAATAAGAATTTACATACTGTAGTGGTGGTCTTCGTCCTCAGTGGTCTACCCTCAACATAGTTTGTAAGATCCTCCCTAGCCAAGACAAGATATCTCATCTGCCAAAGTCCCACTGGCAAAGTAACCAAGTCTACCACCCACTTGTAATGCATACATAGTGGATAAGTCGGATGCAACTCATCACGATGTCGCACTATAGAGTAAAGCTGGCAATCCCTGCAAGTCTCCACAAAGTGAGAAACATCTTTATACATCCCTTTCCACCAGTACCTTTCTTTGATTTTCTCATAGGTAGCCCATACACCTCTATGTCCAGCCCATGAGCTCTCATGAAACTCTCGCATAATCTGTATTTGCATCGCTTCATCACAAACTACTCTCAAGGGCAAACCTCCTCTCTTTCTTGGATGCTTCCAAAGTAAACCATCCTTCAAGAAATACCCATAAGCCTTTCTTCTGATTTTCTTGAATTCATCATCTGTCCAATCAGCTCTTCGAGTCAATGAACTTAGATACTGTCCAATTTGCAGCCACTCATCAATATAAAGCTCTTCAATAAAAGCTTCAACAGTAGATACATGACAATCATGAGTAAGGACAAATGTAACAAACTCTGTCTCATCATCTTCTGCAAGCATTGACTCCTCATCCTCATATCTCGCTCTAGAAAGCATGTCAGCAACTGGATTATCTTTCCCTGCTATGTGTCGAAATTCTGGATTCAATGATTTGATATAAGCAATCCATCGAAGCATCGCTATATCTGGAGTCGAGCAACTAGTAATCATGCCAAGCAAAGGTAAGCAATCTGTTTCCACAATAACTGAAGCTCCAATAAAATACCCTTTATCACACTTCAGTGCAGTGACTACTCCCCACAACTCTCTTTTGATCTGTGGATATCTCCTTTGTCGCTCATTAAGAACTTTAGCTCCAAAGCGGATAGCATACCTATTTCCATCAGCATCATCCTGTCCCACAGCCCAACCTATACCAATAGGGCTAGTATCAACTGTCAACATGATCGGCCGTCCACACTGATAATCCGCCTTGCGTAGAGTAGGAGCTGATTGCAACAGCTTCTTGAGCTTTCGCATGGCTTTTGAATGCTTTTCATCCCAATGAAATTTCTGCCCCTTTCGAAGCAGCTGATAAAGAACATCTGCAATATGAGCAAAATGAGGAATCCAAATCATGTAAAATACACAAGCTCCCACAAATCTCCGCACCTCTGAAGTAGTTGAGCAATACTCTGCAATCCTGTTTATGGCATCCACCTTCGCAGGAGAAGGCTTTCTGCCATAATATCCAACCATATGCCCAACTATAATGACTTCATTAACAGCAAAGACAGATTTCAGCCCTGAAAGTGTCAAATTTACCTCCTCTAATCATGTCAATATTTGCTCACAAGCATTCAAGTGATCAGCCACAAACTGTCTACATCCACGCAAATCAAGACTTTCATTCTTTTCTTCTTCTGCACAACCCTTAATAGGCACATCATCAAGAAAAGGCATGGTATACTGCGGAATATAGTCTCGAAGAACTATATGCATAGCATTCATCATATGAGCAACTGAGTTTGTAGCACCTTGTGGCAAGGTACACATCCTCACAAGACCAATAGGTGTCCGCATAGTAGTAATATCCCTGCTTTCCAAGGCAAGCTGAAACTGATCATAACCTGAATACAAGTCACCTAGTGAATAGATGGCTCGTCCTGCAAAAGCCTCAGCAAATTCATCCACAACTGGACCTGTACCCACATTCCTGATTGTCACTTTGTTCACGGGCTGCATATCCTGAATAAATCTCAAAGTACCATTCTTCTTTGGTACAGTAAACCACCTGTTAGAATAGGGTGCAGAAGAGGGCTCCAAAATCCCCATTTTAATCTTCTCATTCAGCAACTCTATCAGCTTTGGCAAGTGTGCTTTAGGCACAGGTATAGGACGTATATTCCATGGTACATGAGGAACAGTGAAGATGACCATAGGTGCAACCAATTCGGGACTAATGCAGCCAATTTCATGTGGAAAGAAAGCAAATGCCTTACCATGACGTCCAAGCATCTCTCTAAAACATTCTTTTTCCACTGGAAGCAAAAAATTATCATTTCCAATCTTCAATTCTGCAAGAGTTTTAGCTGTAAACTTATGTCCAATATTTGCAGGATCCCTCAACATAGGCTGCTTCATAGCTTTTTCAATCTGCTCATCACTATCAGAAGGAAGCGGGCCTGCAACCGGCTTAACCTTCTTATTAACTGTTTTATATTTTGTGTCAACCCTGGCATCATTCAAGCACTCTTTTCTTTGCTGCAATTTCTGCAAATTTTCAGCATCTTTCAACTCTGTTGGCTGAAAAATTTCAGCCTTTAGCTCTATGGACTGCATGGGTGCAGCCTGAAACTCTGTATACAGAAATTTTTCTGCATTCAACTCTGTTGGCTGAATGAATTCAGCCCTCGGCTCAATGGACTGCATAGACGCATCCTGAAACTCTGTATGCAGAAATTTTTCTGCATTCAACTCTGTTGGCTGAATGGATTCAGCCCTCTGCAATTTTATTAGCTGATCAAGATCAGCCATAAATTCAGTTTGCTGAGTTTTCTCAGCCTCTAACTCTGTTTGCAGCATAAAACCAGAAATTTCCTGAAACATATCCAAGGTTTGCACAGGTATAATCTTTGAACCCTTGCATACATCAGTTTTCAGCATTGCTCTCATCTCAAACAATGTATCTGCATAAGACATCCATTCATACAATCCATCCACATGCTCTTCTGCTTGCAAAATACCTGCATTTTTCAACTCTTTCTCCTTACGACCAATGTACTGCCTGGCAGCTCTAGGCAAATCTGAAATTTTCTGATAACTTACTGAACTATCTGAAGTAATCCCAACAAAGTTATTGGAGAAAGACTGGCTACCAGGAGGCGAGATCTCCTCTTTTCTCCGCTCCGTACCACTGGCGTCTCGCAAGACAGCGGTACCTAATGAAAATCCAACTCCTTCGCAGGTAGTGGTGCCTCACGCAAGGAGTCCCTGTTTCTCGGATGATTTACCCCAACAGTCATAAACTGAACAGCTCGCATACCATCTTTACTGCGTATCCGCGCATAAGCTGACCCATCATCCATCACTTTTGTTTCCATTCTTGCTTCTGTAATGAAAGGCTGTCCAAGAATAATCGGATAAGAGCATGAATCCTGAACAAAGCAATGATAATCCTCTTCAACATTACCAATAGAAATTCTGATACTCGGACAAGTAGCATACATATCACCAGAAGTATTATTGGCGGCTCTCATGCGCCAGCCATGCTCTGCATCCATAGGCCACTTGCCACTCTCATAAACACCTCGAGCAATAAGATTAATTTCAGAACCATGATCAACTAAAGCAATCAAGGGAATTTGTTTCTCTCCAATCCTTACCACTGTCTCAGTGGTTGCTCTAGCCCAATGACTTCGTGAAAAATGGCTACGAGGAATAAGAATAGGGGTCTCATCATCTTCATACTGCATAGGCTGCACTATTTTCTCCAACTGCGAATTAGCAGAAGCATTCTCAACCATCACTGCATCATCATCATGCTCTTTCTCAAGAGCTCCATGCCACAATCCCTGTAAAGCAGGTCCTTCCATCGCATGTCGTTTCCTCCGCAAAAGATCCTGCATCTGATCCTGTATTTCTCTTCTAGCAATCCCAAGAGCCTCTCCAACAGTAAAAGTGACTTCACTATTCAAAATTCTTTCATGAAAAATCTTACTCATATCCGTTTGCATATCAAGGTCTGACAAGAGCTTGAATCCTGGTTCTTTTCTTGGTTGCCTCTTTTCTTTCTGTTTATCTCCCATCGGTTGATCAGAACAAAGGTGGAGCTGTAACAGGTGGTGAAACAAAGTCACCCCCTCTAGTCTTTTTGGAGGAGCTAGGACCCTCCTCATCTCTTCTTCTCTTTTCCTCAACCATGGCATCTAAACCCTGCATTTTAGCCATATAAGCAAAAATAGAATACCTGTCAACAGGAGAATCCCATCCTGTTTCTCCTCGGATGCTAGAGCCCACACAAGTCATAGTAGAAGTTTGAACTTTCCCTCTTCTCGCTATCTCCAAGGCAGAAGACCATAAAGCAGAGTCTCCATCAGATTTCTGCTCAAGCTGGACTCCAAAAGCTGAAGCATCTCCTCTAACACTCACATAAGCTGATCGCGCAGCCATATCATCAACAAGCTTCTTCATACCTCCCTTACCGAAGTTCGTGTCAAGAGGAGCGCCAGTCTCTGTCAGCCATATCTTCCCATCTTGTCCCCAGAACACTACATTCTTCCTACGTGCTTCCTGAAAAGCATCGCAATCTCTGCAGTGTTGGTGCTCTGTACTATCACACCAAATACATCGTCGCCCTTTTCTTTGACCAGCTGGAAAAGCAGTCACTAGAGCAGGTGCTACAGCAGGTACTGACATAAGTTGCTCCTTTAACTTACCAACTTCAGCTTTGACTGCTTCAATCGTCAAATCCGCCAAGCCTTTTATAACATCATCTACAGATAAGGGCACTGGAGCAGCAGGTACTGGTGAATTCACAACAGGAGGAGTAGGCTTAGGCAAAGAAGCTGCAGCAGGGGTAGAAGAAGAAGTCTCCAAGAATTTTTCAGGAACTGATCCTGTGTTTCGATGCAATCTGACTCTCCTGCGCTGCTTCTTGACAAGAGCATTCACAGCATCAATGACATGTCTCCACTCAGTCTTTAAACCTGAATCAGTAGCTTGATCTTCCAAAAGATCATCCAACTTTTCCTGCAAATCAGCATCTGCAGCTTGCAAAAACAACTCCACTTTCTGCATCTCCAAGGCTTGCTGTTCAGTCCCATCCAACTGATCATAACGGCTTTCAAACTCTCGCAGAAGAGCGGTAACAGAAAGTCCCTTATTAGGCATAGAAACCCATGCTAAAAAATTCCTGCGATTCATAAGACCTGTATCCTCCAGGAAATATTCATCTTTTAAGGCCTTTTTAAATTCAGCCCAACCTGCATGTGCTTCTTGAATTTCTGCAATTCGCCCTTCAAGAGCGCGCACCACAATCCGCAAGAAGTAGCGGCTCCAAACATCTTGAGAAACACCAAAAAACTTCATCTTTTCTTCATACAAATGCAGGTAAGTTGACACTTGCTGGCCATTAAACTGCTTCATCTCCTGTTGGACAGCTTTCAAAGCATCCATAGCATCACTGTCACGTTTAGCATGAGCTTGCTGCTGCATATACATGGTAAATGACTGAAACAGGTTCTTCATGACATTATCATCTGTCATCTCTTCTTGCGAGTCTCCCATCTTGCTGATGTCGCAGCGCTTTCACGTCGGGTTCACCAGAAATGTCGAAGAATTCGTGCAATAGCTGCAGAACACGGGGTTCAAGGTACAGCAAGAAATGAGGCTAACAAGAAGAACTCAAATATTGAATCCCAAAGTTCACTTTATAACAAGAGAAGAGTCAAAATAAATGTCAAAGTATGACAATCTGTCCTCATCTTTACAATAATCATAAGAGTTTGGTTTTCAAGGCACCAAATAAATCAATTAGATTCTGAATTTAGTCATATCCAGCTTGTTAAAATTCCAGGATCAACAGATAAGTCTTCTGACAAGTTCGATCATTGGATTCAGACATATATACAGCTCAGGTTAGCTGCTGAGACCTATTGCATCATTTCTGTCTTATGGAGTGCACTCCTTAGAGCTTGCTTCACTTAACAAGTGAAACAGAGCTTTTATGTTTCTGTTCTTTGTTCAGTTTTACTGCATTCAGCCCAAAGGGTGCCAGTTGATAAATCCTTTAGATCATTCACTTCATAAAAAAAACTTGCAAAGTTCTTAATTAGCATAGCACCACTCCAGATTCAGCCCTCATGCATATTCAGCAATGCTCCATGAAGGTCTGTAGTGTTCTACAATAGCATAAACCCACTCCAGGTCATGGCAACTCCATGTCAAGACTATTTACCAGTTTTTCAGCAAAGGCATCTACAGTTCCAAATGAACCTAGACTAGTATAATCTGAACCCAGGCCTGTAATTATAATATTCATATTCGCAGATGTGTCTTCAGCATGCTTGCAATTCACACTTTGTGAAAAAAAATTGCTGCCAGAAAGCCAATATAGGCCTTGTTCAGGTCCCTGTCTACCTTAGACTTCGTAAAATGCATATGTGTAGTAGCATCAATGGACACAAAGTCAAATGCTCTCAAATTCGGATAAAACCCTGTGAACCGAAATGTATTTGAGTACCCTTCATTCTCTCAGAAACCCCTCACATTTCTGATTATTATGGTCTCTATGTCCAACATTTCTTCACTAATCAAAATACCAACAAAGGCCTCTGGTCATGTACTGAACAGTACTGCCTCCTATGTGGCGGAAGATTTAATCTTATGGATGTGCAATTTCTTGTTTGCAAAGTTTGCAAAGCCTACAGCATCTGATGTTTCCATACTTTCAGTAAAGACCCCGACATGACCGACATTGATCTTGACATCAAGGGAGCCCAATCAGGAGATGGTCCAGCAATCGTATGCCTCTCAAAAGATACCACTTCCTCTCCATCTGTCAGATCAAGCACCTGCGCAAAGTAGGAAAGGAGACACACAATGCGCTGAAGTGCAAGTTCAGAATCATAATTGTAGAGGGGAAAAATATGAAGGAATGAGGGGAATGTGTATCTCTGAGCTGCCTAGAAATCAACCATAATCTGTCTCACAGCAAGCGCGAGTCGATTCCACTTTACATCTGTGCTTTTTCTTCGTTTCTCCATCGATCGACAATGTATCTGTCGACTGCCTCTTCCCCAGCGTGTCTTGTGCAGACCGCCTACTTCGAGTTTGAAAGATACGGGTTTGAGGCCCTTCACGCTGCAAATCTTCAGGATTAGATAGATTTGGGGAACTTTGACGGCCGATGAAGCAGCGACTATGGTGTACCCAATGGCCTTCGAGACGAAAGGCCAGAGGCAATCGTGCAGGGGAGAGAATTCTTCATGGCCCAATCATTAATGAAGATAAGGTTCCCTTTTTCAATCACTGATGCATTCCAAGATATTACCTTCATCCTTCAAGCCTCATTTCTCTTGCTGTAACGCCCCCAGTCATCGGCATAACCTTTCCCCTCGTCTCCCTATTTAGAGCTCTCCTCCTCCCCTTTAGCATTACTCCCCCTCCTTTCGCCACACAGCCCACCATTCTTCCCTTTTTCAAAAATATCCCTCTCCCTCTTTTCTTAGTTTTCTTTTTCTCTTTCCTTAGAACTTCCCCTAGTAGCATCTTCACACCAGCTCGAATCAAGTCTCCTATGTGCCGAGCCTTTTATGGTTACCCAAGTTTCAGCTGAACCCCATCCATGGGCGGTTGATCCTGAGGTGGACAGAAATACTCATACAGCACCACTGTATGCAGAAGCATGATCCACTCGTCGTATTGCAGTTGCGGCTCTTACAATATCTGAAAACTCGGAGCAATACAGCTAAGGCATTCTTGTCAGTCAACCTTACGAGTTCACACTCCCCGCAAAAACGGAGAACAAATATACTAATATCTACGTCTCTCGGAAGGTCAAAGAGACCAACAACTAGCCTCGGATCCATATCCAGCACTGGATTAAAGACAGAAGCCTGTTGTTCCATATCTTTGGCGCCCATGTAAACAGCACATTGTCTCCAACTCCTCCCCACTATACTTATACGCATAAAATAAATGTTATCACAACAACTAAGTATGTACAAAGTACCAAATTCCATGCACAACTTTTGGGTGGTTTAAACACTTCGAATGCGCAGCAATACGACAACGAGGAGGTCAAGGGCTTTATGGGGGTTGCCTAGGAGGTGACTCTCGATCACCCTCATCGGGAAATGAGAGAGGTGAGCCTCCACAAATGTACTACTCTATCACAAATGTTGGGGGTATCTTCCATAACCCTTAAGGAAGGGAAGTGATAGCCTACTTGAGGAGTGTCGTGCATGCCACATACAAAGATTGTATGATTCCCTTCAAGCACCAAAAAAGTGGTTTGTGGCAAGAGGTGTTAAGGGCAGTACATAGAAGGTACTATAATCCCGAGAATTCACGATTCTCAGATGATTGGGAACGGTCAAAGGTGAGAGACAGGCTTCATAACAAGAGGTCTCACCTTATGACGCACGCCAAGGAGTCACTACGGAGATAGGAGCAAGGGCGCCCTAGATATGGCCAACCACCCAATCGCCACCGCAGGGATGGAAAGAGGTCAAGAAGAGAGCAATAGAGAAAAGGACAAGTTGCTAGCATGCAGAGGCGCAATGTATCGAGATGGAAACCATGGGATCGTCGCATTATGGATCGAGTGGCAGGGAGTCATGGGAGGCTAAGTTTGTAAGTATTATTTGATTTTTTAAAATTTAAATTTTGTAATTTGTTTCAATTTATTATGTAGTGTGTTTTAATATGGTGTATGTTAAAATTATTTTGTAGTATCATATCGTTGGTAGGATGCCTACTCCTAGAGAGGTAGGCTACCATCGAGGTCATAACCGGGCGTACACTTGGCAGAATTTCTACGATTAGGGACTGATCACGGAGGATCAATACAATCATGCCATGAGGATTCCACAGCTACAAGAGGTATGTTTTATTTTTTACATGAAAAGTATAGGTAACTCTAATTTATTGTTTGTAATGGTATTTATATACCTTAATCCTTTGTGTAGGCAAACCTTGATGCAGTTGAGGATAGTAAAGGGGAGACTAGCAGTAGCGGCAGCGACACCAGCAGTGGTAGTGGTAGCGATGATGATGCCTCTTCTAAGGAGATGTAGAGGAGCCTCATGCATGCATGCCTCCCCTTGGCCTTGTAATTTTCATTTTTGATATGTATTACTTTCAGCTAGTGCTTGCAACCATGTCCATACTTGAGGTCACAAGCACTAGAACTCGTCATGTAAAAACATTTCATATTTATATATGAAATTTCATATTCTACATTGTTTTGTTTTTAGTACAAAAATCTTCGAAATATGTACAAATGTTTCAGCACAGTACGCTCATCATGTGTTATTATCAATATATGGACTTTGGATCTCAACATTCTCTTACTTTCAGTATAATAATCTTTCTCTGTTTTCCCGAAGCATACAATTTGATGGGGGGGAAAATATATGAGAGCATATGGCTTGCAAAGCCACATGCTCTCTAGTTTTTTTTCCATACTCTGTTTTGCACGTCTATCCGCGTGTCTAAATTGTAGGAAAAATGCATGTCTATAATCGTAAAAAAATTGCAGAGTACACATCTTTTTAGACGCGCAGTTACACGCCTTTATAGATGTAGAATTTGAATATATCTACTTTTTTATAAATATGATTATATATTTACAAAGCGCGTCAATAGGTGCGTCTATATTTGTGTCTATTTTCGCGTCTATATGCGTGTGTAGTTTTCACTATAAGCACGCTTGTAGACACAAAATTTTAGACGCGCTAGTAGATGCGGTAATAAACGCGTCCGATATTTTTAAACACAATTCAAATATTGCATTTACAAGCGCGTCTATGGAGCCTTTTTGTTGTAGTGTTTGTTTTTCTTGAGAATGAGGTGCATTAAGGGAGAAAGAGAGAAACTGAGAGGGATAAGAAGAAAGGAAAATGATGAAAGAAAAAGAGAGAGAGAGAATAAGCATGAAAGATAACAAAGAAAGAGAGAGAGAGAGGTAGGGAGGGAGGAGAATGAGTAAGAAAACACGAGGGGGTGGAGAGAAACAAAGAGAGGGTTTGTCACGAAAAGGAGATGAAGAATCCATCCTCCTCTTGGTTTGTTCTTGTTCTTTCTTGTTCTTCTTCTTTTGTTTTTCATGAGAATGAGGTGCATTGAGGGAGAAATAGAGGAAATGAGAGAGGGAAAAGAAGAAAGGAAAAGGGGGAGAGAGAGAGAGAGAGAGAATAAACATGAAAGATAACAAAGAAAGAGAGAAAGAGAGAGAGGGAGGAAGGGAGAGAGGAGAATGAGTGAAAAAACATGAGGGGGTGGAGAGAAACAAAGAGAGAGGCAACAAAGAAAGAGAGGGAGAGAAAGAAAGAGAAGGGGGAGAGAACATAAAACAAAGAGCGCAAAGAGAGGTTGATAAATATTCTTAGGTTAATTAGAAAACTAAAGTTACTCTTCGAGAGAAGGGGGTGTTTAAATTGCCTAGGATTTTTAATACAGCAAAGTGGTCTTGGTTAGCCAAGAGAATTTTATTAAAAATCTGAAATGCTAAATTAGGTCAAGTTAGGAATGATCAAATTTCAACAATCCTAGTGTGTAATCCTAGATCTAAATCAATATTATTTTAGGGAGCATGAGTTGAGACTATACCTTATTAATAAAGTGGTTGATGCATATTACTCCCCTCATTTCTCACTCTCTTTAAACCAATACAATATTCTACTTAAGTTTGAGAGATGATAGCAAAGTAGTTATCTTAAGCTAATATTAGATAACCATGGTAGGAGACTATAGTCACAATTAAGACTTGCTTTAGGTTAATCCTTGTGGAGTTGAGGTGGAACTTTTCGTATGAGAGGTAGAATTAATTTGGATGGAAAGGGATCAAGTTGTGCACACCTTAGATTGATTTTATCATCTTTCTACATTACGAAAGGTGTTGGATATGGAATGGCATATATTGCTTTATAAATGTCGGTCATCTTTCCTATATTGGAACCAACATTTGGTAGATATAGTGGATAGAAAATCTAAAAGTTGTCTAATGTTTATTTAAAAGGAATCTATGGTTAACCATATTATTAATGTGTCCAATTTCCATGTATCTAAAGTTGTTATGTATTGTAAACCAATGACTTTTAGTTGATGTTAATTTTATTGAGTTACAAGAGAAGAAATCCCTTCTCAAACAAATTAAAAAAGAAATAGAGAATGAGAACTAAAACCAATTGTTTGTTGTAATGTAGACAAAATGGAAAACGATGATGGTCGTGATGTTCAAGATCACGAGGCATATCTTAATTAGCGTGTCTTGTGTTCTTGCTCTCAAGGCAAGCTAGTAATTAGATGAAAGCATTGCTTTTTTATAGAACACGTACGGCGTTTTGGCGAGTTCCAATCAAATATCATTAATTAGGCAATCTTAGACTTTGAGAAAATGGTAAGAAAAATATGTACCAAGTATGCCTTATATTCGTGAATTAATTGAATATCATACACAAAAACATTAAACGTGGCCGTAAAATTTATACAGAGAGGTAAATTCTCCTCCTAAGGAGGAGTGCACCTATTGCGGCTTGTTAGAAGAGTTTGTGGGCGTATAATGGATGGAGTGTCTAAGCCAACCCACCACTTGGAAGATACAATCACTACAAGGATATGAGGCTATAGCGACACCCATTAGCAGACAAATAGCGGCGTTGCTATTAGCGTTGCCAAATAGCGATGGTACCTAGAGGAGAGAAACCCAGGCTGAAATCCAAGTGCGTCATGTTTTACGCATTCACGAAAGAGAGAGTGAGAGGGAGAGCAAATATCTTACCGAGAGGGAGACAAAGAGGGAAAGAAGGAGAAAGAAGGCTTCTGACCGCCACCGCCGCCACCATCACCACCGCCATGTTCACGAAGAAGAGGAGGAGGTGTACGGAGGGCGAAGACGAGCTGCCGTCGCGAAGAGAAGCCACCAAACCCTTCTTCGAGCCTTTACGGTGAGTGCATTGTCCATTCTTGCTTTGCTTTTGTGTTTTCTCTCTCTCTTTTACTTGTTTTTAGTATAATTCATATGTATTGAGAGAGGGAAAGGAAATGAGAGAGAAAGAGAGGGAGAGGGAGAGGGAGAGGGAGAGGGAGGGAGAGGAAATGAGAGAGGGAGGAAATGGGAAAGGAAGAGGGAGGGAGAGGGAGAGGGAGGGAGAGAGAAAGAGAAGGGGAGGGAGAGGAAATAAGAGAGGGAGAGGGAGACATTAAACATAATTGGGAAATGAGAGAGAGACAGGGAGAGGGACAGGGAGAGGGAGGGAGACATTAAACATAATAGGGAATTGAGAGAGGGAGAGGGAGAGGGAGAGGGAGAGAGAGGGAAACATTGAAAGAGAGAAAGAGAGGGAGAGGGAGAGGGAGAGGGAGAGGGAGAGAGAGGGAAACATTGAAAGAGAGAAAGAGAGGGAGAGGGAGAGGGAGAGGGAGGGAGAGAGAAAGAGAGGGGGAGGGAGAGGAAAAGAGAGAAAAAACATTAAACAAAATAGGGCAAGAGAGAAACAGAGGGAGAGGGTGAGGGAGGGAGAAGAAATGAGAGAGGGAGAGGAAGAGATCAAAAGGAAATGAGAGAGGGAGAGGAGAGAGAAAAAAATGAGAGAAGGAGAGGAGAGAGAAAAAGAGAGAAAAGATGTTAAACATAATAGGGAAAGAGAGATTAAAGAGAGGGTGAGGGTGAGGGTGAGGGTGAGGGAGAGAGAGGAAATGAGAGAGGGAGAGGAAGAGAGAAAAGGAAATGACAGAGGGAGAGGAGAGAGAAAAAGAAATGAGAGAGGGAGAGAGGAGTGAAAAAGAGAGAAAAAACATTAAGAGAAAGAGAGAGAAAAAAAGAGAGAAAGAGAGAAAAAAATGAGAGAGGGATAAAAAATGAGAGAAAGAGAGAAAAAATGAGAGAGAGAGAGAGAGGAGAGAGAAAAAGAGAGAAAAAACATTAAACCTGATAGAAAAAGAGAGAAAGAGAGGGAGAGGGTGAGGGAGGGAGCGTATATGAGAGAAGGAGAGAAAGAGGAGAGAGAAAAAAATGAGAGAGGGAGAGGAGAGAGTAAAAATGAGAGAGGGAGAGGAGAGAGAAAAAGAGAGAAAAAACCCATATACCTAATAGGGAAAGATAGAAAGAGAGGGTGAGGGTGAGGGAGGGAGAGGAAACGAGAGAGGGAGGGAAAGAGAGGGAGAGGGTGAGGCAGGGAGAGGAAATGAGAGAGGGAGAGGAAGAGAGAAAAGGAAATGAGAGAGGGAGAGGAGAGAGAAAATACACTAAACATAATAGAAAAAGAGAGAAAGAGAGGGAGAGGGTGAGGGAGGGAGAGGAAATGAGAGAGGGAGTGAAAAAGAGAAAATGAAATGGGAGAGGGAGAGGAGGGAAAAAAAATGAGAGGGAGAGAGAGAAAAAGAGAGAAAAAACATTAAACCTGATAGGGAAAGAGAGAAAGAGAGGGAGAGGGTGAGGGAGGGAGAGGAAATGAGAGAGGGAGACAAAGAGAGAAAAGGAAATTAATTGTTGTTGTTTGTTGCAATAGTAGCAATAGTAGTTTTTTTTTCTTTTTTTGTTTATTGTTATTTAGTTTTCTTGTTTTTTGTTGTAGTAGTAGTAGTAGTAATAGTAGTTTTTTCTTCTTTTTTTATTTATTGTAATACTAGTAGTAGTTGTTGTTGTTGTTTTTTTTTTTCTTATTTTCTTGTTTATTATAGTGGTCGTAGTCGTGGTAGTGGTAGTGGTAGTGGTAGTGGTAGTGGTAGTGGTAGTGGTAGTGGTAGTGGTAGTCGTGGTTGTGGTCGTGGTGGTAGTTGTGATCATGGTCGTAGTTGTGGTCGTCGTAGTTGTGGTCATGGTCATGGTCGTTGTCGTGGTGGTGGTGGTGGTCATAGTCGTGGTTGTGGTCGTAGTCGTAGTCGTGGTTGTGGTTGTGGTCATCATGGTCGTAGTCGTAGTCATAGTCGTGGTCGTGGCTGTGGTCGTAGTCGTCGTGGTCCTAGTCGTGGTCGTGGTCATGTTCATGATCGTGGTCGTGGTCGTGGTCGTGGTCGTGGTCATAGTCATAGTCATAGTCGTGGTCATGGTCATCGTAGTTGTAGTCCTAGTCATGGTTATGGTCGTGGTCGTGGTCATGGTCATAGTCGTGGTCGTGGTCTTCATTGTAGTCATAGCCATGATTATTAAAGAAAATGAGAGAGGGGGAGGAAGAGAAAAAAGAATAAGTAACGAGAGAGAGGGAATAAATATACAACATAATAAAGAAAGAGAAAAAGAGAGAGAGATGGAAGGAGAGGTGATAGTGAATGGATAAAAACCAAAGAGAGAGTGGTGGTGAGGTCCGGTGCAACACCACAAGATGGGAAACACTCCGACATATATATGTTAATCTATGGGTGCGTAGGTGCAGACTTTACATACATTAATTTTTGCTGAGTTACAAGAGAAAAAATCCCTTCTCAAACAAATTAATAAAGAAAAAAAAAAGATAACAAAAATAAATTGTTTGTTGTAATGTAGAAAAAATGGAAAACGATGAAGGTCTTGTTGTTCTCAAGATTGCGATGCGTATCTTAATCAGCGTATCCCATGTCCTTGCTCTCAATGCAAGCTGGCAATTAGACAAAAATGCCGATTGTCTATAGAACACGTACGACGCTTCGGCGAGTTTCAATCTGAGATCATTGATTAGACAATTGTGGATTTTCAGCAAACGGTAAGAAAAGTTAATATCAATCATGCATTATACTCACAGGCTAATTGAATACCGTATACAAGAAGATTGGGTGTGGCTGGCAAATTTTCTATCCAGGGAGGTGACGTCTCGTCCCAAGGAGGAGTGCACCCTTTGCAGCCAATTAGAAGAGTTTGTGGGTGTGCGATGGATGGAGTGCCTGAGCCAATCCGCCACTTGGAAGGTACTATCTAATCTACCGTCAATACTAGAGGAGACAAGCAGCCTTCCAGACCTACCTACAACCTTCGAGCTTGAGATCGAGGCAATGATCGATGCATTGATTCCCATGGATGTCGAGAGTTCTAATCTGCTTAGAGAGGAAGCATCCATACCATTATATGATGGGTGCCAAGTATCTCGCCTGAAGACAATGCTTGCACTCCTAAGTGTGCAAGCAAAATACAGGTGGAGCGATGCGAGTGTGACCGACTTGTTCAGGTACCTTGTACTTACACTTCGTTGATTTCTTTTCGGCACTATCATTAAAAATATTTGTGCTTTTTCAAGGTATTTTATGATTTGTTTTAGGTTATTGAAATATCATATATTACCACCTGCAAATACCATGCCTGAGTCTCGTGATGATGCACGACATGTTTTACGAAAGCTTGGCATGGACTACAATAGCATCCATGCATGTATCAACGATTGCATACTGTTTTCAGGAGAATACGAGACTATGGAGACATGTCCAAAGTGTGGTGCTCACAGGTATCGACAGGACTTGCAAGGCCAAACCATCCCTCAAAAATTTCTTAGACATTTTTCGCTTATTCTCCGCATAAACCACATGTTCCATACATTCGGCATGGCGAGCTTTACAATGCAGCATGCGCAGAATAGGTCCACTGATGGAGTTCAACGAATATCAGCAGATTCAGGCGCATGGAGCCACATTGACTCTACCTTTCCAAGCTTTGTTCGAGAGCCAAGGAATCTTCGACTCAGTCTTGCAATGGATGGCGTGAACCCATTCGGTTTGTGCTCAACTTCTTACAGTGTGTGGCCTATAGTCCTTGTCAACTATAACATTCCTCCATGGCTTTCTATGAAGAAAGGACATCCCATCCTTAGCTTACTCGTCCCCGGCTACAAAGTAAAAAATATGGACGTGTATCTTCGTCCATTAGGCTTCCATTCTTGTTGGTAATATCTATATTTTATCTCATTCAAGTTTGGTTACCTCAGGTTATCATGCATGTCCATTGTGTGGGCCACAGTTAGACTCCCGAAGGTTACGAACCATGAAGAAGATGGTATATCAAGGACACGCCGCTTTCTTGCCAGAGGCTCATGAACTCAATAAAGGTTTTCTTGGACGACCTCCAACATGTATGAATGCTACAAGCTGGTACGAGTTGAAAATTGTCCATGTGGAGTCACATCCAAATGGAATGCGGTGGTTCTCAGTTTTCTAAGAGTTGCCATATTGGACCCATTTATAGATCAACCATGTTGGATCCCATGCATATTTTCAAGAATGTGGGCAGCTTGCTATGGGACCACATCACAGGAAATAGAGACACTATAGGGGCACGGATGGATTTGAAGGAGGTAGGCAAGATGCAGGCACTTTGGCAGTAGTCGAGTGTAGCTACCTCGCGCTCCTTGGTTTTTGTCCACTAAAGAAGAGTGCATTGTGAAGCAAGTAGTCAAGTGACGGGTATGATGCATTCTCTCAGGTTTGCATTTTCCAAAGATGACAAATTATCAGGGCTAAAATCCCATGACTAGCATAAGATATGTCAGGTTTGTACTACGAATGGATTGTAATTGGCGTGCACATTTTGCTATTTAGAGTGTAGCCATTGTTCATAATGCTTTCTCATTTGTAGCAGTTTGTACTACCGATCGCAATCGCAGGATGCCTTACTTCTATATAGGGGGCCATTTACAAGTTGTCGACTTTGTTGCAATGGATCTCACAGAAGGAGATTAAGACGTCCTCTATTGAATCCGCGAGGTGGGGAGCAGTGGAGACTGTCTCTCTCTTTAAGAAATACCTACCTACCAGCATGCTCACGATACAAATCCGCCTTCTTGTGCATCTTGTAGATGAAGTGGAGATTGCTGGACCAGTCCATACGCAATGGATGTTCTTCTTAGAGTGCTTCATGAAAACCTTGAAAGGCTTTGTGTGACAACAAGCTCAGCCAGAAGGTAGCATGGCTGAAGGTTGGTTGGTGTTTGAGGAGCTAGTGCATATTTCACAATGGCTACCAATGGTGGATCTAGACAACAAAATGCTATGGTCGCTGAAGGATGATGATAGACTGACCAGAGATGTGGTGGTTGGAAATGGGGTAAATAAAATAATGGATGTTGCAATGGAGGAGAAGGTGAATCGCTTTTGTATGTTGCACCATGCCTCTATGGAGACGTGGCTCGCCAGGTACCAAATCGCTAGGCAAGATTGAGAGGAAGCGCGATTTGAATTTCGACGTAGTACGCGCCATTGATCGATTCGATATCCCCAGGGCATAGAGGAGATGCCGCAGTTCATGTCAATACGATGGTTGCATGGAGCTTTGACCGCATCGTCTCGCGAAGGGGTGGAGGTCTCAATCGAGGAGTGGGAATTCTCAAGGGGATGTAGTCAAAAGGTGATGATGTGTTTAGGATTTGTCGTATCTATATTTTATATGCGAGTGTTTCAATGTACAGTATAAAATATATAGTGCAACGTGGTCACGCGGACAACATTTTTGCGTGGAGCGTATTGACAAAATGCGCTCCACAATGGACTGTGGTATCATAGCAAGGTTCGAGCAGGAGAGCCGATGACGAGCAACAGATCCAAACATGGTTATAGATGAGAAGGAGTATTTTGGGAACTTGCAAAGTATTGTTACGGTGGATTACCGTAGCTTCTCCATAATACTATTCAATCTGTAGTGATTCAAAGTGGTGCTTGAAGGAGCTGGAGCAACAGTTCGACGAGATCCATCTGGATTTCTCGAAATAGATTTCGAAAAAAAAAGGACGGATTTACATGACACCTTTGTGTTGCCAGCCCATTGTGAACAGGTGCATGAACTCATTTGTTTGTTAATTGTATTACAACATGGTACATGTCACAATAGTTTAATCTCTCTTGTACGTGTTTGTGAACAGGTAGTCTTCTATCCAAACCCCCGACAACCTCGATGATGGTATGTTATACCTTTAGCTTCCCGAAGTGTGAGAGTATATGATCAAAGCGATGTTTCGAGCATAGATGAGGACAATATGCAAATAGAGGGGTCGATATTGCAAGAGGTAGAGGCCACCGAAATCTTGGAGCATGTAGAGGAGCTAGCATCGGCTAACAATGATGGAAATACAGGAGTCCAAGATTTCTTTGAGAACGAGGTGGACTCGTCCTTTTGTGCTGACATGTCTATTGACCTTCCAGTATATGCGGAGTTGTGTCAGGAGATTGGCATGGAACCATAGGATACTTCATACTTCGAGCATCCACTTACTCAATTCGTTGACTAATCGCTTATAAGGGTACATAAGATATGCATTTTAAGTGAGATCATTTTTTTAGGATTTATAATACCGTGCTTTGTATGATTTAAATTGATTATGCTAACATCATTTTTTGTCTGTGCAGATGACCTTTTCAGGATGAGTTGAGGGATGAGCGATAAGGAGCATGATATCTTCACATGCATGTCTCTAGATTAGATGCTGAGATTGAGAGAAATGGCGGACTAGGAGCTGTCTCGGACATCTTGAGGCCGCTCTACTGGATCTACTTCGGCGCAATCAGATGCTTCAGCTTCGAGCAAATGACGTCAACGCTCCAGACTTGGGCTAGAGGGAGGGAGTGCTTCAGGGTTAGGGGGATGCTCTAGAGATACAGAGGTAATGAGCCTGCGGTCAGCATGGGATAGAGGTGCGACTCCTCGCTCTCGTGGCCATTCAAGGGAGCATGGCTCAGGTGGTTGCTGTGGAGGCACGGACGTAGTGTCTCCCTCTTATCGTTCTGTTGGAGTTGCGTCACCTCCACTATTTGTTACACTTGTGGGAATGTCTACTCCAGTTACTCGGGCTTTTGCTCAGCCATTTGCAGGTGGCACCCCTATGGGTGCTACACCGATAGATACTACCCCGGTTGATGCACCAAATGTAGAGGGGTCTCCTGGATATGCCCAGGAGTGTGGACACAGGTGGGAGAGGACCCATCTTAGGCATACCCCAGAGGGATATGCCTATCTTGTCGATGATAGGTCATAACCCATCATCATGAATAATGAGGACAGGGTGATGGCTCGCATGAGAGAGTTGTGCCAACAAGTTTTTCAGCACAATGTCTTAGATCATTGGAAAAACATATCGAAAGGGAGCAAGGACTACATAGTAGCATCCTTGCATGAGGAGTTCTCGATTCTAGCCACATCAGATAGATTTTCTATGGGTTGGATGATGGACTGCATGCATGCATATATGTCACACAGACGATCGGACGCACACAAGGCACTCAAGAGTGGGGCTGCAAAGCCTGAGTGCCTAGACATGGACGAGGCACGGACTGAGGGAGGAGGCTACAGATTCTCCAGGACGTTGGAGTCAACAACGCAAGGCGGCGAGGGCATGACCAGAGGCTGCAATGGTCCATCATCTTGGGAGTGACGGCCACAGGACATATCTGGAGGACTTTGTAAGTTTTTCTTTTGTTTTGCTTGCTTATTTTTTGCAATATCATTTGTACTGACAATCATGTTTCTAACAGTTAGTATTTTCTTTTCTTTGCAGCACTCCATTACAAATCATGATCTAACCGGCCTTAAGACTCGATATGCAAAGAGGCACGGTCTCACTGCATTGATTGACCGATTGTATAGACGTGGCAGACCTATAAGTCACTCATCTTTCTTGTCTATAGTTACCATGTTTAATTAGAATGCATTATTGTATGGTGGAGTGATGTATAGTTGTTTCTTTTTTTGCAAAGTCCGTTCGATGCTCCTTTGTGGTGGGACGAGCTTTCGAATGGTGAGGATATGTAGCTCGCCCTTGGATCCCTAGAGCTCACACACCCTTCTTTTTTGGTCGCCTAATCTGTGTAGACATTTTCTATGTAGTAGTGAAATCTTGTCATGATTGTACTAGTCACTTTCATTATGCGATGATGCAATTTGGTACATTGATTCAGGGGCATCGAACCACATGACCCCTCATGGTGATTGTTTTACTGATATGGTGGCTCAAAAACATGGCTATGTCTGTATAGGTGATGACACATAGCATAGCATTGAGCATAAAGGCAAAGTGCCTCTTGTGGTTCATGATGGCAGAAAGAAAAATTTGCATGATGTATTGCATGTTCCTTTGATTACGAAGAATTTACTGTCTGTCTGCCAGATGACAGAGCAGAACTTACAGGTTAGATTCAATAAGCATGGCTGCTTTATTGAAGACTTTGGCAATGGATGCAAGTTGATGGCTCGCGGTCACAGGAATGGCAGAATGTTTACTCTTGATGCTACCTTGCCAGAGCTGAATTCAGCTATGTTTGCCCATGGTTCTGGCACTATCAGAGATTTGGAAATTTGGCACAAGAGAGTGGGGCATGTGAATTTGCAAAGGCTGCAAATTATGCAGAAAAAATAGCTTGTTACAGGTTTACCCAAGTTCCAATATTCAGATATTGGTCATGTATGCGATGCTTGCCAGTTTGGTAAGCAGTCAAGGTTGCCATTTGTCAAGCATGTAAGGCAGAGTACACGTCCGTTGCAGTTAGTACACTCTGATGTTTGGGGGCCAGCCCATAATGCATCTATGGGAGGATTGAAGTATTATGTGACATTCATTGATGATTACAGTCGCTATACTTGGGTTTACATTCTGAAGACAAAGGATGAGGTGTTTGCTATTTTTCACCAGTTTAAAAAGTAGGTTGAAAAGAAATTTGATTGCTATATCTCTTGCTTGAGATCAGATAGCGGTGGGAAGTATGTGTCAAATGAGTTTGACAAATTTTTGGCTGAAAATGGCATACGCAGGTAGCTTACCTACAACTACACTCCTCAACAGAATGGGGTAGTTGAAAGAAAGAACAGGGTCTTGATGGAAGTTGCTTGTGCCATGATGAATGAGAAGAAGATGCTGCTCTATTATTGGACTGAGGCTGTTATGACAGCCATGTATATCTTGAATTGGACTCCCACTGCAGGTATTCATGAGATGACACCGTTTGAGAAGCTGTATGGCTATAAGCCGGATGTAAGTCATATGAAAGTCTTTGGTTGTTTTGCTTATATGCATATTCTAGATAAGAAAAGGAAGAAGCTGGATCCAAAAGTGCATAAGTGTGTTTTCATTGGATATTCGCAGGAGAAGAAGGCATACAAATGCTATGATCCTTCTACCATGGAGACCTTGGTGAGCAAGGATGTTATTTTTTATGAGATGGGTTCTTGATATGTATCACCGGCTACAGTGCCATCGGATATGCCTTCCACTCATGTATCCACAATTGATTTGCAGCAGAGCACTGCTATGATAGGCCCTAGTAGTCAGACAATATCCCCATGGACAGGGAGATTGAGGAGCTCACCATCCACCACTGACACCAGTATGCCAGTAAGGGGGAGATATGATGTCTTGGACAGCAAAGGAAAAGAGAAAGTTACTGAGGATGCATATGGTATGACGATACCTAGTAGAATGACTTCTGGATATGAGTCTGCTGATACTTTAGACAATGAACTTGGTATTCTGACTGTCTATACGCTTGGAACAAGGCAGAGGAGGTACATTCCTCCTCATGGGAGGGGGAATCGAGTAGTGCACCACAGCCTAGACGCTCACAGAGGGTCAAATACCCTATTGACAGGTTGACATATAGTGGCTACTCTGCAAATCATTATGCTTATATGAAAAAAGTGATGGAGATCAAAGAACCAGGTGCATATGTTGAAGCAGTGGAAGATGAGAATTGGTGTGCAGCTATGGATGAAGAAATGAATGCCTTGGCTGAAAATAAGACATGGGATCTTGTGCCACTACCTGAAGGAAAAAAGACCATTGGCTGCAAATGGGTCTACAAAATCAAATGCAAGTCGGATGGCAATGTGGAAAGGTACAAAGCCAGGATGGTTGCTAAGGGGTATGCCTAACAATATGGACTTGATTATGAGGAAACATTCAGCCCTGTTGCCAAGATGGCAACCATGCGCACTGTGATTGCTTTGGCTGCTGCTAGAGGCTGGAAATTACAACAGATGGATGTGAAGAATGCCTTTCTTAATGGTGACTTAGCAGAGGATGTCTATATGCTTCAGCCAGAAGGGTATGTTCACCTTGATTTTCAGCATTATGTATGCAAGCTAAAAAAGGCATTATACGGGCTGAAGCAGGCTCCGAGAGCTTGGCATGCTAGGATCAGTAAGTACTTGCAGAGATTGGGATCTACTGTTGGTAGGGATGATCACAGTCTATTTACAAAGAAGACTATGGCTTGGTAGTGCTGGTCATATATGTTGATGATTTGATAATCACTAGTGATGATGACATGAGCATACAATATGTAATGAAGATGCTGATATCTGAATTTGACATGAAAGATCTCGGTGAATTAAAGTACTTTTTGGGTATTGAGGTAATCAAGGCTGGAAATAGTTTATGGCTGATGCAGAAACATTATGCCATGGAAATGCTGAAAAAGTATGGCATGGCTGAATGCAAACCATTGGATACACCCCTTGATCAGAATGTCAAGCTGGACATCAGCACTGGAGCTGAAATTCATGATGTGACTATATACAGGCAGATGGTTGGAAGTTTGATCTACTTGACCACCATCACTAGGCCATATTTGAATTATGCAGTTGGGCTCATAAGTCAATTTATGCAGAAGCCCAGAAAGCCACATTTGGATGCTATTAGGCGGATTATGAGATATGTTAAGTCCATTGTATATTATGGGTTGTTCTATATGAGAGATAAGCCCTTGAAACTGGTTGGATACACAGATGCGGATTGGGCAGGATGCTCATATGATCACAAATCTACAAGTGGTTATGCTTTTGGCTTTGGAAGTGGCATGATCAGCTGGAGTAGCAAGAAGCAACCAATGGTTGCATTGTCTAGTACTAAGGTAGAGTATAGGGGTGTTGCATTGGCAGCATGCAAGATTTCATGGCTGCTCAAGCTTATGGCTGATTTGGATATTTAAGTGAATGCTCCAGTGACCTTATTATGCAAAAATCTCAATAGTGTACTCCTGGCAACAAATCTAGTATACCATGCCAGGACAAAACACATAGAGATACACTACCATTTTATCAGAGAGATGGTTCTTGTAGGGATAATAGATCTTATGCATGTGGAGACTAATGAACAGGTTGCAGATATCTTTACCAAGTCTTTGTGTAAAGATAAGTTTAGTAGTTTCAGACAGCTACTTGGAGTTCATCAGATGATTTGAGCTTGAGGGGGAGTGTTAGAATATCAAGCTCCCATTATTCTCCTGTCAGTATGTATGACTGACATTAGATATGTCCAGGTGTATCAGCAAGTGTGGAACATTAAATAAGTCAATGGTATTAGACCCAGTGTGAATGGTCCTACGGACCTTAGTACTATTGTATACAATTATGTTATGTGTGTGGTCTATGAGATAATGAAAGAAGTAGAGAGCACTCGACTCTTCACTCTTGTCTTTGTCTCTAAATCATAACAAGAAGACTCTGGCCTAATGATGAAGAAAAGTTTCATTGATTGGGTTCAGAAATCCAACAAAGATTTAGCTGTAATAGCTTTATACCATGAGTTTGAAAGTAAATTTGGACAACTTGATGCTGAAGACCAACAAAGTATGGAGGGTCAGAAGATTGAATTATTCCTTAAGGCTGCAGATCCCATTCTGCAAGAGAAGCTTGTTGATCGTCTGGAAGATACTACCTCTGAATCACGAGTCAAGACTACATGGATAGATATTACTGATGCAGTTAACATGATTTCTCGAAGAGAGTGTATGCGACTAAGATTGGGCTCTACTTCAACTTCAACAACTCCATTGATGGAGCTTCTTCCACCTTCAAAATCCCCTATTCCGTTGACTAATCAGCCAACTCTTTCTTCTTCTGTTTCTTCTAAAAATTATGTCATGGATGAACTCATTAAAAGCATGTGTGACCTTCATCTAAATCTTACAAAAATTAGTTCCAAGGTAGAGAAGGTGGATGTCAAAGTTAAAGAACGAGGACGATCATCAGCTCAAAGACCCATGAGAGAAGGCTTTAAGAGGCATTGTATTTGGTGTGATAGCCAACAACATGACAAGAGGGAGTGTTCTGCCTTCCCTAAGGTTGAAGCAGAGAAGATCGTCTTTTGAAAAGATGGAAAATTTCATGCAGCTGAAACTGGTCTTCCACTGGAGCGAAATTTTAGCAATGGTGGAATGAAGAAAATATTAGAAGATTTAGATGTAAAGAATGCCTATGCAGCAATTGATGCAACTACCTATGGGCTACAAATTGAACCAACTAAATCAAATTTGAAAGCATGTAAAGCTAATGTGCAATCTAAAGTATGGATGTAGACACTAGATCAAATGGAATGTGGTAAAGCAGCCAAAGAATATTTGGCTAATGCCAATCAGTGCATTCGAGGAATAACTGGTTGGAAAGAACCAGTAGATTTTTTTTCAGCCTTTGCATATTTGGCTGACGTCAATCATAAAGAAGTCTTGATTGAATCAAAGAGAAGAAGAGAAGATGAACCAGGGCCTTCCTCTTCTGGCCTCCGAAATGGATAACTAAAAGAACTTGTGAACAACCAAAGCTTGCTGAAAATATAACCCCAGATCAAGAGATGTAAGATGCACCACAAATAAAGAAGACCGAAGGAAAGAAGAAAGGCAAGCATCCAAGCTACAAATTGCAGTTTGACATAGAATCTGCAACCGATCTCGAACAAATCCTAGAAAAATGAAATTTGGGAAGCAAAATTGAATTCATCTTAGGCAAAATTCTTGGAATTGCCAAATGTGAAATCCATGATGTAATTATTAATGTAATCAAAAGGAAGAGACAATATGTTTGTGATGAAGCTGAAGAAATAGTGCATGTTTTTTTGCAAGTTCTTCGATTTTTTGTGCAGAATGAAGAGAAGCTGACTTCACAAGGAATTCAACTTGAAGAAGTTAAAGAATTAATTGCAGAAATTGAAGCTGAAGATAAAGAAAGCATGAATGGAAAAATTAAAGAAGTGAAAGCTAAAAATGTAATGGTTGGCTAGTCCAAACCCATTAGGTAGCCCACCTCTCAAAAAGAAGGCCATCTACAGCACATGCATGAGGAGGAAGAGACTCGGTTCATTCTAAGTAGTCACTACTCCCGTACACATTGAGCAAGAGCAACAACGAAGATAGTCATAAAAATTAGAGAAAAAGAAACACCATGTATTGTTCTCTTAGACCATGGCTCAGAGATAAATGTCATGGCAAAGGAGTCTCTATGAAAGTGGGGGATGGCCCATAGATGTTGATCCAAGTTGGTGAATGAGAGCTGCAAAAAACTCTTTTGGAGAGTTATATGTTGCATGTCCTAATGTGTGAGATATATACAATTTTCACTTTTTTGTTCAAGAATCTTGTACCTTACATTTCTAAAGCCCTCTTGGAAACAAAAGCTCTTGATGATGGTTCTTCCTATGCTCGAATCCGAAGCAAGGATAATGAACGAGCTATCTAATTTCTTACTGTGTGTGTTAACCATTATCAAAACAGAGATCGACTGTGAGATTATCATATGCCCCCTAATGATCGAGAATTCAAGGGTTTTTGGGCTACACTGCTGTAAAAGGAGGCTATGGCAGTGCGTCATGTAAAAAGATTGAGCCTCACTATGCTACAGAAACTGTGTCTCTAGCAAATCTGTATGTATGTACAGCCAATAGTATGGGTTGTTATAAGTCTCTTCTAGCCATGACTAAAGCTGAAAGAATATATTTATGTCATGTAAAATGGGAGCTGAAAACTTATGACATGATGGCTGAAAATGAAGATATTTCAAACATTATGCAGGCAAAACTGAGAGAGGCAGCATACACCATGGATGGAGAAGGGGAAGTGGTGTTCAAAGCTTCCACATAAAGGGACTAATCAAGCCATGCATCTACACCTAGCTGTAGTCCACCTGACATGTAAGTGCTTCTTCTTCTATGCTTTGACAAAACTAGAAGTGTTGAGTGTTGAAATGACTTGTTTTTTGGCTGATTTTTGTTGTTTTTAAGAGCTGAATGGTTGATTTTATGAGATGATTGATTGGTTTGGAAGTGGTTTGAGAGTGTTTTGGATGATATTTATTGTGTTTGGAAGTTCATGATGATTTTCAGTGGAGATATGATGTTCTAATAGGTTCTGATTGGTTCTGTATAGCTTTTGTTTTGTTCTGATTGTCTTCTGTAAGGAGGGATGGATTGATGATTGATGAAGATTGAGATCTTGTGAAAGCTTATTGAATAGTTTTTTAGAGTTTGGAATGGTTTAAGTATGAGTTATGAGGTTTTGATGACCTTCTGTAGGTCTTCTGTAGAGCTTCTGTCTCTATTCTATTCTGTACTGTAGCTGTTCTGGTACTGTACTGTGACTGTTCTGTAGACTATTCTGTATGCTTCTGTATGTGTTCTGTTGGATGAGAGTGTAGCTTGGGAAAGTTTTCTAGCCTTGGAAAGAGGTGAATACAAGTGCAAAAGAGCTAAAAGAAGTGAAAGAAGTAGCTGCTGAAGACTCAAGTAAAGACTGAAGTGAAGTGACAGTAGTGAGCTATGAAAGGATACTGTAGTGGCTCTGGTGACTCTTCATATCAGACATACCTCTTGGGAGGGGTATCCACGACCTAAGAAGGATTATTGAGAGTGATTTTGAGAGATTGTAGTGAGGAGATGATGCATTATTGATGGAGAGAGAGAGAGAGAGAGTCAGAGATAGCCAATTCTACTAAAATAGAGTGATTGTATGTGAGAGATTGAGAGAGAAGACTATGAAGATATTGAAGATGAATACTATGTGATGTATTTCCATTCAAAGATGGTGTATTCCTTTGCTTTCTTTGTTATATTGATGGATTTTATGAAGATATTGAAGAATATGGTTGATTCTATCAAATCCGTGGGAGATCTATAGGATGCTGCATGAAGATTTGTTGTGCCTTGTGTTCTTTTCTTCATTGTGATCATATAAAACCTAATAAACAAGCTTGTTGATGTTACAAGATAGATTTTCTTGCAAGAGAATTCCCTTTTTCTTGGTGTTCCTCTTGGGGCTCCATGTTTTTGGTGCGCAGCCGGGGAACCTTGCCATCAACAAGCACCTGAGGAGGCTGAAAATGAAGAAAATGGCATTGCCAAGAAGAGAAGAATTCAATGGATGTTTGTAAAGTTCCTTCTTCCATTGAAGAGTTGGAATTTCTCATAATTAAAGCCACTTTCCACAAGAAGTTCATCCCACAATGGCGGAAACACATCACTATCATGATGCATGCTCTATGTGGTGGACAGTTTCCTCTTCCTGTTAAAGCAGCAGAAACATGCATCTTGGTGGCAAACTATTTGGGAATAAACTGAAGAGCAGAAACGGAGAGAATGACCATCCATGGAAGATTTGGCATTCATTGAGAAGTTTCCAGACATCATCAAGTGGGAGATTGTGAAGAAGCTTCAGGAGTCTTGGTCTGTAGAGGTTCACAAAGACAAAAAGGAAAAGAGTTGGAATTTGTTCATGGATGCTCAATAGCAAGATACATGGGATGCTTGGTGTACTGATAATCTTTTGTTTGCTCAATTAGCAACCCACTGGAAGCTGGTAGACAGAGTGTTCTTCACAACATACACTGTTGAAACCATCAGAAGCTAGCATTACTATGATGATGGCACCACTACAATGCTCAAACGTATGCATTTTGACACCTTCAGAACCGAATACCTTCCTCTGTGCAGTGGCATGAAAGCAGAATTCAGAGACATTGAAAATGAAAAAGTAGAAGAAATGTTGGCAAGACAGTCCTCCAGAGATTGAAGCCTTCTATTAACCCTCTATGGAGCACTAACAACATAGTGGAGCCAACCCCCTGATGAATGACGCAATAAAGAGGCAAGTGTTAGAACGAGTCCAGAGGTACATGAGAAGAGAGAAAGCAAAAAACAAAGCTGAGAACGAGCTCGCAGCAGAAGCCGCCTTTGATGCCCTTGCAGAACTCTTTACAGAAGTCCCAATGGCACATCAAGCCCTTCCTCCTCCTGCTGGAGGTCCACTTCCAAGCCAGATCCGTCCTAGAAATATTGATGATAGGCCAGCGAATGTAGTTCCATTGCCAGTTTTTAAGGGAGAGTACAATGAAGACCCCGATCTTCATGTAACAGAGTTTATGGTAGCATGTGTGGCTAACAATGGCAGAACCCCTGAGCATTGGTTAGCAATATTTCCCGCCACTTTCAAGGGCGCGGCGTTTCAGTGGTATGAGAGACAAGCAGCAAGAACTTTTGGCACATGGGATGACCTGAAGTTGGCCTTCCTCACTAAATTCAGGCGTGAAGGTTTTGAAGAGCGGATGCGAGAGGAATTTATGAACCTAAGTCAGTCCTCTGGAGAAAGAGTAGAAGCTTATGTCTCACGAATGGAATCTATCCTGAAGAGATGGACTAACCATAATCTAGATGATGGCATTCAGAAGGGGATGTTTCTCAGAGGATTACAACCAGAAGTCCGTAAGGTTTTGGAGCTGCAAAGACCAGCCACACTGAAAGCTGCAACAGAAGGTGCAAGACTGTACGATGAAGTGGAAGCTAGATTAGCGATGAATCCAGGAAGAGGAGCCCTACCTCCTCTGATGCCTGGAATGATGTTACCCACCAAATGCAGTCCCAGGGACTGTCCCCTATCCCTACCAACAGATGCCCCCAGTATCACAGTATAGTGCACCAAATCCATAGTGGCCACAATCAATGCCTCAAATGATAGTTCAACCACAACAACAATGGTTCCAACCAATTTCCCCAATGCCAAATCAGCAGAGCAATAGTGGAACCCTACCAACTAGAGCCAATAGCCAACAGTTCAAACAGGAGCTCTGAATCAAAACCAGAACAGAGATCCCTTTGCACACAGCCCAACATGTTTATGCAGTGATTACAGATACTCCTCAAAATCCTATTGCCAGTACCTCAGGAGGAGAAAGCTTGAAGGATTACTTATCCAACTCAGCTGCAAATATCAAAAAGGAGTTGATGGATGTGATTACAGAGCAGCTACAGACGCTGAAAGTGAATATTGCTAGCATATCCAATGTGGCAGGAGCAGGAAGAGATGTGATGCGATCAAATACTTGGTGTGATAAGTGTCATCAAGCAGGCCATTTAGCCACTGAATGCACACGAAAACCAACCATTCCTCGAGCTTTCTGTTCCTACTGTTTGCAAGTTTTCTTAGTTGGAATACTACTTGTACTAATAACCTTATTTCTAACAATGCTATTTTATTTTCCTTGTAGCACTCAATCATAAACCACGATCCTACAACTTTGGAGACTCAGTATGCACAGAGATAGGGTCTCACTACACTCATGGATAGATTATATGTGTATGGTGGCCTAGTAAGTAATGCCTCTTTCTTGTTTTCAGTCATTAGTTTTTTTTTTTGGTGATATATTATGTATTGCGGATTAATATTTGTTTCTTTATATTGCAAAGTCTGTTCAACACTCCATTGCATTGGGATAAGCTCTCGAATAGTGAGGAGCTTCGATTTGTGGAGTACACATCCTTTCCTTATTTGGCCCTATGATCCATACATACTCTCTCTATGAAGCTTTCCTTGGATGTATTTCTCATCCTTTGTATAGGCTTGCATTTTGTGATATTTATAGATACTTTTTTCTATTTGTTTTGGACTCTCCTCTCCATCATTTCATGTAGTCCTATGAGTTGTCATCATGAGTACTATATTTATTTGAATATTGAATCAATCACTCTCTTTTTTCGATGTCTCATGATGTATGTGTTTCAATGACGATTGTGTACTCAATTTATAATTGTTTTATGGAACATTGTTCAGTACATGAAACTAGAAGGGTGGTAGGGCATGAACATGCCCTATCACCTACTTTTTTTCTCTATAATGGTTTCTTTTAGTATTCTAAATTTACACTTACACATGTTGCTACTTCCATCAATAAATGCATAGGAAAGCCTCGCTATTTGCATCATTATTTGAGACAGATCTTTAGATATGTATATACTGACATTTTTAGTGATAACAGGGGTAATGTTTTTTATAAATATTTTTGTCTCTTTAGACGTCGATATATGGCTTGTATATTATAGTGTTTTTTGGGATTTACTCTTTCTTTGAGCATGCAGTTTTACTATATATGGATTATTACTCTTTATATCATAAGACAAACACTAACATTAAATTATATCCTCTTCTTTATTATTAATCCTAGGGATTGAAGTCATAAATATATGTATGTATCACGTGGGTTTACCATAAGGAATTTTAAAAATATTATTTTTACACTTTTTTTTACATATAGAAGGATCGCATATAAAGGGGCTACTTATAGATTGAATAGAAAATGGTTCTATTTTATTAAGGAAAAATTCATAGATAAGGATATTTATAAATAGGCCTTGAATGCACGTGATATAGAGGGTATACATATAGTGAATTACCCAAGTTCTAAATCCATAATCTATGCTCACAAAAAGCTTATGCATGGTCCATACATTCTAATCTCTATGTATGTGTATGTGTGTGTGTGTTACCAAATACATGATTTTTTCACTACTAATTCTCTTTTATAGGTTCTCAATAGGCTATGCCATTCATTTTCTTAGATAAATCATAGCAATAGATGAGTGTTAGTGTGGATTAAATGAATGTAGTGTCACTCTCCCCTCTTGCGCCATAAATTAGCTAGGCCCGAACCAAAGCTTACTAGCAACTCTAATGCCATCACCAAACTTCATTGTTGACATCGTCCAGACTAGAAATACCAATGGGAAAAGTTCTCTCAAAACTCCAATTTACCTATGTGCCAAAATTCTTTAGATGAAACTCATCTACTTAATGGATGGAAATTTTACTAGATGAGGATTGCATAAGTGTTGAAGAAGGCTTTTATACTTCTCATCCATTGAATTGAGTTTCCTTACATCTTTTATTACTAAAAACTTTGTTTTAATGAATAGAGATAGTATTTGCTCTTAAAACTATCAACTTTATTAGTTTGTTGATAGCCCGTGATTACAAAGTAATTGTGAGGACAATTTTTTCTGTTTTGTAGTTATTTTCAATGATTCTATATTTACATTTAGTCTCGTAAAAATATAAGTTTAGTGATAGGAGCTACCATGATCCAAGTTATATAGTCATTAAAAAATGAGGCAGCTCTAGGTAGAGTAAGGTACACTAGGGGGAGAGTAGTTGGTCATTGTGGAGAGGTATTTGTGCTTGCACATACTTGTTGAAGGGAGATGTAAATATATTATCACTAATGAAACTTTTCACATTACAAAACAAAATGGAAATGTCATCATACTTATATATGTCTTTTTACCAATCCTATGTCAAGTGATTTGCCCATGTTGAGTTGAAAAACCTATTATTTGTGCTTTGACACATGCAAGGAAGTGTAATAAAGTGATAGAAAGTCCTATTAGAGCTTACTCCTTGCTTGCAAACTTGTAATTTACACAGCTTGATGAAGAGAGAGATGCCAAAAAAGATAGTGAAGAAAATAAGAAAAGTTTTGGATAGGATTTTAGATTATGTGCATCTATATGCTAGAACTTAATGAGCAATTTTCAAGAATGTTTAAAAAACTATTTGATTGTTTTAGCCACAATGCTATAGAAAATCCAAAAATTGGAGAGATATTAAAGCTTGCCAACTATGCTTCTCTCTGAAGCATTGCTATACTCTAAGTTTCTATATTCTCAAACTCTAAAGAAGGATGTACAATCACAAAATTCACGAGGTATTGTAGACTCATGTATATTGTACTATTTTTTCAAAATTTAATACACAACTTGTATATGTGATAGTAATAGATAATACTTGAGTAAGTTATTTTTCATGATTCAAAGTTTTATTTGGATTTTCTCCTTATCAGGCTACATCATAATTGTATGAGTGCATATAATGCATTACCTACATGTTCGTACATTTCTTACATAGAGAAAGGAACATGGATGTAAATTATCAACATGTGATGTGTCTTTGCATAATGAAGGCCTTGTGAAATCATAGTGTAGTGTTGAGATGCTTGCATGTAATATAGCTCTTCTTGAAATTTTAAATAGTAAATAGGACAATCAAAATTGAAATATTGGAGCAATTAAAATTCAAGAAAAGAAAGGAGCTTGTCTTTAAGAAATGTGTTGAGCTCACGAGCATGTATTTTTTAGGTGAAGAGACTTGCTAGACAAACAAAACTTATTACTTGTGCTTTGTCACATGCAACGAAGCATAATAAAGTGATAGACACTCCTATTAGAGCTTTCTCTTTACTTATACACTTGCAATTTACACAACTTGATGAAGAGAAAGATGCCAAAAAAGATAGTGAAGCAAATGGGAAATGTTTTGGATAGGATGTGATATTATGTGCATCTATATGCTGAACTTAGTGAGTAATTTTCAAGAATGTTTAAAAAATTATTTGATTGTTTTAGCCACAATGCTATAGCAGATTCAAAAATTGGAGAGATAAAGCTTGCCAACTATGCTTCTATCTTAAGCATTGCTATACTCTAAGTTTCTATATTCTCAAACTCTAAAGAAGGATGTGCAATCACAAAATTAAGGAGGTATTGTAGACTCATGTATATTGTTCTATTTTTTAAAAATTTAATACACAACTTGTATATGTGATAGTAATCGATAATGTTTGGAAAATGTAAGTTATTTTTCATCATTCAAAGTTTTATTTGGATTTTCTCCTTATCTAGCTACATCATAATTGTATGAGTGCATATAATGCATTACATACATGTTCGTGCATTTCTTACATAGAGAAAGGAATGTGGATGTAAATTATCAACATGTGATGTGTCTTTGCATAATGAAGGCCTTGTGAAATTGTAGTGTAGTGTTGAGATGCTTGCATGTAATATAGCTCTTCTTAAAATTTTAAAGATAACATGGGACAATCAAAGTTGAAATATTGGAGCAATTAAAATTTAGGAAAAGAAAGGAGCTTGTCTTTAAGAAAAGTGTTGAGATCATGAACATGTATTTTTTAGGTCAAGAGACTTGCTAGACAAACAAAACTTATTATTTGTGCTTTGTCACATGCAAGGAAGCATAATAAAGTGATAGACACTCCTATTAGAGCTTTCTCTTTACTTATACACTTGTAATTTACACAACTTGATGAAGAGAAAGATGCCAAAAAAGATAATGAAGCAAATGTGAAATGTTTTAGATACGATGATGTGAGATTATGTGCATCTATATGCTGAACTTAATGAGTAATTTTCAAGAATGTTAAAAAAATTATTTGATTGTTTTAGCCACAATGCTATAGCGGATCCAAAAATTTGAGAGATAAAGCCTGCCAACTATGCTTCTATCTTAAGCATTGCTATACTCTAAGTTTCTATATTCTACTCTAAAGAAGGATGTGCAATCACAAAATTAAGGAGGTATTGTAGACTCATGTATATTGTACTATTTTTTCAACATTTAATACACAACTTGTATATGTGATAGTAATCGATAATGCTTGGAAAATTTGAGTTTTTTTTCATCATTCAAAGTTTTTGTAACGAGCGGGGAATAGGGGAACATGGCATGGGAACATACCCATCACATTGTCAGTATATGAGGTGTAAGAGGGTATTCTGAGGCATCATAGAATTATCAAGAATCTCTCTTTTCACCTTCACAAGCTTTCATGGCTTCTTCTTCTACTTCTTCTTCTTCCTCCCTTTCCTCTCTTTCTCTCTCTTCTCCCTATCTTTCTCTCTCCTCTTCTTCTTCTCCTACAATCCTATAATATTTTTGTTGAAAAATATTACTAGCCCGCATGAGACTCATGCAAATGACAATTCCAGCATTGAAATTATGGACGGTGCAATCTTTACGCGAAGTATCATGACTCTCCACTGGCAAAAACGGGATCAAGGTTTAAAAACCCCCATAACCGCAAGTGAACATCATCTTGGGAGGAGGTCAAGAGGATAATGTTAGATTTATTGCAATTTTTTAAAATTACCTTCCCCTAGCCGTAGCGTGGCTGAGGGAAGGGGATGGGCTGAAATGGGAATCTGAGGAGGTGGTAGGGAGGATAGCCATGCGAGGCAACACGTGGGAGGGAGCCCTTACCCCCCCTCTTCCTATAAATACCCCCCTCTAAGGGGTGGAGAGGAGGAGAGCTGAGTAATCTGAGTGGAGGGAAGAGAATAGGCTGACAGACCATGAGTAGAGGGAGGTGAGAAGGACAGCTGCGATAGGCTGCTGTTATCGTGAGAGAAGGGGAGATTTCGCCAGGAAGTGGGAGGCTTATTGTAGACGTGTTGCTCTTGAAGACCGTCGTGGTGGGAGAGTGGTGGTCGCCGCCTGTCCAAGCCGTTAGCCACCATCCAAGCCAAGAGCCATCATCAAATCGTCATCTCCAGATCACCACGTGCTGCATCCTAGAAGCTGCTTGTAAGGGGGCTCTCTAAGCCCCCTTTTCCATTGCATCCCTATAAAGTAGTTTTCACCCCTTGGGATTTAAGCCCCCTTTCCCCCCTTGCATCCCCCAGAAGCCACCTTAGCCCGGGTTTTTAAAGGCCCTTCCCGTGGATTCCCCACACAAGTTCATATTAAGATCTTTATTCCCGAAACTTCTATAAAAGGAAGGGAAAGTTCATAATTCCCCATTTCCAAAGCCCAATTCCGCAAGTCAGTACTTCGGACAAGGAAGCCGTACACAAGGAACTTTTAATCGATTCCCATATAGGAAAAAAAGAGAATTCCCCATGGAATTCCCTAGTTGAAAATACAAATAAGTGGGAAAAGTAAAAACTAGGGAAAATTGGACATTTCCTAGTGAGAATAAGTAGCGAATCACATAAGACCTTTCCTATGTAGGAAATATTTCCTACATAGGAAAATACAAAATTTTCTATATAGGGAATAATTCCTATATAGGAAACATTTCATATATAGGAAAAAATTTCTAGAGGTGATTCCTTAGGTACTCTCACTAGGAAATCTCTCATTTTTCCTATTTTTTACATTCCCTACTTATATGTACTTTCAACTAGGGAATTCCGTGGAAATTCTCTTTTTTCCTTATCACTTTATCTACTTTATCCTTCCTCTTAGACATGCTAATATCAAACAAGAAATTGCACAATAAATTTTTAATTAGAAAATTATATAGAGAATGTTATCATTTCTAAGTAAGGATCAATAACATACATCTAATGATCAAAATAGATTAAACAAATTAAGACATCAACATCTACTTCTAGCAACCAAAAGAAAAACGAAAATAATTTTAAAGGAGCATAGAACTAAAAACTAACTAAGCAACATGTGTGTCTTGATTGTTTTATCCCTTAAATCTCCAATATGTTGTAAAGTAATAAATGTTTGTCTACCCTCTTCTCTAAATTTCAACATGGGTGGCCGATAGATATCATCATATGATGGTATACGTATCACTCCTATTGATACTCAAGTGATCAAATATCATTAGTTAGTATAACCATTTCAAAAAATGACTCATTATCAACATAAGAAAGCTAGTAATACCTGATTCTTGGCTTGAAGAAGTGTTAAGGCAAGCAATCTCAATGTCTTCCTTTCTTGCATTGTCTCTTGTGTTATCTTTAGTAACTTGTTTACCTATATATACATAGAATTAACCAAAGCTCATGATAATACAAGGTTATGAAAAATTTCAATAACACAAAAGAAAGTAATTAGATATTTTGTATCAATTTCGGTCACCAAATTTGTACAAGTTTTTGATCCTTAAAGTTGGTACCTACATCTTGACTTGAAGAAACATTATTGCAAGTAACCTCCTGATCTCCCTTTCTTACATTACCTCTTTTCCCACCTTTTGTTGTTCTTTAATCTATATTTATATATATACACACAATTACTCAAAGTTTAAATATATGAATAACTATGAACATTTTTAATTAGACAAAGAGACTAATTAAAGCTAGTTAATCTCAAAATGAATCACCTAATAAAGCAAGATGTAAAATATGTACAAATTTTAATTTTCAAAGTTTAGTAGAAATAAAGACATATACCTGTATCGTGATTTGAAGAGACATTAGGGCCAATGACCTCCTTAGCTTTCATTGTTCCATTATCTATTGTACCATCATTTGTGATTTTGTTACCTTTATGTACACATAATAAACCAAAGTTTAGAAACATAAGAGACATTTGTAAAACATCAAAACACGCATTTGTAAAACATCAAAACATCAAAACACGCATACCTTTTTTGCCCTGTTCTTTACACCATCTGATAGTGATAGTAAATTGAGCAGGTGAAAACAAGGAATTCATTGTTCATACTTTTATGGGCTCACCAACTTCTCCTTCTGGTTTGAAGCATCTTACAGACTTCCTGTTGAATAGTCACTAGTTGCGTGGGCACTGGCACTGGCTCCGGCTTCTCTCTCCACAGAGTCTGCAGATGGTGAAGATGATGATGACTGAGGAGGAGCCACTGAGTATAAATAGGCTGAAAAATGGGGAGCAATAAATGCTGGTCGGCCAGCATTAATGCTGGCCAACTGGTGCATAAAATGCTCCATTGGCATAAAATGCCACACTAGAAAAATACCTAAAATACCTAATAAAAATGCCCAGCCCAGATCAAGCTCAGACTCACACATGAGCTGACAAATACTCTGCTAATACCCTCTCTCAGATCATGGGTGATCTGATACAATATAATAGTACAATGAAAAGGGATCAGAAACTATACAACATAGAACTACCAAGTAGAACCATGGATACCCAAGCAATGGGTGATCAAGCCACCACCAAGGTGCCTTAGAGAGAACCTGATGTCGATGTCGATCGGACCAAACACCTGAAAATAGAAAAGATCATAGCATGTCTCTGTGTTCATCACCAATGTCTTGCAGTAGCATACAAGACCATCCTGTCAAAAATGCTGTTGAACATATGTGACCATGGATTCCCCGCCTTTGGCCAGTCCCCTCATGTGAGCACCAGACGAAAGCCTCCCGCTCTCTGTCAGAGAACCAAATCATCATGAACCTGGATGTCAATCCCAGCTCCAGGATTTCATTCTGCCAGACTGAAGTCGATGCATCAGGGACGTCCCTCTGTGGAACCTATGCACCTGTATAAAAGTATAGATGAGGCGCGACTGCCCCATCTGAACACCCGCTCACACTCACTCTCTGGCACAAGAGAGTCGTGAGGAATGACCTCATCACCACCACTAGAAAGCAGCCGAGGAAGGGGCCACCAAGCCCTTCCCGCGATCCGAAGAAGAGGATCCCTTCCGCGCTTTGGACTTCACCTTGGCCAGAGGATCGGAGTCGGAGTCGGAGTCTGATGAAGGAGAGGACACATCGATAGAGTCAACATCCCGCTTTGCCTTCTACTCCATCTTCCTGGAAGCCGCTAACGTCTTGCAGTCCTTCCACAAATGTCCCTTCTTGCCACAATGGTAACACTGGGCCTTCGACTTCTTCTTCCTGTCACCCCTCTTTGAAGCTACATAAGCCTCACCTCCATAATGTGCCGGAAGCCGGCCCTGTAATCTCAAGGATGTCTCATGCAACTTATCATCAGGGCTTCGGAGGAGCCATATGGAGATGAGAAGAAGAGAAGTAGAGAAGAGATAGAATTTAGAGAGGAAACACAGCCAGAACACAAGCACAGACTGAAGAAAATGAGAGTTCATATGCAATATAACCCAAAATCTGGTCAATAGAAGACAAAATCTGCTGTGCAGAAAGGCAAAAACTCACTCAAAAACTGCCAAAAAACAGCAAAAACGGCCTGAAGTAACAATCACCCAGCCACGAGAGATGCTGAATCAGCAAAACGTAGGCTGTAAACTGGAGAAAAACAAGTAGAAAACTGTCGCCAGTAGCTGCTGATGGAAAACGCTGTCGAAGGATTCTGAAAGCAAAGTCGCGACCACAGAGGACTTTGAATAATTTCAGGATAGAAGGTCAATTTAGCATATCAAAGTCAATTTGAAAGCTCTATTTCTGCATCATTTTTAGTCTCTAAATCTGTAAATAACCAGGGTACATTCATGCACAACATTAGTAATATGAGGAGCTTCTAATGCAAGTTTGTAAGTTTGCATCAATGTATTTCTGCCTTTCAAAACATCAATAGGCTAACTTCATCTTCAAAGGCAAACTGCATAATACGAAGAGAATTTTGTTGGGTAAACTCAACATGATCTTGCAAGTGATCAAATCCAAGCCCTTCAAGTGAGATGACAAAGGCTAAGCTTTCATCTCCTGCTACTCACAGTTCTATTCTAACTGAAGCTCAGCCCATGGGTATGGGCTACTTCTAGCTGCTCTTAGGAAAGAAAAGAACCCAAAGTGATCAATGATTGAAAGAGCTCTGACATGATCCTGTTAATCATAGGGAAATGGGAAAGGAAACAACCTTGCATAAGCATGATCCAATGCGAAATTCTGTGGATATACATTTAAGGCCAGACTTCACATCAAAGCTCAGATTCTTAACTATGCATGTACATCGATTCATTAAGATCCCTAATCTGCATACACTGGTCTGCATGAGGATTTAACCCTTTGTTTCGATATCAGCTGCCCCAATCGACTTCAGCAGTCAAGTATTCTTCTTCATTTTTGCCGGCACTCATTCAGTGCACCAACTGGTCATGCCATGCTGTTCAAGCTTATTGGTTCACTATCCAAGGTACCAACAGAAGTCTAATTTCCAACAGATGGATTTCACTTGCTCTGTTGCCCTGCATGCTTTTGATTGTTAGACTCAATATTGGATAATTGTGCTTTGGAAAGTAAGTCTCTTGACACATTTGCTGCAGCAATTAGTTGTAGAACAGGCACTTTGCGGGAAGTGCATGCCAGTAACACTACAATTGGCTTGCTATGTACATGGTACTGCTTATGGTAGAAGTGATTGAACAAATAGTTTCATTTCACTTGCCCGTAGATGCATTTAATACAATGCTTGCGATTTTGACAAGCCTTGAGAGGCTTCAAAAACAAGCCGCTGTTGTACACCATCATCACAGCTACCTTGTTGAGACGTTGCACACTGAAAATTAACATCACACTGTTTTAGCACCTCTGGAACTGAACCAGCTGCTCGAGTTAGAGCACCAAACCATTGCTGATACTGCAGCTGATATGATTGCTTTGAAAACGTGGAGGTCTACTTGGAAGTTCCAAAGACCTATAAATGAACATACTGTCCCGGAATATGCTACTGCCTTGGAAATTAAAGTTGATGATGAATAAGTTGCTGCAATTGATGAAATTATTAATGCTGATCAGACAATCGATATTGTTGTGTCACAATTATAGAGTTCTTCCAACTCTGCCTCTCTCAACTACAGTAAATACAGTCTCACATGCTTCCACCACAAAAGATGAAAGCCTAAAGCATAAGCCCTGTTCCCCTCTGCCCAATCCTCTGCTCCGAGTTATCGCAGAAGGCTGAATTGAATTCAGCTGATGCTTCTTCGTCTTTGTTGCAGTCTTTAACAGCATCTTTAGTCTCCTCAGCTTCGTTCGACTCTTTAACTTCGACTCTTTCATCAACTTCATCTATCGTCTGCTTGTCTTCTCTGCATCACTTCGTTCCTCTTCGTTCGTCTATCGTTTGCTTGTCTTCTCTGCGTCACTTCGTTCCTCTTCATCAATCTCAGCTTGCCAGCTTCAAGTCGCTCGTCAGTCTGATGTCTCGTCTTCATCAGTCATCGTTGCTTTGATTATCAACTTCTCCTTTCCCTCCTTTGCTTTTTTTTCCCAGTTCCCAGCCTCTGCTCCCTGTTTTCTTTTTCAGGCTTTTTCCCCATACGCCATCATAAAAGCCGCCTTTTTCCCCCAATTTAGCATTTCCTTCATGAAGCTCATAAACCAGTAAAATCTGCGTGTAAGAATCTCCAGGGTTTTGCAAAGCTGAGGCATTGCATCAATATTCCATAGGCGGATCTTCTGCTTTTCTTCTGGGTGTCGACTGTTCTCCTGCCAATTGTTCTCCTCCAGAATTCAGATTTAGCGTAATACTCTTCTTTTTCTGTCACATACGCCTCTTTTTTCCCTCCCTCTTTAGATCTTTTGAAAATCCCTCTTTAGCTTTCTTCATTAGTGTTTTCTTTTCCCCTTTTGTTTTCTTTTTATGAACCAGAAAAAGCCCACTTATTTAGCCACACTTTCCTCCCTTACACACACAGAAAAGCAGCGTCTTTTCCTCTTCACATTGCATGTCCCTTCAACTCTAGGTCTCTTACTTTGCTTCAAGCTTGGTAAAAGTACGAACACAAAGCATCTCAGAAAGTCCCCAAAGACTCACAAGAGCATCTGCACTCCCCATTGCAAAGTACCTCCCAGTCAGATCAATGGCAAATCAATAACAACCTGCTGTGTGAGCATCAAGTGTGTGTAATGTAAAAAGAGATGGATAAACAAGATATCCACCGTTCCATTCTCAGTTGTGAGGAAGAACAGTTCACCTTTTAAGGAACTTACGCTTGTTTCTTCTGTAAAATTGAACATGAACCAACTGAAAGAAAAATGTTCAAGCAAAGCGAAGCACAACATCTACGTCAAAGTATGTACAAAGTAACAAATCTCATGCACAACTTTTGGGTGGTTTTCACACCTCGAATGCGCAGCAATACGACATCCACCCCCCTCTAATCCTGCGCATCCTCCGGATTGGCCAACTACCCATGATCGTTATCATCAAGATCTACAAACAGATCAATCTCTTCGTTATGCATTTCCGGTAGATCAACAAGATTATCAGCCATATCATCTGTCTCTTCCATTGGAGTTTCTTGTCGTTGCTCTTCTCTTGAAAATTCTTCCAATGCATAATCCTCATCATCTCTTTTCTTGAAAATCTTGATTCTTTTTCCAGCAATAGGCACTCTAAGCACTGTTCCATCCAATTCTGTCAGGTCATATGTTGCATTATCAAAGACATGTCTGACTACGTATGGCCCAAACCATCTTTTCACCATCTTTCGAAGTGCAATATGCTGATTTTCAAGACTGCTATCAAACACCAATACCCAATCTCCCTCTTCTATTGCTCTTGGTCGCAAGCGATGCCTACTGTCAAACCTGTCCTTATTCCTTAGTCTAGCAACCTTCAACCTGTCAATAGCTAGCTGAATATCCTCAGGTCTCCTTTCTAACTGTCGAATCCGAAGAGCTAAGAGCTCCTCTCTCGTCAAATCCTCCTGCCAAGGTAAAACTGACCAAGTCAAAGCACAAGTCTCAATCGGCATAACAAGTTTCTGACCATACATCAACTCTGCAGGCATATATCCTGTGGTAACACTATGAGTCGTACGATCAGCCCACAAATCAAATGGTAGAAGTCTTGGCCATTCTCCAATCCGTCCTCTGCATGCTTTGGCTAATGCTTTCACTATCGACGGATGCCCTCTTTCACTCTTTCCGTTTCCCTCTGGATTGTATGCTATGGTTAGAGCCAATTTGATTCCTAGCTGAGAGAAAAACTCCCTAGCTTCATCTGCATCCAATTCACCACGATCCGCAGTGATCTTACCCACACAACCATACCTGTAGAAAATTTCCTCCAATAAGAACTTACACACTGCACTAGTGGTCTTCGTTCTCAAAGATTTGCCCTCAACATGATTGGTAAGATCCTCTCTAGCCAAAACAATGTATCTCATCTGCCATAGTCCCATAGGCATGGTAACCAAATCAACTGCCCACTTATAATGAATGCATAGAGGATAGGTCGGATGAAGCTCATCTCGATGACGCACTACTGAATACATCTGGTAGTCTCTGCAAGTCTCAACAAAGTGAGAAACATCTCTATACATGCCTTTCCACCAATATTTCTCCTTGATTTTCTCATAAGTAGCCCATACTCCTCTATGACCAGCCCAAGGACTCTCATGAAACTCCCTCATCACCTGTAACTGTGTCTCTCTATCGCAGACAACCCGCAAAGGTAATCCGCCTCTTTTCTTTGGATGCTTCCAAAGAAATCCGTCCTTGAGAAAATAACCATAAGCTTTCCTTCTGATCTTCTTGAACTCTTCATCTATCCATTCATCTCTTTTGCTTAGTGTACTAAGGTACCTGCCAATCTGCAACCAATCTCCAACATAAAGTTCTTCTATGAAAGCCACAATATCATAGACATGACAAACATGATCAACCATAGTCGCTGAAATTTCTGCATCATCCTCTTCTGCAAGTAGAGTCTCCTCATCATCATATCTGGCTCTAGACAACATATCTGCCACTGGATTATCCTTCCCTGCTATGTGTTTAAATTCCAGATTTAATGACTTAATGTATGCAATCCATCTCAACATGGCTATATCCGGAGTAGAGCAACTCGTGATCATACCAATGAATGGCAAGCAATCTGTCTCTACCACAATTGAAGCTCCAATAAAGTACTCCTTGTCACATTTGAGAGCCGTGACAATCCCCAATAACTCCCTCTTGATTTGCGGATATCTCCTCTGTCTCTCGTTTAGGACTTTCGCCCCAAATTGAATAGCATACCTATTTCCATCTGCATCATCTTGACCCACAGCCCAACCTATGCCAATTGGACTAGTGTCAACTGTCAATACAATAGGCCTATCACAATTATAATCCACTTTCCTGAGAGTAGGAGCATTCTGCAATAACTTCTTCAATTTCCGCATGGCTCTAGTGTGACTCTCATCCCAATAAAATTTCTGCCCCTTTCGAAGTAGCTGATACAAACAATCTGCTATGTGTGCAAAATGAGGTATCCAAATCATATAAAACACACAAGCACCAATGAATCTCCGTACCTTAGAAGTGGTAGAACAATACTCTGCAATCTTGCCTATAGCATTCACCTTATCAGGTGAGGGTTTCCTGCCATAATATCCACACATATGCCCAACAATGACAACCTCATTCACTCCAAAAACAGATTTTTGCCCTCAAAGTGTCAAGTTCACTTCTTCTAACCTGGCCAAAATCTTCTCACATGCTGAAATATGATCAGCCACAAAGTATCTGCATCCCTGCTCATTTAGGCTCTCATTCTTCTCTTCTTCTACACACCCCTTAATGGGCACATCATCCAAGAAAGGCATAGTAAGCTGAGGTATGTAATCACCAAGGACCTTATGCATGGCATTCATCATATGCGCAACAGAATTAGTGGCACCTTGAGGCAAGGTACATATCCTGACAAGCCCAATAGGAGTTCTCATGGTGGTTATGTTCCTGCTTTCCAAAGTCAGCTGAAACTGATCATATCCTGAATACAAATCACCCAAAGAATAGATGGCACGTCCAGCAAATGCCTCTGCAAACTCATCCACAACTGGACCTATACCAACATTCCTGATAGTAACTCTGTTCACTGGTTGCATATCCTGAATAAATCGGAGAGTACCATTCTTCTTTGGAACTGTAAACCACCTGTTTGAGTATGGTGCAGATGAAGGCTCAAGGATTCCCATCCTGATTTTCTCATTCAATAAATCAATCAGCTTTGGCAAGTGTGCTTTAGGCACTGGAATAGGTCGAAGATTCCATGGGATATGAGGAATAGTAAAAATGACCATAGGAGCAACAATATCAGGATTCACACATCCAATCTCATGTGGGACAAAAGCAAATCCCCTTCCATGATGCTCAAGCATCTCCTGAAAGCATTGCTTCTCTATGGGTAACAAGAAATCACCATTTCCAATTTTCAATTCAGCAAGTGTCTCTGCTGAAAATTTATGACAAATATGCTTCGGATTCCTCAAAATTTGCTGTTTAGTAGCCCTCTCTATTTGCTGATCACTGTCAGGTGGAAGCGGTACAGCAACCGGCTTCACCTTCTTATCCACGGTTTTTATTTCGTGTCAACCCTGGCTTCATTATGCTCTTCTGCATTACATAAACCTTGCTGTAAATCAGCAATTCTGCACTCTAATGGCTGAATATTCTCAGCCCTCTGCTCTATGGACTGCATAGAAACAGCCCCAAACTCTGAATGCTGAAATATTTCAGCAGTAAACTCTGTTGGCTGAAAATTTTCAGCCCTCTGTCTCTCTGAAAGCTGATCATAACCAGCTAGAAACTCTGTTTGCTGAATTTCTTCAGCACTCAACACTCTTTGCTGAGTTTCCTCAGCCTCTGACTCAATCTGTGACACAAAATCTGCAATTTCATGAAACATGTCCAGGGATTGCACTAATACATTACCATGACAATTCAGCATATCAGTTTTCAGCATATCTCCCATCTTTGCCATTGTATCTGCACAAATCACACTGTCATACAGACCATCTATGTGCTCATCATCCTCCAAAATTCCTGCATTTTTCAAATTTGTCTCCTTCCTGCATATATACTGCATGGCAGCTCTAGACAACCTAGAAGTCTTCTGATAACTCATCGAACTGTTTGCTGAAATCCCAACATAACCGGAGGAGAAAACATCGCTGCCAGGAGGCGAGAACTCCAATCTCCTCTCCTCTGTACCACCGTCATCTCGCGAAACGGTGGTACCTAATGAAAACCCGAATCCCTCACAGTGGGCAAGGGTGCATCTCTGAGAGTATCCCTATTTCTAACATGGTTCACACATACAGTCATAAACTGAACTGCTCTCATACCATCTTTACTGCGAATCCGTGCATAAGCAGATCCATCATCCATGACCTTTGTTTCCATGCGCATCTCTGTAATGAATGGCTGACCAAGAATTATGGGATAAGAGCATGAATCCTGCACAAAGAAATGAAAATCCTCCTCTACATCACCAATAGAAACCCTGACACTAGGACAAGCAGCATATAAATCACCTGCAGTGTTATTGGCGGCTCTCATATGCCACCCATGCTCTACATCCATAGGCCATCTGTTACTCTCATAAAATCCACGAACTATGAGATTAATCTCTGAACCATGATCAACCAATGCAACATAAGGCACCTGTTTCTCTCCAATCTTTACCATCGTCTCTGTAGTTGCCCTAGCCCAATGGCTCCGCGAAAAGTGACTACACGGTATCAAAACAGGCTCATCAATTTCAGCATAATGCATAGGCTGAACCCTCTTCTCTACCTGCGGCAAAACAGAAACATTATCAACCATAACCTCATCATCATCCTCATCCAACTCCCCAATCAAAACTCCCTGTGTATCAGTGGTAACCAATGCATGTCTTTTCCTCTTCAAGACCTCCTGAAACTGATCCTGAAACTCTCTTTTTGAGATACCCAAAATCTCAGAAATAGTGAAAGTCACCTCACTGCCAATCATCTTATCATTAAAGATTTTCTTCATGTCTATAGATGTCTCAATATCGGACATCAATCTGAATCCTGGCTGCTTTCTCTCTCTAGGCTCTTGCCTCTTTTCTCTCTTTTGAGCATCCTCCATCTGTCGATCTGGCCCTGGTCTTGAAGACGGTCCTGCAGTAGGTGGAGAAACAAACTCACCCCCTCTAGTCTTTTTAGCTGCACTTGGATTTTCTTCATCCCTCTTACGTTTCTCCTCAACAAGTACATCTGCACCATGAGATTTAGCCAAATAAGCATAAATAGAGTACCTGTCAACAGGCGAGTCCCAACCTGTCTTTGATCTGATGCTAGAGCCTGCACTAGTCAAAACAGTTTGCTGAATTTTCCCCTTGTTTGCAGTCTCCATAGCATAAGTCCATAGTGCGGACTGAGTCTCTGATCCCTTCTCAATCTGTACTCCATATGCAGAAGCATCACCTCTAGCTGTCACATAAGAAGTACGCGCATCCATGTCCTCCACTAACTTCTTCATTCCACCTTTACCAAAGTTGGTAGCAAGTGGAGCTCCTGTCTCAGTCAACCAAATCTTACCATCTTGCCCCCAATATACCAAATTCTGCCTCCTTGCATCCTGGAAAGAGTCACAATCCCTGCAATGCTGATGCTCGGTACTATCACACCAAATACATCTCCAATCTCTCCTAGGTGCAATAGGAGCACTAGAAGAAGTAGCAGGCGCAGTCGAAGCAAACTGCTCCTTCAACTTACCCACCAACTCCGCTTTGACTGACTCCAGTGTCAAATCTGTGATGCCTTTGATTATGTCATCAAGAGAAGTAGGCACCGATGGAGTGGATGGTTTTGGAGCAGAAGGTGTAGGCATCGGTCGTGGAATAGGAGGAATAGGTGGAGTAGAAACAGTAGGCACTGGCATAGGCCAAGAAACTGGCTGAGGAGGAGAAGAAATAACAGGGATAGAAGTAGGCATAGGAGCAGATGATGGTGTAGGTGTCATGGAACCATTCTATAGGCGAGTCTTCCATATCCTCCTCTTGGTCAAAGTCGAGACTGCATCCTGAGCATCCTGCCAATCAGTTTTAAGACCCATAGGCTTTGTGTGATCTTCAAGAAGCTCACCCAATTCTTCTTGAAGAGCAGGATCTGCAGCTTGCAAGAAAAGCTCAACTTTTTCAACATCCAATGCTCTTTGTTCAATGGCATCAAGCTGACTATACCTCTCTTCGAATTCACGAATCAACTCTAAAGCAGCAAGACCTTTGTTTGGCATGTAGACCCACTCTCGGAATGACCGCCGAGTAGCCATACCAAAGTCCTCAAGGAAGTATTCTTCTTTCAAGGATTTCTTAAAATCTTGCCAATGTGTATTTTGAATAAATAGATCAATCACTTTTGTCCTCAAAGCAGGTGTGACAAGACGAAGGAAGTACTTACTCATAAGTCCAGCAGGAACTCCAAAAAACCCCATCTTGATCTCATATGTCTTCAAATATGCTGAAACATTACGCCCGTCAAATAGCTTCTTCTCACTCTCAACTGCTTCAATAGCCTTAGTCGTGCTGTTTGCATTCTCCTGCTCCGAATAGAGTTGCCTTTGCTGAGACAACTGCTGTTGATGCAATTGTTGTTGCTGCTGCATATACATGGACATATTCTGCAAAATCTGTTTTAGATCCTCCGTTGAAGTACTTGACGCAGCAGTCATTGATGGAGTTGAAGTAGACGCAGCTGAAGTTGTAGAAGAAGCTGAAATAGAGGCTGAAGAATCTCCCATCCTGAAATTTCTGCGACGCTTTCACGTCGGGTTCACCAAAGATGTCGAAGGATTTTGAAAGCAAAGTCGCGACCATAGAGGACTTTGAATAATTTCAGGATAGAAGGTCAATTTAGCATATCAAAGTCAATTTGAAAGCTCTATTTCTGCATCATTTTTAGTCTCTAAATCTGTAAATAACCAGGGTACATTCATGCACAACATTAGTAATATGAGGAGCTTCTAATGCAAGTTTGTAAGTTTGCATCAATGTATTTCTGCCTTTCAAAACATCAATAGGCTAACTTCATCTTCAAAGGCAAACTGCATAATACGAAGAGAATTTTGTTGGGTAAACTCAACATGATCTTGCAAGTGATCAAATCCAAGCCCTTCAAGTGAGATGACAAAGGCTAAGCTTTCATCTCCTGCTACTCACAGTTCTATTCTAACTGAAGCTCAGCCCATGGGTATGGGCTACTTCTAGCTGCTCTTAGGAAAGAAAAGAACCCAAAGTGATCAATGATTGAAAGAGCTCTGACATGATCCTGTTAATCATAGGGAAATGGGAAAGGAAACAACCTTGCATAAGCATGATCCAATGCTAAATTCTGTGGATATACATTTAAGGCCAGACTTCACATCAAAGCTCAGATTCTTGACTATGCATGTACATCGATTCATTAAGATCCCTGATCTGCATACACTGGTCTGCATGAGGATTTAACCATTTGTATCGATATCAGCTGCCCCAATCGATTTCAGCAGTCAAGTATTCTTCTTCATTTTTGCCGGCACTCATTCAGTGCACCAACTGGTCGTGTCATGCTGTTCAAGCTTATTGGTTTACTGTCCAAGGTACCAACAGAAGTCTAATTTCCAACAGATGGATTTCACTTGCTCTGTTGCCCTGCATGCTTTTGATTGTTAGACTCAATATTGGATAATTGTGCTTTGGAAAGTAAGTCTCTTGACACATTTGCTGCAGCAATTAGTTGTAGAACAGGCACTTTGCGGGAAGTGCGTGCCAGTAACACTACAATTGGCTTGCTATGTACATGGTACTGCTTATGGTAGAAGTGATTAAACAAATAGTTTCATTTCACTTGCCCGTAGATGCATTTAATACAATGCTTGCAATTTTGACAAGCCTTGAGAGGCTTCAAGAACAAGCCGCTGTTGTACACCATCATCACAGCTACCTTGTTGAGACGTTGCACACTGAAAATTAACATCACACTGTTTTAGCACCTCTGGAACTGAACCAGCTGCTCGAGTTAGAGCACCAAACCATTGCTGGTGCTGCAACTGATATGATTGCTTTGAAAACGTGGAGGTCTACTTGGAAGTTCCAAAGACCTATAAATGAACATACTGTCCCGGAATATGCTACTGCCTTGGAAATTAAAGTTGATGATGAATAAGTTGCTGCAATTGATGAAATTATTATTGTTGATCAGACAATCGATATTGTTGTGTCACAATTATAGAGTTCTTCCAACTCTGCCTCTCTCAACTACAGTAAATACAGTCTCACATGCTTCCACCACAAAAGATGAAAGCCTAAAGCATAAGCCCTGTTCCCCTCTACCCAATCCTCTGCTCCGAGTTATCGTAGAAGGCTGAATTGAATTCAGCTGATGCTTCTTCGTCTTTGTTGCAGTCTTTAACAGCGTCTTTAGTCTCCTCAGCTTCGTTCGACTCTTTAACTTCGACTCTTTCATCAACTTCATCTATCGTCTGCTTGTCTTCTCTGCATCACTTCGTTCCTCTTCGTTCGTCTATCGTTTGCTTGTCTTCTCTGCGTCACTTCGTTCCTCTTCATCAATCTCAGCTTGCCAGCTTCAAGTCGCTCGTCAGTCTGATGTCTCATCTTCATCAGTCATCGCTGCTTCGATTATCAACTTCTCCTTTCCCTCCTTTGCTTTTTTTCCCCAATTCCCAGCCTCTGCTCCCTGTTTTCTTTTTCAGGCTTTTTCCCCATACGCCATCATAAAAGCCGCCTTTTTCCCCCAATTTAGCATTTCCTTCATGAAGCTCATAAACCAGTAAAATCTGCGTGTAAGAATCTCCAGGGTTTTGCAAAGCTGAGGCATTGCATCAATATTCCATAGGCGGATCTTCTGCTTTTCTTCTGGGTGTCGACTGTTCTCCTGCCAATTGTTCTCCTCCAGAATTCAGATTTAGCGTAATACTCTTCTTTTTCTGTCACATACGCCTCTTTTTTCCCTCCCTCTTTAGCTCTTTTGAAAATCCCTCTTTAGCTTTCTTCATTAGTGTTTTCTTTTCCCCTTTTGTTTTCTTTTTATGAACCAGAAAAAGCCCACTTATTTAAACCACACTTTCCTCCCTTACACACACAGAAAAGCAGCGTCTTTTCCTCTTCACATTGCATGTCCCTTCAACTCTAGGTCTCTTACTTTGCTTCAAGCTTGGTAAAAGTACGAACACAAAGCATCTCAGAAAGTCCCCAAAGACTCACAAGAGCATCTGCACTCCCCATTGCAAAGTACCTCCCATTCAGATCAATGGCAAATCAATAACAACCTGCTGTGTGAGCATCAAGTGTGTGTAATGTAAAAAGAGATGGATAAACAAGATATCCACCATTCCATTCTCAGTTGTGAGGAAGAACAGTTCACCTTTTAAGGAACTTACGCTTGTTTCTTCTGTAAAATTGAACATGAACCAACTGAAAGAAAAATGTTCAAGCAAAGCGAAGCACAACGTCTACGTCAAAGTATGTACAAAGTAACAAATCTCATGCACAACTTTTGGGTGGTTTTCACACCTCAAATGCGCAGCAATACGACAACGCAGGCAGCAGAGGGTGCATAGGCAGTAGATGATGGCAAAACTGCAAAAAACGCAGGCTGAAACAGCCCCAAAACAGATCGCCTGGCTGCGACAGCAGTCATCTGATCAGCAGGGGTACAAAATAGTCCTGAAATCAACAAGAAAACACAGCAGGAGCACAGATCCTGAAATCTGATACCATGTCAGAAGTGGGGCAATGGTAAAAGCATAAACATGTGATGAAATAAACTGCTGAAACACAAGACAAAAAGAGAAAGAAAGAACACGATACAGATGAGAACTCAGATGTATGCACGGGAAATGGAATCCATATATCTGAACACAAGATAATCGCATACAATAGTGAGTCACTGGCTGCATGGGCACTAGCTCCTCTCTCCACAGAGTCTGCAGATGGTGAAGATGATGATGACTGAGGAGGAGCCACTAAGTATAAATAGGCTGAAAAATGGAGAGCAATAAATGCTATTCGGCCAGCATTAATGCTAACACAGGTTCATAAAATGCTCCACTGGCATAAAATGCCACACCAGAAAAATACCTAAAATACCTAATAAAAATGCCCAGCCCAGATCAAGCTCAGACTCACACATGAGTTGACAAATACTCTGCTAACACAGCATTATCACTTATGGGACCATATGCATCTATGGCTAGACAAGTGGCAATGGTACAAAGCATTCCAAGAGCTACAACTGTGATCCCGTACATGGCTGCTAGGGTATGGCTGACATATATGGCAATAGCAATAGCAAATATTGGAACAATTACAGACTTGTAGCCAAGTGCCAAACCAAATATGACATTGGTAGCAGCTCCTGTCCTGCAAGAATCAGCAACATCCTGGACTGGTCTTTATGTATTGCTGGTGAAATACTCTGTAACGTAGCCAATTACCAACCCTGCCCAAAGCCCTACTCCAACACAAAAAAATAGTTTCCAGTTTTGAACCATATTTGCACCACCGTTAGGATCATATATGTAAAACGTGGATGGTAGTGCCAGCCAACAAACAAAAGCTACACCGAATGTCATTAAGGTGGTGGATATCAGCAATTGTCTCTTCAGTGTAGATTCAATATCCCTTAGATTTGAGATCTCGAACACATCAGTTGCGAACAAGGTTGTGATGAGGCACACCACAATGCCCATAGAGCTAATGAGTAGAGGGAAGCACATAGCAGTGAAGTCATGATTTGTGCCAAATGATGACATGGAAGCCACAACAAGAGCTGCACAAGAAGCTTCAGCAAAGGAGCCAAACAAATCTGAACCCATTCCAGCAATATCTCCCACATTATCACCCACATTGTCAGCAATGATCGCTGGATTTTGCGGATCGTCCTCTGGGATATTCCTTTCTACTTTTCCAACAAGATCTGCTCCAACATCCACAGTTTTGGTATAGATTTCACCTCCAACCCTTTCAAATAGAGCCATGGATGAGCATCCAAGCCCATAGCCAGTGATGGCCTCAAAAAGGCCCTCCAAATCATCCTTGTAATAAAGATGGAACAGTTTTATAGTGATGTATAAAACTATGAGGCCATTAGCAGCAAGTAAAAAACCCATCACCGAACCTGATTGGAAGGCGATTTTGAATACTTTGCCTATCCCTTTTCTAGCTTCCAAAGTTGTGCGAGCATTCGCATATGTTGCAATCATTATGCCCAAAAATCCCAACACTATGGACGTCAAAGCTCCCAATATAAATGCAACTGTAGTGAGAATCGTTGTAAAGAGAGCTGGGGCACATTCTTGCTTTGGATCGTATCTGCAAGGCTGGGGCTTAGTACTGAACCCCTTCACAGATCCCAGGAACAAGAAAATGACAACAACAAATATTCTTACTGGGGCACATTCTTGCTTTGGATCGTATCTGCAAGGCTGGGTCGTAAGATGCACACCTCCAAAACAAACGTAAAATTATAGAATGACTAAATTTCAAGACGAGTAGTTTGTATTCAAACTTTGAAGTTATTCACTGGCTTTTTACCTGAGATCTGTTAGCTATATATAGTCTGTCTATATATATATAGTCTATCTATATATAGCACCCCAATTTTCTTGTTGCGGTCTGAGCACAATAGAAAAATAATTGCAGCCAGTAGCTTGTCACCAATAGGGAAGAACAAGGGCCCCCCTCCGATAGAATCAATCCCCCTCTGCTTGTCACGGTTGGAGCGATACAGGAAAAAGATTGCAACTGCTGCCTCAGTGGCAACATCACCTGGTTTCAACCTTGATTACTCAAGGATCCCCCTCCAGATTCGACGACTCCTTGGACTGAGTGAAGTCTCTTAGAAGAAAAAGATAAGGATGAAGAGGAAGTGCGATGGCCCCATGCAGTTTGAGGACCTCACAGCCAAGGTCCCAGATCACTCAGAATTGCCCTTTGCCTTCCGGTGCATCCTCCTGGTTTTCTTGCATTGTTCCTTTTCTTTTCCCACACCTCAAAGTGGGTTTAAGATAATCCAGGTTGAAAGTGGGTTTAAGATAATCCAGGTTGCAACTGAACTTGGGTGCAGTGAACTGTAGTTCAACCATGCCTGATAACTGAAATCCATAAAGGCAGCAACCATGCCTGATAGCTGACATCCAGAAAGGCAGCTAAACAATCACTTTACACTAGAAGCCAAAGCTAAATCTACAGGTCATCATCAGATACCATTGCTGTTTTCTAACATAATGACTACGTCTGGTCTTCTATTTGACAAGGAGCCGAGGATTCGCAGTGGAGATTGTGCGACCAGGAAGGACACCAAGACCTAAAAGCTTCTCGTCCTGCTCCTCCGTTAGCGCTTTATATAAACATAGTAATGGATGCCACCAAGACTCATGTTATGCAGCACCAATTTTTCTGGTGTAATCTTCCACTGCAGGGCAGCTTTATTTTTGAATTTAGGATAAAAATCGATTAATTAAAGATAAGTAGGGTCTGTAGGAGCCTCAGAGGGGAAGCCGTAGCAGCGAACCAGAAGACACGAAGCCAGGAAGGCAGGAGGGGGCCGGGCGAGAGAGAGCACACTGGGCTGGGTTTCCATATCTTCATCCTCTATTCCACTTTTGAGCGCGAAGTCAACACTAGTAGCAAGCTCCAGGATGTCATCAGCAAGCAAGACCTTGGCCGCTTGCTCAGAAACTTTCGTCTCTTCTCAGGCGGACGAACTCAACCTCAGTGAACATTCTGAATTATTGGAGTCCTTCTATAAAATCCCTGCCATTGAGAGAGCATGGCTCCTTCCATCAAAGACAGGGAAAAAACTTGGAAGCAAATCATCATCTTCATCAAGCCGATCACATCCCTGCTCCCTTCATACTGCCCCCTGCCTATCGCCCTTGCAGTGATGCCTCAATCGTCCTGCACGAGGTCCCTACCATCGACCTCTCGCCCTTGCTATGCCAACAGACAGAAGGCAATGCCGGCAATGACAGTGGTGAGGACCAGACGTGGCGCAAGGACTTTGTGCAGGCCTTTGTGCTCTCCCAGATCCACATCGCCTGCCACGACTGGGGGTTCTTCCAGGTCGTCAACCATGGTGTCTCCCTGCGCACCCTCGAATGCATGTGCTAATCAGGCATTAATTCAGCCTTCTCAATGTGGCACTTGAGGATCGCCGATGGCTCCGGCCCTTGGCTTCACACGCTCAAAGATCATGTCGGATGATAGACATGGGAATTTGATCCTGATGCTGGCTCACCTGCACAGTGCCATGCCGTCGAGAAAGCTCCCGAGGAATTTACAGCCAACTGCTTCGCAAAGAAGCACAGCTCCGACCTACTCATGAGAATGCAGACTGTGATAAACCGGCGCCTCAAACTGCAGAGCAGGGGGTAAACCGGCGCCTCAGACTGCAGAGCAGGGGGTCAAAGAAGAGAAGGAAAACAACCACCTGGAGGAAAAAGAGGAGAAGGCCAAGGAATCTGCGCAGACTGCAGGGGGAATAACGGCCATGGGAGCGTACTGAGGGGTTGGCGGTATGCTCTGATACCATCCAAATGGGCATAACTATAATATTTCTATGTCAGCTTGCCAACTTAGATAATGATTCAGCACTTTTACAGAACTGGACTTTTCTCCTGCACATTACTCATGGAAAACCAGGCAAGGAAACTTCTCTGAAAAAGGGACCATGAAGTTAAGCAAGAAGTCCACTACATTGAAACTAGTATTACCTGTGGATCTTTAGTTGACATCATAACGCTTCTCATGTATAGGCAATCTAGGCAGTTATTGCTTAAACTTGATCATAGAATTAGAGGCCATAAAACCACATGCCATGGGTTTTAGAGACAACTTCCTTCACCTCAAGATAAGTTGGAAGCCTCAGGCACTCTTGAAGCCATGCTTTATGAACCTTCCGAGCTACAAACACAATGATTGCAGGAGTACTTGTTAAATGGCCCTGCCTTCTGCGGAATCCCACTATTGTTCCAAGGCTGACTCTGCGTAGGCGCTTGCTATGATATGCTCGGATAGTCATGACATCCAAAAGTGTTGAAGCTTGCTTGCCATTGGCCACCCTTTCACTTATGTTTGAGTTTAGATCCTTTTGTAGACCAAAAAAACTTATTTTCCTTTCTTCTGCTCTAACATGAGGCCTATATGCACGAGGCCATAGGAAATAAGCAGCACTACCTTCCAAATGGTGATGAGCACCAGATGCCAATGCTTGCAATGTAGGACCATCTTCTCCAGGAAGATGACTAGAGTTCCCAGATGACATGGAATAATCATGATCTAGTGCTGAACTCTCTGATACAGGTGAAGAGGAACAGCATACCCATGAATGATGAACCTTTGAGATGTCGATCTCCTCAAAAGGCCTGCAAGAACAGCATTTGATATCTCAAACAAAGGTAATTCAAGAAAATAGGTAATTCAAGAGAAGTAAATGCCAAAATATCACTTTGGGTTGTCTTGGCCTTTGTTAATCAAGCGCACACTGCACAGATAAGGGCGGGATTCGCTACGAATCTATTTATAACAAATTTCAAAATAAAGAGGGTTTCCTTGTCATCTACAGAAAGACCCGCCTACTGGGTACATGTGATATTCGATGAATTGCGTCTGAATCGCCTCATATTTTTGGTTTTTTCTGTTTTGGGTTCTCCATCAAGAAGCCATGGTCATCATCAAGAAGACAGCAGGCCTCCTGTCCCTGCCCTGCCTCCACACCCAGAACGTCAAGACTCATTCAATCCGGAGGATAGATAGCATCCTCGCAGAAGGGTTGGGGACAATCATGGAAGAGCCAAAGGCCTTGAGCCCTTACACCTCCATTGATGCTGTGAAATCATCAGGAGAGAGAGCAGGTAATGATGATGATTGCCAGAGTAAGAAGGCGCACATCAATTTCGTGTCCCAGGGCTACTTGCTGCCTCGCACAAGGGTGCCCACCATCCAAGGTCGACAGCTCTGTTCTCTCCTGAGGCTGATCTCATCTGCAAGGCTCAATGTAATAAGTCACTTGCACGGCCTCATGCCATGGTGATACCCTTCCCTGCGCATCAACATTGGCATCAAACAACCTTGATATCTAAGTATGCATCAAACAACCTTCCTTCTTTAATCTCTCATAAAAGGTTATCTCATGTTAATGCATGGCCATGAATGGGGAGAATGTTGGTAGTATGTACAACATTCCATCTCGATCGTCACAGATTTCAATGTGTGTGCAATGTTTGCACTGATGGACAGAGCAAACCTAGCAAAGACATGAATGAGCTGGGTGTACTGGTGGATCTGATCGTGCGGCACAGCTTTAGGCTGCCGGAGAAGTATATGCCAGAGGTCCACAACCGACTCCGAAAGCACTTCAACAAGATGGCAACAGTGGAGAAATCAGTGAGATGCCCTACCTGCGGGACGCCGGACGAGGTCAAGTTCGATGTCTGTATTCAATTGTGGAGGACCCAATGCCTTCACTCTTCAACCTCCTTATGCAAACCAATCATAGGGAATTTGAAAAATTTACAAGCAGATGGGGCAAGCTGTCGTAGGGATAGCAGCTGTGCATACCTCCATGGTTGTCGACGATATCTATTCTAGCTGTGCATTTCTGCCATATCTATTCTAGGTGCCATTCTCTATAGCATGAGGCCCATTTGACTTGCCTAAGCTTCCATGAACTTGTCATAGGGTGAATTTTCAGGGGTTATTGTAGTATCTCTATTTGAGCCTAGTCTCCTTCTTGGAACAATCAAGACATTGTATGTACCACCTAGCTTGATCTTGATTGTCTTATGTAGGGAAGGCTCTCATGCATAACAGTGATAACGAGGGTAACATCACAAAACCACATGGCTTGATAATGGTCATCTTATGCAAGGAAGCTATCATGTATGACCAGGATTATATCCTTGCATGACCAAGATTATGGTCATCATTTTTGTTCAAAAAATTTTATTTTATAAAGAATTTTCAATGAAAAGCAATGAACCTGAAGATGAAAATCAAGGGAAGTCATGTGTAGCTGCACTAGTTGCCTTTGATAAGTAGTAGTTTGGCAAGCACCTCTGTAGTAAGCACCACTATTGCAAGATAAGAGCCCAAATCAATTTCAAGCTACGTACTCTAAAAACACTAGGCAAGCTGAAACTGCTATGACACCTAGGCAAGCATCTAGTATGTTATAGCTAGGTTGATCAATGTCATTAAGTATTTCTCTTGCTTTAATATATTTCAGTAGTTTGTTTTTTCACCTTCAATCCTATTGAAAGATATGTTTAGACCCTAGAGTTTATGCAAAACACCCAGCCACTTTGGAACATTGCCAATCAGAGTGTTGCTCAAATTTGTAAGATAGAATATATGCATTGAAATGACTTCAAATAATTGGTTGGTATTTAGGTACATGACCACCACCACAATACACTCCCAAGTTGAGTCTAATATGCTTCTTGACATGAGATTCTAGGGCATAGCTGCTACTTAAGATGGATGCCTATTGAAACCCAAAACAACTTACTTGTACCAAGCTACTCAAGAGGATTACCACACAACCTACTTGTACCAAGCTTCTCAAGAGGATAGGCTGAGGAGTGTACTAGATAGCTAGGCTATGGATCTTCAACCTTCATTAATCTCACTGGATTCATAATGCCAAAATTAGGACTTTCATGTGCATGTATTTCTAGTCACTGTTGCATGTTACTTGAATCATAGCATACATAATGTACAAGATAATCAAATAAATTCCTCCATCATATGCTCAGTAATTAAGGTCTGATGCTAGAAATCTTGAAATCACCCAAATTATTTAGAATCAAGCAATTACAGCTTCAATTATGCTACTTGGAAGCCTGGCTCCCTTAGCAACTTTGCTAACTCATTCAATCCTAGGTAAATAATCTTGCTTTTGCTCACATTAGTTACAACCCTAGATAGCTCTAGAAAACTTTCATACACTTTCATCAACTACATCTACTAGTTGCTTCTCTACTTGCACAATATTGGTTAGCTATTATTGGCAAAAAATTGGGAGACCAAGTGTTTTCTTAATGGTATAGGAAGCCCCTTGCTTACTCCATGTTGCACCTTCAAATCCAAATTCTTAAGTAAAGGGTTGGTGATTACGGTGGCAAAGAGTAATGGGGCAATGAGACACCCTTTCGCACAGAAATTCCACGATTCGTCCTTCATCATCTATCATAGTGATGAACTCTTGTTGCTTCTTTTACTTCTTCAATTTATAAAATTAATTGGTTGAAGCACCAATCCCATAAGATACCATTTCCCTTAGACTAAATTTTGGCAACTTCATCTTTATGTTTTTGCAATTCCTCCATGTAATGCTCCACTTCTTTGAGAAGTTGATAAAACATCCCATTACTAGAACACTTAGTAAGAGTCGTAATAATATGCTCCCTACATTGCTAACTACTAACATGCAACCCTCTTTAAAGTCAATCCTGATTTTTGCCATGCATATTGATAATCTCAATGATGGTATCTATGGATCTCATCTAGTTCTACATTGGATTAGCCATTGGATTGTTGGTTTGTTTCCAAGCATCCTTTAGCTATAGGTTGAATCCTTCCCTTAAATCTAGAAAGGAGCTATTGAAAGAGAGGGGCTTCCATTTCTTTCTCCTACTAAACTCATCTAGTTTGTAAGGGGCTCAAATAACTTTTGATAACCATTTGTGCTTGTATGGATGCTAGGTATATCTCACACTTCAGGGGGGGATTGAGGGGGGGGGGGGGGATTTGAGTGGAAGAGAATAAAATGTTGATCCCCTTGCAGATAAGGCATCATCTCACATTAGCCCCCCAAAAATGAAGTTGAGCCTCATATATGTCCTACTGAATTTGGAGGATCATGTATTAATAACTCCATCTAATGTTTAGAAAAGCTACCCAAATTATTAGGTCCATCTAGCCATAGATGATTGGTCATTAGGATTGAGGTATTCTTAAGTTCCTTGATGGGATTTATTTTACTTATCTAATTAGCAAAGGTACCATACTATTACAACATAAAAAAGTAGCTTCCTTTTATTATTATGTTACATAGGGTCCATTAACACAACATCTAGCACATGACAAACACTTTGGAAAACAACATTCTATTGCACAAAAGATAATATAAAAAAACACTATTCCATGAAGTAGTATAAAATCCATCTCCCTACAGAGAAAACAATTTTCTAGCCTAGGATGTGAGCTTCCAACCCCATAAGATTGGGTTGTATGTGATTACACTACTTCTGTCAACAACACACAATAGGGAACTTATCAACTTAGAGCCATGATAAGCTTCCCTCAACATTAAAGGTATCCTATATAATAGGGTCACTTGGCATTTTTCCTTCTCAAGCACTCATGTAATCAAAAACACCTATCTCCTAAAAGATCATGGGATCCCAACCCACTAGTGAGTATTTTGGCATCTTATAGGATGCTAAGGCATATTGGGATGGAAATGCCAATGGCTTGAACTACAATGATAAAAATTTTGTCAGATTTTTCCATGAAAAATAATAATTTTAGAGAATAATTTCAAAATATTTGTTATAATTAGACAAAATGATAATTTCATAGAGTAATTTTAAAATATTCGTAATAATGTTTTTTGGGGCCATAAATATAGTCATTGGGATATGATCTTCACAAGTATATATGAATGATCTTGCTAAAAATTCATGTGTCTATTATTTCTAAGGGTAGAGAAGGGATATGATAGTGCTCATGAATTTTCTTGAGTTGTTCCAAGATTTTTGGGAGCTTTGAATTACCTCTAAGGCTTGACTTATAGGAATAAGGGCTGGAGCAAGTTAGGAGGGATTAGAGGGTAGCATAAATAGACTTGTCATGGATGTTACACTTGATGTTTGTTATGACCACAAGATGATACTAGCCAAATAGGTGCCTATAGGAGAAGTTGCTACACAAGATTGCACACATCATAATTTTTTAATTGCCAAATGCATAGCATGATTGAAATCCTCACGGAGAGTACATTAAGATCCTCTAGGGATTCAGCCTCTCTTGTAGAGATTCAAACCTATGGTTTTTTACCCAACATGGAAGTTTTAAGATGTATAGGAGAGAATAGCCCAACATGCTTTCCTCCCCTCCTTGCTTTTTATAATACTCTATTTTAATATTGGCCTTGTTGAACACGTTCTTAGCACAAAAAGCATGCCTTTCTTTTAGCTCTCTTATTTTTTCTCAAAAGATAAATTAAAAAATTTTCCAATCTTAATTTGTTCTTCTTTTCCTCTTGTGTTTTCCTTTTATTATGATGCACTTTCAATGTTCCATTGAGAATTTGCAAGAGTTTCTACATTGTTTGAATGATTTCACCTACCTTTGAGATTGGTGAGAATTTGATATGCTCCCATCAATACTTTTCTATGGAATTTCTCAACTTCAAACCCTAATAAAATGAGAATATCCAATGAGGATTTCTTTGTTTTGGAGCACTAGTTCTTTGTAAAGGTAAAATACTTCCACCCTTGTAAGGCTATTTAGGTGTAGCCTTCTTGTTATTCAAGCCACCTCATAGTGAACCTTAAAGTAGCTTCCTATCTATCATGTTGCAAGCTTCCACTGTAACGTGTCCATTAGGATCATCCAGGACACGTCTTAGCAGTCCATCGGAAAGGATGTCTAGAAAACTCCGCCTGGCACTCCCATGGAATGTTATGGGTTTTGCAATCTAGGTCTTCCCGTGTCTGCCCCGTAGCGGAAGTATCCTGGCCGTTCCCACTTAGGATCGACCTGAATTTGGGTTTTCTTGTTCGGTCATTAGCTAGCAGCAACTAGCGTCAGACCCGAGCGAACTACTTTACGCAGAAACGCCAGGTCTGAAGCGGATTCACGCTGCACTTGGTTCAAGGAGAATGGGAAACGAGAGGGAGGCAAGGCTCAACCTCTCTGCCATAAGGCATAGTCCCATTCCGTTCCCCTAAAACAGCGTAAATCGGGTAAGATGTACTTCCAGGTCATCGTTCCCGTTATTTGTTTTGATGATGATGATCATCCTGTTGTTTTTCAAGACTTTTGAGAAAAGTTCCCGGCTAACCGGGACCACCCATCCATAGGACGGACCCATGGTCCATCCTCCGCACTTTCCTCGGTTTGATTTAGTTATGTAATTACCTAACACATTAGTTTGACATATAACAAACAGCTCCCTTGATTAATCCCGTTAAGCACTGGTTCCTTCACGTAATCTTGTCACGTGACATAGAAAAACAGTATCAAACAACTTCTTTATTATCATATCATCATTTATCTTTGAAATACAAGGAGTTCCGCCCGTAGGCTTGTTCATAATCCGCCCAAAGGCTATCTAGTAATCCACCAGGGATCACTATTCCAAGCTTCTGCCCGTAGACTAGTATGCGGGCCTCGAGATCCAATCCCGAGTCACGTTAGCCTCTTGTGCAGGACCCGGAAGGCGAGGGATTTACGGCCAGAGCCCCCCCTGGCACCCAAGCGTCCTCCTGCTCCAAGTAGAGCTCAACGGAGAGACCTCTCGCGGCGGGCTCGGTCCACGTTCCCGGCGCGGTCAACAACCCCCTTGGTTAGGGTCAGGCAGGCAGTCGGGGGTAACTGAAGCTGCCTCTCCCTTCAGGCCTTCAACCTGAAGCATTTATATATCTTTTCATCCTTTAGTTCCTTGAGCAAACAGTGCAAACAGTGCTTTCTAAACTGTTACAAGCACAATCAATTCCAGTGGTTGTTTATTTGGCCATCTGTTAAAAAGTGAATCTTTCTCTCCGAATGCATCCAGGATTCGATCTGGGATCAAATTGCAACTTGGCAAGATCCCCAAGGGTTTGTTTGTTCACCTTTTGTCCTTGGGTTAGGGCCATACCCTGTTAACCCAACTTAACCAATACCTTAGGTTTTATTAATAGTAAATCCTGGCGACCATGTCGCTTCAATTTATTGATTTGGTCATTTGCTTCCAGGCAAATACCTAACTCTCCTTTTTCTTGGCAATTATTCCCCAAGAAAGGTGATGAAACAGGATGATTACTCATCCTCTTGTAAGTTAAATTTGCGTAATAACTTGCCAACCTCATTTCAAGAAATGGCAAAACTCTCTTGTGAACAAATCACAAGTCTATGCGATGTTGCAACTTTTTGCACATGTGTTGCATCTATTCCACGGGATCATTTCACCCATTGAATGGCGTTTTCTGGTCACGGAATTACCTTCAGCCGAGTAGCAGGGTTTAGGGTGTCTTCTTACCCAACCCATTCCTAATTATATTGGGCCACGGTCCTAGGAATTTCCAACTCAGTCGGAGTTTCATCATTTGAACGAGTGATCCTTAGGATAGAAACCTTAGATCATTTTATGCATGAGCATCCAATTGACTCAACATTTCGTGAATGTGGGTATGATCTTTGGGTTTGAGGGTTTTGACTTGGCAACAAGTGTAAAACTAGGTCGAATCCTTATCGCGCTAAACCCTAGTTAGCACTTGGGATATTTGTCATATCGACTGAACCATGCCCATATGAATCCCTTGTGGGTTAGGTGATTTAGACAACTCAATATACTTGACTTGCGACAAGGATGAACCTTTCCCAGGGATAATAAACTAGATCTAAAGGAGGAAAAATAGTTACAACTACACCAATACATGTAAACATGCGATTCATTGCTTCTACGCATCACATGGTTCACAATAACCCTATCTTTCCTTGGTAAAGTAAAAATGCCTGATAATTTGGACACTAACTTTCCTAGGTCCTACTAGGACTTACATCAAATAATCATGCCTACAACCTTGTTGTCTACGCTTTAGAATCTTATGCTTTGATAAACCATGCAACCTTTCCTAGATAAAACTTCGATGAATGAAATTCATGCATGACGAATATGTAACATGCAACATTTTCTAGATAAAACTTCGATGAATGAAGTTCATGTATGACGAATATAATAAGGCTAATGTTGACTTAATCCATTCTACAAGCATCTTCGCATGCAACATGCAAGTCCATGGTTTCATTTTCATGCCTTGCAGTTCTTTGGACAATATCTACGGATGTTAACGACTTTCTCATGCGAATCACAACAAGAAAGTTATTGCCTAAATGCAATATACGCTTGTTCTTTCCGCGGCCAATCAAAGATGCATTTAAAAAAATTCATCTTTTAACCCTAAGCAATATGCACTTAGGAATTTCAACTTGGAAATGCAAGCAACCCTACTTGCATGGCATGCACTAACCCTTGTAAATCGTTCAAGGAGATAATTTTCCAAATGTATTTTAGCTAGACTATGTGAAATCGAAACATGCGTAAATGCATTCTTCCCATGAAACTTAACGTGCCTAATGCATCGCTTAAATGTGGAATCATCCTTTTAAGAACCTGGGCTTGAGGGCTCGTAGGGATGTCCATGTGTATGCTTGGGGAAGAAACTTCCGCGCTTGCGCCTTGCATCTTTTGTTTTGGAGCCATTGTTGATGTTGTGGAATTTGGACTCCGCGGTTTGTCCTTACCTTTATGTGATCTCTGAACTCCTTCCAAGCTTGGAAAGACAACCTTAAAATCTATCTAGTTCTCCCTTGCGCAGGAATGCCCCTTTACAGGGTGTGGGTTTTAAGAACCCGGGGGAAAAATCGTGTGCACAAGGCTCATGGGAGCCTTATCCTTAGAAGCTTCTAAGGAAGATTCCAAGAAGCTTCTGCTTCTGGACAGAATGACGTGGAGGGGGGAGTAATGATGGAAGGAGAGGAATTGATGATGATGGCGGTGGGATGGGCGGTGGCAACAGGCGGCAGCCTGGCGGTCCTCATAGCGGCGACGAAGGTGGCCTGCGTGGCGTTATAAGGCGGCAGCAGCGGCTGCAGCGTGGCCTTCTTTTTCCCCCCCCCTCCTCCTCCTCACCCCTTAGAGGGGGTATTTATAGGGAGGGGGGTAAGGTCTCCCTCCCCCCACGTGGTGCCTGCATGGCTCCTCTTCCTCCACCTCTCCTATTTCCCCTATTTCAGTCCATCCCCCTTCCCTCAGCCACGCTTGGCTGGGGGAAGTAATAAAAAAATTTGCAATTACCTTATCCTCTTGACCTCTTCCCAAGAGGTTGTTTACCTATGGCTATGCGGGTTATTTAACCCTCGGTCCCGTTTTGCCAGTTGAGAGGTCATGATTCTTCGGTCCCGATTTACCAATGCGGAGTACTCCATTTCTCGCGTACGATCATAAATTAGCTATCGGAAATGGAGATAACCTTTTCACAAATTTACGATGCGCGGGAGGTTGGTCTAGTAATATTTCAAACGGAAATATTACATCCACATAGAGCTAGCTACAATAGTTGGCAATCACTAGAATCCTTGGTACTTATATTTTTTTGTTATGACATGAAATTTATAAGTTTAGTGATAGTTTGAAAGGTGATAATATTTCATCATACAACTAGCAATGTAGTTTGCTTTATTTTCTATAGCCACATGTTTTGGGCAATGCAATTTAGATTTTTCTCAATATGGCTACACGCTTTGCCTTGGTGGTTCTTTTTTTCCATGTGCACTTCCATGACCAATATGGTCATGCACTTGGTAATGTGCTTTCCTTTTTAATATGGCTATCTAATTTTCATGATGGGGTATATATGATTGTGTGGTTATCTTGCCATGCACTTTGAATGTTTGCTCTTGTTGCTCATTTGGACAGTAGGGAATATGATGTTAGTGTGTGGAGTTTCTATTTAATCCATTGGTGCAATATGCTTTTTTCTCACTAATATAATCATGAGCTTTGCAATAAGATGGATGTCATGGCCATGATATATGCTTGGTCAATGTGGCCATGTACTTTGCTCAACATTGTAAGTGTTATTGTTGCTAAATGCAATGACTCTGTTGTTGGGGCCACACAATTTGTGTTATTCATGTATACTAAACATCTTTCTTTTAATTTTATTTTTTGTTATTGTGATTACCTTTCAACAATTGTGGTCTTGCTTTTGTGTCAATGTGAAAAGCTTAGCTGTGAGTAAGTATTATACAAATGTAAATGTCTAATCAATGAATATTTATTTACTAATTATACCTAGAAAAATCATGAGTTCCAAGTTAACTTGATAGAATATCTATAATTCCCTAGTTAGAGGATAGTACTTGCTAGTTATGACTAGTAAAAAGTAAAATTTTCTAATTAGGTTGATATTATTACTAGTTATACAATAACTTGCTAGATAATGTTGCTAGATAGGGCTTCAATTTTCTAGATACTATCTAGGAAAAGGATGTTCCTAGTTAGAAGAGACTAGTGATGGCAAAATTATCTAGTTATAACTAGAAAATTATACATTCTTCCTAGTTTGGTTACTAATCTTCCTAGTTATAATGTGAACTTTCTATATAGTAAGTGGTTTAGAGTTTCTTGTGACCTTTGTCCTTACCTTCTCGAAACCATCATTATCAACTTGAATTGAGAAATAGAGAATTGTGATAAACATAATCTTTATCTTATCCTCATTGTACCTTTAATTCCCTATTACATAAAAGTAGGGAATCACATCCTTATAATTCCTTATGTAGGGATTTTCAAAGGAATGTGGGGAATGCTCTATATTCCCTATTATAAGATGTAGGGAACGTAGGGACTTTCAAAGGAATGTAGGGAATGCTCTATATTCCCTATTATAAGATGTAGGGAATGCAATTTCCTAGTTATAGATGGGGAATACGTACTTGTCTACATAGGAAATATTGGAGAATTTCCTATATTTCACCAAATTGCCTATGTGGGGAACGATTGAAAGTTCCTTGTGGTACCTCAAAGGGAATTGCGCGTACGAGGGAGACGGGCCAAGATCATAAGTCTGCGGCCAAGTCAAGAAGGTCCAATTCACGATGGCCCCTCAAAGCGCACAAGGCGCAACCGCAGGCGGATCATCTCCTAACATTCATGTGGACATCTCAACAAATCCACAAGTCTAGGTTTTCTTCCTATTTTTGGTTTACGTCGAAATATTGCAATTATACATGGATAATTTATGGAATTAGGATGCACTTTTGCGATTGAAATACATTGGCTATTTTAAAGGAAATAACTCACAAATGAAGATTGGTCAATTGTATTTTTTTTAATGGAATGAACGAAAGATGTTTATACATTTTTAGCAAGTTGCTTTTGTGCATTGCAAAGTAACGAATCTAGAACAACTAATGATTATCATTACAAAGTGGGAATTAATGTAGTACACCTTCAACTATGCATGGAAAGATTAAATCGCATGTCACATTATTAGATGAATCTTTCTTAGTAATGATTCATTAAAAATTCATTATCAACCATAGGAATTTGCAAAGCATGGAATGATTCTAGAGTTGCATGAAGTAGGATAACTCTAGTTTTAAATTGGCATAAATATCATTTAATTGCAGTGTAGTTAGGAAAGGCTGCATGGTTCATTGTAACCTAAAAACCTAAAAGCTTAGTGGCATGAATTGTGAAGGCATATCTTAGTAGGATCAATAGAAGTTATGCGAATTTTAACATGTGCTTGGTCTTAACAAGAAAAGTTAGGGATTGCGAATCTGGAGGAAATGAATCGCATGCTTACATGAATTATGACGTAATGCAACTAGTTTTTCCCTTCTTCGATCAAGACAAAATCTTTAGGAATAGTTCGTCCTTGTCGTAAGACAAGTAATCTGGATTACCCAAAATACCTAAACTACAAAGGATTTGCTTAGGATGGTTAAGTCAATGCAACATACCCCAAGTGCTAACTAGGGTTTAGCACGTTGAGGATGTGACCTAGTCACACTTATTGCCAAGTTGAAACTCTCATACCCTAAAGACCTGCCCACATTCACGGGATGTAGGGACAATAGGACATACTTGCAAGAAATGATATAGGGATTCTACCCTAAGGATCGCTCGCTAAAAAGATGAAATTCGGATTGAGATGGAACCCTAGGACCGACGATGTCGGCCTAGTGCAATCAGGAATGGATTGGATATGAAGACACCCTAACCCTATTTCCTATCTAATCATGATTCCGTGATTAGAAGACACCGTTTGATGGGTAAAATAGTCCCATGGATTAGATGCAACACTTGTGCAACAAATTGCAGAGTTGCATGATCTTGTGCTTTGATCACAAGGGAACGGCCAATTCCTCGGAATGAGATTAGCAGATTCTTGCGCAAGTTTATCTTGCAAGAGGATGAGTAGTCATCCTGCTATAGCACCTTTCTTGGGAAAGGTGACCAAGACAAGGGAATTAGATATTTGCTTGGAAGCAAAGGACCAATCAATAGTTTGGAGCAACATATTTACTGTTAATAGAACTTAAGGTATTGGTTAAAGTTGGGTTAATCGGGTACGTCCCTAACCGAAGTACATACAGGTAAACAAACAAAACCTTGGGGATCTTGCCAAGTTGCAATTGATCCCAGATCGAATGCTGGATGCATTCGAAGAGAAGGATTCACTCCTTAGCAGTTGGCCAAATAACAACCACTGGAAATGATTGTGCTTGTATCAGTTTCAAGAGCCCTATTTGCTTTGTTTGCTCAATGAACTAAAGGATGAAAAGATATCTAATGCTTCAGGTTGAAGGCCTGAAGGGAGAGGCAGCCTCAGTTATCCCTGACTATCTGCCTGACCCTAACCAAGGGGGTTGTTAGCCGCACCGGGAAGGTGGACCGAACCCGCCTCGAGAGGCCTCTCCATTGAGCGCTACTTGGAGCAAGAGGACGCTTGGGTGCCAAGGGGGCTCTGGTCGTAAATCCCTCACCTTTCGGGCCTTGCACAAGAGGCCAATGTGACTCGGGATTGATCTTGAGGCCTGCATACTAGTCTACAGGCATAATCTTGGATTAGTAATCCCTGTAAATTGCTAGATAGCCTTCAGATGGATTATGGATAAGCCGAAGGGCTAGACTTTATGAATTTATTCCAAAGATAAATATGATAACTTGTTGAAAAGGAACTTATTTGACACTACTTTTCTATGTCAAGTGCTAAGATTATGTAAAGGAATCAGTTCCTAATGGGCTAATTAAGAAAGGTGCTTGACGATGTCCAACTAAATGTGGTAGGTAATTAGACAACTAAAACAACCTGAGGAAAGTGTGGTGGATGTAGCCATGGGTCCGTCCTATAGATGGGTGGTCCCGGTTGGCCGGGAACTTTTTCTCAATCATAATGGACAGCAAGGAGATCTTCTCAGAGAAAACGAATAGCAAGGGCGCTGACCTAGAGTCTAAGTTATAATAATCCTAGTTTACGTTAATTTAGGGGAACGGAATGGGACTATGCCTTTTGGCAGAGAGGTCGAGCTTTGCATCCCTTTAAAAACCACCTCCTACTTTCTGTGTGGTAGAGGTCTTGCACAATCTCGCAAACGAGTCTCGAGAAGCTTGACTTCGGAATGATGAGATCAAAAGAGCATTGATACCTTCTAATTTCTCTCAAGGCCACTAAATCCGACTTCCACTTGTGTTTCTTGTCGGGATGCTGAGGAGGACCATGGCAACCATAGCTGGCAGCACCCTGTCAGCTTGAAGCTTTCATATGTCTCTCCACAGGCCAAATCTCTCTGAGCTTCCCTTTGGAGAAGTATTTCTCTACTTCTAGAGCTCCTCCCTGGCACCTCAGTCATTGAGATTGGGAAACTATAGCTTCAGTATTGTCTCTTTTCAGAGTCGCTGCCATAACTGTGCATGTGGACACCACCTACCTACCTACCTCTGTTGGAGCAGCCATATCTCATCAACTAGGCCATATCTCTTCAAGATTTCTTCTTGAGAGAAGATGCAACTTCTTAGCACAAAAATCAAGGAGATTGATGCACACCATGCTCTTCATTTGCGTTTTCCCAAATCTAGGTGTAGTTTTGATAGCGATCACTTTGAAGGCTTAGATCTCTCAACTCAGGGAAAATGAGTACAAACTCTCTTAGGGAGAGTTAGATCCATTAGTGAGGGTTCTCCACCTCAAAGGGTTTGAGCAAATTCAACATGTGGAGCTTGTGGAAGCTCATTTACCAGTCGTTGGTCCCTCTTTTGATAGGACAGCCATAGCCACTTACCTTCAAGCTCATTTTTCCTTCATTTCCTCTCTCCTGCCACTTAAAGGCCAAGGCCACTCTAATCTAAAGTTTTCAGCAAGTATTCAACCATCAAATCAACAAGCAAGGGAAGCTATGAAGAGTTTTTGAAGATCATCAAGTCAAACTCAAGCAACAAACATCAAATTTCAAACTAGTATCTTTTGATACTTCACTGCCATTGCTTGTGTCTTTTGACACATACAAAGATCAACTCATTGCTAGTTATTCTCAGTCATTTGCATCTTATTTCCATAATGGGAATGACCAAAATCAAGTCTTTTATGAAGATGCTTCTCATGAAGAGTAACATTACTCTTGTTTCTCAATTCAACTACATGGAATACTTGTTTATTCTGCTTGCAGGGATGGATGGATTTACTTGTTTTGAAGAGAAATTGATGAATTTACTTGAAGATTTTGAAGACATTTTTGCTGCCTCAAAGACAATGATACCTTTGCTTGAGGGGGGCATGAACATAAACACTGATGCAACTATTGCAAGCAAAATCAATGAAGAACTAGATCAAGAGGACCAAAAGAACAAGAATAAGAAGAAGAAGAAAAAAAATCATGAAGACTTTGAAGTGGCAAACAAAGAGAAGTACAAGTATAGGAAGCTAGAGAAGAAGAACTGCAATGAATCGAAGATCTATGTCAAAAGAAATGCTCTAAACGGCAAGGGCCTCACGGTCCTTGATCCTATTTTTTACTGACTTTTTTAGCCTTGTAATGTCTAGCCCAAATGTCTTTATCATAAGCTTTTAAAACTCATCGTGTAGCCTTGTACTACAGCCTCTGTAAGGCCCCTGCTACAGCCTCTGGATGTCCATCATGTTTGTGATACCCACACTTGGCCTTTTCTGACAGCCTCTAGTGTTTTGCCATGGTGTTTTGCCATGTTTATGGTGTGCCCACACTTTGCAGGTGTTACTTTCACTAAAGCCTCTACACACTTTGTACTTTCTGGTTGTGATTGAGGAGGGGTGTTGAGATATTAGCAATCACACCTAATGTAGCATCTTTGTATGAGGAAGTTTGGGATGAAGACATGCAGGCTATAGGAATCCCATATGCACAGAAAGGGAAAACTGTACCCATCCAAAAACTATAAAGCATTGTACTTGTGGTATCATTACAATTTAGCAAGGGATTTATGCTTCTCCTCGTCCACCTCATGGGTTATTCTACTCTCTTATATTTAACTTCTATATTACCTTCAAGTCTTGGTTGAAGCTTTTAGGGATACAAGTGGTTTTTGTTCTGATAGACAAATCTTTCAACAATGAGCATGATCAAATTGCCATTCTGCATATCAATCACATGAGAGGGGTTATTTCTTATTCTATTTTTCTAGTCTAATTTAATGTGTAAGTTCTATAAACTATGGCTATGTATGTGTCTATATGTCATTTATGTATTAGTATATCTATGAGCCAAAAAAGGGTTAATAAGTTTGTTACCATTATGGTAATGTAGAATCATTATCAACTTTAGTTTCCATTACAAATATATGATTTATATTTTAGTAGTAATGTACAACTAATATGATGTTAGTTTTAAGTTAAGCTAGACCATAGTTATATATTGTGCTTATTTATTTATCAATTGAGATAGTTCATTACATATATGTAGCTAGTCATAAGGTATAAGAAGAGCTAATAGAAATTATCTAAAGACCTATTTTTGATTAATTTCTCGCATGCATGCTTTGAAGAAATATTGCACCATGAAAGCCTCATTACTATTGGAGTAATCAACGACTTCAATTTCTTCACTAGATCATCCAAGCCTATGTTAGGACAATAATTCTTATACAAGATAAATCTAATGTGTGTAAACTTGGGTTGCATAAATTTTTGGATGACATTAGGCTAGTCATATATAAATATAAATAAATAAATTGAAAAATAAATCTTGAGGGTTTTGGGCAAAAAGAGTGTAGCAGAGTTAGTGAAGTCCAAAAGCACAATTACTTTTTCAAGAGAACCTTCTCTCTCCTTCTTCCTTCAAGCTGCCATGGAGCCTTCAGCCCAGGAAGTGCAGTAATCTTGCTTTCCCCTCTTCCTCAACCTGAATGGATTGTCCCAGAGCCTTCCCCCCTTCATGCTCAGCATCTAGAGCACCCATGAGCCCCATCTGACCTGCCTGGAGCCTCCTGAGGCCGGCCCGAAAATCACGTCGCATTTTGCACTGAGTGGCTTGCTCACTTCCTCCTACTCCAGCTCAGCTCCAGCCCTCCCTTCTTCATCCTCCAACCGTTGGCACACTTCTGGGCAAGCTTGAGCATGGGTATTGAGAACCCCCACTAGTTCTTGACATATCTCAAACCCTACTGTGGGTAGCAGCCATGGCAGCTATGAAATCTTCAACCAAGCTCATGGCACACTAAAGCCCCTTCAATTTTCTTACCCTAGGAGCCTTGGGAGCAGCCACAAGCTTCAACAAGTGAAGATATATGACATTGAAGGCCCCCATACAACCACGGGCTGCAAGAAGAAGGGCAACCACAAATTTCTTAGAAAGGGCATCCATTAACTCTTCCCCAAGCTTGAATAATGTATGTCAATTGGTTCTTGCTCTCTCTTTTACATCCAATTGTTGAGCTCAGCCACTTGATGAGAGAGATGGAAGAATTGCATGCCTTCTTGGAGTTTGAGAGTGCCAATTGGATTCCCATCCCCATTCCACACCCTTGAAATGCATTCATGGTTGGATGCTCTTTAAATTTATTTTCCCATTGATCAAGATTTTACTCTAATCCTTAACTGTACTCTTATTTTGATTCCGACCGATAAGAAAGAATTTGTAGGAAGGGTAAGTCATGCAATCAGTGAGTCACTAATTTGCAAAGGTAACCCCTTTTCCAATCCCATTTTCCTTATTGATCATGCATATCATGAAAGGCCCAATCCTGAATTTGTAAATCCATATCATGTTGGTTGCCATGTATATTCCAGGTGAGGAAAAGCCCGATGCCAGGTGAGGTGGCAAGACAAAAGAGGGGTGACCCCCCTTGCCATCAAAGACCCTGAAGGGGTGCACAACCTAGCCCAGGGGGAACTTTGCCTACCTCTCGATGATCCGAAGCCCAGAAGTCCTTGCAAGTGCAAGTACACTTGAATGAATAGCTTGAGCCCTAATCATTTACGTCCACAACCTTGTACGTGTATTGGTAATGACATGTATCACTTGGGAATGTATGGTGGAGGCATGCAGGATGGGCAGGGTATGCAGTCATGAAAATGGTCTCAACAAGAGAACTATGGATGCAAATGATGTATGGATCTATGTGGCATTGAGAACCACCATTGAGTCCCTATATTTCTTGAAATAAGAACCTCAGCATTGGGATAATGTATGCTCATTGAAGGAGTCCTTGCAGGGTATTGCAGATAGCAAGTCCCACATAGTCAGCCCGCAAAAGTCAATTATAGCAAAGCCTTCTTGTGTGACTGAGTGCCGGCCCCATAACTTGATTTGAAGAGGGCATCCCCCTCTTTGATTTGAACCAAAAATCTCCCCATTCTGCCCTAGGGTTTGGGAGATACGCCCAATTTTGTGCTCAAAGGTACTATGGGATAGGCAACAGTCCTACACAGTCAGCCCACAAAATTCAATTACAGCAAAACCCTGATCATTTACTCTCAGAGATATTTTTACGTAGCCTCATAGAGGGGATTGAGAGCTTTAATTTGAATAAAAATTTTGGCGATTGGAGCTTCCCAGCTGAAGATATTGCGATTTCTGTAACAAGGGGTCTGGTGGACTGCACTTGGGATGGTAGGCCACAAGGGTAAAGTAAAGGCCCAAGAGGACTTCTAGCATGAAATAAGGGACTCCCATGCCTCAATGAATGATCTAGCTCAGCCTAAGAGGATCGTGAAGACATGTTTGAAGAGGGTGCCCCCGAGATGGTCCGCTTCTCTATGCTTAACCATACTCTATGCCAACATGAGACCCATCATGCCAAATGACATCGAGAGTTGAAACAATGCCTTAGGGAAATGGAAACCTGCCAAGATCATCGTCATTCCAAGATGATGGCCAAGATGGACTTACTCATCAAGCGCATGGGCGCCCTCATCCCTGCCATTGCACCCTCCTCGGATCTGCCCAAGGAGCATGTCCCTCTTTGTGAGGCCAACTACCCTCCTCCCTTGGAGACTGGGCATAGCCCACAAAGGTTTTTGTACTACCCATGGCATTCCCCATAGAACTTATGAGACGGGTGAGCCCTCCACTCGACATGATGAACCCATCCTTCCCTCCCCCATTACGAACCCTGCAAGCCCATCCTTGGGACCAGAACTCCCCCATAATGGAAGCTATATGCACACTCATAGGAATGGCCACCAAGGGCCTAATGCAAATTTTGGGCAACATGGAATGCAAGGTGTACATGGGCAGCATGCACATGGTAGTTTTAGGCAGCAAGGCTCTAATGCTCAGCCCGGTTCGCGTTTAATACATGAGCAGCATGGTCATTTTGGACAGCAAGGTCCTAATGTGCAATTTGGTCCTCATATAATGCATGGGTAACATGGACCACATGGAAATTTTGGACAACAAGGCATGTATGGGAAGCACAACATACATGGGAGGCATATAGCACATGGCATACATGGACATCAAGGCCCAAACGAGTTGTGTGACAAGATTGTGTTTGCTAAGTTTAATGGGTAGTCCTCATCCCCGACTGAATTAGAGGAATGGACCTCTAAATTGGAAGCCTATTTTCTCATTTATCCCCGTACCGATGAGGCAAAGATTATTTTTGTCTCCCTTCGTTTGGAAGGTTTTTCTCACACATGATGGAGATTTATTCAAAGATAAAATCAGCAGTTTCATGATTGGGAAGATTTCAAGATGCATATGATCCAAGTTTTTGTCTCCTTGGTAGAGAAAGAACGTTTGGCTAGGCAATGGTATCAGTTTGATCAGCGAAATCTCACCGTAAGGGAGTATACCAACCAGTTTATGAACCTATCCATGTATGTTGAGGCCGTCAGTGAGATGAGGCCAAATTGCTCTAGATTTGTGTTTTTTCACATGATATCAGAGCGCAAGTGAGCATGGCTTAGCATGCTTTAGCTCCATTTAACTCTCTACTCAGCTTCGTTTGAGTTCTAAACCCAATCTCCAACTTCATTTGCATTCCTACCTTCAATGAATCTTCCATGGTAGCCATAGCCAGCAGCACCCTATCAGCTTGAATCTTTCATATCTCTCTCCATAGGTCAAATCTCTCCAAACTTCCTTCTGGAGAAGTGCTTCTATACTTTTAGAGCTCCTCCTTGGCACCTCAATCATTGACATTTGGCAAGTATAGCTTCACCATTGCCTCTTTTCAAAGTTGTTATACTTGTGTTTGATAGCAACACCTACCCGACTTGGAGGAGCTAGATCTCTGTATACAAAGCATATCTCTTTGAGCATCCTTTTGTGGACTTTCTTCCTAACTCAAGGCACCCCTAGCCAGCACAACAAACCAGGAGATTAGTGCTCCACAGGCCCAACATTGTCAATTTTGCATGTCGTTGTTCCAAATTGCACGTGTTTCATTTGTGTTGCTATTGTATCTCCCACAGGGCACGATTCTAGCCATCTCCATAGGGCAATGATAGCCCACATAGTAGGCTTCTATTAGTTACAAGGGCTTGTGATAATTCCCTTCCTCATGATCACAGAAAACAAAAGCACAGCCGCCTCTTAGAAACCCTAACCCTTCATCCATAGCCAAATATTCTTGAAGCTCAAAACCACTTCATTTTCTCTCTCCTGCCACTCAATACAAGGCATTATCATTTAAATCCAATTACTCTCTGAAGATTCAAGCAAAGTTCACACATCAAATCATTGAGGATGGGAGATCATGGTGACTTCTTGCAAGATTGAAGCATAGTATCATAGTGTCTCTTAACACTTATCTAGTGACTCTTGTCACTTGTATAAGCTTTACCTCACATCAGGTGTGAGATTTTTTTAAAGATTACTCCAACATCAAATCAAGGAGGGGAGTACAAGATCTTTGAAGCACTTGAAGACCCATTGAAGGTTTGAGGATCTCTCAAGTATCTGGCTCCACAAGTATCTCTTGATATTATCGTCTAGTATCTCTTGGCACTTGTGCTTCATTAGCACATTTAAGATCATCTTTTCAACTACTAAAATCTAATAATTTTGGAGATAATTTTCTATTGATCATGTAACTTTAGCATGGGCAAGGAGTCTCCAACAGTTTGCTTTAATGGGGTCGGGTTTCACACCTAGCAAACACACATCAAGCTCATCCTAATGAATAAGGGTATCTAGGACATTACAAGTGGCAAAGAGAAGAAGCCCTGTGAGGCGGACCTTGCAATCACTTGGCAAAAGTTTGATGATAAGGCTCAGGCCATTATCAAACTAGAGCTAGACGACAGCTACATCCACCATGTGGTTAACTGTGTGACCTCACATGATACATGGAAGAGATTGGACACCTTGTTTGGTGCACAGTCTAAGTCATCAAAGTATGGTCTCTTGATTGATTTTTTCAGGCTTGACATGAAGTCTAGCACACCACTTGCCACACATCTAAATTACATGGAAGGAATTCTAACCTAGCTTGCAGGATTCAACATTAAAGTGGAATAAGATGTCTGCATTGGTGTTATGCTTGAAATTTTGCCTCTTGAATATACCAACAACCTTAATCAATATGCCAAACTCTAAGCTTGTTGATATCCAGGCATCATTGTAAGAGCAGGAAAAGAAGTTAAAAACTAAGGAAGAACCAAGAACCTCTAGAGATGAACAAGTGTTATATGTTGGCAACACGTACAAAGCCAAGAAGGAACAAATTTTCTGTGATTTTTGCAAAAGGACCAAACACACCGAGAAGTTTTGCCATGCTAGAAAGAGATCCTAGAAGGCCTATCTTTCGGCAGTGAAAGAAGAAGAAGACCATGGAGCAAAGGAAGAAGAAGAAGCAGAAGAAGACCACTCGGAGAAGGACAAGCCTCATCAAACCTTCTATGCCTACTCTGATAGATTGTTTTAGCCTTGTAATGTCAGAAGCCCAAATGTCGTTATCATAAGATTGTAAACTCCTCATGTAGCCTTGTACTACAGCCTCCTTCGTATACTTTGTCAGGCCCCTATTAAAGCCTCTGGGTGTCCACCATGTTTGTGGTACCCACACTTAGCATTTGGTGTGATAGCCTCTGGTGTTTTTCCATGTTTATGGTGTGCCCACACTTTGCAGGTGTTGCTTTCACTAAAGCCTCTACACACTTTGTACTTTTCGGTTGTGATTGAGGAGGGGTGTTGAGATCTGCAATCACATCTATTGTAGCCTCTTTGGATAAGGCCAATCCTGGGGTAAGGATATCCAGGCATCTGAATCCCATAGGTATAGAGAAAAAAGACTCAACCTATCCAGTTCTATTTAACAATGTAGTTGCTTTTCATTTTCATATGAGATGAATGCAATACCACTATCATTTTTCTTTCTAATTTAGTGTACCTGATACTTGTTTTGTGTCCTTTACTCAAGTCACTTTATCTCTATCATGTCCAACTACATATGAGTTTATTCTATGTCTATGAGCCTCCAGAGCTACCATGCTCTAGATATGTGTTTTCTCACATGGCCATGGGCCACTCGAACCACCTACAATCGGATGCTCAACCCATCCAATTTGGACAATGAGAGACTTGGACAATTGGATTCATGCAAATCAAACACGTTGAACAATTTGACAGTGTAGAATCAGACATTGTAGAATCGAACCAAAAATTTGATAGTAAAAATTTGACAAATCTAATGCATCTCAGGAAAAGTAGAACACCTCTCACAATAGGGGAATCCTCTGAAAGCTTATAAGCGCATTTGACCTTAGATTTTACAATTCGGCGGCTAGAAAGGACCATTGATAGTCACGTCAACTTTTAGCCCCTCTTAGAGCCACAAATTGACCTGTAGACCCCAGTAGACCTTAACTGAGTTGAAAGGTGCAACACACACCCTAGAGATAGTGAGAGTAGCAAGTAATCGAGCCTAAAGCTATATTTGGTCGAGAACATAGACATGAGTGTGAAAGCTACACTTACCATTTTGCATTGCACTTCACATTGTTTGATACTTTAAGTGCACTTAAAAAATTTGAAAGCAACATATCAAAGCATGTAAGGTAGCTCAAAATGAGAACCTAGGTGAGGGTGAGCTTAGATCATGTATTAGTAGATTGCTGAAGGTAAGCATATTAGAAAACACTTTGAGAAATCCTAAGCTAAAGGCTGTGAAGGAAAAGGTGATTGAGTTCACATTGAAAGATGTGTCAAATGAGTTCTCAGTTGTGGATGCACAATCCATTTGTGATAGGGCCAGTATTAGCACAATGACTTACTCAAGGATATTCAAAGGTGTGAAGGCTGGGTTTGGTCATGTGCTAAAGAGAAATAGAATCATGCCTCTACCTCAACCTTCAAAGTTAATAGAGGCTCAACAACAACATAATGCAAATGTTTTGGGAGGTGATAGGAGATCCCATGCATGTATAATGCATGGAAACACTAAAGGTTGGGATAAAAAATGCATATGATGTGACGTTTACCGAACTTAACAATTACTATTTAGATTTGTACAAGGTGCAATTGGCAATGGTAGTGTACTACAATATGTATGCGGAGGGAATGTAATGGTAAATTGTAGTTTGTTATAAAATTGGATGAAAGTGAGATTATCAAAGGAGTAAAGCTTAAAAGAGTTAGTGTAATTTTGATGAATAGAGCTTTACAATTAGATAAGAATAAACCAAGGAACTTTAGTGTTCAATCCAAGCACCATGTGTGGTGGCTCATTGTATTTGAAGTTCCTACGGAAAAATTTGAGGTGCTACAGTTGTTCTTTACACACACAAGTATTCCAAACTTCATCTATCATTAGGAACATGGGGAGATGCTCTCAACTGAAGGGTATGGTCAATATTGGTTGAATGACATCTTGTAGGAGACTTGAAATTTTAAAATACATGTGTGGAATCTCTAATCGTGCACATACAAAGAATCCATGCCTATATATCTTGATAGAGAGGGTGTAAGGAAAGCACAAAAAAAAGAACAGGTAAAGGGTGACAAGTATTGCACCGACACACAATAGAGAAGATCCGACTTGGAAGCCCATCTTCAACATTCCATTAGTCTGTATTCACATTTGTTCATCACATGCTTTTGTCAAAATCATGAAGAAACTTGTATAGAATACATTTTCTTTCCTTTTAGGATGCAACCAGAAAAAGAAGTCGTTGCAATGTGTAGGAATGTGCGAGTGCTATTAGAAATTGGGCTACACAAGCATCAAGTAATGATTGAAAAAGATGAGAAGAGATCAAAAAAATCTGGTAACTTGCCAAAAAATCCTTTCTTTAGAGTAGAAACGGCTAGGATGTTTCTTTTAGTACTTATCAATGGTGAGGAAAGGAATATCATGGTTTGTAGGTCGCAAGACTATGATGCATTAGGGCCAAGAACATTTCAAAACAATACTCATAAGAAAATGATTAAGTTGCTAATTAGAAGAGATTTAGAAGAGAAAAACCCTCCAAATTTGGCTGTCTAAACGTGATTAATGAGAGAATGTATGATTCATTTAAGAGGTCGCGTATTAAATATCTTCAATCTTTAATGGATGTTAAGTGTCACCTTTTCAGTCATATTCTCTTGAAAATTGTAAAATATTGTATTTTTAATTTTTCACACCAAAAGATGTCACTCATTTATTCCTCAACATTCATATTCTGCACCTCTCTTTCCTGTGGTTCTATTTCCTTCTTTGTGATATTGTTGCCCTGTTTAGGGTTCCCTACCAAAATGTTTTCCGTTACCTCTTCTAGCAATACAAGCGCAGTCCTATCACACAAGTATAAAATTACTATTCAATTAGATGTTGTCTATTCATCTTGGAGGAGTACACACCATCGAGCATTGTTGGACAAGGATGAAGGTAACAGGTTGCGATTACAAGAAAGAAGCATGTAGACTTATGGATGGATAGAAATATTTATCCTCCGGACCCTTCTACAGGTAAACATCCTCCTTTTTACAATATGCACAACTTTATAAGGTATGTTGGAGATGGTTGTGACGAGATTCTTGGCTATTGCATGAGATTATATTCTACATCTTTTACATTTAGAGAACAAATGCATGAAATGAAGGAAGCATTAACATTGGCACAAAAAACTATTTCTGAGCTAACGGACAAGGTTGATAATCTAGAAAACTCTAATTAGTTATTGCAAGAAAAATCATTACGCTTGAACCAATAGGATTTAGATAGAGAAAAAGACCACTTCAAAATATAATAGACTTGTGTAGTTGGATGAAGAAAAGGAGACTAAATCTTGCAAAGAGATGTGTCTCTAATATTTTAGGTATTAATATTTGAGAGAATGATGATAGGATTAAGCTTATTAAAGAAACCATGACAAAGAAGGACATTATAAGGATTCTTAAATCACCTGAAAATGTAGACTTAAGAAGCCAAACTCTAAAAGAGTTAGTGAAAGATTTAAAAGAAACAATTAAACCAAATGAAATACTGGAGACATGTGACAGTATGGGTATCGGTTGTAGAGGTTATCATGCTCTCTCTAAATTGCGGTTTACAAATCTTAAATGTCATAGAATAAGTGCATTTGGTTTGCCTCCGCCTCTTGCAGTTTTAATTGCTAGGACAACTATGAATCGTAGGATTCCATATGTTTTTGGAGAGTATATCCATATAGAAGGATCTATGCCCTATGAAAAAAGTAAAACAAAGGCCTTTTTTGAATACAACACATTTAATAATATTTGGATTGATCTTAGAAGAGTCTAGATTGCAATGGTTCATATGTATAAATTTACTGTCCAAGAATGTGGTGGTGTTTTGACGTTCACACTAAAATTAGATGAAGCACAAATTCAAAAGGGACTTATGTTCGGGGTTTAAAGCAAGCCCCTTAAGCACACATCTTAAGAAATACCATTATAAATGCATCATGCAAAACTTTAATACATAGAACTCGTGGAGCCCCTCCAATGGCTACCCTTCCCTTTCTTCTTGCTAATGAAAGCCTCCAAAACATGGATTGAAATTGATAATGGGCACAATGAGGAGTTATTATACCTTGGTTGATGATGATCTAGAATAAGTTTTGCAACTCCCAATCTTCAATCTTCACTTCATAAGATTCTTGGATAGCAACACCTCCAATGCTTGAACTCCCAAATTTTGAATGGAAACTATGAAAGCTCCTACAACCTAACAATCTCTAGGAAAGAGGCTTCGATACCATGTTAGAAAACATAGTTTAAGCAAGAAGATGAGAATGAACCTCACAACCTCTACGAACAAGGCTTTGATACCATGTTACAAAACATGGTTTGAGCAAGAAGATGATAATGAACTATTTGGGGGAAAGAAGAAGAACAAGAAAGAAAGAATGATAGTACCAAAATACTTGATTGATTGATTTGATAGTTGAGCCTAGTACATTTTTTATTACCTTTTCAACTAGCATACACTTTCCCTCTTTGCTTATGGAATATAACACTTTGTCATGCATTGTTTGCACCTTTACCATTCCCTCTATTACCATACTTTGACATGTATCAAAATTTAGAGAAATTGAGCTATAACTCAATCCTTGACTCAACTTGAGACTAGGACATACTCATAAGCTCAATGTCTACATTGTATTCAATGTGTCATGCACTAAATATATTCACCATATAACTCTCTTAGATTCAATATTCATTATCTCAAAGACTAAATGTAAGTCACATTAGGTTCATGACTTAGTTTTATACTCAATGGTTTGACATTGGTTCCACCAATTATTGAGTGTTTGACATTGATTTTAAGAGTACATCATAGAGTCAATTTATCAATGAAGGAAAATGAGTTTAGGACTTAGGACTAAGTTAGAATTTATGTTGAATGGATGTAGTTATGTCACTAAAACTTTAATAATGTTATCACTTTGATCTATGGATGTATTATTTTTATCATCTAAGTTTGTCAAATTTGCAATCATTCTAAAACTTGTTGATATTGGTGAAGATGGAGATTGAGAGAGAGTGTGTGGTCACTACTCTACATGATTGATTGAAAAGTGAGATACCAAGTACAAAGTACAACCCTTAGACATTATGGTTGTGTAAATGAATTAAAGTGCATTCACACACAAATATATATAATATGTGGTAAGTGAAAAAAGTGTGTGACATAAATACATAGATTAAAAATAATGTGACTAGGAAGAAAACCTCTCTTACGGAGAGTAAAAAGTGCCCTAGTATCCTACATGCAGATCATTGACACTCTTGTGTGAGCATAAGCATGAGTAAAATCCAACAAACCCCCTTGGAGTGATAAGTGATCAACATACATGATCATCCACCAAAGGAGATCAAATTTAAAGCATTTTGAAATGCCTCAAATTTATCATGATGTTGAGCTTTGGTGAAGATGTCTACCACATTGTTGTTGGTAGGATAATAGACAAGTCTTATATCCCTACAAGTAGCCTCTCTCTAAGAAAGTGACAATGTATCTCAATGTGTTTTGAAATAGTGGCTTTTGTGCCACTACAATGGCACTCTAACTATAAGTAAACAATGGAGTGGACTCCATGATAGATACATCAAGATTAGCCAACAAACATCTTAGCCATACACATTCAACTATAGTAGTGAAAGCTACCTTGTATTCAGCTTCACAACACGATGTGGCAATAGTGGATTGTTTCTTACTACGCCAAAAATTCAAGAAGAATCAAGAAAGAAATTTTTTAAACTTATGAGTGACGAGAATCAAAATCTCTAGCCCAATTGAAATCACTGTAAGCATGTAACTATAATGGTCTCCCCTTTGGCGTAAAGCAATCCAAGAGTCCTAGTTCCCTACAAGTATTAGAAAACACACTTCAAAACTTGCTAATGTGACATGTGTGGGCTATGCATATATTTGTTCAAGGCTAAATTTGCAAAAAAAAAATGTGGCCTTGTGATGCATAAGTAAATAAGGCATCTAAAAAGATGGAGCATATGTATGAATGTCAAACATATCACTATCATCATGCAAAGATCACTTAAGTCTAGTCTCCATTGGTGTGCTTACTAGCTTGCAATCCTAGAGGCCAAATGTCTCAAAGAGTTTACTAATATATATAGACTATGACAATCCAATGCTTCTAGTATCATGAATAAATTGAATGTCCAAATTTTAACGCAAAGGCCCCATGTTAGACATGTAAAAATTTTGATGCAAAATTTTCTTAAATGCTGAAATTGACCAACATGTGGCGTGTGAGCAGAAGATCATCCACATAAAGACAAATGACTAACAAGGATCTCCCCTCTTTGCATACATAAGAATAGACTCTAATGGACTACTAATGAACACTTGGCTAAGTAGGAAGGCATCAATTTTGTCATACCAAGCTCATGAAGTTTCAAACCATACAAATCCTTTTTCAGCTTGCATACCACATATTCGGATCCTTTAACTACAAAACCCATGGGTTACTGAACATACACTTCTTCCTTAAGTTCCCCATGTAAAAATGCAGTTTTAATATCAAGCTAGTGTACAATCCAACCATCATGGGCAACCAATGCAACCATACACCTGATAGCAATCATATGGGATGTAGGAGAAAATGTCTTCTCATAATCAATGCCCTTCTTTTGAGTATGCTTATTTCTATAAGCATGGTCTTGTGCTTATCAATAGATCTATCCACTTTTTGTTTTAGCTCGTAGACCCATTTAGTACCAATGGCTTTCTTTCAATAGCCAATATAACTAAATCCCATGTTTGATTCTTCATTACAGAATCATAATCATCTTACATTGATGTCATTCAATCTATTTTGCATTCTCAAAAAAATCGGGCTCATCATCAACAAGTGTGTTTGCTGCAATAACAAACTCCATAGCATTAGCATGATCATGTAAAAGTGTTTATCTTCAAGTACAACCAACAAGAGGAGCATGCAAATGACTATTTCATAGAGTCTGCAAGTACCATCAACATCTTGCTTAGTATTCAGATCAACCATAGATTGAATTTCTACATTATTTAATGGATTAATTAACTAAGCATTTTGTTCATTTAATGAAGCTCGAGTTGTATCATCAAAAGAAATAGGTAGAAGCCCTTCAAATACATCTTTTGCGGCCTGATATGTGTCATAACTAGCTAGAGATAATTTTGGTTTTTCATTAAAAATCACATCTCTACTACTAAAAACTTTCTTTTAAATAGGATCATACAATCTATACCCTTTTCTTTCACTATTGTACCCCACAAATATGCACTTTACAGCCTTATTATCAAACTTTTTTCTCAATAATTTGAAAATATGAGCATATTTAAGACACCTAAAAGTACGAAAGTGACCAACCAAAGGTTTACATTGGTTCCAAGCCTCAAGAGGCATTATATTTTGCAATCCCTTAGTAGGCACCTATTCACAGTGTGACAAGCACATATAATTGCTTCCATTCAAAATCCATGTGGTCATTTTTTAGCTTTCAATATACATCTAACAATCCATGAGTGATTGATTCTTCCTTTCTGCAACCCCATTCTACTGTGGAGTATTGCCATAGTATTTTAATGTGCAATGCCTTTTTTCTTCAAAAAATTATTCAACAAGAAAGGCATATGTCCCCCCTTGGTCCAAACAAAGAGTATTAATCTAACAAGTAGATTGATTTTCCACAAGTGTAGTAAAAGCCAAACATGCATCATACACTTCTAATTTTTCAACCAATTAATAAACCTAATAAAAATATGTAAAGTCATCAGTAGAGGCAATGAGGTAATAATACCCACCCAATGACTTTATTTTCATGGGTTCATATACATCTGAATGCACAATCTGGAACGTGGTCATAGCTTTAAAGGCAACATCACAAGGAAAAGAAAGCCAATGCATTTTTTCCAAAATGCAGCCCTCACAAATTTTCTTAGGAGGTCCCTCCAAGAGAGCTAAGCCTTCTAACATCTAAGTATGCTACATAAGCATCAAACTACCATAATTCACATGCCCCATACAAGCATGCCACAACTTTACCTATGACATAGCAGGAGTAATAATAGATGCCAAATAAACTAACCAATCAACTGAATGAGCATCTAACTCATAAAGTCCATGACATAATGTACTAGTAAGTACCAAAGTCAAGAATTCCTTATCCCTGACCATGCATTTATCATCATTAAAAGTGACTTGTGTTATTCTAGATTTTATTGAATGGATAGCAAATTCTTCTTTATCCTTGGCACATATAAAGCATCTTGTAAACGGAGAGATGGCTTTCAAAACAATCTATCCAACACCTCTAATGAGATAAGATGCATTTTTGGCATATTGCACTAATCTTCCAATAGGAGCTACTATAAAAGAAGTAAATAAATCCTTGTGGGATGTAATGTACTTAGAAGCACCACTCTCAAAGAACTAAGTGCTCGTATTCTATGTAGATTTGAATGCTCTATCGATCCAAGAAGGATAATAAGTACCAGTATAAAAATAGTATTTTGTTGAGCCAAACACACCAACAGTTGGGACTTTGGACACACTTCTATTGTTTCATAAGCTACACTCACTTTAATAACAATCCATCACCTTGTCTCTCAACACTCTACGCTAACTAACCAAGCATCCTAATCTCTAACCCAAGAAAGAAAGAACACAAGATTAGCTTGAGTTTTAGAGAACTCACCTAGCTTACCTTCTTGTGTTTGATGACTTGAAGGCTCCCATATGGTTCCATGATGATGATCAACATGATCCAATGCCATCATTCCTTCATATCCAGCACCAAGCGCACCAAGAAGTCAATGAGCTAGTAGAGAAGACGAGAAAAGCAAGATGATGGCAAAGAGCTTCACTTTCTCTCAATCCCTCAATCAACACTCCTCTCACTCTCTCCCTTTTAGACACTCTCAACCCAATGGAAGCAAGATAGTAGAATGGAAAGAGAGAATAGAAATCTTGAGTAGTCACAAGATAGAGCTTCTACAATATGGATGTGCCAAAAGGGTGAAATATAATTGAGACCTCCCACCATTATATAGACCAAGAATTAGGGTTAGGGTTAGGGTTTGTGCCCCTTTTATATTTTGCATTTAAGTTTTGTGTCCCTTTTTCATTTTTTATTTAGGGTTTGTGCCCCTTTTGCATTTAAGGTTTGATCCTCTTTTGCATTTTGTGTTTAGGTTTTGCGGCCTCTCTTGGGCATCCTACCCACTTTGTGGTATATAGGCCAATCAATCATCATTTCATGCTTCAATATTAGCCCAATTAGGACAATCCTAAGATATTCTAATCAAAAATACATGTGTGCAACGCACACAACACTTGCGGTTGCAACAAATACAACTACGGGTGGTAAATACAATGTGCACAACCGGCTCTCGCAAAGTAATAAATCCATGATAATGTGGTGATGTCCACAAGGTACAAATATCATCCAAGTGCCCAAAAAAATAGGCATTGAAGCTCCAAAAAAATAATATCCACCAAAAGATAATAATAGTACGTGACACTTCCTCTTTCTATAGCCTTCTCAAAATACCATTAACATTATTTCCCGCTAGACTAATGCCAGTCTCATGGTACTCACCTCGTAGGTAGCATGCTATAGCTTGCACCGAAGACATGGAATGTTGAGAATAGTCTATTGAAGAAGTAGTCTTGATAAGGGGAAATGAATGCTACTAATGAAGAATTTATTGCTGCTAAGGAGGATGATTTTTTACCTATGGCGATATAGATGATGTTGCTCATATTGTGGTAGATGGTGACTAATGTTATTATTGGTGACAAATGTAGAAGTTGATTGTGCTAAATATACAATTGAATAATGGTTCTTCTAATGGAGAAAAATTGAATGGCCCTTAAAGTTGAATGGGAGATTGTAGAAGATCAAATATTCAATTTTCATGTAGAAGTGATGGCTCATGATCCTCCATGAACTATTATACCAGTAAAATAAACCTCATGTGCAATCACTTCCTAGGGGAAAGTGCTAGTCTATTGTTCATGCACAAGACATATGATGTTCTCGGGTTTGGGAGATGGGTTGAAATCCGAGCAAGCTTGAAGTATTTCCCACACTTGAGGACCCGAAACTATGAATAGGTTATTGTGCAAACACTATAGTGAGTGCATGTGCATACATAGTCTAATACGTAGTTAGAAGATTGCTTCATGGATTCCATGAGTGGTGACTATTGCTTGATGAAACAAGGGATCTTGATCTAATGAAGATTGAAAGAATTGTGGGTGCTGAGGGAAAATGTAGTTATTAATGAAGATGTTATGAGTGGTGACTACTGCTTGATGAAACAAGGGATCTTGATCTAATGAGGATTGAAAGAATTGTGGGTGTTGAGGGAAAAGGTAGTTATTAATGAAGATGCTAGCAAGATATCGATATGGGATGGATAGGAGCAGGTGTTCAATCCAATAAGCTCTTGAAGAACATGAATCTCTAGATCAACCACACATGGTAGCTGATGCAATTTTTGACTTTATAAAAAATAATATTTTTCACCTTTTCGATAAGTACGGATTGATGAAACTAGGTGAATCAAATGAAGGGATGAAATGTGAAGGTGACTCACGGAGACAAGTCAACCAAGGCGAGCGAGACTCCATAGGTATGTCTTGATGTTGATGTGCCCTAAGTAAGCGTATGGAAAAATGGGAAAAGGGCTAGGGGGTTAGAGATGGAGCCAATTGACTACGGCCACTAGATGCATCCAACTTGAGGACCCCTGGGTGCAATGCAGTGCACGTGCATGCATATTTCTTTTTCTTCTTTTTTTTTCTTTTTCTTTCTTTTTTTAAAAAACCTTTTGGCAATTCAAGTAACAAAATTGATATACAATAAGGTATGTAGCCTTAGAATGAGAAATTGAAGTATGAGATCAAAAGGCTGACTGCAAATAATAAAACTCAGCACACAAGATGATTGGTGCATTGAGGTGTGTAGAATGAAGATTTGAACATTGATCCTAGACATTGAAACACATTGCTACATTGCTGATGAAGTTGTTATTGAAGAAGAACCTGAACTTATTGATGAAGATTGATATGCTCATTTTTTGAGAGGAATTGAATTTCTTTGCTAAATGAGCAACCATGGTACTCAATGGTCAACATACTAGCAAAGGCTTGATGCCAAATGGAGGGTTAGGTTTAGTAGAATTGATCTAGAGATTTGTCTCAACAACCTCCTCTGGAGCATCCTAGGGTTCAATTGTCTTGATTAGGAATAATTGGTGGGATGAGTTAGTAGGGACATCAGTGGCATTATGCCTAGGATCTGGAGTTGCAAGCATACCCTTCCAGCCACTGTGTCTGGGTTAGTAGAAGGTTTATGTACATCAGTACTCTGCTTCACATCATTTGATGAAGATGTAGTCATTGTAGTGCTAGAAGAAAAGGAAAGATTTGGTGTTGTGTCACACAGTCGTGGAATAAATCATTCATAGAAATCAAGATTTTATTCTAATGAAGCAAGGCCATCAAGAAGTTGTGGGTTATGGGTGAGAGAAAAGATATATCTAGTGACATCAATCATCATGTCTCATTGTCCTAATCGACTTGCAATGTGTAGCTCTTCCTCTGAAAGAAGTTTTTCACATAAGGGATCAAGTTTAGCCAATTTACAAACTTTGACACCATAGACAAGTGCAAGCACTCAAAGAGATGTAGGAGCAACATATGTAGGATCATGCATTGAAGTCCAAAATGCCTTTCTTTGCTAAAAAATAGTCATTAGGTGGCTACCATATCATGGAGCTAATCCTCAACTAGAATACCATTTCCGTTCAAACTCACTTTGTCCTTTTTCTTTCTTGGCCAATGATGCAACATCTTTCTAACTTGTTGTGTACTTCTGAGAGTAGAACATAGGAATTAAGCGATGCTTCTCTTACTCTACCTTGGTCATTTGCTTTATAACCTCTCCCACAATTTTTAAGTAGATCCAACAATTTTGAGATTGCTCTAACCATGTCAAAGGCTTTTCTAAGAGTTCTTGATGCTCAAGAGTCTAAATTTCAAGGTTAGCGCGAACATATGCACAAGCAAGTGAAGACAAGATTGTTTCATCTAGTTCTTGAGAACTCATAGCTTCTGATTGATCTTTGTGTTGCTCCCTCTTTTCTAATATCTCCATGATCAATGGTTTGGATAGTTTCAAATGTATTGGAGCTTTTGGCTAAGAAGAACATGACTTGTGAATCAATGGATTCACTATGCTCTCTACACTAGATTCTATATCCTTGTGTGAGACTAAAGTACTAGAGGCTTGTTCTTCAGCTCAAGTGATAGTCTTGGTCATAGCCAAGGGCTAAGATTGTATGGGTTCCATCTGAAAAATGAAAGTAGTAACTTTCAATTCAATGAAGTGGTCAATCGTGATAGTCAAACATGACTGTGCACTTGGATCCTCAGATTGAGTGGAAGTCCTCATGGTCTTGGTAGTTTTAGAATTTTTTGGGACAACACTCATAGAGGGAGGTCATTGCTCTTTTGATGTTTTCATAGCTATCCCTAGGGGATCCTTTTCCTTAGATCAAGTAGCTAGAATAGACTGTTGTTGCTAGATTTTCTATTTTGCTTTGGGTGACAAAGGTTCTTGGTTTCGAGGAGACTTTGGTTATTGTGAATAACGAGCAACAACCTAGGTTTGTTGCTTATCAACACTTAAGGGATTTATCTCATCTATCCTTCAACTTTTCGTAGCTTGAGCAGCCTCACATGGAAGTGGCTGCTTTGATTCTGGCTTTTCCTCCTCCTTGCTCGATGACTTTCTAGGCACTACCAGTTCCTCATCTAGATTAGCAGCAACTTCAAGTGGTTACTCTTTTGGAATTGTGGGCTCATGTGTCAGAGAAACTAGCTCATGAGTCACTAACTTATCCGGTATTATCTCCTCAAGTATCTTGGTCCATGACCTAGATTTGTGTATGTATCTCTTTTTCTTTCTCTTGGATTTGGATGGGACTTGGTCTATGGTCTCTAGAGGTGGCTTTGCAAGTGGTTTTGGTAACCAAATCCAACAATTTCCCACATAAACCCTTGAGCATGGAGGAACTCTTTGGGCACCCATCACGGCCTTGTGCTAGCTCTCTATTGACGCTTTGAATTACTTGCCCTAAATCTCTTCCACCTTCTACATGGAATCCTATTTCCAACAACTTGAGAAGCTGTGGTAGTGTCTGTAGTAGCTGTGGTCTTTTCTTTGGTTTCATGAGGGTTCCAACAAAGCAATTCTCTATTTTTCTTGTGTGCCTTGAGTAGTTCATTAATAACTTTCTAGTTGTCCTCTCTAGGCATTTGATTTGACTCTAAGACAAGCTTCTTGCCCTTCTCTAGAGAAGAGAGAAGGTTCCCTTTTCTAAAAGTAGTGACTATCTCCATGTCTTGTAAGATTAAGTGTATATGAGATGTGCTTCATAGTCCACAATGCATGTGGTTGCAAGCTTGAAAGGTCTTACAAGCAAAAATTCCTTTCCCACATCTTCTCGATTTGAAAGAACATAAAACAGTACGGGCATGCCTTTAGTATCAATAGCCAAGAGAATTTTGCATCGTCCTAAGAGCGAATAGGCTGATCCTCAATATGGCTTGATAGCTACATTGGTCGAGACGAGTCCAAGTTGTCTAATCTCAATCCATACCTCATAGGTCAAAATTTTGTAATTTGAAACTTTGTCTATGAGACTGTTAATGATGAGCTCTCACTAGTTAGTTTGATCCTAAGATATGTAGGAGGGATCAGCTCTTCATCTTCTGGGTCAGTGTTTGTGGCTTGGACATTTAAGATATTAGGCATGGTAGACCTAGTTAGGGCACTACATGAAACCTTACATATTGGATAGTCATGTTACATGTGAGTGATGCTGCACTCAATGCATCTAAGGTCAACCTTTGGAAAAGTATCTATCACCATTTGGTCTGCTAGCTATGGCCTAGGATCTTGTGTTGCTAGCTCTTGCAACATGTGGATGGACACATGGATGGGAATATTCACTTGTTTGTGTTAACTCATCAGGTTTTAGAACTTTGAGACCTAAGGTCGAGTCCATTATGAGGCAAGTCAATAGAATGTAAGGCTCTTAATAGCCAAATGACAAACTCTAACTTTTCTTGCCATGATATTGTGTGGTTCTTGGTGTGGGTGTTCTCGTTCAACTCTCTAGGTTTATCAATTCTTCTTGGATTTTGCAACTTTTTTTCATGGAGTTCCTCTCCTTCAAATCATCTCTCGTTGGTAAATTGGTGTTATCATCTTGCTTTAAGTGCAAGTGGTGAAATTATGGGCTCAATGTTTGGCTTGTCCTCTCAATTGTTGCAGTTTTGGAACTTTCTTCAAATGGGGTTCAAATTTATTCAAAGGGGGCTTGGACTTATGGTATCTTGGTCAACAATATTTACTCATCAAGCCCTTGTAATGATTGGAATGGAGCACATGATGATGGCAGCTTGGTTACACAAGTTGCCCCCTAATGACTTCTAGTGTGTCCTATATGTAGATGTGAAAGTGATTGTTGCAGTTGTGCATTATGATCCTTAATGACCTTAGGTAATGTCAGCCCAGTGTGTGTTGCCAAGGTTGCCTAGGTGCTATGTGCAATGTGTACTAGAAGGTCCTTGCAATATGACGAGGTGGTTACTTAGTCTAACAACCTCCTTGTTGAGTTCTTAAGTCATTAAGATATTTACTTCAAATGCTGACTTCAAAACCTACATGTTATCAAGGCTTTGCAGCACTCATTAGGAGAAATATGGACTCTCTTTTTTTCCCCTTAAAGAGTGAATAAACAAATATAGGCCTAACCAATGAGAGAGCTGGGATTCCAGATTCATGTAACATGAATCTTCTAGCCATATCTTGGACCAAATCTTCCCTCAGCAATAAAATAAGGGAAAAGGGGAGTACAAAACTGTCACTTCTTGGAAGTTTGTGACTCGAATTTTCATTTTCTTATTTTTTATGTTTGACTTTTCTTTTCTCCCCTTTTCAGTTTTTCCCTCTTTTTTAGGTGGAACTCAAATTTGTCATATCTCTTTCCCCGCTTCTTCTTTCCTGACGAAATTTTACAGCCTCACTGTTTCTTGCCCTGTCTGTAACCTTGTAAAATTTCATTTGCTTTGCACAAGCACAGAGAGAGTTTCATGTGTTTTATGAGAGCAGAGCTTGTTTTACCAAAGCCCTAAGTTTCTCTTCACAAAACTCTACAGGTATATTTTTCTCTTCCATAGATGTTCTATGGTAAAGTTTTATCTCGTTTGGAGAAAACCTGTGCAAGTTATGTGCATTCTTTGACATGTAATTTCTTTTGTTTTGATTCTCTAGGAGTCTCTTACAGTCAATAATAGTGATATTTTGAATACTCAACTTCTTCTTCAACATCTTAGGGTTTCTCTATAAACAAAGTTACAGGTATATTGTCTTGTTTTTTTGTTGCTCCATTGTTAAATTTTATCTCGTTTAGACAAAATGTATACAAGTTACATGCATACTGAGCTTTCCTTTGTTTTTTTACTCCAAGAATCTCCGAGGGTGAAGAACAATGATTTATTAAGAACTCAACTTCTACATCTTTGGGATTTTGAACACTCAACTTCTTCTTCAACATCTTAGGGTTTCTCTGTAAACAAAGTTACAGGTATATTGTCTTGTTTTTTTGTTGCTCCACTGTTAAATTTTATCTCGTTTTGACAAAATGTATACAAGTTACATGCATACTGAGCTTTCCTTTGTTTTTTTACTCCAAGAATCTCCGAGGGTGAAGAACAATGATTTATTAAGAACTCAACTTCTACAACATCTTTGGGATTTTTTGCAGAGAAAGCCACAGGTATATTGCCATTTTTTACTACTGTTCCATGGTTAAATTTCAACACATTTGGACAAAGCCTATATAAGTTATATGTATGCGTTGACCCAATATTTCTTTTGTTTTTGTACTACAGGAATCTGTTAGTGAAGGAACAATGGTCTTGCTATAAGTCAACTTCTTGTTCAACATATCTAGGGATCTTTGTGAAAGAAATTACAGATACAATGTTTCTTTTTTAAATTGATCCATTTAAATTTAATTTCATTTGGAGAGAACATTTGAAAATTATACACATGTTGATAGGTAACTTTTGTATTTGGTTGTTACAGATGTCTTCACGGAGGAAAAATATCAGTAGCATACTTGCAGTGGAGGTCTTCAACAGGAAAGATAATGGCGGTAATTGGATTTGTGATAAGTATTATAAGTTGGATTGGATTTTGATGCACCCAAGTACTCGAGGGAGTTTCAAGGTCAAGCGCAAGGATGTTGCAAACCCTAGCAAACATTGGAAAGGTAGAATTCTAGAGTTCAGAAAAGTGTTTAATGGCACAAGTGCAGTAATAGAAGTGTTGATTCAACATGTTTATACGCATAAACAAATCTCTGTACACGACGAGAACAACATTGCAAATTATAAACAAAACAGTAAGTTGTTAAATTTTATCATTGATTATTCTTTTGTATCAGAGTTGTTTTTAAAAGTCTTTGCAGTATTCTAATTCAGTCTTGTTTGATTGACAGCTCTATATCCATCGACTTTGCATGAATGGCAGAATGTGGAATGTTTAAGCGGCAAGATACATGTTTGGCATGAAGAGATAGGTTCTTTGATCTATGATAATACCTCTACAAGTCAACTTGCCACTCAACATATCTTTTTTTATAATTCATTGTATGTGGTAGAAAGCCAGAGATTGCAGCATGTCCCATTGCCACCACTGTCTAGTGGTGAATGGTTCATTGGTAGCTTGGAGTTGTCAAGAGCTTGCAAGTCGAAGATAAAATCTGACATCAATAGTGCTATGAAATCCACCACAGGCTCCAAAGATGTGCATCTTAATTGGTTTATTCCATTCTCATTGTTTGCACATTTGTTTGGTTCATGTGATGTTTTGAAGAAAACAAAGATTACTTATCAATGCAAGTGTCCATCCGAGGAATGGATGAGTCAGCTATTGGGTGAGTCTTGGAAAGTCAAAAGAACACATTTTGATGAGACGATTGAGTGCAGGGTCAACCAATCTGATATTATATTCAGGTAAAACTTTTTTACTACTTTGCATACCTTGATTTAATTGACATAGGTCTCGCTTAGATGAATTGTTATGTTAGTCGCATTGATCACTTACCATTATTTTTGTTTTTATTACAGGTATTTCATTGCTAGACAAACTCTGTGCCTTCGCTTTCGATATAGAAGATGGCAACTTTTGCGAGGGGAGTGGATCAGCTTGGATCAAGATATCCGAGATGACACACATACAGTGCTCGTAGATGTGGTAATCTTGTGGAGTGGTCATAATCCTTTCGTAGTCAGTGCAGAGAGTCATTGGCCCATTTTATTTCTGAGACAAGAAATCCAATTAATGTCCAGTGAGCCCCTCTACAACTTCTATTTCAAGTTAGATAATAGAAAAGTCAGGACTCGTAATGAGCAATCCATGACATGTAAACAATGTGCTTCTCCACATATCCTTGAGATAGTGGAATCCTTGTAAAAAAACTTTATAAAGAGCGAATACATACCTTTTTTGAACTTCTGAGTACTTTAAATTTTAGTTTACTGTGATCCAAGCGTGCGATAATACATACTGTAATTACTCAATTGTGCAGTTAAAAATCATAATTAAATTGCAGGTTAGAGGTCTATAATCTAGAGAATATTGTCTTTGCACAATGATATATTGTAGCGCATCTCTGCTGCTCGTTTCTTACATTTTAATATTAAATTGGATCCAAAGGGAATTTCAAGGCCTTTTAGATTTATTTTCTTTAAAAAATTATATATTTTCTCTCGTTAGACTTGAATATACTCAGCGACCCAAACATATTCGAGGATATAATAATGTAGAACGAAGCGCTTGTCTGTATGAGTAATTTTAACAGTGACTTTAAAGTACAAAAATAAAGAAACTAAGGTAAGAGTTTTAATTTGAAACTTTAGAGTTAATAACTTTATAAAGAACCTTTATTTAAAACCCTAGACACATAAAAGCTATAACTCCAAACTCATTTTCACTTTCATTCTCCACTTCCCTACACTTGTGCTCTCATTCCTTCTCTCTTTGTGTGCCATGGCTACCACTCCCGCCTTCGCCACATGGATCAGTTCCACATGCTACGCGCACATAGGGGACCAGATATACCCTAGGTTTTGCGTGACCTTGAGTCTAGAGAGCTCGCTTTCCGCTGTAGACCCTGACTCTAGTATACTAACATCGTTTTGTGATGCAGTGAACCCTCTCACTTGCTCTATTCCCGACTCCACTCTCAGGTGGGTTTCGATGGATTTTTTGTATAGTTTGTGTGCCGGATCCAGCCATGCAAAGGTGATAAGTCGAGCCCTGGTGCATGTGGGGCAACATCTCCGTGCTAGAGCAGTGCCCACCTCATCACAGGACCACGTCACGATGGATCTCATTGAGAGGGATGCCGCCTTTGCCATATATGTTATGTGCACTGAGGTGCAAGAGGACAGTGACGAGGGCATCGACGCACCCTCTCGGCCACTATTAGAGTACTTTGAGAGGGAGCCTGAGGAGATCACTCTCGATCTGAGTGTTGAGGCAGCACAGAGCTTGGCCATTGTGCACCCACCTCCCTACCCTGATGAGATGCCCATAAGCGAAGAGCCACCCCTCTCTTCTCTCCATGCTATCACCATCGAGGGGGTGGAATATCTACTCATGCAGGATGTGCTAGAGTTGTTGGAGCTTAGGGAAGAAGAACTATACTATATCATGGTGCGTGATGCACCTAGTGATTTCATAGATTTTGATTTACAGGATGCCCCACCACATGTTGATGAGGTGGCTCGTTATGATGGCACGAGCATCGATGACATCTCTGCCATTGTGAGCATCCAGGAGCAGATTGAGGATGCGGCGCCATAGTATCAGATCTCTGATGAGGAGTTCGAGCGGTTGCATGAAAGCCTTTTTGGTCCTCAACCCGACTATGCAGTGCCTACCCAGAAAAGAGACGAGGGTAGCCTAGTGGCAGGAGCAGACCTGGATGCTCCATTACAGCGGCAGATAGATGATGCAGAGAAGGTAATGTTCTCAGTTTCATATGAAACTTAACCAGTAGGGCCTCTAGGGCATCAGGAGCACACACATGTGTTTTTGTCGAGATCGGGCCCCCAGACGCGAGCCTCCGGCCAGGGCACATCTGGGGGCCTGATCCCGACAAAAACACATGTCTGTGCTTCCGATGCCCTAGAGGTCCTACTGGTTAAGTTTCATATGAATATGATTTATATATCTTCAGCACACTCCATGCATAGTGAGTCTGATACTGAACTTGTGTGTTGCAGGAGATTGTCTATATAGATGAGTTTTCATCTAGGCAGGGTGGCCGATCTGGTAGCCAAGGAAGGGTGCAAGACTCAGCATTGAAGGAGTACGTTGGGCAGCTTGTCAACGACATTATTGTATTTCATAAGACATGCTCCCCTGCTTTTGCAGAGAACTTCTTGAAGTTGAGGGCACTAACAAAGGTTGGGCCCTTCAAGACCATCCCGACCAACTCCAGCCTGGAGAAAGTAGTGTTGCTTCGATGTTCGAAGCTTCTCTAATTATTCACGAGTACTAGGTCTGGCCCACTTTTTTCCATGGTGGCCCGTGGCATGGTTGCCGGTGTTGAAGACCCCACTGTCATTAGATAGGAACTATTGGGGAAAAATGTATTGTTGCCTATGATCAAGAATAGCTCTGACCATGGGGAGCCTAGCTCCAAGAAGCCTAGGAGAGAATAGATTTACTTATTGCCTACTGATATTGCATCACTGATGTACTGCACTTTGTAATCTTCTCTTCAAGTAATGAAAACTGATGTTTGTTGGATTTGCGTGCAATGTAGTTTGTGATACGTGTCATTTACTATTTTTTTAAACTTGATTGTTACGTTTATTTGTCGAATTTATACGTAACACGATTCGTACCCTAAATTTAATACACAGTGCTTTATCGAATTCGTGCGCAACATGTATTTGTTCGAACGCATGTAACGATAACTCAACGACGTAAATAAAATAAATATCAAGCGATTAAACAAAAATAAGATGCACCAAAAACTTTGTATTTGTATTAATAACAATTTTACATGGGGTCCATTACAACCAAGGCTTTACAAAATGTCTTCCGAAGCTACATTCCATGTGCTTTTGAATTTGTACACCTCTATCCTTGCTGACCTCCGCGAGGACTATCTTTCCATCGCCGAAAGAACCTGACTATCCGCAGATCCCTGTCGGTGATAGTGACCCTCCTTGCATGCACCGCTGCATAGACTGAGTCTCCAAATAATTCGATGAGGTAGGCTTCAGCAGCTTCTTGTAGTGTGAGGAGGGCCTGGGCAGTCCAACGATCCGGTTGTTTCGCGCGTGATGTATCTGGAAACTGGTTCCTGTTGTTCCTGATCAGTATGCCCTCCATGATCTCCCGCACCAACTTCTGGAATGGAGCCTTCGGTATTAGGAGGTGAGTGGTCTTCTGGTAGTGGCGGACCTTGCGAAGAGCCACTGTGCCTGACTTCCATCGACGCTTGCGATGCTGGCGTGGTGGTGGTGGTGGTGGTGGAGCTGGAGGACGTGGCTACCGTATGGAATTTCCAGGGGGGTATCTCCGGGCCGCTTGCTTGGTGCGTACCATGTCTTCTAGGAGAGAGAACTCAGAACTCAAAAGTTAAATGTGTAAAATGAGGTGAAACTTTAAACTTATAGCCAAACTTTTCAAAAACCCTAAAATTTCAATTAATGAATCCACGCTTAGGAAAAATATCACCAGTGCTCTGATTCACATGAAATTTTACCTATAGGCTCCTCAAGGACACATCAACCACCCAAATCTTTTTTGGCCCCAACAGAAGCCTCTGGGTCACCTGTCCGGAGGCTCGCGTCTGGGGCCCTGAATCTGGGGAGATTCAGGGCCCCATACGCGAGCCTCCGGACAGGTGACCCAGAGGCTTCTGATGGGGCCAAATTTTTAATATAAATGAGTTTTTCTAATGCCCAGCATGAGGGTGAAGTTTCACCAGATTCCGATTTATAAATTTGACGGTTCAATCTTTTTTTGAAAATGCGTTAACTGCATTATACTGCACTGATAATGTATTGTCAACCTCGCAACTATAGATTAAATGTATTGATAATGAGTGTGCACAACTGCAGATTAAATGTATTGTCAACCTCGCAATGCGAAACATTGGAAACTTAAAAATTGACCAAAAATAAATCATGGGTAAAATGGAATATCGCATCGGATATACTGTTGCCAAACCACTAAATATAGTAAGGATATAGTGCATCGGCCCATGTACAACTGATCACCGACGTGTACGTGGTTGCACATTGAATTTATCCTCAACAAAACTACTTACAAAATTGGAAACTTGAAAATTCACACAATGCGAAACATGGTCAAAATAGAATATCACATATTGGATTTAGCATTGCGAAACTATGAAATACACGGTAGATAGTGTATCGCACCAAGTACAACTAGAGCTAGGGAAAATTTAGCTCCATTTTGCAGGCCACTACTATCAAATACTTGAAGGTCTACTGGAAAGATAACCCAAAACTAAGCTCCTTACAAGCTACAACCAAACCTGAGCTAAAAACATAGATCCAATTACAAGGTAGCTTCTCAAAGCATATTGTTGACATTAAGATTAAATGTATCCTTGTTATTGCGGATCCTGCGAACAAGAACTAGATCTATGGGCTTAATAGTGATACGTCGGGCATGAATGGCTAAAAGTTGACCATCACTCATTAGATCAATCAAGTAGCTTTCAACTACTTCTTGGAGAGCAAGCAAGGCTTGGCTTGATCATCGCCCCACATTCCTTGCCTGGTTCCTTGAAAAGAACTTGTGATGATGCCTTGACTGTAGATCTTGCAGTATTTCTCGCACTAACCTGGAGAATGGTGCCTTAGGAATAATCAAGTCGGTACTCTTCTGGAATTTCCTTATCTCAAGTAGCGCAGCTGTGCCTGGCCTCCATCTTCGCTTTTTATGTCTTGGAGGGCGTGTATTACGAGCTGGAGTAGTAGTGGGAGGTGGAGCAGCTGGAGCATGTGGACCACCATTTTTGGACAATGGCGAACCATCATTATCGACCATACTAGGGCCACCATTGTTGGCCACAGTAGGGCCACCATTATTGGCTGCAGTAGGGCCACCGTTATCGGTCACCAGGGGATCTTTGTCACTCACAGTACGCTCACTAGATTCGGAAGAGTGTTGAGCTCTTGCTCTCGCAGGTGCCTTTTTGATAGGAATCTTGGAACGTGCCATGGCTGTGATGATAAAGGATAGAAAGGTGGAGGGTAGAGTGGAGAGCAATGGGAAAAAATGAAAGGAGAGACGACTTAAATACGAAACTTTCAAACTTACTGTGGTGTAAATGAATTTTAAATTTATCATTTCATTTCATTTCTCCACCCCATCCCTACCTCTCTCTATCTCCTGACACCCCCCTCATGCCCCCCCTCTCTCTCTAGGCCAATGAATGTTCCAATGTTTAGAATTTTCATATCTTTGTCTTAGGATTTCAAAATCGACTTTTCATAATTAAAAAACAAAGTTCGAAATCGACTTTGAAAAATATAGTGACAAACCTTTGAAAGTTTAAAGAAAATTTATAAGACATCTCATGTTAGAGATATGAGTATTGATGTGTCATATCCTTGGGACTTGTGCTCTCTTGTGGACTCTAAATGCATCAAAATTATTATCTTTATCTAGGTCTCCATTTTTTGCCATCTCTCTCTTGGGTTGGCAACCATTCTGCGTGCCGTTGTCTAGCTGTGCTGTTTTCATATCTTGCTTTTCTCACTTCATATATTGCCCTACTTATAGATTCTGCTTGAGATGTTTTGGACTTCTTTTCTTTTTCCTCGTATCTTATCTCTAGTCTCCTATACCACCATTGGAATGATTGCCTCATAGAATTGGAATCATTGATGCCACCTCCATGATTAGTTGCCTTTTGAAAAGCACAGTGAGCTTGCCAGTGAGATCTTTCCATGCCTTGAGTTGACCATATTGCCAAACTTCCTTGATCTGCAAAGTATGGACCATGTGCTTCAAGTATATGTTGCACAAGAAAAGAGATTAGAAACACAAAGTAATTCGAAATGATGATTTTTTTTTTGCAATGGTGATAATACTAACCATGTAGTGTGTTATGCTATTTGTAGTCCATGCCTCCACCATGGACTTATGAAATTTAGCAGCTGTCTCTTTAAATGCATTGGCATCACCATCCATAAACCCCAACTTCTGTAAGAGAGCTGCTAATCTATCTAGGTGTATCCACACTTCTGCCTTCGCAATCCTCGTTCGTCCCCCATTGCTCCAATCTGAAACATCAAGGTGCAAATTTTTCCATGCTTCGTACTTCTCTGGTTGTTTTACTAGTATATTGCCTTCCTCATCTCGAGGTGGAGATAAAAACTTCCTAGCCTTGGGTCCGCCAAAGCATGGTTTACAAGGAACATTTCCACTCTTCCCCGATTTTTTCTCGTCCTTTTTTATTTCTACTTGGCCTCCGTGCAATCCAACTTCAGAGAGGACTTGTTCTACCTTCTTGCATGTAGCATCAGATTCTAACACGGGCTGCATCTTGTATGCAAAGCATATATATTCATATACTAGCTTCTCAATTATTCTAACCAAACAATGCAATGTGCAAAAGTGAACCCTTGTTAGTGGTATTTCCAAAATAGGGCGCCAGTTTGGATCCACTGGAATTAGCATTCCATTTCTCATGACTTTCTGATCACGTGTCGGAGCACCCTGTTGTCCTGCCTTGGCAAGCCATTCTTTCTTTCCATCTTTCCCTTTCTTCCTAGTTTGCATGCAGTATATGCACGGAAATTTTGCATTTGCTGCATTTGATAAACCAAACATACACTTCAATGTTTTTAAATCACCTGCAAGATGCCATTCAACTTGATAGTCCCCAAACCCCTCAACGTGTAAAACTGCTCCATTATTTTGCTGTTGAATAACACTGGGTATATTAGTGAGGTTGAAAAAAACTTTAAGTACTTCATGGTCCTCCTTTGGTACTTCAAATGCTGCAAGCCACCATATTTCATTCTCCGATTGTACATTGAAGTATAAAGGATGTTTTTCATCGATGTTGGGATCCAATGCTCGATTCATAAGTGTTATACTCACACGCTCAAGTTTTTGCCCCTTGATAATCTCACTCTCATCAAGTTTGAGGACAAACTTAAGCTTGCCTCTACATTCTTCCATAGACATATTGTAAAACTTGACCATAGAAATCTACTCTACATATATCCAATACAAAGTTGTTGGATGCATTCAATACAAAGGTAACTTCTTTGGAACCATACTTCAATATGTGTGTGTGTTCCAGATGCGTAGGCTCACCAATTAGTTCTAAAACTTTCTCATTTAGTTGTTTTCGAGCCTTCTTCACGTGAAATGATTTTGGCAGAGGCATTACTCGCTTAGTATTGAAGACTTGCTTAAAACCTGTATCCAATTGTTGATAAAGCATACTATATGACTCAGAACTCATTCCCACCTTGTCACATAATCCCTGAGCATCTGTAGCAGTAAACAAGTTGCTCACATCCCTAAGACGTTCACTAGCAACACCATCCACAATGTCCCTGAATTTACGATTTTCCAATGCATTTTTGACCATATTCTTGCTAAGGACTTTGGCAATAGTATCATTCTCTGTATGAGGAAACATATTTCTCATTGTAGTAGATTGAGCATATATTCGTCTATGATATTGTCCACTTCCTTTGGCTAATTGGCCAATTGGTTTAACGGATCGGATGCGCCGACGTGCCTCTTTGATTTTTAAAGTGGGCCCAATCTCCAAAGTTTTTGTGAGCTTCCTCTCTATGTTTCGATTCTCCTTCTCCAAGTCATTGACTTTAGACTGTAACTCCATATTCTGCACGTGTGTAGCATGCATAGCATCTTCAATGACAGACATTGCTTGTTTGCTAATCCTTGTGTGACAAGTCTGCATGTGTATCCATACAATCCTTCATTGCCTTCACAAGCAAACTTTACAAATGATGTAAGCCGTTCAAATTGTGGTGGCCTTCGAGTGAGTGGATCGGGTGGATAAATGCACCCATCAACCCAAAGGTCCACATTTTTTTTCCCTGCATTTCTTTCTTGTTGCATCCTGCATCTTATTGCATCATCTCTTTCCACAGTTCTTTTGAACATTGGTGAATATTCATCCTCCAATTGAAAGTGAATATCTCTCTTTCTCTTGGTACATCCTACACCTGCATTCTGCAAAAAAAAAAAGTATGCAAATGTTAACTTGGATTAACATTCAAATCGCAGAACTACACCCCTTTGATTCACTATATCTGTGTTTTTTTAAAAACCCAGTTGGTTCTTGTCTCTTTCTCTTGCTTTCAGTCTTGATAGACCCTAATCAACCCCTAATCAGCCTGTAATCTTGGCTTTTAATCTACCTCTAATTAGCATCAAATCTTATCTTCTGTTCTATCCAAAATATTCTCTCTCTCTCTCTCTCTCTCTCTCTCTCTCTCTCTTTCTCTCTCTCTCTCTCTCTCAACAAAAATTCATCAAGGAAACCCTAAACACATTCATACTGAAGCTTAGCTAGTGAAAACAATAACATCATCTTATCTTCTACCCTAATTTACTATCTGTCACTCTATCACTTATTTTCTTTGTTCATCTCACACAGTCCTCTCTGTCCCCCCCTTCTCCCCTCCTCTCTCTCTCTCTCCCCCCTCTCTCTCTCTATGAATTGATGCTTAAGGACTGAACAACAACTGTGAAGAATAATAACATCACAAAGATTTAAAAAATAAAGATACCTCCATTATCATTGGATTGCTTGTAGTATAGACTGTTGAAGACGGAGATTTCTTACTGCATATTTCTGAAGAGGAAGATGGCTTGTAGCAGGGTAGAGTGTGTTGTAGATAGAGATTCTTTGATTTCAACAAATGGTATCAAAACTACTCCTCAATGCTGCTTCAGAAGAACTCGTATGCAAGAAACCATATTCTGGAGGAAAAGAGAAGAATGCACAAAATTTGGGACAAAACTAGAGCTTTCTGAGGGAATGAAAAAATGCCTAGAAATAGGTATATACTTGTCCAAAAAAGATGAAAATTTACAAGGAAACTCTCGAGTCAAAAAGGTGTCTCTAGGTAAAAAATAGTCTTAAAATATGATGTGTACGTCATTTTATATCATTTTTTAACTTCCGCCCTTTTAAGAAGCGAGAATGAGAATGATTGAAAAGTCATGAGGGCACTAAAGAGGGCATTAAAGAGTCATGAGGGCATTAAAGAATGATTGGTGATTGGCTGCGTTTTTAGAAAAAATAGAATTGTATTTTTTTAGTTATGAGGATTTTGAGAAAAAGTGACCTTATCCTGCAGTTTGGGAATAAAATAATAGGTGAAATCTATTGAAAACACAAAAACGAGATTTGCTTGATTGTAGAAGATCTCTTTTTATAATATTATTTTGGAATCTCTTTTTAGAGAGAGAGAGAGGTGAGAGAAACCCCTTAAGGGGCAAAAAAGAGAGTCCATATTTCTCCTAATGTTTATTCAAAAAATTGTGAGAGTGAGGTGTGCAAAATCAAGCTCTCCTCATTTCCAATGCAATATGCATGGGTGCAAGTAATTCTTCAAAGTATCACAACCATGTCATGCTAACAATATGGCAAGTAAGGACGAAACTTTGATGCAAATATGTAAAGCAAGAGGCTCAAATTTAGAATGCGAGTAAGACAAGTATGAGTGACCCTTGAGGCATAATGTGTATGTAAGTGGGATTGTGAGTGAGTATGTGAGCGATTAGTTAGGGATAAGTGAGGTGTGAATGTGAATGAGGATGAGTAAGTGGGTATGAGTGAGGGATGAGTATGAGACAATGTGTGAGTGGGTGTAAGTGAAGGATGAGTATACGAGAATGAGTGAGTTTGAGTGATTGGTTAGCATGAGTGAGTGAGTATGAGTGATTGGTTAGTGTGAGTAAGTGAGTATGGGTGAGGGATAAGTGAGATGTGTGTTATGGATATGAGTGATTGAGTATAGGTATGAGTGTGAGTGAGTGGATATGAGCGAAGGATGAGTATCAAAGAATTAGTGTGAGTGGGTATGAGCGAGTGGGCGATAAGAGATGAGTGAGTGAGAGATGAGTATGAGAGAATGAGTGAGTGAGGAATGAGTGATGAGGGGGTGAGGTGAGGTAAGTATAAGTAAGTGAGGGATGATTCATGAGTGAGTGGGTGAGTGAGGTGGTGTCAGTGAGTTAGGATGGTGTGAATGAGTGATACGAGTGAGATGGTGTAAATGAGTGGTGCAAGTGAGAGGATGTGATGAATGTGTAGGAGTAAGGACTACAATTTTTCCAATGCCACACAAGAAATCCAACAAGGAGAGTATGAGCTTGCATTTTGTATTTGAAATTTGAGATTTGAGTTTTTTGTGTTTTTTTTCTTCTTGTTTGTGTTTCTTGCTTTTTCCTACCCTAACAATATCTATCTTCACAATCTCAATCTAACAAATAGGTTCGTTTTAATTCACTACAAAAGAAAGGCCCTATAGACGTACACTGTACACGTGAAATAGCGGGCGCATTTATCAGTGCGTGTATCAACGTGTCTATTCACACTAGTATATAGAACGCGTCTATATACCCGCATTTTTAAATGCGCCTATAGATATGAAAATAAGCACATACATTTTTCATTTCTCATAAAGTCCCTAAATATGACCAAACATCTTAACAGCTAGTATTTTTTTTAATATTTACCAACTTTACTTCTTTTTGAGTATTACAAATATACATCCAATCATTCAAAGCTAATTATATATGCTACAATGAATGATCAATCTCATCTTCAATGAGACCCTTGCTAGACTATCTACCTCTAGGTCTATGTTACCAATAGGCAATGAAATAAATAAGTCTATCCCACTGTCAGATGTATTGCTATACTCAATTTCTTCATCATCATCTGCAACCATATTGTTATCCTCTTCTGCTCTTCCTTGAATATCCTCGCGGGGATCATCTTGCACTGCATCATGTATATCATCGATCATGGCATCATCATGTGCATCATCATTGATTGTTGGATTGTCATCAACTATCTCTTTGTTGGTAGCATTGCCATATATTGGTTTTGAATGATTAGATATGGGGATGACGTGCCAAGTTATTGTTTACCATTGGGTGGTACACAACCTGCATTTAAAAAACAAAATGTAAGGAACTTAGATATTTATTGTATTTTGAGAATGTATATATATATAAACAAGAAGTAATATTTCTAAAAATAAATATCTTCTAATATACCTACTTGCATTGTTGAGGTAGTACGAATGTGTCATTCTTGCCTTGGTTAAATTTTGTAGAGTCAATCACTACAAAACCACTTGGATGACGTCTACTTGTGCAATGCTCACCCGTTGTTACTACTTCTTTTAACCACTTCACATCTAGTACATCTATAAAAAATTTCCTAAAGTCAAGCTTCAAAATATCTTGGATCAAGCCACAATAACCTTCCATGGTGCCATTGGTATCCTGGAAGTTTGCAAGGATACCACAATCCTGGGTATTTCTCTTATCATCTATACGTTGAGTTCGAAAATGTTTGCCTTCACACCAAATAGCATTGAACAATGTGCACTAGTAGTACATTGTTGAGATTATATTAATGATTTAGTTAAAGATGAAACATGTGAAATTACTATATCATATATAACTAAAGATAATTTAATTACAAGTATGTCTCACCTTTGATAAGCAACCTCGTGTAAATTCCCACTCCTCTTGCGATATATCCATCACCTCCTTTTTTTCCATCTTCTCCATTTCTTCATGTAACCAATCCTTATCAATATGACGTGGAAGCGCACTTAAATGTTCTAGATATGGGACATTACGTCCATGTCTAGCACGAAATGCTTGCCTTTCGCTTACTCTTTTTTCCCTTGCTTCTTTATATAGTGTCACCCATTTGCTCATTACTTCGCTATTAAGCACACAAAATACATTAACTTACGAAGCTTCTCTTTCATTAGCACTTTGCTCCTTCCTTTTCCTTGAGGTATTATAGAGGTCATCCTCAAATCTTCATCATCTTTCCATAGTCGTGATAAAGAGGGTTCCACTTGAGCAAGATATTCAGAGATTTGTACAAGGAATGATTGCACTAACTAACCCTCAGCCATGCTTCCCTCTGGCCATGCATTTTGCCTTACAAAATCTTTTAGGGTTTTCATAAAGCGCCCTAGAAAAAACATCCACCTTGCATGAACTAGCCCACAAATTGCAATCTCATCAATCAGATGTATGAGTAAGTGTACTTGAGTAGTCAATATGGAGCGAGGAAAAGTTTCCTCCACCAAACAAACCATCTTAATGGACAATACTCAAGCCTCTTGCAACGTATTTGGATCGATTTCCTTCAAACTCACAAATCTACCAACATGCAATTGAGAACGATGATTAGTTTTGTCCATAAATTCAAGCGGGCTTACTATGTGATGTACGTAATATGTAAACTAAAAAATAAGTATAAAGTATACATACCTCGCGAGCTCACCCATCTTGTAAATGATATCACACACATCTTTCGAAACACAATGGGATATGCTAGTAGGAAGGATGAACTGTATGTAAATATTCATACATTGTTAATTAGTCTACATAGTTATTCCACTAATTAATATATTTATGGCTATGAAAATCCTTACCTGAATCATTTTGTGCCAATTGTGAGACTTTAAACCGGATAGTTGCTCCACACCTATTTTCTTTTTCTTTATGAAGACTCCCTTGAGGCATCTCATATATCCTGTGGGAGTTTGAAAGCTACATATCTGCTGCTTCACCATATTTTCTTCGATCTTTAACAACATCCAAGGTGCACGCGGTAACTCGATCTTTCCTCTAGGTCCGATGGTGGCCAAGCTTGTCTCATACGTCCAATGCTATGTAAATCCTCCCTTACATTGACAAAATCACGAGCCCTGATTAAGTGATCCCATAATGTAGAGGCAACATTTTTGAATATATGCATGGGGTCCAACAGGTGATTGATCTTGAGTTCAGTCCAATATGGGAGATGAAAAAATATAGAGAATCTAAGGCACAAACAATATATTATTTCTTGTTCTCATAATGGAGTGTACTTTAAAGACAAACAAAAGAAGTAAACTAGTTACCGACTCATGCTAAGTGGAGGATGATCATTGGCATGTGTCCAAGTGTCCTTCCAATCTTGAATGGTCAGAGATTGTGGAGTTCTTCCATTAGTGGGGGGCGCATATTTGGGGTGGTCAATAGGAAGAAAATGATGATGATTGTCATAGATAATCTTCTTCAAGCGTGTCGGTCTAGAAGAAACCAGAGAGGGACCGCAAATTGGACATGCATGATATCCTAATGTAGTTAAACCTATAAAAACAAATGGGTTAATGATGACATATATTTGATTAAGGGTAAGAATGAATAAAATAGAGTATGCAACTACCTGAACACTCTCCGTAGCCTAGAAAGTCATGCATGGTCCACAACGACATATGCCCTTTAAAGTGAAATCTCTAGAGGACAATAATGCACTCACATCTTGCACCTCAATAACTCTCCATAGCATTTCTAGCTCCTCAATCAAAGGCTCTAAGTAAACGTCTATGTTTTTTACTTTGTGTTTTCCAGGAATCAAAAGCAACAACATTACATGTCCTTTTTTTATTGCCATGGACGGAGGGATATTATAGTTCACCAATACCACTGGTCATACACTATATGAGGTGCTTTTGATACCAAATGGATTTATTCCATCTAATCCTAGAACAAATCTCAAATTTCTGGGCTCTTCTTTGAAAGTAGGCCTGTAGGAAAGCACTGGTTGGAAAAGAAAGCCACAAACTTTTTAAAAAAAAATTATATTTGCATGGCGCGTCTGTAAGCGCATGTAATTGCGCGTGTATATGCGCAGATAAGACATATCACATGCGTTGATAGACGGGCAATTACAATTAAACTGATTAGATGCTAGATTTTGGTTGTTTTTGGATGAACATGACATAACTTTCCTAGTCTTTCAATATCATAATGTTTGCCTCCATGTTGTAAGTATCAATGCATTTGGGGAATATGACATATATACCAAATGAAATCATATATGTCCTTATGATTCAGGTGTAATTATGTCGTCATCTTCTACTAGTATGGGACATGCTGAGTCAACAAACATTACATCCTCCAATGAGGATGAGACATGGTGTCTTCATAATCGAGACGCTTGGCTATGACGGAAAATCAAATGTATCTGTGATCGTTGTCGAGGATATTTTTTTCGAGCACATCGAATCACAATGTCACACCTCAGCATGTACGGAGAGTGGGACCAAGAAAAAGACCCAGTAATTTTTATTGCTTTATTTGCAAAAATATTATTGGTCTATGTTGCGTCTTCACCATTAAACAAAAACTCCTTTTTTTATTGAGTAGGATGTGGTACCACATCCTTAAATGGTCCCTCCAAGGCGTCAAGAGGCTACGAAGCGTCGACGCGAGGAGGCAGAGTCCTCAAGAAGAGTAGAGACTGATGACGACAATAGCAGCCCTTTTCAAATGCCCCATCAAGTTTCGGACGAAGATATTTCGGACAACATGGTGCATGATTTATTTTCCCATGAGGTTCGAGGGGAGGGCACCACTAGAGAGACAGATGACCCGCTACACATAGCATTGAAAACTCCATTGTACGAAGGTTGCACCTACTCCGTTCTACGTGCATCTCTCAAGATACTGAACTAACAAACCATTTATGGATGGAGTAATGCTAGCTTGAATGCATTATTGAAGTATGTGTCATTTGATATTAATTCATAGATGCTTCTAGACAATATTCGCGGTTTGTTAACTCTGTTTGCACAATATATGCAGGTATTGTCACAAATGCTTCCAACTGGAAATAAATTACCAACTAGAAGGGAGCAAGCAATGTGTTTCTTGACATCTGTTGGAGGTCTCTATTACATTAAAATCCATGCATGTGTCAATGATTGCATCTTGTTTCGTGGGGATCATGCATCTGCACGACAGTGTCCCATTTGTGGTGAACCAAGATACAACCAGGAGATGAAATCAATGGATGTGCCTCATAAGGTTTTGCGACATTTTTCTATTATTCCACGTATTCAACTTATGTTTAAGTTTGAATCTATTACGAGACTCATGTCATGGCATGCTAGTCACCATTCAAGTGATGGAAAGTGGAGAATTCCTTCAAACACACTAGCTTGGCAACAGTAGAGTTTTTTGCACTTTTTCTGCCGTTCGAGCTCGACATCTCTAATCATGTCTATCTATCACTTCATGAAGACAATGAGGGAAGAAACCAAGAGTAAAAAGAGGATAGGAGGAAGGAAGAGCCAAAGAGTAAAGAACAAGAGCCAAACAGCAAGGAAGAGAAGAAGATTCAAGCAACTTGCCAAGGGAAGGGAGAAGGAGGACAAGGAGCTTGCAACCTAGCTGCCACCCGTCGGAACAAGCAAAGAAGGTGAGTTCTTCTTCTCTCTCTCAATATTGTTTGCTTTAACTATCTGTTTGTCTCTCTCTCTCTCTCTCTCTCTCTCTCTCTCTCTCTCTCTCTCTCTCTCTCTCTCTCTCTCTACATGCTGTAGACTGTCAACTATGGAGGTTTTTTTGCGTGTTTTTTATAAGAGTTTGCAAAATATGGTCCGACTGTGCGCATCTGTCAGTGCGTCTAAATGACAGTGTAGACGCGGAAATAGATGCACTGACAGACGCACACACAAACGCAGATATAGACGTAGCATGTAATATGTTTTATCTGCACAGGGTAGTAATGGATTTTTGCTTGTGTAGATGTGGAATCCTGGATCTTCCAGCATTGATCCTGAGTTGGAATGCATGAACAACACCTTAGCGGAGTTTTCTAGAGGTGTTAGTAGATTTTTTGGAGGTTTTCCAAACAAGTAGCAATTCATAGGGGAGATGACCAATTAACTTGGTCGCCCTCCCACTGCAGAGAAGGTTTTCAATGTCATGTCTGGGACACCTATCACATCTTTGCCTAGCACTGCTGCACAAACACCAAACCTTGGCACACCAAACCTTGATACACCTCTACTAACAGGTACTCTGCAGAAGCACGTGCATCGAGTGAGGTAGAGGGTAGTGCCCATCGAGGGAGGAGGGAGAGTCGTGCGGGAGGACGAGGAGGTCGAGGGCTTTGTGGGGGTTGCCTAGGAGGTGGCTCTGGAGCACTCTCACTGGGAAATAAGAGAGGTGAGCCTCCACAAATGTACTACTCTGTCACTGATGTTGGTGGTATCTTGCATAACCTTGAGGGGAGGGAAGTGATAGCCTACTTGAGGAGTGTCATGAATGCCACATACAAAGATTGCATGATTCCCTTCAAGCATAAAAAAAATGGTTTGTGGCAAGAGATGCTGTGGGCAGTATATAGAAGGTACCCTAATCCCGAGAATTCATGATTCTCAGATGATTGGGGACGGTCAAAGGGGAGAGACGCGCTTCATAACAAGAGATCTCACCTTATGACACGCGCCAAGGAGTCACTATGGAGACAAGAGCAGGGGCGCCCTGGATATGGCCAACCACCCAATTGCCACTGCATGGAGTGGAAAGAGGCCAAGAAGAGAGCAGCAGAGAAAAGGACAAGTCGCCAGTATGCAGAGGCGTGACGTATCCAGATGGCAACCATGGGATCGTCGCATTATGGATCGGGTGGTAGGGAGTCATGGAAGACTGAGTTTGTAAGTATTATTTGATTTCTTTTTTTAAATTAAATTTTGTACTTTTTTTCAATTCATTATGTAGTGTGTTCTAATATGTTGTATGTTTAAATTGTTTTGTAGTATCATATCGTTGATAGGATGCCTACTCCTAGAGAGCTAGGCTACCATCGAGGTCATAACTGAGCATCCACTTGGTAGCATTTCTACGAGGGACTCATCATGGAGGAGCAATATAATCATGCCATGAGGATTCCACAACCAGAAGAGGTATGTTTTATTTTTTACATGAAATGTATAGGTAACTCTAATTTATTATTTGTAATGGTGTTTATATACCTTAATCCTTTGTGTAGGTGAACCCTGATGCAGTTGAGGATAGCGAAGAGGGGACTAGTAGTAGTGGTGGCGGCAGCAACAGCGGCACAGGTAGCGGTGGTGGTAGCGACGATGATGCCTCTTCTGAGGAGATATAGAGGACCCCCATGCATGCATGCCTCCCCTTGGTTTGTAGTTTTCATTTTTGATATGTATTACTTTAGTGCTTGTGACCATGACCATGCTTGAGGTCACAAGCACTAGAACTCATCATGTAAAAATGTTTCATCTATATATATGAAATTTCGTGTTCTACATACATTGTTTTTTTTTCAGTACAAAAATCTTCGAAATAATATTTCTTTGTTTTCCCTAAGCATAAAATTTGATGTTGATGGGGGGGGAAAAACCAAAGAGCTCTCTCTGGTTTTTTTTTCATACCTCTATTTTGCGCATCTAAATTGCAGGAAAAATGCGCGTCTATTATCGTAAAAATTTTGCAGAGTACACGTCTTTGTAGACACGCAGTTACATGCGTGTATAGATGTAGAATATGAATATATTCACTTTTTAATAAATATGATTATATATTTATGGAGCGCATCAATAGGCGCGTCTATATGCGCATGTAGATTTCACTATAAGCGCGCTTTTAGACGTGAAATTTTAGACGCGGTAGTAGACGCGATAATAAATGCACCCAACATTTTTTAACACAGTTTAAATATTGCGTCTACAAGCGCGTCTATGGAGCCTTTTTGTTGTAGTGATTCAGCCTTCCTAACCTAGCGGTATGGGTTTCGACTAGGGTAAGTTACTCGTGAATATATGTGTGCATCACGTAGGCTCAAAATAATGTATTTTTAAAATATAATTTTTATACATTTTTTACATACATAAGGATATAATATAACTAGGTTATTTATAGATTGAATAGAAAAGGGTTATGTTTTATTAAGAAAAAATTCACAGATAAGGATATTTATAAATATGCCTTGAACGCATGTGATGTAGAGGATATATATATAGTAACTTCCCTGAGGGTTTTAGAATGCTAGCCACAAACATAGACGATTGGAACCCCATTGATCCCATCCATGCCCATGCACAAGCCTCATATTCCGCCACATGGTAAAAGTGTGAGAACCTTGGTGGTTGCACCATCCCAGGTCCTGAAAATGGAACCAAAATATTGAGCCAAACACACCAACAGCCGAGACTTGGGACAGTCTTCTATTGTTTTAGAAGTTACAACTCACTTTAGCAACAATCTCTTATCTTGTCTCTCAATACTCCACTCTAACTAATCAAGCATCCTCCTCTCCAATCCAAGAAAGCAAGAACACAAGATTAGCTCAACACTATAAGAGAAAGGCCTTATAGACTCACACTATACACGCGAAAAAGCAAGCACATTTATAAGTGCGTGTATCAGCGCATCTATTTATGCTAGTATACAGAACACGTTTATATATCCGCATTTATAAACACGCCTATAGATACGAAAATAAACACACATATTTTTCATTTCTCATAAAGTCCCTAAATATGACCAAACCTCTTAACAACTAGTATTTGTTTGAATACATTACCAACTTTACTTCTTTCTGAGTATTACAAATATACATCCAATCATTCAAAGCTAATTATATATGTGTGATTTCATGTCCTATATACATCCAATCATGCCCTATACAAATGTGATTGGATAGGGCATGATTGGATGTATATACACTACAACATAAACGAGGCATAGACGCGCAAAGTCGGGTGCGTCTATCATAGCGTCTATAACTGCGTGTAAACGTGCATGTAAATAGACGTGAATTGTGCATCTATATATCCGCGCAAATAGACGCTAATATAGACGCGCCAGCAGATGCACAATTATTTAACCACCTAAAATTACAATTCACATAATAAAAAAACTAAATTTAATAATTATTTAACCACCTGAAATTGATTCTTGAGCATGCACGTGTGCGCATGATAAAAACCATAGAATTAAGAATATACATTGAATCATTGAATTAAAAAAATATGGTTAATAATTACTCGAAGTACCATTGGCATCCTCGAAGTGAGCAAGGACACCACAATCTTGGGTATTTCTCTTTTCATCTATACATTGAGTTCGAAGATGTTTACCCTCATACCAAAGTGCATTGAATAATGTGCACTAGTCGTAAAAGATAAAAGATCAAACTAGACATGCTGGACCCTCACGAGGTGTTCAAATAACTAGACATGCTAGACCCTCACGAGGTGTCTGTAGCAAAATATACTGGGTAGATGAAAGAGCCCTTAAGCTATGGTACACTTACTTGGGCCTTAAAACAAAGATCAGCATTACTCCTACTCTAGACTTGGATAAAAGTGCCAGTGAAGACTCGAGTGTTTTATGGCTCGAGACTCAATCTATGAATGGAAAAACATCACATCCACATCTAGGTTCTATCCCACCCTTCAAGTTCAAAAAGGGCATGGGCTTTGGAATTCTTGGCTTTTTTAAAGGCAAGCCAAAACCATTGAATAGTTTGATGGAAGGCCCTTCCTTTTTCTATTTTGAAAATGTTGAGAACATTCCCAATTCAGAGTGGGAGACCATCAAACGGCATTTTAATGGCATAGATCCTGAGTTCATAGACTCTAGATATTTTTCAACATGCTTTAGGCTGAGGTGGTTATGTTTATAACCTTCGAGTACATGGAAGAAGGTTGATCCTTCCCCCTGCTCCCATGACAATCTTTGAGGTGCTTCCGAAAACAAAGAAGTATTGGACCCATGGGATCCGAGAGAGAAGCTGAATTGCATAAACACATGGGGTGCCCCTAGCACTATATGTGGATTGATCAGAAAAATATTTTCTTCCCACAAAGAAAGCAAGATACCTTCTTATCTTCAACATGAGATTGTCCTGGCATGCAAAATATGGAACTTGGTTTGGGTTAGCCCAGGCCAAGCTGCCCCACTTGAACCCCATGAGATTGAGCTGGTGCTTGGATATGATCATGAGCACACTTGAGGCTGCTCTACCCATTCAGATCGGTATGATGCATTGGGCAACTCATTTCAAGTCAATACTATTGTGTACAGTCTCTCACCACTGAAAGAATTATATCCGCAAGATTTAACAGTTCTGTCCTTATTCTCGAGCCTTGGTGGGAAAGATGTAGCATTGCACAAATTGGGTATAATTTTGAAGGCTGTTGTTATTGTGGAGATCAATGATAAACGTAAAAACATAATAGCCAGCTAGTGGAACAAAACCTTCCAAACATGCAGATTTAAAATGGAGGATGATGTTAGAGATCTTACTGATGATAAGTTGGCTGAGATTGTGGATACAGTGGGAAAGATTGACCTCATAATTGGGGGAAGCCCCTGCAACAATCTCTCAGGCAACAATAGAGTAAGCAGGGTAGGCTTGGGTGGCAAAGAATCCTATCTTTTCTTTAAATTTCCCAAGATTCTGAGTAGTTTAAAACATATCATGCAAGCAAGAGGTTACCTGAATATGACCAAACCTCTTAACAACTAGTATTTTTTTGAATAGGGCATGATTGGATAGGGCATGATTGGATGTATATACGACATAATTACACCTGGATCATACGCTAGGACATGATATACATGTATATATGACATGATATACATGTATAGGGCATATACATGCATAGGACATGATATACATTACCAACTTTACTTCTTTCTGAGTATTACAAATATACATCCAATCATGTCCTATACAAATGTGATTGGATAGGGCGTGATGATTGGATGTATATATAAATCAAAGGTTGGCTTGTGCATTTGCAATATATATATATATATAGAGAACTGATCAATACACTCACATGTCTCACTTAATGTTGTGCACTTAACCTAGCCATGCATGCCAATTCATAGCATGAGTAGATTGATGTAAATCAGTTGGCTTGTGCATATGCAAGCTATTCCAATCATGTCAAGGTGCACTTATAGCTCACATATCTTTGATTGATTGATGGATAATATGCCTTTCTCTATCTCTTTCGTGTACATCTTCATTGCATTATCTTTCTCTAGCTAAAAACCATTCGTGCTTTATCCACCTATTGATACGTAAGTGGGATAATATGCAATTGTAAGTGGGATGGTCTAGTAAGTCACTACATATATATGTGCCAATTGACTTTCCAATGTGTTATCTCTTATCCTCAAGCTTTGTTATATATGTCACCACATAGGTCAATTGATTCCCTAAATACATGCATTGATTTCTTAAAGTATTGCTGCGTGTCTGTAAGCGCATGTAACAAGAATTATCTGCGCATATACACGCGCTATTACATGCGCTGACAGACGCGCCACGCAAGTATAGAAATTTTTTTAAAAAGTTGTGGCTTTCTTTTCAAGCATGTGCTTTCCTACGTTTTTTGCGCGTTTTTTGCAGTTCGAGCTTGACATCACTACTCGTGTCTATCTATCACTTCATGAAGACAATGAGGCAAGAAAATAAGAGTAAAAAGAGGACAAGAGGAAAGAAGAGCCAAAGAGTAAAGAACAAGAGTCAAACAGCAAGGAAGAGAACAAGATTGAAGCAACTTACCAAGGGAAGGGAGAAGGAGGACAAGGAGCTTCCAACCTAGCCGCTGCCACCCGTTGGAACAAGCAAAGAAGGTGAGTTCTTCTTCTCTCTCTCAATCTTGTTTGGTTTCTCTGTTTGTTTGCCTCTCTCTTCACATGTGGGTCTTGTCATCTATGGAGGTTTTTTAGCTTTGTTTTTTAAGCAAGTTTGAGAAGAAATGGTGCGACTGTGCACGTCTGTCAGCGCATCCATATAATAGTGTAGATGCAGCTATAGACGCGGAAATAGACGCGCTGACAGACGCCCACAGAGATGCGCTGACAGACGCTCACAGAGATGCAGGTATAGACGCGCACAGATACACAGGTATAGACGCTGTATGTAATATGTTTTATCTGCATAGGGTAATATGATTTTTCTTGTGTAGATGTGGAATCCTGGATCCTCCAACACCCCATTCAACAAGAAGCAATTCATGAGGGAGATGACCAATTATCTTGGTCACCCTCCCACTAAAGGTGAGATTTTCAGTGTGATGTCTGGGACACCTATCACATCTTTGCCTACACAGGGATCAGCTGAGGTACATGGATCGGTCGAAGCACGTGCATCTGCAGAAGCACGTGTATCGAGTGAGGTAGAGGGTAGTGCACGTCGAGGGAGGAGGGAGAGTGGTGCAGGAGGATGAGGAGGTCGAGGGCTTTGTGGGGGTTGCCTAGGTACTAGCTCTCAATCACCCTCACCAGAAAATAAGAGAGGTGAGCCTCCACAAATGTACTACTCTATCACTGATGTTGATGGTATCTTGCATGACTTTGAGGGGAGGGAAGTAATAGCCTACTTGAGGAGTGTCGTGCATGCCACATACAAAGATTGCATGATTCCCTTCAAGCACAAAAAAAATGATTTATGGCAAGTGGTGCTGTGGGCAGTACATAAAAGGTACCCTAATCCCGAGAATTCATGATTCTCAGATGATTGGGGACGGTCAAAGGTGAGAGATGCACTTCATAACAAGAGGTCTCACCTTATGATGCGCCAAGGAGTCATTGCAGAGACAAGAGCAGGGGAGCCCTGGATATGGCCAACCACCCAATTGCCACGCAAGGAGTGGAAAGAGGCCAAGAAGAGAGCAGCGGAGAAAATGACAAGTCGCCAGCATGCAGAGGCGCGACATATCTAGATGGCAACCATGGGATCGTCGCATTATGGATCGGGTGGCAGGGAGTCATGGGAGGCTGAGTTTGTAAGTATTATTTGATTTCTTTTTTAAATTAAATTTTGTAATTTTTTTCACTTCATTGTGTAGTGTGTTTTAATACGTTGTATGTTCAAATTGTTTTGTAGTATCATATCGTTGGTAGGATGCCTACTCCTAGAGAGGTAGGCTAGCATCGAGGTCCTAGCCGGGTGTCCACTTGGCAGTATTTCTACGAGGAGGGACCCATCACGGAGGAGCAATATAATCGCGCCATGAGGATTCCACCACCAGAAGAGGTATGCTTTATTTTTTACATGAAATGTATAGATAACTCTAATTTATTGTTTGTAATGGTATTTATATACCTTAATCCTTTGTGTAGGCGAACCCTGATGCAGTTGAGGATAGCGAAGGGGGGACTAGCAGTAGCGGTGGCGGCAACGGCAGTGGCACAGGTAGCAGTGGTGGTAGCGATGATGATGCCTCTTCTGAGGAGATATAGAGGAGCCCCACGCATGCATGCCTCCCCTTGGCTTGTAATTTTCATTTTTGATATGTATTTCTTTCAGCTAGTGCTTGCGACCATGACGACACAAGCACTAGAACTCATAATGTAAAAACGTTTTATCTATATATATGAAATTTCGTGTGCTACATATATTGTTTTGTTTTCAGTATCCAATCTTCGAAATAATCTTTCTCTGTTTTCCCTAAGCATACAATTTGATGTTGATGGGGGAAAAAAAACCAGAGAGCATGTGGCTTGCAAAGCCACATGCACTCTGTTTTTTTTTTCATACCTCTGTTTTGCGCGTCTATCAGCGCGTCTAAATTGTAGGATAAATGCGCGTCTATTCTCGTCAAAAAATTTCAGAGTAAAACGCGGTGTTAGACGCGTAGATACACGCTTGTATAGACGCACAATATGAATATGTCCACTTTTTTATAAATATGATTATATATTTACGTAGCGCGTTTATACGTGCGTCTATAGGCGCGTCTAAGTGTGCATGTAACTCTGATCATAAGCGCGCTTTTAGACGTGATTGTATAGACGCGTTAATAAACACGCCCGACATTTTTTTTCACAATTCAAATATTGCATCTACAAGCGCTTCTATGAACCCTTTTTGTTGTAGTGATACGACATAATTACACCTGGATCATAAGGACATGATATACATGTATAGGATCATAAGGACATGATATACATGTATATACTACATGATATACATGTATAGGGCATACATGTATATGACATGATATACATTACCAACTTTACTTCCTTCTGAGTATTACAAATATACACCCAATCATTAAAAGCTAATTATATATATGTGATTTCATGCCCTATGTACATCCAATCATGCCCTATACAAATGTCATTGGATAGGGCATGATGATTGGATGTATATACGACATAGTTATCAGAGAAGTGATTGATACATGCACATGTTGCATCTATTGTGCACTTAACCTAGCCATGGCTAAAACTTATAGATCAAAGGTTGACTTGTGCATGTGCAATATATATATATATATATGTAGAGAGAGAGAGAGAGAGAAAACTGATCAATACACACACATGTCTCATTTGTTGTGCACTTAACCTAGCCATGCATAAACTTATAGATCAAAGCTTAATCGATGATTCAAGGGAGTACCCTCACTTTTTAGGCTATCTACTTCAAGATTATGGGAACTTGCAGAGGTCAATGGAGTATCCTAAAAATGACGATACTCTAATTACTATATCAAGTCACTTCATGTACATATCTTTGATTGATTGATGGATAATATGCCTTTCTCTATCTCTTTTGTATACACCTTCATTGCGTTATCTCTCTCTAGCTAAAAACCATTCGTGCTTTATCCACCTATTGATACTTGTATGCAATTGCAAGTGGGATGGTCTAGTAAGTCACCACATATGTGCCAATTGACTTGCCAATGTGTTATCTCTTATCCTCAAGCTTTGTTATATATGTCACCACATAGGTCAATTGATTTGCTAGTGTACCATCTCTTATCTCAAGTTTTTCTATATATTTCACCAGTACTCTCAATCAAAAACATCATATCAAGCATATCTTGCATTAATCAAGCAGATTGGCCAACCCAACATAAATGATCAAATTGTATGAATAGCAATGTAGATCAAGATCTTAGCTTAAGTCAATGACACCTTTTTGCACAATATAAACTATTAGAGTTTAACTAGAATATATAATGCCTGCAAATAAGAAAGAGGCTTCATTCGTTGGACCACTATGCACATACAATCTATATATGTCATATTCCCTAAATGCATGCATTGATACTTACAACATGGAGGCAAAAATTTTGATATTGAAAGACAAGGAAAGTCATGTCATGTTGATCCAAAAACAACCAAAAGCTAGCATCTAATCAGTTTAATTATTACTGCGTGTCTGTCTTGGCAACATTTCTACGAGGAGAGACTCATCAGGGAGGAGCAATATAATCATGCCATGAGGATTCCACAACCAGAAGAGGTATGTTTTATTTTTTACATGAAATGTATAGGTAACTCTAATTTATTGTTTGTAATTGTATTTATATACCTTAATCCATTGTGTAGGCGAACCCTGATGCAGTTGAGGATAGTGAAGGGGGGACTAGCAGTAGTGGTGGCAGCAACGGCAGCGGCACAGGCAGCGGCACAGGCAGCGGCAGTGGTAGCGATGATGATGCCTCTTCTGAGGAGATGTAGAGGAGCCCCACGCATGCATGCCTCCCCTTGGCTTGTAATTTTCATTTTTGATATGTATTACTTTCAGCTAGTGCTTGCGACCATGACCATGGTTGAGGTCACAAGCACTAGAACTCATCATGTAAAAACGTTTCATCTATAGATATGAAATTTTGTGTTCTACATACATTGTTCTGTTTTCAGTACAGAAATCTTTGAAATAATATTTCTCTGTTTTCCCTAAGCATACAATTTGATGTTGATGGGGGGAAAAAAACCAGAGAGCATGTGGTTTTTTTTTCATACCTATGTTTTGCACGTCTATCAGCATATCTAAATTTCAAGATAAATGCGCATCTATTCTCGTCAAAAACTTGCAGAGTAAACACTTTTTTAGACACGTAGATACATGCATATATAGACGCACAATATGAATATATTCACTTTTTTATAAATATGATTATATATTTACATAGCGCGTCAATACACACATCTATATGTGTGTCTATATGGGCATGTAACTCTGATTATAAGCGCACTTTTAGACGCGAAATTGTAGACGCAGTAGTAGACATGGTAATAAACGCACCCGACATTTTTTATAACAATTCAAATATTGCGTCTACAAGCGCGTCTATGGAGCCTTTTTGTTGTAATGCAAGTTGTAGTGAACTCACCTAACTTACGTTCTTGCATTTGATGACTCGAAGGCTCAAAGATGGTTCCACGACCAAGATCAACATGATCCAATGTCATCACTTCTTTGCATCCATCACGAAGCACACCAACTAGTCGAAGAGCTAGTAGAGAAGACGAGAAAAGTAAGATAATGGCAAATAGCTTCACCTTTCCTCAGTCCCTCACTCAACACACCTCTGATCACACTCTCCCTTTCAATCACTCTCAACACAATGGAAGCAAGATGATAGAATGGAAAGATAGAATAGAAAGCATAAGTAGTCACACTAATAGATCTTTCACAGTGTGGATGTGCCAAAAGGGTCAATAAAATAGAGACCTCCCACCCTCATATAGACCAAGAATTAGGTTTAGGGTTAAGGTATGTGCCTCTTGTACGTTTTTCATTTAGGGTTGTGCGCGCTTCATTAGGCATCCTACCCACTTTGTGGGCTCTAGGACGATCAATCATCATTGCATGCTTCAAACTTAGCCTAATTAGACCAAGCCTAAGATATTCTAATCACAAATGTATGTGTGCAACCCAGCAACACTTGCGGGTGCAACAAACACAATTGCAGGTGGTGGTCAATACAATGTGCACAACAGTGAGCCCAGCTCTCACAAAGTAATACACCCATGATAATGTGGTGATATTCATGAAGTAAAAATATAATCCAAGTGCACAAAAAATAAGCCACTAAAGCTCCACAAAAATAATATCCACCAAAAAATAATTGTTAGCACTTTCACTTTATGCAGCCTTCTCAAAATACCATTAACATAGTCATACTCAATGACAAGCGACGCACACTATCATTAATAGAAGGTATATCTCAAATTGCTATCCCAGACTCCTTCTTTTCTTCTTGGCAATGTATTTCTTGCATTCTGTAATTTAATGATATGGCTTTTTACAGTAATGGCACTTGCCCTTGTTGGCTTGTGTACCCCCTTGCTTATTGTTGTTCTGTGAAGTTTCAAAACTTCCAAAACATTGTAGAGTATTCATGGATTGATTATGCTTCCCTTTGTCTTTCAATAAAAGTTTATTTAGAAGGTACAACATCTATTCCATTGTTCTTCCTTATTTGGTCTTCTTGCAGAAATAAGCTAACCAATTGAAGACAAGTAGCTACGTAGAAACCCACATTGTAAGATTCAATGCCATATGAAAAGCCAAGTAAGAAGATGGCAAAGAGTTCAAAGTTGTGGATATCATCTGAGCATCAGAATAATACTAATCTAGATTCGTCAAGTGCTCATGCAAATCTTGAACTTTATTAAGGTGAACTTGCATAGCATCACCTTCTTCCATCTTTACATTTTTTAAAGCTCCTTGTTCAAAAAAGAAATGTGAGTATCATTTTTTCTAGCAAATATATACTCATGTATAAGCTATGCTACTCATGAAATGGTAACAGAACGAATATGTGAAATTATTGACCACTGAACTGCCAATGCAATACATGACAATGCCTAGGCTTCCTAGTATCCCAAGCCTTACATGAAGTTGTTCTTTGGGGTGGTAGTTGAATTGCAACCTGCCTTTGTTGAGATATCGAGCTCCACTCGTGATACGCCAGGGTGACCGTTGTGTATTTATGTCACCGACTTGTCAGTTGCAGATGCGGTTGGTACACCGTCCATGAATAATAGCTACATGATAGCTATCCTTATCTACTCTAGTTCGTGGCTCAATTAGTATGCCACCTTAGTTAGTTGAGTTTGGTTTGAGACCCATATCTAGGGTTCTTCTATTTCTTTGTACTAGAGTTCTTTTGGCTTACACAACTAAGAAGAGGAAAACTGTTTTCAGCCTCCACCCTTGTGTGTCTTCCCCCATTGTGCAAGCAAGAAAGCTTCAAGCGAGACTCCTTCCTTCTCTCCCACAATCTTGACATGGTATCAGAGCCTTGTTCGTGGTAAGGAGCTCCAGAAAGCAAGCCAAGCTCGCGGTGGTCTGGTAAGAGGAGCAGTATTGCTTTCATTTTCTGTTTTGGGAGCAGATCTCTGCAGGTAGCACAGGCGGAAATTGCAGGAGTGCATTGTCTCAGGTTGAGACGCCCTTCGCGCAGAAGCAAGAGGGCAGTATATGCCATTTCGGGGCCTATTTTGGAGGCGGAAGTTTTCTGCACGCACTCAGGAAAAAGCCATGTTTTATGCTGTGCGACCACTGTTCTACAGGTCGGTGAAAAGTTACCACAGAAATTGCATCGTATGCTTGTGCGCAGAGACATTGGGAGTTACAGAATCATCCTTGGTTTCTGTTTATGCAAAATCGTCACTAGGAAGTGACTGTGTGGTCAAATACCACTTTCGCCAGTTTTGCAGATTTGCCCTTGTGAGGCTGAAGCTGTGTTATTTGCAGTGACAGAACTTTTTGCAGTATTGTCACTGAAAAGCTTGACAAGAATAACTTCCAAGCATTGAAGTTTAGAATGACGAATTTCCTTATGGGAAAAGGATATTGGGAATTTGTTGCAGGAAATGAAGAAGAACCAGTTCTTCCTGATGTTCCCAATCAACAGCAAATGCAGGCATTCAAAGCATGGCATGAGAGAGCCAGGAAAGTTATGTACTGGCTGTCTATCAGCATTTCAGACTCTATGATTGTGCATATTCAGGATGCAAGTACGCCAAAGGAGGCATGGGATACTCTGTCAAAAATGTATAGCACAAATACACAAGCCAGGAAAATGCAGCTCAAGCAAGAGTTGCATAATGTGCAAAGAGAAAATATGAGCATCAATGACTACCACATGAAGGTGAAGAAGATTGCAGATGCACTTGCTTCCATTGGGTCGCCAGTGGAAGATGATGATTTAGTTTCCGTGACCTTGAATGGTCTAGGAAAGGATTATGCACAGTTTCGAACATCGATTTCCATTCGTGAAAGATTTCCTGACTTTGAGGAGTTGATTGCTCTTCTAATTTCTGAGGAGCAGAGAAATGGTAGTGCATCTTCTTCAAGAGGAACTTCAAAAGAAGCTGTCTTCTACTCAAATGCTGGAAGAGGTAGAGGCAGAGGTAGAGGAGGCCGATTTGGAGGCCGTGGTAGAAATCAGAATATGCAGCAAACTCAAGAAAATCAGTCCTATGGAGGAGGACGTGGTAACTCTAGAGGCAGGGGGAGCCAAAGAGGTCGTGGTGGATGGCAAAGCGGCCAAAATGTAAACAGTAATGTTAAATGCTACTATTGTGGTAAAATGGGTCATATGGCTAAAGACTGCTACAAAAAGCAGAATGACATCATGAATGGAAAACTGCAACAAGGAAATTATGCATCTTCTAGTAGACAGGGTGATGACAGAAATGAGCATCTATTTATGGTGCAGCACATGAACAATTCTGTGACAAGTGCAGAAGAAAGCAACGATGTATGGTATGTTGACTCAGGTGCGTCAAACCACATGACAGGTCATGCAGAATGGATGGAGGATGCAAGGAAAATGAAAAAACCAGGATTTGTGGAGACTGGTGATGATACTGCACATCCTATTGTGCAGATTGGAAAAATACCTTTGTCTATGCAGGATGGGAAAAAGAAATACCTCTCCGATGTATTTCATGTTCCGAATATCACCAAGAATCTGGTTTCTGTTGGTCAAATGGTTGAGCAGGGCTTGCAGGTCAGATTTAATCCTCATGGATGCTTTGTTGAGGATATGAAAAATAAAGGTCGCTTGATAGCAAAAGGAAAGAAGAAGGGCAGAATGTTTACATTGGATGCAGACATGTCTGAATTGAGTGCAGCAATGTTTGCACATGGGACCGGTGTAGTTGCAGATATTGATATCTGGCATAAACGCATTGATCATGTTAATGTACAGCGACTTAAATCAATGCAGGCACAAAATATTGTTGCAGGATTGCCCAAATTCAAGGTTGGAGAAATGCATAAGGTATGTGAAGCCTGTCAGTTTGGAAAACAGGCAAGGAAACCATTTCCTAGACATGTTCAAGAGAGTGAGAAGCCATTGGAATTAATCCACTCTGATGTGTGGACTACTAAAGCTGCATCTCTTGGAGGCTGTCATTATTTTGTCACTTTTATTGATGACTATAGCAGAAAAGTTTGGGTGTATTTTATGAAAAAGAAAAGTGAAGTTTTTGGGCATTTCAAAACCCTTAAAGCTATGGCTGAAAAAGAAACAGGTCTGCAAATAAAATGCCTAAGGTCAGATGGAGGGGGAGAGTACCTCTCAAATGAGTTTGCAAAGTTCTTGCACGAGCATGGCATAAAGCAGCAATATTCATGCAGCTATACCCCACAACAAAATGGAATTGCAGAAAGGAAAAACAGGCATATTGGAGAGGTATCTCGTGCCATGCTCAATGAAAAAGACTTGCCAGATTTTTATTGGGCTGAAGCAGTTGCTACTGCAGTCTACATAATGAACAGGACTCCCACTGCAGCAATACATGGAATGACTCCAGAGGAGAGGTATACTGGTAGGAAACCAGATATTTCTCATTTGAAAATTTTTGGTTGCATTGCCTATGTACATGTGCCAGATGAGTTGAGATCCAAGTTGGATCCAAAAGCTGAGAAGTGCATCTTTATTGGTTACTCTCTGCAGCAAAAAGGGTATAGATGCTATAACCCTTCTACTCGTCAGTTTACAGTGAGCAGAGATGTTGTTTTTGATGAGATGAGTAGCTGGTATAAACCAGTAAATGTGATTGATGATGTAGATGCACAAAATGGTAATGCTGCATAGAATTCACAGCAGCAGTCACAAAATATTAGTGGACCTAGAGCGTCCTCTAGTAGTGGTTCACATTCTTCGCCATGGACAGGCAGATTGAGATCAGGAGAATCTTCTGAAGGCAGCGCAAATAGTGGTATGCAGGTATCACGAAAAGGAAAAGAGAAGGTAGATCAGCCCATGTTTGATGTGAATGCAGGTCACTCTTATGTGGATGGTGAATCCAGTGGCTCAGAACAGAGCATTGATGATGAGTTGGGTATTCCTTCTATTGTTACACCTGGAGTAAGGAAGACCATGGATGTTTTGAGAGCACCTGGGAGTGAACCTACTTTGTGCAGGTCTAGGAGAGCTAGGTATCCTGTGGATAGGTTGAAATATGATGGATTTACAGCCATTCACTATGCATATATGGTCAAAGTGATACAGGAACCAGAACCCACTTCTTTTGAGGAAGCCATGGAAAAAGAAAAATGGGAGAAAGCCATGGATGAAGAAATGGATGCCTTGGAAGCAAATGCTACATGGGAATTGGTACCTTTGCCTAAAGGTAAAAATACAATTGGCTGTAAGTGGGTTTATAAGGTGAAGCACAATGCAGATGGTTCTGTGAACAGATACAAGGCAAGATTAGTAGTCAAGGGGTATGCACAAACATATGGTATTGACTATGAAGAAACATTCAGTCCGGTTGCAAGGATGGCAACCGTAAGAGCGGTCATTGCTATGGCTGCATCAAAGGGATGGTCTTTACATCAGATGGATGTAAAGAATGCCTTCTTGCATGGTGATTTGCAAGAAGAGGTCTATATGAAGCAGCCACCAGGTTATGTGCATGTTGTTCATCCTGAGTTTGTTTGTAGGTTGAAGAAAGCCTTGTATGGCTTGAAGCAAGCACCTAGAGCATGGTCTGACAAGATAGGACAGTATCTTGTCACTATTGGCTTTCAGATTTCCAAGGCAGATTTCTCACTTTATGTGAGAAAAACAGAGAAAGGTATTATGTTACTTGTCATTTATGTTGATGATTTGATTATGACAGGTGACAGTGATGAAGATATCCTTCATGTGAAAATGCTATTGAAGTAGAAGTTTGAGATGAAGGATTTGGAAGAGCTGCGTTATTTCTTGGGCATTGAGGTGATTAGATCACCAAGTGGGATACAGCTCTTGCAGAGGCAGTATGGATTGGACATGCTGTCCAAATATGGGATGACAGGCTATAAGCCTATTTCAGTTCCTTTGGAGCAAAATGTGAAGCTGAGCACAGATACAGGTGAGCTTCTAGAAGACCCTACTATGTACAGACGCATAGTAGGAAGTTTGATTTATATGACTATTACCAGGCCAGATTTGAGCTATGCTGTTGGATTGGTAAGTCAGTTTATGCAGGCTCCAAGGAAACCACATTTGGATGCGGCTAGACGCATACTCAGGTATGTGAAGTCCACATTGCAGTATGGACTATTTTATGAGACTGGGGTTCAGATACAGTTGCATGGATACACTGATGCTGATTGGGCTGGTAGCATTTCTGATAGACGATCTAACAGTGGATATGTGTTCTCTTTTGGGAGTGCTGCAGTCACTTGGAGCAGCAAGAAACAGCCTACAGTTGCCTTGTCGAGCACAGAGGCTGAGTACAGGGGTGCAGCAATGGCTGCATGTGAGGTAGCTTGGTTGCATAAGCTACTTTATGATATGCATCAGTCTACAGATGGGCCAGTTGTCATTTATTGTGACAACATAAGTAGTATACACTTGGCAAATAACCCAGTCTATCATGCTAGAACAAAGCACATTGAGGTGCACTATCACTATGTGCGAGAGAGGGTTTTACTAGGTCTTATTGATCTAGTTTATGTCAGCACAGAGGATCAGGTAGCTGACATATTCACGAAGGCATTGGGCGCAGAGAAGCTGCGCAAGTTCAGAGACCTGCTTGGTGTGCAGGAATTGGGATTGAGCTCGAGGGGGAGTGTTGAGATATCGAGCTCCACTCGTGATACGCCAGGGTGACCGTTGTGTATTTATGTCACCGACTTGTCAGTTGCAGATGCGGTTGGTACACCGTCCATGAATAATAGCTACATGATAGCTATCCTTATCTACTCTAGTTCGTGGCTCAGTTAGTATGCCACCTTAGTTAGTTGAGTTTGGTTTGAGACCCATATCTAGGGTTCTTCTATTTCTTTGTACTAGAGTTCTTTTGGCTTACACAACTAAGAAGAGGAAAACTGTTTTCAGCCTCCACCCTTGTGTGTCTTCCCCCATTGTGCAAGCAAGAAAGCTTCAAGCGAGACTCCTTCCTTCTCTCCCACAATCTTGACATGGCCATGACCTCCAAGAGTTATAGAAGCTAGATTACCAAGATGTACTTCTTTCCCACTAACATAATCCTAAAGATATTTTGCAACAAGGACATTCTTCATCATGAAGGATTGTATAGAAAATTTATCACCATCCAATGTATCCTCTTTTGATACATAAGTAAAGACATCACTTTGTCATTGATTTTCCATGATAAAAGTTACTCTTCCAAATGCATAGGAGCAATAACAAAAGGTGGCCTCACCTAGAAATCTGCAAATCTCTAGAAATTATAGAAAACACCAACTTGTAATCAACTAAATCATATCACACTTATCTACTATTGCCTCAATGTGTTGAAATTTTTTAGTTTCAGCGAAAGCAACACCCTATCCAATGTAATAAGAGTGCCCAACATCACTAAAAACACAAAAGCCCAAAAATTTGACTGTCCAATGTGCAAGATTCGAGTCAATTTGAGACTAAAACCATAGTACATGTGCCAATGTCTATTAAACATGCAAGAGCCCTGAATTTGCTAACTGAAACATCTATATTTTTTTACGTAATTTATGCACTAAAGTACTTGTTGAAGTAGAAATTGATCCTTTTCTACAAAAGCCATTTGCTTTGGTGCTGAAATTTTGAGTAAAATAATAAAATATACATGTGACATTTGATAACAAACAAGATGATGTGGTAGGCCAGAGTTGCTGGAATAGCTAGCAAACTAGCTAGTAGGGTTGACATCGGATGGCGGGCAGCAGACTAGAAGGTGGCGGTATCTGTAAGGTAGCAATCTAGCTGAGTTGGTGGGTGAGGTTGCAAGGCAATGGCAATCTATAGAGTGAGAACTTGACTGAGCTCACAAGTAATACTATAGTTAGCTAAGTTGGCGTGTGGAGCTGTAGGGCGGCGAAAATTGATTGTAAGGTGGCGGATTGGTCATGAACCAACTCTCATACTACTTGTTATTGAAGATTGACATCTCAGCTTGATAGAGTGTACAATAGAGAGAGTGTGTGTGGTCACTGCTTGACACTTGATTGATGAAAAAGTGAGATAGCAAGTACAAAGTATAACCCTTAGACTTTAGGGTTATGTGAATTACTTAAAGTGCATTCACACATATGTGTGTAATATGCAGTAAAAAGCAGCTAAAGTGTATAACATAAATACACATGAAACATGATTTGACTGGGGTAAAAAACCCTGTTATGAATAGTAAAAAGTACCGCAGGACGCTAGTGTCCTATGTGTGGATCATTGCCACTTCTCTGTGAGAATAGGTGTGAGTAAAATCCAACAGTCGATAGTGTTGGCACTTAGTTTTGTACAATAATTTATTTGTTGTTGATAAATCCCTAATGTCATGGTTAAATATGGATATTTCTTTATATGATCTAGAAGCAAATTATGACCATGTCAAGGAAATCAGGAAAGAATATATAGTGCAAGGTTGTAAATATTGTCATGCAATTTAAGAGTGTCTTTGTATTTGAAGGTAAGTTATGAGGACCTAGGCTCGATATTCGAGCTAAATCAAATGATTGACAACAATCTTCTAAACTTTGTGGTCGTTGAAACATCCTTGGTGTTAGTTAGTAAAGCTTGTCCATAGTTGGCGATCTATATGCTTTGTATCTTGATTACACTGCTATGGTTGAGAGACAAGACTCTATTTTCTAGTGTAAGTTGCGAATACTAAAAGTATGGAACGAAACAAATGTCCAAAATGCTTCAACATCTAGACCTCTCTCTCAAATATGCATGTTTAGGACCTAGATGGTGTTAATTATCAAGAGAAACAAAACTCTCTTACATATTACGTTATGTATATATGGAGAGAGAGAGATCAGAGAGGTATTGGACAAAAGTAGTAAGAGTTTTGTCAGTATGCATATTATAGAATATTTGGTACCATGAACATGCATGGTTCTCAAAGTAGTAGTTCCAAAGCCTACCTCTTGTAGACACACAACGTCTAGTGTGTGGAACCTCTAAAATTAATTCAAAACATGTAGGTGATAATAAGATGATGAAGAGCCTTTTATCCACAATAGCAGTAATGTGAAATCCTAAATAAGAATGACTAGTTCCATTTACGTAGACAAATAGATGTGAACACATACCATCTATTTAAGCTGAGCTAAGAATCATGATATATTGAATGAAGGATAGTGAGCTGCTACAGAAATCGTCAAATTGTGCATCTACATCGGACCTTGCATAATCTATTGTAAACCTTGTACTAGATCTTACTCCATGGTTGTACGACAGTGCACAACATTGCTTATGTAGTATATATTGAATGGGTACAACAAGGGAGAACGCTTAGTTGTATGTAACTCTCTACAAACTTGGGTGACCTTGTTAATGATAATATAGGTAGAGTTGTCATCCTGGCATGTTAATAGAATGTTCAGACAAGTTTGATCATTCTAAACACTTAATCCTTTAATGAGTAGCATAAAAACGAGGTAAAAGATGCAACGCCTGTTCTGGCTACTGTGTCGTGTTGTCGACAATGAGAACTCTTCACTCAATAACTCATGACAAACAATTTTGCACGCATGATCAGAGCTTATTTAATTACCGATGATCGGAGGCAATGTTTACAAATATCATGGCATCCTTCTGCGCAAAAAACATGTCACCGTAGACGTTGCAGCATCGCAACTCACCAGATGATATTGGCAGGCATGCCAAGTAGACACATGCGTCACCGATACATATGCATCCATATGTGCCGTCGTTGTTATGCAATTTAAACACAAAATTGGAGGTTTCCGTTATTGTTGGAAATGCAGTTGTTCAGGTCCAGGCTTGTTTGGATGAGGCTACCGCTGGTGGATCTGCAGTTGGCGGTCAGAGTGTTTGCGCCGTTTAGGCCTATATTGGAGCAACTTGCTGCAAAGTCGGCGCCAGGGCATACAAGTTGGCCATTATTATTGCTTATTTTAGCGTTCAGATCGATTGATGTGCTCACATCGTTCCCATTCACGGCTACACAAATGGCGCTGAGTACGGTCCCTGACACGCCTTCATTGGAGCAGGATGCAGCGTAGTCACATGACTGTAAAACACGGAAAAGAGTCAATACAAAATTTGCCTGACGTTCCCAGTAGCCAACTATGCTTCAAGATGAGTATAAGCTATCATATTCTGCCAGTACATGCTTTCTGCTCCAGTCAGCAGCGCACTCCGTTAGCAAAGACTATAAATGCATATTAGACATGTTACAACTTACACGACTTGTTCGTAGTTTTAAGCTCGGAGCAATCAGAATAATATTAATAGAAGTAGCAGTGCTGCTACAGTGCACAATCTTGGTGGTAAGAGTGTCAAGCAGCCAAGCTAATTAGGTGCAGTTCACAGCGCTTTTAACTAGCAGAAGGAATTAGACTCACGGCATGCGCGCCTGCGGCGAGGCCGCAGAGGATCACAAGCAGTACGAGCTGGCCGACGTTAGCATGAACAATGCTGAAGGCAGCCATTGGGAGCAGGTGGGATTACAAGAACGACAACGAGGCAATGTAGGTAATGTATGAATACATCGAACATCGACAGGCATACCCTTGCTTTTATAACGGATCTCGGGAATGTGGGCTCTCTTTTTCAAAGCGATTTAACAAGTTCAGCCTGGGATATATCCCAAGACCCAGCCCACGGAAAATCAGCGCACGACTCCTCGACATACAAGAGTCTAGGCGCTGATCAGAGATCAGAGTCATGCACGCACATTGAATATCCTCCAATATATACATGAATATGTTTATATATATATATATATATATATATATATGCATATATATATCATGAATGGCCCTTTGACAAGTTCAGGCTGGGATATATCCCAAACCACGCAAAATCAGTGCACGACTCCTCGACATACACGAGTCTGGGCGCTGATCAGAGATCAGAGTCATGCACGCACATGGAGCCATACATTTACTGAATATCGTCCAATATATAAATGAATATGATTATATATATAATATATATATATATATATATGCACGGCGGCAGGTCTACTCGTAATTATAAAAGCGGAGGTGGATGACTTTTTATGTTTTGGCAATGTATGACACGTTGCATTTCCACCGCCTCTCATCACGATACTATAGGATCTACATATCGGGCAGCTCTGATCAAATGTTTAGAGTATATATATAACATATTATTCAAATTTTTTATCCCATTTGGAAATTTGATATGTTTGGATTATTCGTAGACAGGTGACCTAGTGTTCATGGAAAATCGTTTTTAGTGTATTTTGTCAAGGTTAAAATGAGAAAAAAAAAGAAATTAGATTTTTATTGGTCCTTTTATTTAAAGGATAAATCTTGATAGCTGGTCTTTATTTGAAAGATTCATCAAAATCTATCCTTTTTTTAAAGATTCACTTATCATTAAACCTTGATTTTCAAGGCATTCATAAGAAAATGTCCTTTAAATTTTGAATATAAATTTGCCAAGACTCAAAAGTCAAGATTCATAAATATGACTTAATATACCTATTAATACATCTATGGCATGGAAGAGAATTTAATATGTAATGTTTAACGCTCCAACTCTTTTAGAAGTTAGTTCCTTAAGTTCTAAAGTTTAACCTTCTAAATCATTATCTTCAAAAAATACAAAACTCTCAAGCTTTGTGGGTCCATTTCAAGTGCTTTGAACCATATTCACTCAACAACCTTCTAGATTTTTAGACTCACACAAGCACTCTCAAAGATTGAGTTAAGCTTCTATATTTATATATATGTAACGAGTGTAGAGAGAGAGAGAGAGAGAGAGAGAGAGATGGCTTGGATATGTTATCCAAGTATGGTATGATAGCATGTAAGCCTCTTTCAGTACCATTGGAGAAAAATGTGAAATTGAGTGCTGATGTTGGAGATGAGATAAAAGACCCTACAATGTTCAGGAGGATAGTAGGGAGTTTGATTTACATGACTATCACAAGGCCAGACTTGAGCTATGATGTTGGCCTTGTCAGTCAGTTTATGCAGATGCCTAGAAAGCCTCATTTGGATGCAGTTAGACGTATATTGGGGTATGTGAAGTCCACTTTACATTATGGAAATTTTTATGAGGTAGGTAAGGACGTACAAGTCTTTGGATACACAGATGCAGATTGGGCTGGCAGCATGTCAGACAGAAGATCTACAAGTGGATTCATGTTTTCCCTTGGTAGTGCAGCAGTTACATGGAGCAACAAAAAGCAACCTACAATTGCTTTATCAAGTATAGAGGCTAGAGAGAGAGGGGGAAAGAAAGCAGGGGAGGGTAAAAAAGAATAGATCAGAGAGATTCAAACATATATAAAATACATATTGAAGTCTAAAAATTTATATATGAGATAGTGTTTGTAATGTCTGGTATATTGATTAATTGTTTCTGACCAATGACTCTTTAAAATCTTTTTAAAAAAAATAAGTCATTGCATTACATATTTCATAAATTTATATTAGGCTTCTAAAATTAGTTTTTGTGTTATTGGAAAACATAATTCACTATGTCAAACCTTATGCAATCTTCATTGCCTCATATGCGTGATTTTATTAAAGTGCAATCAAATGAAAATGAGGTATCAGGGTCTAAGCATAGAAGGTAAACAAGAACCTTGTATCTAATGTTTGTAATGAAACAATTGATTTAAAAACTATTGAATTCAAAGAAAAAGATAATCTTGTAGGAGATGTGGAAATGCTAAGACATCAAACTCTAGGGCAGATTGGAATGAAGCATGGACTAGAACTTTCGATTGGGCATACTTTGATCGTGAATTAGCTAGAATATTTTTCACATTTTGTAAACAAGATCCAAAAGGAAAGAGTGAATTTGGTAAATGTATCTCAATAAATATCCAAATTAGTGTATTACCTGATCACACAAAACCTAAGTCTCATAAGCTAGCCACATATCACTGTGATGTCAAAAAAATATTAATAACTCATACATTAGAGAAAGGAAAAGATAAAACTGATTGTGCATGTAAAGTTCTATTTGCTATTGTAAATCAACAAAGCATGACTTATCTTTTTGTACTTACGAACATAATTTAGAATTACTTGAGGTCCTTGATTGTGAATGCGCTCCTACTGAGATGTATAGAAATGATAAGGCATGTGCCATGTTTATACAATATATTAGTGAACCTATATTTAAGGCTCAAATTGCTAAGATTTAATTGTCTCATTTTTAAAGTTTAATATTAGACGAGTCTACAGATGTAGGAAATAGGCAAAATATGATTGTCCATGTTTCTTTTTTGGATAATTATGCACTTTCTACCATGTTTCTAGGTTTAATAGAGCTAGATAATGGCACTCCATCTTGTTTGTATGATACATGCATTGATTTCATGTCGAAATGTGGGCTAGATATTTCAAAAATAACTTGTTTTGGCTGTGATGGTGCCTCTGCAATGATAGGTTATCATACTAAATTATCTACTAGGTTGAAAATTGATAACACATTCATGACAAATATTCATTGCATTGCCCATAGGACAAGATTATGTTCAGCTGATATAGTAAAAAAATTTGAAATTGCACAAAGCATTGATTCATGCATGGATTCAATTGCTTCTATTTTCTTAACTTATTGCTTGTAGAACTAAAGCATTAGAGAACTTATAAGAAGAGTTCAATTGCACAATTTTACATTCCAGTCGTATTCACAAGGTAAGATGGCTTCGTAGACAAATTATTGTAAAACAAGTGTGGAATTCTTATGAGGCAATATTAGCATATACTCAATTAGAAAATATGTCTCTTTTTGATAAATTAGTAAACTTAAGAGTTCATGTATAATTTACATTTTCTATTAGATGTCTTTGATAGATTAGGCATGTTGAGTAGAGTTTTTCAAAGTGATTTTGTGGATGTTACGGTGTCATGACGTTGTTCATCCACCATTGCGAACTTGAGGGTGGAGTTTTTCACCAAGAATTTAAACACATTAGTGAATGTTATTAGGAATTTGTTTTACGTTGTGCGTTTCTTTTTGTTTGCATTTTGCATGAGCACATGTAGTTAGGCAAGGCCACATACTCTCTTTTGCTCAAAACATACAGTACTAGGGAAGGTCTATAAATGGGTAGCAAATATACAACTAAATCTTAAGGTCAGGGAGATTGAAATACACATGGACATTGGTAATGTCTGAGTTGACATGTATGTAATAGGTGGGGATCTTGAGGAGTCCTGAAGAGTTTTTAATGGCTACCAAGTAGAGATGCTTTTTCTTATGGCACTTGTTATCAAGATGTACTCAACATAGGCAATTTGATCATTTGGCTTTTGAGCTTTTCCGAAGGCTGTAAGAGTAGGGAATAGAAGCTAACATGATCTTTTTCTTGTGCATGATGAAAGCTTGTGGTAAAGTAGAAGCTTTACAGTTGGGAAGGTTGGAACACCACCTAACACTCAGCATTGGGTTGTTGTTTTTATCCGATTGTCAATAGAGAACATGTATGTGAAGCATTCTAGACTACCATAGGTACATGAAGAGTTTGATAAGTTGCCAAGTCGAAGCATTGTATCATAAGGCATAATGATCATTGGATATGCCTTGCATGGCCCCTTGAATATGGTCCTCAAACTCTATAGTGAAATACTAGAGGAGGATATTGATCTAGATAGGGTAATTCTTGTAGGTGTGATGAAAGTTTGTGCAACTACAAGAACAATGGGCCACGGAAGGTTGGTACATGATCATGCCTATCTTGGATCTCAGAAGCTCCAGTTTCGTGTGAACTTTAAAGCACACACAAAAAGGTATTTATGCTTTGCAGCAGGTCTACCTCACAATGAAATTGCAGCCTAGATCCACGAAAATGTGATGGATGATGTTTAAGAAGATCACTTTGCAATAGTGGTTGTGGCCATGGGAGTGAACATGGAAACTACTCAGTTTTTCAAACGTGATTTTGAAAAAAATGGTTCGATGGAGAGAGTTAATTTATTTTTGAATTTGGAAAATGATCCTACCATTGAGCATATTATTACTCCTAGAATTGCCTTCACAACAGTCGAGTATCTAGCATATGATCTTGGCAAGCATGCGCTTGTTATTCTCACAGATATGAGTTCTTATGATGATGTTGTACGAGAGGTCTCTATAGCATGAGAAGAAGTTCCTCCTCGTCATCGATATCGTGGTTATATGTACCTTGACTTGGCCACAATTTATGAGTGTGCAGGAAGATTCCAAGGGAGAAAGAGATCCATCACACAAATTCCCATTTTGGCCTTGCCAAACGAGGATATTACTTATCCAATTCCTGATTTAATTGGGTATTTTATTGAGGGTCAAATTTACATTGATGAACAACATCACAATCAACAAATTTATCCTCCAATCAATGTTCTTCCATCTCTTTCATAATTGATGAAGAGTGCTATTGGGGAGGGGATGACAAGAAAATATCATGTGGATGTTTCAAATCAACTCTATGCCAACTATGCAATTGGCACTATAAGGATATAGGGGCATAGCAACGAGTGTTTGCGAAGTAGATTAGTGGTATCACTATTTGCATCGCAAATAGTGACGATACTTTGAAAAACAAAAAGCGGAAAAAATCCGAGCACAGCATTTTTCTACAAAGATTTTGAGAGATAGCGAACGAGATCATGGCTTTGGGAGGGAGAGGGAGAGGAAGAGAGAAAGAGAGAGGAGAGCTTCTCATCGCCGCCAGTGCCACCATTGCCATTCTTGAAGAAGAGGAGGAAGTGCACGAAGAAAGAAGAGAGGCTGTCGCAAAGAGAAAATGAAGAATCCATCCTCAGGCCTTTGCGGTGAAAATGAAGAATCCATCCTCAGGTTGTTCTTTCTTCTTTTCTTTTGTTTCACTGTACACGCGAAATAGCGGGCACGTTTATCAACGCGTCTATTGGCGCTAGTATATAAATGCGAAAAACGTGTCTATATACCCGCGTTTTTAAATGTGCTTATAGATGCGATAATAAATACATAGATTTTTCATTTCTCATAAAGTCCCTAAATATGATCAAACATCTTAATAGCTAGTATTTTTTAGAATACATTGCCAACTTTACTTCTTTGTGATCTAATATAGCTCACCCAATCGTACTTCTTTGTGCATCTTGGTGCATTGTTATTTGGATGTGCGCATTCAATTCTAATAATATAACACAATAAACGTTATATGTATCACAAAAGTAAACGGCTCTTAATTGATATTTTAGTTGTTTCTGAGTATTACAAATATACATCCAATCATCCAAAGCTAATTATATGCTACAATGAATAATCAATCTCATCTTCAATGAGATCGGCCCTTGCTAGACTATCTACCTCTAGGTCTATGTTACCAATAGGCAATGAAACAAATAAGTCTATCCCACTATCAGATGTATTGCTATGCTCAATTTCTTCATCATTATCTGCAACCATATTGTTATCCTCTTCTGTGCTTCCTTGAACATCCTCATGGGGAACATCTTGCACTGCATCATGTATATCATCGATCATGGCATGATCATGTACATCATCGGTAGCATTGCCATATATTGGTTTTGAACAATTAGATATGGGGATGATGTGCCACCATTGGTTATTGTTTACTATTGGGTGATACACAACTTGCATTTAAAAAACAAAAAGTAAGCAACTTAGATATTTATTGTATTTTGAGAATGTATCAAGAAGTAATATATATGAAAATAAATAGCTTCTAATATACCTGCTCGCATTGTTGAGGTAGTGCGAATGTGTCATTCTTGCCTTGGTGAAATTTTGTAGAGTCAATCACTACAAAACCACTTGGATGACATCTAATTGTGCAATGCTCACACGTTGTTAGTACTTCTTTAAACCACTTCACATCTAGTACATATATAAAAAATTGTCTAAATTCAAGCTTCAAAATATCTTGGATTAAGCCACAATAACCTTCCATGGTGCCATTGGTATCATGGAAGTTTGCACAGGTACCACAATCCTGGCTATTTCTCTTATCATCTATACGTTGAGTTCGAAAATGTTTGCCTTCACACCAAATAGTATTGAACAATGTGCACTAGTAGTACATTGTTGAGATCATATTAAGGATTTAGTTAGAGATGAAACATGTGAAATTATTATATCATATATAGCTAAAGATAATTTAATTATAAGTATGTCTCACCTTTGATAAGCAACCTCGTGCGTATTCCCACTCCTCTTGCAATATATCCATCACCTCCTCTTTTTCCATCTTCTCCATTTCTTCATGTAGCTAATCTATATCAATATGATGTGGAAGCGCACTTAAATGTTCTGGATATGGGACATTATGTCCATGTCTAGCACGAAATGCTTGCCTTTCACTTACTCTTCTTGTCCTTTCTTCTTTATATAGTGTCACCCATTTGCTCATTACTTTGCTGTTAAGCACACAAAATACATTTAACTTACGAAGTTCCTCTTTAATTAGCACTTTGCTCCTTCCTTTTCCTTGAGGTGTTATAGAGGTCATCCTCAAATCTTTATTATCTTTCCATAGTCGTGGTAAAGAGGAGTCCACTTTAGTAAGATAGTCAGAGATTTGTACAAGGGATGATTGCACTAACTAACCCTTAGCCATGCTTCCCTCGGGCCGTGCCTTTTGCCTCATAAAATCTTTTAGGGTTTTCATAAAGCGCTCTAGAAAAAACATCCACCTTGCATGAACTACCCCACAAATTGTGATCTCATCAATCAGATATATGAGTAAGTGTATGTAAAATTCCCACTCAAAATATTACCAAACTTGACTCCCGCACACCGAGTAAAACCTGTGCAATGTTATCTTCCGCATTATAATTGTTGGCAATTAATTCGTAACCCACACATGCAAAAACGGGACCTCCACATTGGGAAATCGAGCCCGGGGATTCAAATCTGCATAACCCCCTCTCCTCAATCATTATCCATTTAGCCCCCTCTCCTCAATCATTATCATTTCCCCCACCTGGTTCTCGGAAGGAAAAGCTTCCTAGAAGCTTCTTGGAAGATTCCAAAGGCAAGGCTGAAGGCCTTGTGCATATGGATTGACCCGGTGAGTAAAAATCCTAGCCTTCCTATGCCTTGTGCATACATTTCATTCCCGGGGTTCATGACCCCAGCTTCCAAGGGACTAATCCCACAAAGGAGAGAAAGTTCGCAGACCACAAGCCTTCTCGTAAAGCTCCATGCCCACGAGCCCCCCCATAAGCCCAAATCCCACAAGGCCCAGTATTCTCAAGGATCCACATTTCGATGAAGGGATCTCTTGCGTACGAGGGAGAAGGGCAAGATCTTGAGTCCACTTACCAAGGCTAGAGGAAATTCACCGATCACGTAAGGGAGATGGCAAATCAAAAGTCCGTAGTCACACCTACAATGGTTCCTAAGGAGTCGCAAGGTGCACCTGTGGGAGGTTCTTCCCCAAACTTACACATGGACATCATTGCAAATCCCCATAACCAGGTTCTTGGAGTAATTTCCGCTTTGGGCATGTTTAAAAATTCGTAGGGAAGCTAAGGATATAAATTTCTTATTCATCTTGCATGCATAGTCGCGTGTTGCTATTTTGGTGCACTTCTTAAGCAAGAGTCTAAAGTCCGATTGCTTGGGCAAAGGATGAAATTGTTAAGTGCATTTTATTGACTAGCCATGGAAAGATTAAGTGCATGTCACATTTTCTTTTGGGAAATATCTTCCTTGTAATGCTTCGCATGAGGAAAAGTTGTTAACACCCGTAGGATGTCATCTGAAAAGAAATTGCAGGGCACGAAAATGGATCTATGGACTTGCATGTTGCATATGCTTGGGAAAAAAGAAATGGTTAAGAGCATCCTTGATTGGCCGTGAAGGGACAAGTGTATTTCGCGTTTAGTTAATAACTTCCTTGTTATGTCTCGCATGGAAAGAGTTGTTAACGTCCATTGCACGGCATGAATACGAAGCCCTGGACAATTTCATGGTATGCAAATGGAACCACGGACTTGTAAGTCGCATAAAAAGGATGCTTGGACATGAATTAAGTCAACACTAGCCTTAGTCTTGCATGAACTTCATTTGCAATGTTGTATCTAAGGGTCACATGTTACATAATCATCGTGCGCAAATATCACTTCATCAAGTTGCATTTAGGAAAGATTGCATGGTTTATCAAAGCATGAAATCCCATTGCATTAAATAAGATGTTGTTGGCATAGTTCCTTGATGTAAATCTTAAAGGTTCTATGCAAGATAATCCCCAATTTGACATTCCTCATGACTTTAGCAAGGAATCAAGTAGTTATTGCAATTCCTTTTAGCTGCCTAAAAGCATGAATCACATGTTGCAATTATTTGCACCTGTAGATCAAGTTTATCATCTCTAGGAATGGCTCATCCTTGTCGCAAGACAAGTAGGTCAAATTATCTAAATCACCTAACCCGTAAGGGATTCGTATAGGCATGGTTTAGTCCATACGATGAATACCTTAAGAGCTATCTACGGTTTAGCACGTTAAGGATTCGGCCTAGCTTCGCACTTGTTGCCAAGTCAAAATCCTCAAACCAAAGATCCTACCCACATTCAGGCAATGTTGGGTCAATTGGACGATCATGCAAATACGATCTAGGGTTCTACCCTAAGGATCGTTCATTCAAATGCTAAAACTCGGATTGAGTTAGAATTCCTAGGACCGAACCTTGTCGGCCTGGTGCAATCAGGATTGGGTTAGGTAAGAAGACACCCTAAACCGTGCTTCTTGTCCAAACATTACTCCTTGATCGGGAAACGCCGTGCAATGGGTGAAATGATCCCTTGGAATAGATGCGACACTTGTGCAACAAGTTGCAACGTCGCATGGCCTTGTGGTTTGATAAGAAGAGAGTTCTGCCATTCCTTGGAATGAGGTTGGCAGGTTCTTGCACAAGTTTAACTTGCAAGAGGATGAGTAGTCATCCTGTTACATCACCTTTCTTGGGAAAAATTGCTAAGTTAAGGGAAGTTAGATATTTGCTTGGAAGCAAAGGATCAATCAACAATTTGGAGCGACATGGTCGCCATGATTTACTGTTAATTTATGAAACGTAAGGTATTGGTTAAGTTGGGTTAACATGATATGGCCCTAACCCAAGGAGAAAAAGGGTGAACCAACAAACCCTTGGGGAATCTTGCCAAGTCGTACTTGATCGTGGATCGAATGCTGGATGCATTCAGAGAAAAGGATTTACTCCTTAGCAGTTGGCCAAAAATAATCGACCACTGGAATTGATTGTGCTTGTAATAGTTTAGGAGCACTGTTTGCATTGTTTGCTCAAGGAACTAAATGATGGAAATATATTTAATGCTTCAGGTTGAAGGCCTGAAGGGAGAGGCAGCATCAGTTACCCCCGACTGTCTGCCTCACCCTAACGAAGGGGGTTGTTAGCTGCGCAGGGAACGTGGACCGAACCCACCGCGTGAGATCTCTCTGTTGAGCGCTACTTGGAGCAGGAGGACGCTTGGGTGCTAGGGGGGCTCTGGCCATAAATCCCTTACCTTCTGGGCCCTGCACAAGAGGCCAACGTGACTGGGGATTGGATCTCGAGGCCCGCATACTAGTCTATGGGCAAAATCTTGGATTAATAATCCCTGTGGATTGCTCGATAGCCTTTGGGTGGATTATGGATAGCCTTCGGGCGGATTATGGATTAGTCTGCAGGCTGGACTTTATGGATGTATTCCAAAAATAAGTAAGATAACCTGTTAAAAAGGAACTTGTTTGACATTGTTTTTCTATGTCAAGTGCTAAGATTACGTGAAGGAACCAGTGTCTAACGGGCTAATTAAGATAGCTGCTTAATACATGTCCAACTAAATGTGATAGATAATTAGACAACTAAAGAAACCTTGAGGAAAGTGCGGTGGATGTGGCCATGGGTCTGTCCTATAGATGGGTGGTCGCGGTTGGCTAGGAACTTTTCTCGATCGAAATGGACAGCAAGGAGCTCTTCTCGAAGGAAATGAACAACAAGGGCGTTGACCTAGGGTTTAGGTTACTAGAATCCCGATTTATGCTGTTTTAGGGGAACGGAATGGGACTATGCCTTATGGATAGAAAGGTTGAGCCTTGCATCCCTCTCATTTCCTATTCTCCTTGAACCAAGTGCAACTTGAATCCACTTCTTCCTTGGCATTTTTGCGTAAAATAGTTTACTTGGGGTTTGACACTAGCTACCGTTTAGGAAAGTGACCATTAGGGGAAACCCTGGTTCAGGTTGGTCCTAACTGAGAACGGCTGGAATACTTCCACTACGTGGCAGATGCGGGAAGTCCTAGATTGCAAACCCCATAACATTCCATGGGAGTGCCGGGCAGAGCTTTCTAGACTCTCTTTCCAATGGGCTGCTAAGACGTGTCCTCAAAGGGAACATGTGGACACATTATAGTTGGTATCATAGGGAACCAACGAAGAATATGTCTTTATAAGAAAACTTAATAAGAAGAAGTAAAGCAAATGTTGCTGTTAAGAACATTTCCTTACTTATCGATGTTGTCTTGCGGTATTATGAATGACACAGATTCTTAGTGTTCCAAGTCATGTTTATGACCGCGATGCATGCTTCAGATTATCGACGAAGGATCGATATGATGAACATTCTAGACCACATTTACAATCCATCACCTCTGTACATGGGACGGATATGGATGGGTGTTTCAGGGATCTATTACATTGCTGCCCACCGACTTGCATACCTTCGAATCAACTTGAAAAGAATCAAGTGGATGGAGGACGGAAAAATCGTGAGGCTGTTCGTCTTTGTTGAAGCTCACGCAAATGCGACCCTATAGGTCGGAGGTCGAAGGTTTAATCAGAATAAGTATGTGTATGGGTAAGTGACTCGAGTAATCCCTGCCGACCGAATCAAGGTGTTGGGACGTCATGAGAAGAATGGATATCAAAGGAAAAGATACCCTAATCTTCCAATGACCTATCGATTTCTGAAAATCGATAACCCCAATCCGTACTATTACTCAATTCCAGTAGTAGCTGAATGCAACATCTTATTCTCCTCGAATTAATGTATCAACTTGTTCCATCGCCCCAAGAATAATTGTACTTCGAAAGGGCTATGCCCATATGAATGGAATAAGATTTCTTTTTATCAATGACTATGAACATTGATAAAGAAGTAAAGTGATTTGGTCACTTGGCTAAAAGATGAAGTAGATATGTAATGTAATGTGGAATTCTAATGGGAGGAAAAGTCGACTTCGGTCGGATTCAAGGTCATGAACCTAGGTATCCATGAGTGTTTACTCGGAATGGATTGGCTTAAACCTAATGACACCCACATTCATTGTGGGAAGGGTCAAGTTCCTTTTGAAAATCTGAAGAGGAATTGGTCACAACTCAAGGCAAGGCTGGGAAGCCGAAAATTCAATTGGCTAAAGCATCTCGGATTATAAAGGGAGTTAGAAAGGGACTACCTGTCTACTTGATTAAGCTTAATAAGTTAGATCAGAAGCAGGACATCCTGGCTATGCCAAGACCCTCAATGCAGTCAGGAAGAGCTACTATTGGCAGAGGCTTAAAGGTGACGTTCTCAAATATGTCACTGAGTGTTTGTCTTGTCAACATATTAAGGCCGAACATGTCAAAATACCAAGAAAGTTGCAACCGCTTGACATTCCCCAAAATGAAATGGGAATTCATCAGTATGGACTTTGTTGTTGGCCTACCCCAAGTTCAGGGAGGATACAACTCCATTATGGTTGTGGTTGATATGCTTACTAAGGTTGCACACCTTATTCCTATTAAGACAAACTATAAAGCCTCAGATATTGCAAGGTTGTTCATCAAGGAGATATTCAAGCTACATGGGTAGCCCAAAAGAATCATTAGTGATCGTGATTCTCTCTTCACATCACACTTCTGGAGAGCTATCTTTGAAGCCATTGGAACTCAACTCTGTTTTAGTACAGCTTACCATCACCAAACCGATGGTGAAATGGAGCTAGTCAACCAAGTCATTGAGGATACTCTAAGGGTACACTGTTGCCGTGAACCAAAAAGGTGGATTCAATACTTGCCTTTGGTTGAATTTGTCTACAATGCTTCTTACCAACAAAGCATTCAAATGACCCCTTTTCAAGCATTGTATGGGCAGACTGTCGAAGTCCTTTAAACTTCTCAGATCCAACCCTGAGGGTTGAAGCTTCAAGGCAGATGCTAGAAGATATGGATGACCAAATGAAGTCAATAAAATAGGATATCCAAGCCGCCAAGGATAGACAGAAGGCATACACAGAATTGAAATGTCAAGATAGAACCTTCGGTGAAGGAGACATGGTCTTCATTCGCATATGCCCAAAGAAGAGTTCCCTATCCTTAGGAGATTGCAAGCTAGGTCCAAGGTATTGTGGACCATACAAGATCCTCAAGTGCCTAGGACCCAGCGCTTATAGACTGCAACTCTCTGAGAATCTAAAGGTTCATAATGTATTCCGTATCAGCCTACTGAAGAAGTATGTACCTAATCCAAGCCATGTACTTGATGACCAACGAGTTGTTATGCCTAGCCAAGGAGTCCTTGAGCTACGGCCTGACAGGATCTTAGATTTTAGGGAGAGACAATTGAGATCCAGAACCTTGAGAGAATGCCTCATCCAGTGGAAAGATTATCCTGAGGAGGATGCCACTTTGATGGATGAAAGCACTCTCAACCAACAATACCCCCAGTTCTTCTCGAGATGAGGACATCTTGATTTCTCCAAGGGGGAGTGAATGTAATATTCCCTCTCAAAATATTAGGAAACTTGACTCTCCACACGTCGCGTAAAGCCTGTGCAAGGTTATCTTTTGCATTATAATTGCTGGCAGTTAATCCGTAACCCGCACGTGCAAAAATGGGACCTCCGCATTGGGAAATCGAGCGCGGGGGTTCAAATCCACATAACCACGGGGAAACACCCTCTTGGGAGGGGGCTAAATGGATAATGTTCAAATTAATGCAAATTTTTTTACGAATTCTCCCAGCCGATGCGTGGCTGGAGGGAAGGGAATGGGAGAAGGAGGAGATGTGGTGAAGAGGTGGAGATGCATGGGAGGGGAGGGAAGCATGGGGGGCCTCCACATGTATGGAGTCTCTCCCTCCCCTTAAGCTCTATAAGAACCCCCCCTGTGGTGAAGGGGGGGGGGACAAGGGAAAAAGAGGAGAGGCCGTTGTGCTAGGAGGAAGCGCCACGCCATTCGCCCAGTCCTGCCACCACTGCCACTACATCCGCCCAGTCCTGCCGCCAACGCCATGCCCAGCCGTCAGGCCGCCGCCATTCTATGATAAACCCCCTCTTGACGTTGATTATTTTTCCCCTCTCCTCAATCATTATCATTTCCCCCACATGGTTTTGGGAAGGAGAAGCTTCCTAGAAGCTTCTTGGAAGCTTCCAAAGGCAAGGCTTAAGGCCTTGTGCATATGGATTGACCTCGTGAGTAAAAATCCCAGCCTCCCTAGGCCTTGTGCATACATTTCATTCCCAGGGTTCATGACCCCAGCTTCCAAGGGCCTAATCCCACAAAGGAGAGAAAGTTCGCAGACCACAAGCCTTCTCGTAAAGCTCCATGCCCACGAGCCCCCCCATAAGCCCAAATCCCACAAGGCCCAGTATTCTCAAGGATCTGCATTTTGGTGAAGGGATCTCTTGCGTATGAGGGAGAAGGGCAAGATCTTGAGGCCACTTACTAAGGCTAGAGGAAATTCATCCATCGCGTAAGGGTGATGGCAAATCAGAAGTCCGTAGTCACGCCTACGATGGCTCCCAAGGAGTCACAAGGTGCACCTGCGAGAGGTTATTCCCCAAACTTGCACATGGACATCACCGCAAATCCCCATAACCAGGTTTTTGGAGTAATTTCCGCTTTGGGAATGTTTGAAAATTAGTAGGGAAGCGAAGGATATAAATTTCTTATTCATCTTGCATGCATAGTCACATGTTGCTATTTTCGTGCACTTTCTAAGCAAGAGTCTAAACTCCGATTACTTGGGCAAAGGATGAAATTGTTAAGTGCATTTTATTGACTAGCCATGGAAAGATTAAGCGTATGTCACATTTTCTTTTGGGAAATATCTTCCTTGTAATGCTTCGCATGAGAAAAAGTTGTTAACGCCTGCAGGATGTCATCCGAAAAGAAATTGCAGGGTACGAAAATGGATCTATGGACTTGCATGTTGCATATGCTTGGGAAAAAAGAAATGGTTAAGAGCATCCTTGATTGGCCGTGAAGGGACAAGTGTATTTCGCGTTTAGTTAATAACTTCCTTATTATGTCTCGCATGGAAAGAGTTGTTAACGTCCGTTACACGGCATGACAACAAAGCCCTGGACAATTTCATGGTATGCGAATGGAACCACGGACTTGTAAGTCGCATAAAAAGGATGCTTGGACATGAATTAAGTCAATACTAGCCTTAGTCTTGCATGAACTTCATTTGCAACATTGTATCTAAGGGTCACATGTTACATAATCGTCGTGCACAAATATCACTTCATCAAGTTGCATTTAGGAAAGATTGCATGGTTTATCAAAGCATGAAATCCCATTGCATTATTTGAGAGGTTGTTGGCATAGTTCCTTGATGTAAATCTTAAAGGTTCTATGCAAGATAATCTCCAATTTGACATTTGTCATGACTTTAGCAAGGAATCAAGTAGTTATTGCAATTCCTTTTAGCTGCCTAAAAGCATGAATCGCATGTTGCAACTATTTGCACCTTTAGATCAAGTTTATCATCTCTAGGGATGGCTTCTCCTTCTCGCAAGACAAGTAGGTCAAATTATCTAAATCACCTAACCCGCAAGGGATTCATATAGGCATGGTTGATACGATGAATACCCTAAGAGCTATCTAGGGTTTAGCACGTTAAGGATTCGGCCTAGCTTTGCACTTGTTGCCAAGTCGAAATCCTCAAACCAAATATCCTACCCACATTCATGCAATGTTGGGTCAATGGGACGATCATGCAAATACGATCTAGGGTTCTACCCTAAGGATCGTTCATTCAAATGTTAAAACTTGGATTGAGTTGGAATCCCTAAGACCAAACGTTGTCGGTCTGGTGCAATTAGGATTGGGTTGGGTAAAAAGACACCCTAAACCCTGCTTCTTGTCCAAACATAACTCCTTGACTAGGAAACTCTGTTCAATGGGTGAAATGATCCCTTGGAATAGATGCGACACTTGTGCAACAAGTTGCAACATCGCATGGCCTTGTGGTTTGATTAAAAGAGAGTTCTGCCAGTCCTTGGAAAGAGGTTGGTAGGTTCTTGCGCAAGTTTAACTTGCAAGAGGATGAGTAGTCATCCTGTTACATCACCTTTCTTGGGAAATTTTGCCAAGTTTAGGGAAGTTAGATATTTGCTTGGAAGCAAAGGATCAATCAACAATTTGGAGTGACATGGTCGCCAAGATTTACTATTAATTTATGAAACCTAAGGTATTGGTTAAGTTGGGTTAGCATGGTATGGACATAACTCAAGGACAAAATGGGTGAACAAACAAACCGTTGGGGGATCTTGCCAAGTCGCAATTGATCGCGGATCGAATGCTAGATGCATTCAGAGAGAAGGATTTACTCCTTAGCAGTTGGCCAAAAATAATCGACCACTGGAATTGATTGTGCTTGTAACAGTTTAGGTGCACTATTTGCATTGTTTGCTCAAGGAACTAAAGGACGGAAAGATATTTAATGCTGCAAGTTGAAGGCATGAAGGGAGAGGCAGCATCAGTTACCCCCGACTATCTGCCTCCACTGTGCCGCCCCGTGTATTACTACACTGACATTACCTGCCACTGCACACTGCAGGTGGCGGGCACCCGTCACGTCACTTTATTCTTTATTCTTTTAGTGACAGTTTGAATAAAGGAAGGCCCGGTCACACATTGTGACCGTTGGAGTTCCCATTTCTTGTCTCTCTCTTTCTTGCTCTTGCTCTCCCGCCATAGCTCGCGTGCAAGCTTCGATCCTTCTCACCTTTCAACTGGTATCAGAGCTTGGCATTCTCTTTGCTCGAGCTCGACTTGATGCTTCCCGACCTTTGCATCGACTCGCTTCACGCATTGGGTCTCCATCCCGGCAGCCATAGCCGACCTCTCGAGCTCCCAACTCTCCCCGGCTTCCCGAGCTCCATCTCGGCCTTCTTGACCTTCATCAGGGCCTTGCCCTTGAGGTATTGCTTCAGCATTTGCACAAATTTGAGTGTATTATCAGTTTGAAACAGGGGAGGAACAAAGGGCAGCCACTCTTCTTGAGCTCCATAGCTCATATCTTCCCTCCCCTTTGCATTGGGCCTTCATGGCTTGGTATGTGCCTACCTTGGGCCATCATTGAGCCCCCCCACACTCAACATTCAGCCACGTGATTAAAGCAGCACTCCAGGCCTCAACACGCTGAATATGGCGCCCATTTTTAGACTTTGACCTCTACGTTTTACAGCTGAATGCTTTGTTGCTCATGTAGCACTCATCATTGGACTATTTGGAGGGCATTTAAGCCATTTTTTGGATGTCATTTTGATGCTTTGGCTTGACATTGAGGTTGGGAGCTGATCATTCTCAATTTTGAAACTGTCATTCACTGCATAAGAGTGCTGGAAACAGGGCAGCACCCCTGACATTTGTTGCTTATGCCTCATTCCATTGGAGCTATTTCATGCCCATATGCGGTCTACTTTCTACCCGGATGTATTGAGGATGTATGCATTTGGTTTGACCATGATTTTGGCTTGAATACGGGGCTAAAATCTACTGTTTAGAACAGTAAATACATGCTGGAATAACAGTGGGCTGAAGGTACTTTACATGCTTTGGCACTTACCTATCGATACCAGATGTATGCTTTGAGCTTTGGCATGATGTCTCTGACATTTGGGGACGACTTGGAGCATATGTATGAAATTATGGGATGCTTTTGAGCTTCGCATTAGCTCCGTCTTCACTGGCATTTGGACCGACTTGGCATGCTCGTGGACCGCCTATGCCTCATGTCTCTGCTTGACAGTTAGGCTTTTGCATTACATGCTTTGGTTCGTGACATATGCTATTTGGTTCGTGTATGCCATACCGACATTTGGAGCTTGGATTTGGATGTATTTGAGCATTCCCGGCTTACTTGATCATTGATCTTGGTTGCTATTTGGATGTCATTGAGTTGACCGAGAGCTTATTTGGGCTTATGTATTGCTTCACGGTTAATACGACCAGTGCTTCATGTATGTCATGCTCTCTTGGATGCGCTTGATGCTTTGATAGGGTCACTTATCACTGGTGCTTTCTCTTGGGTTGTTTGAGCTTCTGAGCTTGCTTTGTACGCCTTTTGTGCCAGTGGGAGCATTTTACATGCTTGCTTGACCTTTGACAGTGGCATGCTATTGGAGCACTTACATGTATTTGGAGTAGTTTATGTCTTGAGCAGCTACATAGGCATTGAGACTTTGGGATCATACTCCGATCTTTATGGATATGCATTGATGTACTCTTGGTTCACAGGATGCTTATGAGCTGAGTCTCATATTTGGATCTTTCTCTTTGAGCAGACACCTATTTGTGTCAGGTTTTGGCAGTTACAAGAACACTTTGCCTAGAGTGTCTGGGGGTGTGCCTTTCACTGGGCAGATGTTATTTTGACATGCTTCGGTGTTGAGCTCATTTTCTTTTCACTGTCATTTGCCTTTCTTATGTCCGTTTCATGCCAGCTTTGGACCTAGCATTGTTTGCTTGACATTGGATCCTATTTTGGGACAGTTTGCTCTCTAGACTGCATACCTGCAATTTATTACAGCAAGCAGTTATTGGTGGACTGAGGTGTACTTTTCATGCTGAAATATCCTGATTTGGTATACTGCACCTAGTTCTAAGTGGGCAGCAACTTTCGGCACACTTTGCTCGCCCTTTGGACCCCGTTTTGGTCATTTTTGGGCAGTTTCTGTAGTAAAACAGCAAGCAGTTTTGGGCTGTTTGGGCATTTCCAGCCTGCATAATGGCGTCGTCTTCGCATGACAGTGCCATATTTAACATTACAAATTTGGATGGTACCAACTACTCTTATTGGAAGAGTCAAGTTTGGTAGGTCTTGGTGCAGAAATCTCAGATTAAGCCACTTCGGTTGAGTGGGGAGCAGCCTGAAACTATGGACAATGACGACTGGCTTGAACTTGATGAGCTATGCAAGTCCACGATTGTATTGTCTCTCACTGAACAGGAACATTATAATGTATTTGAGGAAGCACAGAGTGCATGGGATCTATGGAATAAGATCAAGAATCTTTATGATAAGAAAAGTCCAGCGAGTCAGATGTACTGGTTGAAGCAGCTTATGGATCTGCGCATGAAGGATAATGTGACTATGTCTGCTCACTTGAGCCAGTTCCATGCTATACTGAAGAACCTGACTTCGCAGGATATCACCTTTGGAGAGGAAGTAACTCCTCTTTTCTTGCTTGGGACTCTGAATGAGTCATGGGATGTATTCCGCACTGCTCTTTGTGCCTCTAGTGCTACTCTAAAATTGGCATATGTTGAGAGTGCTCTTCTTCAGGAAGAGGTGAATCGCAAAAACTTGGATGCCTCTCGTGGTAGTCATGCTTTGACAGTTAGAGGCAAGAATGACAGTTATGACCGTGGTAATGGCCGAGACCGTGACTCGCAGAAGGGTCGGTCTAAATCTCGTGGCAAGTCGCGTAGTAAGTCACGTGGGCGCAATGCAAATGTCACTTGTCATCATTGTGGGAAAAAGGGCCATATTAGACCACAGTGTCATGAGTTGCGCAATGAGAAGCGCAAGGATAAGGGGAAAGATAAAGTGCAGGAGAAGTCCTCTGATCGCAGCATAGTACCTGCGAAGTCCAGCGTCAAGATTGAGGAAATTAATGTCACGCAGACTGAGGAGTCCGATGGTGGTGATGAGTTTATACTTGCAGCTAGTTCTTCTGATGCTTCACACTTGACTGAGACATCTAGTATGTATGCAGAGTGCTGGTTATTGGATTCTAGAGCATCCTTCCATGTGACACCTTACCGTGCGTGGTTCCACTCTTACCGCACTATATCTAGTTCAGTCAAACTTGGAGACGACAGGTCTCTTGACATTGTGGGCATGGGTGATATTCAGTTGCAGTTTTCCACTGGCAGTTCATCTTTGCTTAGGGATGTACGTCATGTACCTCCGCTTACGCGCAGTCTTATGTCTGTAGGACAGCTGGATGATGCAAGATTTCATGTATGTTTTGGAGATTCTGCCTGGAAAATTACCAAAGGCAGACTTGTGCTTGCTAGAGGCGCCAAGGCTGGCAGCCTCTATCCTCTTGTTGTATCTGGGTCTTCTGTAGACCATGTTTTGGCAGTGGGCTCTATCCCACATGTATCACTTTGGCATGCCCGTTTGGGGCATATATCTTTGAAGGGAATGAAAATGTTATCTGGTTTGCAGTATCTTCCGCCTTTGGACTATGCATGTTTTGACTCGTGTGATCATTATCTTTATGGTAAGCAGAATAGGTCTACGCATAAGAAATCGGGTAGGCCACGCATGAGTGAGCCCTTGGCATCGGTGCATTCCGATGTTTGTGGGCCTATGCCTTGCATGTCTATGGGTGGCATGAAGTACTTTGTTACCTTCATTGATGATTTTTCTAGGAAAGTGTGGGCTTATCCCATAAAGCAGAAGTCTGATGTCTTGGCTGTTTTTCAGAGATGGCTTGCTCTTGTTGAGAACCAGACTGGGTATAGGCTAAAATGCCTTAGGACAGATAATGGGGGAGAATATGTCTCGCATGCTTTTGAGCAGTTTTGTGATGACAGGGGTATTAAGTGTCAGTTGACCGCCCCTTACACCCCACCCCAGAATGGTTTGGCTGAGCACATGAACGGGACTATTCAGGAGCATGTGCGCTCTATGCTTAGCCATGCAGGCCTACCCCAGAGTTTTTGGGCTGAGGCAGTTAGTACGGCAGTGCAAGTCATAAACCGATCGCCTTCCAGTGGATTGGATTTCCAGGTTGCAGAGGAAGTTTGGGCTGGTAAGCCACCCTCTTATGCGCATCTCCGTGTCTTTGGATGTGAGGCATTCTGCCATGTGCCCAAGGATAAGAGGAGTAAATTGGATCCAAAGAGCATTAAATGCATATTCCTTGGCTATGGTGAGTCAGGAGAGATGGGCTATCGCCTATGGGATCCGCAGGTGCGGAAAATAGTACGCAGCCATGATGTCATCTTCCATGAAGACAAGATGCACAAGCAGCCTGAGAAGGTGGTTGAGATCCACAGAGTGATCTTTCAGGAGGAGCCTAGAGCTCCAGCACAGCCAGTGGTACAGCCTGCAGCAGTTCCTCCACAGGGCCAGGGTGTTGGACAAGCAGTTAGACAGGCAGCAGAGCCTGCGGTGAGACGGTCTACTAGAGACAGACGTCCACCTGACAGATTTCAGCCTTCTATGCATTATGTTTTGGTTACAGATGCAGGAGAGCCTTTCACTTATGATGAGGCTATGCGCAGGGGTGACAGTCACTCCTGGGAGAGGGCTATGCAGTCTGAGATAGACTCCTTGCATAAGAATGAGACTTGGGATTTGGTTGCCTTGCCTAAGGGCAAGAAGGCTTTGCCATGCAAGTGGGTGTACAAGCTAAAAAGTACCCTTGGACACCCCAAGCCGACATACAAGGCTAGATTGGTAGCAAAGGGTTTTAAGCAAGAACATGGTGTGGACTTTGATGAGGTCTTCTCTCCTGTGGTTAAGATGACCAACCTGCGCTTAGTCTTGGCTTTGGTTGCACAGCTTGACTTAGATCTATATCAGATGGATGTCAAGACGGCTTTTCTACATGGGGACTTGCATGATGAGATCTATATGGATCAGCCTAAGGGCTTTTCAGAACCTGGCAGGGAGCACCTAGTGTGCAAGTTGAAGAAGAGCTTGTATGGCTTGAAGCAGGCACCTAGGGAATGGTATCATAAGTTTGATGCATTTATGCAATCACAAGGCTACAGCAGGAGTGCTATGGATCCGTGTCTTTACACGAAGAAAGCCCATGATGGCAGTTTGCTTATCTTGGTACTCTATGTTGATGATATGCTGATAGCAGGGAAAGCTCATGATAAGCTAGATGCTCTTAAATCTCAGCTGAAGAAGAGCTTTGAGATGAAGGATTTGGGACAGGCCTCACATATACTTGGGATGCGCATTAAGCGCGATAGGCATCAGGGGCTTTTGTATCTCTCACAGCGGGAGTACATTCATAAAGTCCTTGAGCGCTTCCGCATGTAGGACGTAAAGCCTATTGGCTGTCCATTACCTTCTTATGTGAAGGTATCACAGGCCGATTGTCCGCAGACAGATGAGCAGAGGGCCGAGATGGCCAAGATCCCTTATGCTTCAGCCGTGGGAAGTTTGATGTATGCCATGATAGCCACTCGTCCAGATATTGCGCATGCAGTTGGTGTTGTGGCACGCTATATGGCTACACCTGGCAGCAGACATTGGGATGCCATGAAGGGTATCATGAGGTACCTGAAGGGCACAGCAGATATGTGTATTTGCTATGGCAGCCAGGATACAGGGGTCGTGGGATACACTGACTCCGATTATGTAGGACATGCAGATAGTAGGAAGCCCACTTCTGGCTATGTATTCACCTATGCTGGAGGGGCTGTCTCTTGGATATCCAGGGTTCAAAAGTGTACGGCTTTGTCTACCACTGAGGCTGAGTATGTTGCAGCCACTGAGGCTTGCAAGGAGGCCATATGGTTGGGCCGTCTAGTTACTGACCTTGGGATTGATGCTACACCTACACTGCGTTTGGATTCTATGAGTGCCATTCAGTTGGCTAAGAATCCGGTCTTCCATGCGAAGACGAAACACATTGAGGTGAGGTATCACTTCATACGTGGTGTCGTGGAGGACAGGTCTGTTGACCTTGTCAAGATCTCCACTGACGAGAATCCTGCAGATCTGCTCACGAAAAGCCTCACTACTGAGCGCTTTGCCTTCCTCAGGAGGTTGATGGGCGTTGGATGAGATGTCGCCTTTTCTCATCCCTTGTACCTATGTACATTTGTACTGTCTTTTCTTTTTTTTCTTTTCTCTCTCATTAGGGCAGATTCGCCTTTAAGTGGGAGGTTGTTGGGGGTAAAGGCGCCTCGGCCATGTTGCCCCGTGTATTACTACAGTGACAGTACCCGCCACTGCACACTGCAGGTGGCGGGTGCCCGTCATGTCACTTTATTCTTTATTCTTTTAGTGACAATTTGAATAAAGGAAGGCCTGGTCACACATTGTGACCGTTGGAGTTCCCATTTCTTGTCTCTCTTTCTTGCTCTTGCTCTCCCGCCATAGCTCGCGTGCAAGCTTCGAACCTTCTCACCTTTCAGTTTTTCTATGTCAAGTGCTAAGATTAGGTGAAGGAACCAATGTCTAATGCCCTAATTAAGAAAGCTGCTTGATGCATGTCCAACTAAATGTGGTAGGTAATTAGACAACTAAAGCAACCTTTGTTGGGGGTAAAGGCACCTCCGCCGTGCCGCCCCGTGTATTACTACACTGACAGTACCCGCCACTGCACACTGCAGGTGGCGGGCGCCCGTCACGTCACTTTATTCTTTATTCTTTTAGTGACAGTTTGAATAAAGGAAGGCCCGGTCACACATTGTGACCGTTGGAGTTCCCATTTCTTGTCTCTCTCTTTCTTGCTCTTGCTCTCCTGCCATAGCTCGCGTGCAAGCTTCGATCCTTCTCACCTTTCAACTGGTATCAGAGCTTGGCATTCTCTTCCTCGAGCTCGACTCGGTGCTTCCCGACCTTCGCATCGACTCGCTTCACGCATTGGGTCTCCATCCTGGCAGCCATAGCCGACCTCTTGAGCTCCCGACTCTCCCCGGCCTCCCGAGCTCCATCCCGACCTTCTTGAGCTTCATCAGGGCCTTGCCCTTGAGGTATTGCTTCAGTATTTGTAGGCATTTGAGTGTATTCTCAGTTTGAAATAGGGGAGGAACAAAGGGCAGCCACTCTTCTTGAGCTCCATAGCTCATATCTTCCCTCCCCTTTGAATTGGGCCTTCATGGCTTGGTATGTGCCTACCTTGGGCCATCATTGAGCCCCCCCACACTCAACATTCAGCCACGTGATTAAAGCAGCACTCTAGGCCTCAACATGCTGAATATGGCGCCCATTTTCAGACTTTGACCTCCACGTTTTACAGCTGAATGCTTTGTTGCTCATGGAGCACTCATCATTGGCCTATTTGGAGGGAATTTGAGCCATTTTTGGATGTCATTTTGATGCTTTGGCTTGACATTGAGGTTGGGAGCTGATCATTCTCAATTTTGAAACTGTCATTCACTGCATAACAGTGCTGGAAACAAGGCAGCACCCCTGACACTGACATTTGTTGCTTATGCCTCATTCCATTGGAGCTATTTCATGCCTGTATGCGGTCTACTTCCTACCCGGATGTATTGGGGATGTATGCATTTGGTTTGACCATGATTTTGGCTTGAATACGGGGCTGAAATCTACTGTTTAGAACAGTAAATACATGCTGGAATAACAGTGGGCTGAAGGTACGTTACATGCTTTGGCACTTACCTACCGATACCGGATGTATGCTTTGAGCTTTGGCATGATGTCTCTGACATTTGGGGACGACTTGGAGCATATGTATGAGATTATGGGATGCTTTTGAGCTTCTCATTAGCTCCATCTTCACTAGCATTTGGACCGACTTGGCATGCTCGTGGACCGCCTATGCCTCATGTCTCTGCTTGATAGTTAGGCTTTTGCATTACATACTTTGGTTCGTAACATATGCTATTTGGTTCGTGTATGCCATACCGACATTTGGAGATTGGATTTGGATGTATTTGAGCATTCCCAGCTTACTTGATCACTGATCTTGGTTGCTATTTGGATGTCATTGAGTTGACCGAGAGCTTATTTGGGCTTATGTATTGCTTCATGGTTAATACGACCGATGCTTCATGTATATCATGCTCTCTTGGATGCGCTTGATGCATTGACAGGGTCACTTATCACTGGTGCTTTCTCTTGGGTTGTTTGAGCTTCTGAGCTCCCTTTGTATGCCTTTTGTGCCATTGGGAGCATTTTACATGCTTGCTTGACCTTTGACAGTTGCATATTATTGGAGCACTTACATGTATTTGGAGCAGTTTATGTCTTGAGCAGCTACATACGCATTGAGACTTTGGGATCATACTCCGATCTTTATGGATATGCATTGATGTACTCTTGGTTCACAGGATGCTTATAAGCTAAGTCTCATATTTGGATCTTTCTTTTTGAGCAGACACCTATTTGTGTCAGGTTTTGGCAGTTACAGGAACACTTTGCCTAGAGTGTCTAGGGGTGTGCCTTTCATTGGGCAGATGTTATTTTGATATGCTTCGATGTTGAGCTCATTTTCTTTTCACTGTCATTGGCCTTTCTTATGTCCGTTTCATGCCGGCTTTGGACCTAGCATTGTTTGCTTGACATTGGATCTTATTTTGGGACAGTTTGCTCTCTAGACTGCATACCTGCAATTTATTACAGCAAGCAGTTATTGGTGGACTGAGGTGTACTTTTCATGCTGAAATATCCTGATTTGGTGTACTGCACCTAGTACTAAGTGGGCAACAACTTTCGGCACACTTTGCTCGCCCTTTGGACCCCGTTTTGGTCATTTTTGGGCAGTTTCTGTAGTAAAACAGCAAGTAGTTTTGGGCTGTTTGGGCATTTCCAGCCTGCATAATGGCGTCGTCTTCGCATGATAGTGCCATCTTTAACATTACAAATTTGGATGGTACCAACTACTCTTATTGGAAGAGTCAAGTTTGGTAGGTCTTGGTGCAGAAATCTCAGATTAAGCCACTTCGGTTGAGTGGGGAGCAGCCTGAAACTATGGACAATGACGACTGGCTTGAACTTGATGAGCTATGCAAGTCCACGATTGTATTATCTCTCACTGAACAAGTACATTATAATGTATTTGAGGAAGCACAGAGTGCATGGGATCTATGGAATAAGATCAAGAATCTTTATGATAAGAAAAGTCTCTCTCTTTCTTGCTCTTGCTCTCCCGCCATAGCTCGAGTGCAAGCTTCGAACCTTCTCACCTTTCAACCTTGAGAAAAGTGCGGTGGATGTGGCCATGGGTCCGTCCTACGGATGGATGGTCCTGGTTGGCCGTGAACTTTTCTCAATCGAAATGGACAGCAAGGAGCTCTTCTTGAAGGAAATGAACAGCAAGGGCACTGACCTAGGATTTAGGTTACTAGAATCCTGATTTATGCTATTTTAGGGGAACAGAATGGGACTATGCCTTATGGGCAGAAAGGTTGAGCCTTGCATCCCTCTCGTTTCCCATTCTCCTTGAACCAAGTGCAACATGAATCCGCTTCGTCCCTAGCATTTCTACGTAAAGTAGTTTGGTTGGGGTTCGAGGCTAGTTGTCGTTTAGGAAAGTGACAATTAGGAAAAACCCTGGTTCAGGTTGGTCCTAAGTGGGAACGGCCGGAATACTTCTACTACGTGGTAGATGTGGGAATTCCTAGATCGCAAAGCCCATAACATTCCATGCGAGTGCCGGGCGGAGCTTTCTAGACTCTCTTTCCGATGGGCTACTAAGACGTTTTCTGAAAGGGAACAGGTGGACATGTTACAGTGTACTTGAGTAGTCAAAATGGAGCGAGTTAAAGTTTCCTCTACCAAATAGAGCACCTCAATGGACAATACTCGAGCCTCTTGCAACGTATTTGGATTGATTTCCTTCAAACTCACAAATCTACCAACATGCAATTGACAAAAATGATTAGTTTTGTCCATAAATTCAAGCGGGTTTACTACGTGATGTATGTAATATGTAAACTAAAAAATAAGTATAATGTATACATACCTCGTGAGCTCACCTATCTTGTAAATGATATTACGCACATCTTTCGAAACACAATGGGATATGCTAGTAGGAAGGATGAACTGTATGTAAATATTCATATATTGTTAATTAGTCTACATAGTTACTCCACTAATTAATATATTTATGGCTATGAAAAATCTTACCTGAATCATTTTGTGCCAATCATGAGACTTCAAACCGGATAGTTGCTCCACACCTCTTTTCTTTTTCTTTATGAAGGCTCCCTTGAGGCATCTCATATATCCTATGAGAGTTCGAAAGCTACATATCTGCTACTTCACCATCTTTTCTTCAATCTTCCGCAACATCCAAGGTGCACACGGTAACTCGATCTTTCCTCTGGGTCCGATGCGTGGCCAAGCTCGTCTCATACGTCCAATGCTACGTAAATCCTCAATTATATTGACAAAATCACGAGCCCCGATTAAGTAATCCCATAATATAGAAGCAACATTCTTGAATATATGCATGGGGTACAATAGGTGATTGATCTTGAGTTCAATCCAATATGGGAGACAAAAAAATATAGAGAATCTAAGGCACAAACAATATATTATTTCTCGTTCTCATAATGGAGTGTACTTTAAAGACAAATAAAAGAAGTAAACTAGTTACCGACTCATGCCGAGTGAAGGATGATCATTGACGTGTGTCTAAGTGTCCTTCCAATCTTGAATGGTTAGAGATTGTGGAGTTCTTCCATTAGTGGGAGGTACATATTTGGGGTGGTCAATAGGAAGAAAACGATGATGATTGTCATAGAGAACCTTCTTTAAGCATGTCGGTCTAGAAGAAACCAGAGAGGGACTGCAAATTGGACATGCATGATATCCTGATGTAGTTAAACCTATAGAAACAAGTGAGTTAATGATGACATATATTTGATTAAGGGTAAGAATGAATAAAATAGAGTATGCAACTACCTGAACACTCTCCATAGCCTCGCAAGTTATGCATGGTCCACAATAACATGCCCTTTAAAGTGAAATCTCTAGAGGACAATGATGCACTCACATCTTGCACCTCAATACCTCTCCATAGCATTTCTAGCTCCTTGATCAATGGCTCTAAGTAAACATCCATGTTTTTTACTTTGTGTTTTCCAGGAATCAAAAGGGACAACACTACATGTCCTTTTTTTATTACCATGGACGAAGGGATATTATAGTTCACCAATACCACTGGCCATACACTATATGAGGTGCTTTTGATACCAAATGGTTTTATTCCATCTAATCCTAGACCAAATCTAAAATTTTTGGGCTCTTCTTTGAAAGTAGGTCACAAATTGTTTATGTGTTGCCATGTTGGTGTGTTTGAAGGAATTCTCCACTTTCCATCACTTGAATGGTGACTAGCATGCTATGACATGAGTCTCGCAATATATTCACACTTAAACATAAGTTAGATACGTCGAATAATAGAAAAATGTCGCAAAACCTTACGAGACACATCCATTGATTTCATCTCCTGGTTATATCTTGGTTCACCACAAATAGGGCACTGTTGTGTAGATGCATGGTCCCCATGAAACAAGATGCAATCATTGGCACATGCATAGATTTAAACGTAATCGAGGCCTCCAAGAGATGTCAAGAAATGCCTTGCTCGCTCCCTTCTAGTTGGTAATTTATTTCCATTTGGAAGCATTTGTAACAATAACCTGCATATATTGTGCAAACAGAGTTAACAAACCACGAATATTGTCTAGAAGCATTTATGAATTAATATCAAATGATACATACTTCAATAATGCATTCAAGCTAGCATTACTCCATCCATAAATGTTTTGTAAGTTCAGTATCTCGAGAGATGCACGTAGAACAGAGTATGTGCAACTTTCGTACAATGGAGTTTTAGACACTATATGTAGTGGGTCATCTGTCTCTCTAGTGGCGCCCTCCCCCCGAACCTCATGGGAAAATGGCTCATGCACCATGTTGTCCAAAATCTCTTCCTCCAAAACTTGATGGGCATTTGAAGAGGGCTACTATCATCGTCATCAATCTCTACTCTTCCTGAGGACTCCACCTCCTTGCATCGATGCTTTACAGCCTCTCCAAGCCTTGGAGGGACCATTTGAGGATGTGGTACCGCATCCTGCTCAAGATGAAGAAATGAATGCCTTGGCTGAAAATAAGACATGGGATCTTGTGCCACTACCTAAAGGAAAAAAGACCATTGGCTGCAAATGGGTCTACAAAATCAAATGCAAGTCGGATGGCAATGTGGAAAGGTACAAGGAGACTTGATTATGAGGAAACATTCAGCCCTGTTGCCAAGATGGCAACCATGCGCACTGTGATTGCTTTGGCTACTGCTAGAGGCTGGAAATTACAGCAGATGGATGTGAAGAATGCCTTTCTTAATGGTGACTTAGCAGAGGATGTCTATATGCTTCAGTCAGAAGGGTATGTTCACCTTGATTTTCAGCATTATGGATGCAAGCTAAAAAAGGCATTATACGGGCTGAAGTAGGCTCCGAGAACTTGGCATGCTAGGATCAGTAACTACTTGCAGAGATTGGGATCTACTGTTGGTAGGGCTGATCACAGTCTATTTACAAAGAAGACTATGGCTTGGTAATGATGATTTGATAATCACTGGTGATGATGACTTGGGTATACAACATGTAATGAAGATGCTGATATCTAAATTTGACATGAAAGATCTCGGTGAATTAAAGTACTTTTTGGGTATTGAGGTAATCAAGGCTGGAAATGGTTTATGGCTAATGCAGAAACATTATGCCATGGAAATGCTGAAAAAGTATGGCATGGCTGAATGCAAACCATTGGATACATCCCTTGATCAGAATGTCAAGCTGGACATTAGCACTGGAGCTGAAATTCAGGATGTGACTATGTACAGGCAGATGGTTGAAAGTTTGATCTACTTGACCACCATCACTAGGCCATATTTGAATTATGCAGTTGGGCTCATAAGTCAATTTATGCAGAAGCCCAGAAAGCTACATTTGGATGCTGTTAGGCGGATTATGAGATATGTTAAGTCCATTGTAGATTATGGGTTGTTCTATATGAGAGATAAGCCCTTGAAACTGGTTGGATACACAGATGCGGATTGGGCAGGCTGCTCATATGATCACATATCTACAAGTGGTTATGCTTTTGGATTTGGAAGTGGCATGATCAGCTGGAGTAGCAAGAAGCAACCAACGGTTGCATTGTCTAGTACTAAGGTAGAGTACAGGGGTGTTGCATTGGCAGCATGCAAGATTTCATGGCTGCTCAAGCTTATGGCTGATTTGAATATTTAAGTGAATGCTCCAGTGACCTTATTATGCAAAAATCTCAGTAGTGTACTCCTGGCAACAAATCCAGTATACCATGCCAGGACAAAACACATAGAGATACACTACCATTTTATCAGAGAGATGGTTCTTGTAGGGATAGTAGATCTTATGCATATGGAGACTAATGAACAGGTTGCAGATATCTTTACCAAGTCTTTGGGTAAAGATAAGTTTAGTAGTTTCAGACAGCTACTTGGAGTTCATCAGATGATTTGAGCTTGAGGGGGAGTGTTAGAATATCAAGCTCCCATTATTCTCCTGTCAGTATGTATGACTGACATTAGCTATGTCTAGGTGTATCAGCAAGTGTGGAACATTAAATAAGTCAGTGGTCTTAGACCCAGTGTGAATGGTCCTACGGACCTTAGTACTATTGTATACAATTATGTTATGTGTGTGGTCTATGAGATAATGAAAGAAGTAGAGAGCACTCGACTCTTCACTCTTGTCTTTGTCTCTGAATCGTAACAAGAAGACTCTGGCCTAATGATGAAGAAAAGTTTCATTGATTGGGTTCAGAAATCCAACAAAGATTTAGCTGTAATAGCTTTATACCATGAGTTTGAAGGTAAATTTGGACAGCTTGATGCTGAAGACCAACAAAGTATGGAGGGTCAGAAGATTGAATTATTCCTTAAGGCTGCAGATCCCATTCTGCAAGAAAAGCTTGTTGATCGTCTGCAAGATACTACCTCTGAATCAGGAGTCAAGACTACATGGACAGATATTACTGATGCAGTTAACATGATTTCTCGAAGAGAGTGTATGCGACTAAGATTGGGCTCTACTTCAACTTCAAAAACTCCATTGATGGAGCTTCTTCCACCTTCAAAATCCCCTATTCCGTTGACTAATCAACCAACTCTTTCTTCTTCTGTTCCTTCTAAAAATTATGTCATGGATGAACTCATTAAAAGCATGCGTGACCTTCATCTAAATCTTACAGAAATTAGTTCCAAGGTAGAGAAGGTGGATGTCAAAGTTAAAGAACGAGGACGATCATCAGCTCAAAGACCCATGAGAGAAGGCTTTAAGAGGCATTGTATTTGGTGTGATAGCCAACAACATGATAAGAGGGAGTGTTCTACCTTCCCTAAGGTTGAAGCAGAGAAGATCATCTTTTGAAAAGATGGAAAATTTCATGCAGCTGAAACTGGTCTTCCACTGGAGCAAAATTTTAGCAATGGTGGAATGAAGAAAATATTGGAAGATTTAGATGTAAAGAATGCCTATGCAACAATTGATGCAACTACCTATGGGCTACAAATTGAACCAACTAAATCAAATTTGAAAGCATGTAAAGCTAATGTGCAATCTAAAGTATGGATGTAGACACTAGATCAAATGGAACGTGGTAAAGCAGCCAAAGAATATTTGGCTAATGCCAATTAGTGCATTCGAGGAATAACTGGTTGGAAAGAACCAGTAGATTTTTTTTTCAGCCTTTGCATATTTGGCTGACGTCAATCATAAAGAAGTCTTGATTGAATAAAAGAGAAGAAGAGAAGATGAACTAGGGCCTTCCTCTTCTAGCCTCCGAAATGGATAGCTAAAAGAACGTGTGAACAACCAAAGCTTGCTGAAAATATAACCCCAGATCAAGAGATATAAGATGCACCACAAATAAAGAAGACTGAAGGAAAGAAGAAAGGCAAGCATCCAAGCTACAAATTGCAGTCTGACATAGAATCTGCAACAGATCTCGAACAAATCCTAGAAAAATGAAATTTGGAAATCAAAATTGAATTCATCTTAGGCAAAATTCTTGGAATTGCCAAATGTGAATTCCATGATGTAATTATTAATGTAATCAAAAGGAAGAGACAATATGTTTGTGATGAAGCTGAAGAAATAGTGCATGCTTTTTTGCAAGTTCTTCGATTTTTTGTGCAGAATGAAGAGAAGCTGACTTCACAAGGAATTCATCTTGAAGAAGTTAAAGAATTAATTGCAGAAATTGAAGCTGAAGATAAAGAAAGCATGAATGGAAAAATTAAAGAAGTGAAAGCTAAAAATGTAATGGTTGGCTAGTCCAAACCCATTAGGTATCCCACCTCTCAAAAAGAAGGCCATCTACAGCACATGCATGAGGAGGAAGAGACTCGGTTCATTCTAAGTAGTCACTACTCCCGTACACATTGAGCAAGAGCAACAACGAAGATAGTCATAAAAATTAGAGAAAAAGAAACATCATGTATTGTACTCTTAGACCATGGCTCAGAGATAAATGTCATGGCAAAGGAGTCTCTATGAAAGTGGCGGATGGCCCATAGATGTTGATCCAAGTTGGTGAATGAGAGCTGCAAAAAACTCTTCTGGAGAGTTATATGTTGCATGTCCTAATGTGTGAGATATATACAATTTTCACTTTTTTGTTCAAGAATCTTGTAGTTACCCTATCATTCTTGGGCAACCTTACATTTCTAAAGCCCTCTTGGAAATAAAAGCTCTTGATGATGGTTCTTCCTATGCTCGAGTCCGAAGCAAGGATAATGAACGAGCTATCTAATTTCTTACTGTGTGTGTTAACCATTATCGAAACAAAGATCGACTGTGAGATTATCATATGCCCCCTAATGCCCAAGAATTCAAGGATTTTTGGGCTACACTGCTGTAAAAGGAGGCTATGGCAGCAGTGCGTCATTAAAAAGATTGAGCCTCACTATGCTATAGAAACTGTGTCTCTAGCAAATCTGTATGTTTGTATAGCCAATAGTATGGGTTGTTATAAGTCTCTTCCAGCCATGACTAAAGCTGAAAGAAAATATTTATGTCATGTAAAATGGGAGCTGAAAACTTATGACATGATGGCTGAAAATGAAGATATTTCAGACATTATGCAGGCAAAACTGAGAGAGGCAGCATACACCATGGATGGAGAAGGGGAAGTGGTATTCAAAGCTTCCACATAAAGGGAATAATCAAGCCATGCATCTACACCTAGCTGTAGTCCACCTGACATGTAAGTGCTCCTTCTTCTATGCTTTGACAAAACTAGAAGTGTTGAGTGTTGAAATGACTTGTTTTTTGGCTGATTTTTGTTATTTTTGAGAGCTGAATGGTTGATTTTATGAGATGATTGATTGGTTTGGAAGTGGTTTGAGAGTGTTTTGGATGATATTGATTGTGTTTGGAAGTTCATGATGATTTTCAGTGGAGATATGATGTTCTAATAGGTTCTGATTGGTTCTGTATAGCTTCCGTTTTGTTCTGATTGTCTTCTGTAAGGAGGGATGGATTGATAATTGATGAAGATTGAGATCTTGTGAAAGCTTATTGAATAGTTTTGAGAGTTTGGAATGGTTTAAGTATGAGTTATGAGGTTTTGATGACCTTCTATAACCTTCTGTAGGTCTTCTGTAGAGCTTCTATCTCTATTCTGTTCTGTACTGTAGCTGTTCTGGTACTGTACTGTGACTGTTCTGTAGACTATTCTGTATGCTTCTGTATGTGTTCTGTTGGATGAGAGTGTAGCTTGGGAAAGTTTTCTAGCCTTGGAAAGAGGTGAATACAAGTGCAAAAGAGCTAAAAGAAGTGAAAGAAGTAGCTGCTGAAGACTCAAGTAAAGACTGAAGTGAAGTGACAGTAGTGAGCTATGAAAGGACACTGTAGTGGCTCTGGTGACTCTTCATATCAGACATACCTCTTGGGAGGGGTATACACGACCTAAGAAGGATTATTAAGAGTGATTTTGAGAGATTGTAGTGAGGATATGATGTATTATTGATGGAGAGAGAGAGAGAGAGAGAGAGTCAGAGATAGCCAATTCTACTAAAACAGAGTGATTGTATGTGAGAGATTGAGAGAGAAGACTATGAAGATATTGAAGATGAATACTATGTGATGTATTTCCATTCAAAGATGGTGTATTCCTTTGCTTTCTTTGTTATGTTGATGGATTTTGTGAATATATTGAAGAATATGGTTGATTCTATCAAATCCGTGGGAGATCTATATGATGTTGCATGAAGATTTGTTGTGCCTGGTGTTCTTTTCTTCATTGTGATCATATAAAACCTAATAAACAAGCTTGTTGATGTTACAAGATATATTTTCTTGCAAGAGAATTCCCTTTTTCTTGGTGTTCCTCTTGGGGCTCCATGTTTTTGGTGCGCAGTCGGGGAACCTTGCCATCAAAAAGCACCAGAGGAGGCTGAAAATGAAGGAAATGGCATTACCAAGAAGAGAAAAATTCAATGGATGTTTGTAAAGTTCCTTCTTCCATTGAAGAGTTGGAATTTCTCATAATCAAAGCTACTTTCCACAAGAAGTTCATCCCACAATGGCGGAAACACATCACTATCATGATGCATGCTCTATGTGGTGGACAGTTTCCTCTTCCTGTTGAAGCAGCAGAAACTTGCATCTTGGTGGCAAACTGTTTGGGAATAAACTGAAGAGCAGAAACGAAGAGAATGACCATCCATGGAAGATTTGGCATTCATTGAGAAGTTTCCAGACATCATCAAGTGGGAGATTGTGAAGAAGCTTCAGGAGTCTTGGTCTCTAGAGGTTCACAAAGACAAGAAGGAAAAGAGTTGGAATTTGTTCGTGGATGCTCAACAGCAAGATAGATGGGATGCTTGGTGTACTGATAATCTTTTGTTTGTTCAATTAGCAACCCACTGGAAGTTGGTAGACAGAGTGTTCTTCACAACATACACTGTTGAAACCATCAGAAGTTGGCATTATTATGATGATGGCACCACTACAATGCTCAAACACATGCATTTTGAAACCTTCAGAACCGAATACCTTCCTCTGTGCAGTGGCATGAAAGCAGAATTCAGAGACGTTGAAAAGGAAGAAGTAGAAGAAATGTTGGCAAGACAGTCCTCCAGAGACTGAAGCCTTCTGTTAACCCTCTATGGAGCACTAACAACATAGTGGAGCCAACGCCCTGATGAATGACGTAATAAAGAGGCAAGCGTTAGAACGAGTCCAGAGGTACGTGAGAAGAGATAAAACAAAAAACAAAGCTGAGAACGAGCTCGCAGCAGAAGTCGCCTTTGACGCCCTTGCGGAACTCTTTACAGAAGTCCCAATGGCACATCAAGCCCTTCCTCCTCCTGCTGGAGGTCCACTTCCAAGCCAGATCCGTCCTGGAAATATTGATGATAGGCCAGCGAATGTAGTTCCATTGCCAGTTTTTAAGGGAGAGTACAATGAAGACCCCGATCTTCATGTAACAGAGTTTATGGTAGCATGTGTGGCTAACAATGGCAAAACCCCTGAGCATTGGTTAGCAATATTCCCCGCCACTTTCAAGGGCGCGGCGTTTCAGTGGTATGAGAGACAAGCAGCAAGAACTTTTGGCACATGGGATGACCTGAAGTTGACCTTCCTCACTAAATTCAGGCGTGAAGGTTTTGAAGAGCGGATGCGAGAGGAATTTATGAACCTAAGTCAGTCCTCTAGAGAAAGAGTAGAAGCTTATGTCTCACGAATGGAATCTATCCTGAAGAGATGGACTAACCATAATCTAGATGATGGCATTCAAAAGGGGGTGTTTCTCAGAGGATTACAACCAGAAGTCCGCAAGTTTGTGGAGCTGCAAAGACCAGCCACACTGAAAGCTGCAACAGAAGGTGCAAGACTGTACGATGAAGTGGAAGCTAGATTGGCGATGAATCCAAGAAGAGGAGCCCTACCTGCTCTAATGCCAGGAATGATGTTACCCGCCAAATGCAATCCCAGGGACTGTCCCCTACCCCTACCAACATATGCCCCCAGTATCACAGTATAGTGCACCAAATCCACAATGGCCACAATCAATGCCTCAAATGATGGTTCAACCACAACAACAATGGTCCCAACCAATTTCCCCAATGCCAAATCAGCAGAGCAACAGTGGAACCCTACCAACTAGAGCCAACAGCCAACAGTTCAAATAGGAGCTCTGAATCAAAACCAGAACAGAGATCCCTCTGCACCAGCCCAACCTGTTTATGCAGTGATTACAGAGACTCCTCAAAACCCTACTGCCAGTACCTCAGGAGGAGAAAGCTTGAAGGATTACTTATCCAACTCAGTTGCAAATATCAAAAAGGAGTTGATGGATGTGATTACAGAGCAGCTACAGACGCTGAAAGTGAATACTGCTAGCATATCCAATGTGGCAGGAGCAGGAAGAGATGTGATGCGATCAAATACTTGGTGTGATAAGTGTCATCAAGCAGGCCATTTAGCCATTGAATGCACACGAAAACCAACCATTCCTGGAGCTTTATGTTCCTACTGTTTGTGGAAGAACCATACAGAAGATATTTGCTCTCTGAAGGAGATGCATGATAGGAGAAGGAAGGAAGAAGACGCAAGATTCAACTTGCTGGAATCCAAAATACAACACAGGATATTGGACCCAAGCCTAGGGAGTTTGGTCCTAATTTCGGACCCAGAAGATTTCCTTCTCAAAGTTACAGAGGAAGACAGTCTGGCGGTGGTCAGAGATCGGAAGTGGAGTGTTACATATATGGAGAAAAGTGACACATCTCACCAAATTATCAAAATCCCAGAAGGTCAGTGGATTACAAGCCCTTATGCAGTCGATGCAAAGGAGAAGGCCACACTGCAAAAGACTATCCAAGCCCAGCCCCAGTGAAAAATAGTGCTACTGATAGTCCGGCTAAGGCCTAAGAGCCTACCTCCAATTTAGTGGAATTGGAAATTGCTGCCATCACGCGTGCAAAGAAGAAGGAACCACCTATACAGAAAGAAAACAATCCTCCTGCCAGAACAGTGAAGTTCAATCTTCCACCAGAAAAACAGAACAGAACAAAGCCTGACAGCGCCGTACAGAGCACTACAATGCCATAGAGAGTTACAGAGACAGTTCCAGAGACATGACCCGAGGTCCAAGAGATAGAAGAGGAGGAAGTGCCACAAGTGGCAGAAGAAGTCCCCATGATGCCTCTGTTGGAAGAAAGAGAGAAAATGAAAATGGGTGTTGCTCCATTCCCTAACTGGTTAGAGAAGCCAGTGGATCCTATTAAGGAATACGATCTGGTCAGAGATCTAGATACCTTTAAACCAAACCTCACATTTCGACAATTATTGGTGTTGTCTCCCAGTTGCCAAAAAAGGTTCAAAAGTATAGTGACAAGAAGATGTGGATTAAGGATTGCTCCCTCAACAGCAACAAAGTCCAACAAAGCTTCAGAGCTTGTAAAAGAAGTGGACATAGCTAATGCCTTCCTAGATCCGGGTACCCTAGAGACTAGCGTGTGGATAGAAGACTGCTTCATTGCAAATGCACTGATTGATGGAGGTTCATCAATGAACATTATGACGGATGTGACAATGAAGGATCTAGGTCTACAAGGTGTGAAACCCACCCAATGGCTCATCAGACTAGCGGATCAGAGCAGAATCAAGCCTTTCGGCATTCTCCCATATGTGAAGACTACAGTGGCTGGAAAAGATTATTGGCTAGCCTATCTGGTGGTAAAGCCAAACTCTTATGGTACATCCTACCCTCTTTCACTGGGCAGACCATGGCTTTTTGAAGCCGAGCAAGGACGGATTGGTTCAAAGGAACCTTGACCTTGGGTAGAGGACCCAATAAAGTGGTGTTGAAGCTATATGGTGCTCAAAAAGGACATGGATCCACCTCCTTGGAATTATCTTATGACTCCCCTAATGAGTCTACAGATGGAACATCAGCAAACGAAGATGCTGTCAAACAGATCCTTCCCAAGAAAACAGTGACACGTTCCTTAATAGTGAATACTGTAAGCCAACTCCCAAAAGATGCAAAGCCATTATCAATGGGAGAATACTTCCTGCCTAAACTAGGAACGATTTCCAAAATCACTTCTGACAGTGAGATAGAAGCATGGATGTACTGCTCTCCCTGTTACATGGCCATAGCAGAGCCAGAGACAGAGGCAGAAGATGAAACAAAGAACCTGTTCTTCTCTTACAGAGCTCCTACAGAGACAGAGACAGAGACAGAGACAGAGACAGGGACAGAGACAGAGACAGAGAAGGATAGAGATGATATGGAAGAAGAAGATTATGAAAGCGAGATGGAAGAGTCTATCCCACCTACAGAGGATACATTTGAAGAAGAAGTTCCAGAAGCATCAGAAGTAGACGAGCTCATGCTGTGGGACAGAATGGCGATGGTATCAATTGGTATGGTAAATGGATCTTCTCATATGCAAAATCTTTATAAGAAATGGATTAAGAAGAACAAGCCGTCTTTCAGCAGTGGCTCTTGCCACCCTCACCCACCTTGCTAAGAAAAGATGATGATGATACACCGTGCCAACAAGCACCAGTCTCACGATTCCAACAGGCATCAAAGGGTCCCTGTTATGTGACGTTCCTAGATGTGTCATCAAAAGATGAGTCTTCAAGCCAAGAGGTAACTGATTGTGAAACCAAACCCGAAACGACCCTAATCCCATTTCAATATCTCAAGGAGCAACCTAAGTCTCCACCAAGAGAAGAAGTTGGTTCTAGTGGGACACCAGAAGAGGACACCACTCCCTTGAAGGAGTCGGATCTGTATCCAGAAGCAGTCCGCGGGACCTTCATCCGTGAAGTAGAAGGTGAAAGGAGTTAACCTTTGTGGATGCAAATGGCACTGAATGCCACTTGAAGGTGGGTAGCAGCCTACCAAAAGAGGAGTTGTCAACCGTGTACAACTTGTTGAACGAGAATTTGGATGTGTTTGCGTGGTCCTACAAAGACCTAAAGGGGATTGATCCCACAATATGTTAGCATCATATTGACTTGGAGCCTGATGCCAAGCCAGTACGGCAACGACAGAGGCGAATGAACCCGAATTATTCCACATTGGTGAAAGCAAAGCTGCTGAAGCTTCTAGAAGCCGAGTTCATCTATCTAGTGGAAAATAGTGAATGGGTCTCGCCCATCGTGGTTGTACCCAAGAAGAATGGCAAGCTTCGAATATGTGTTGACTTCCGAAAGCTCAATTCCAAGATGAAGAAGGATCATTTTCCTATCCCTTTCACAGACCAACTATTGGACACAGTGGCAGGACATGAGCTTTATTCCCTCTTGGATGGATTCAGTGGACATAACCAAGTGCAGATAGCAGAAGAAGACCAATCCAAAACAACCTTCACCACAGAATGGGGGACCTACGCTTACCGAATGATGCCATTTGGGCTCTGCAATGCCCCTGCTACTTTCCAATATAGATCTGCACGATTTTATTGAGGTATATTTGGATGACTTCTGTGTCTATAGTTTGATCCGTGAACATTGGGGACACCTGTAACAATGCTTTGACCGATGCCGGGAGTATGGGATTTCCCTCAGCCCCGACAAATGCATCTTTGGGGTCTCTTCTGGAGTTCTCTTGGGCCATATTGTCTCTACACAAGGGATATCAACAGACCCTGCAAAGATTGAAAAGATTGCAGCTCTGACAGTGCCCACCAACCTCAAACAGTTAAGGGGATTCCTAGGCTATGTGGGTTACTACAGAAGATTCATAGCCCATTTTGCAACAAATGCAACCTCCTTACACAAGCTTCTGAGGAAAGATCCAGAGTTTGTTTGGATGGAAGAATGTGACATAGCCTTCAACACTCTGAAGCAGTGTCTGATTGAGGCACCCATTCTGCAGCCTCCTAATTGGACGAAGGAGTTCCATGTACACACCGATGCATCTATTGAAGGGGTAGGCGCAGTTCTATGACAGAAGGGCTCCTCGAAGCTAGATCAACCTATCTATTACCCAATCTGAAAAGTCACTGATAGGGAATGGAACTATACAGTGACAAAGCTTGAGTGCTTGGCAATGGTGTTTGCCCTAGAAAAGTTCCGCCACTATCTCTTATCCACCCACTTTAAATTTTATGTGGATCACGAGGCCCTGTCCTTCCTGATGAACAAAGCAGATGTGAAAGGATGAATGATGAGATGGCTCCTTCTATTTCAGGAGTTCGACTTTGAGGTAATTACCAAACCTGGTCGTCCCCATGTTCTGGCTGATCATCTGTCGCGTATCCCACAGACTGCAGACGAGGAGCAGGATGATCCAGACCTCCCTGATGCTTCCCTATTCCTGGTAGAAACTGTAACCCCCTGGTATGCAGACATTGCCAATCTGCTGGCAACCCAACAGTATCCTCCTGGCATTTCTAGTCGGGAAAGGAAGAAGCTTATGTTAGAATCAGCCCCCTACACCCTGTTAGGCGGCGCACTGTACAAGAAAGGCAAAGATGAATTGCTCAGAAGATGTGTTCCAGGAGATGAGATTGGGATTGTTCTGAAGGCTTGCCATGACGAGCCATGTGGAGGCCACTTTGCAAGAGAAGCTACAACCAGGAAGGCTCTGCTAGCAGGATACTGGTGACCTACCCTTCATAAGGATGCCTATGATTACTATAAAAGATGTGATGCTTGTTAGAGAATGGCGAAACCCACAAAGACAAGTGCCATGACACTGCAACCTATCCTTCCTTTAAAGCCTTTCAAGAAGTGGGGCATTGACTTCGTAGGTCCAATCGATCCTCCTACTAGAAGAAAGCAGAACCGATACATCCTCGTATATACAGATTATGTCACAAAGTGGTGTGAAGCTAAAGCCCTAAAGCGGGACGATGGTAACAGCGTGGCCCTGTTCATGTACGAGAATATCATCACCCGTTTTGGCAGTCCCTTAGAGTTGGTAAGTGACAGAGGCACTCATTTCATTAATAAAGTCATGGAAGAGTTGACAGAGTTGTATAAGATCCGCCATCGCAAGTCCACTCCTTACTACCCCAGAGCCAACGGCCAAGTCGAAGTCGCCAATCGCATTCTCTGCTCGATCCTGACAAGAACAATTGCCGCACATCGTTGTGATTGGGACGATCAACTTACAGAGGCCCTCTGGGCGTATAGAACCTCCCATAAAGCAGCAACAGGACAGACACCCTTTCAGCTGGTGTATGGTACAGAAGCTGTTTTCCCTGTGGAACTAGAATTACCCTCTTTGAGAGTGGCTATTAAAGAGCATTTGGGGGACGATGATTCACTGCAACGCCGTCTCTTGCACTTGGAATGTTTGGACAAAACTCGTAGGATGGCTCTACAATACATGGAAGCCACGCAAGCTTGACGCAAGGCTTACCATGATAGCTTCATCAAGCACAAGGAGTTCAAAGAAGGTGATTTGGTCTTAGCCTATGATTCACGATTTAGCAAGTTTCCTGGCAAGCTTCAACAGCAGTGGATGGGTCCATATAAGGTACTTGCTGTCAACCCTAATGGCTCTGTCCAAGTCCAGACCGTTGATGCCTCTGATGATCCCTTCCTGATCAATGGATATCGCCTGAAGAAGTACTTCCCTCCTTGGGGATCTTGACAATCATGGTCACCTGATCCTTTCCCTCATTGGCGTGGCACTGTCATTCTTATGATACTATTTCTGATAGCCGTTCTTCAGCCACTCTTGATGAGGTGGATGCAACCCTCTGTCCCCTCAACCCCACCTTGTAGCCTTGATCTCTTATCCTCTATTTTCCACTAGCGAGAGTGGCGAGGTGGGTTCTGACAAGTGGTATTTCTACCATTCCCTTACTTAATTCGAAGAGAAAAACAAAAAAGAAAAAAAAAACAAAAAAGGAAAAAAAATGCATATCAGTCATGGGAGAAAAGGACTTAGGTCCCTGTCATGCCGACCTATTCTTTGAGAAAAGGTGGAAACACCCTTGGGAATAGGAAAAAAAAAGAAAAAAGAAAAAAAACAAAACAAGAAAAGAAAAGAAAAATCTGTTATGGGAGAAAAGGAAGCAATTCCCTGTCATAACAGGCCTCGTTCCAGGAAAAGGTGACAAGCACCCTTGGGCGGGAAGCTCGCTGTGGAAAAGGTGGCAACTCCCAGCAGTCCAGAAAGTGGATTCATTAATTGATATCCCCAGGATCTAGTTCCGAAGCTGCCTCCCTTGGTACGCTGTATCCTGGGTCTCTCTGCAGAGCGTCTAACAATCCTCTAACAGACGACATGTACCTATCAAACCCCATGTTCGATTTGATGGCTACCTCCCTGGGTACGCCTCTTCAACAACTGACGATGCGATCTTCATCGACAATCAATCGAGTGATGTGAGCTTTCATCCTAACCGGATGGGGAAGTGAGTATGGGTTGCCCCCTGTATCTACCAACCGAGCGTGAGAGAGAGGGTGGACTGAGTGTGACTGGAGTTTCTTCAATCAATTATCGAGAGGTGAGATTGAGGGACGTTACGACACTTGGAGTCAGGTATGTTCCCGTTTCCTTATGCACCCACAGGATGGGTCTCTGTCGTCATCACCAGACACGTCACCTTGTTCTGTACACTGCACTGTAAGGCTCCCTTGCCTTCCTCCTTGCACTTATGCCAGATGGGTTGGACGCACTAATGCACCATCAACTATGCACCCTGGCATACTCCCTCTGCACCATTCCCCCTGGTCGATTTCTAAACTTGGTACGAGATATGGGTTTCAATCATTCTTCCTCGAGTGATATTACTCATGGGGTGAGTGACTGTTCTTTCATTCCATTTGAGTGATTGTGAGTTGAGTGCAATATCCCTCATCATCGACAAATTTCCTGTGATTCCTTTAACCATCTACCTCCCTAGGTGTTGCCGCGTGGTCCCTGCCACGAAGGATGAGTGCTGTGAAGATGCCTTGGTATCTCCTCCTGCAGAGCCGACAACAACACCGGACGTGCCGTCAACAATCAACCTTGATCCTCGACAACATGGGCCAAGTTTTTCTAACCCTACCACTTCTTTTTCTCAGTAACATTCATGTTTTGAGTGTGGGGACGTTAGTGGATGGTCTGTTAGGTGGTCCTAGGTCCCTGTTGCTCGGTTAACCCTATCCGTTAAGGTTTTAAGTGTGGGGACTCGTCCCTGCACGTCTACATTGCATACCCCTCTGCATATGCCTCATCCTGCTAATGCCTCTATGCCATGACTTGCTTTTACCCTGATGGGGTCCCTTCCCACCCAACCGTTCATTTTTCACATACTCGGGGCTGTTCCCTTGCAGTTTTCCTTTATTCCCTGCTTTTGTTGTCCTGTCATGTGAACGCACCCTACGTTCACTGAAGTCCAAATCCAACCTTATAGCCCTATTCCTCCCTTTGAACTGACCATTTTTGCTTTTTACCTACCCCTATTCCGGTGCCCGGTTCTCGAGTTATTAATTTTTTAAGCATTTTGCGCAAATTAACCGGTTTTCCATATGAACGCGCTTTGCTTGCTTTGGAACCGTGATCTGACATCATAGCCCTGACAATCACTTTCCGCTAACATTTTTCCTTTTTACTCTGTGTCATTTTGATGCACGGTTTGTCCAATATTAATTTTTCCGTTTTTTAAGACTTTTTCGTGCGTCTTTTTGACATTTTTCCATGTGAACCTGCCCTGTTTGCATCGGAATTCCAATTTGATTTGACAGCCGTGTCCATTGTGCCTTCCCCCACCTTTTTCCTTTTTCCTCCACCCTCTTTCGCCTTCTGGATTTTTAATTATTAATTTTTAAATGTATTTTCAGACGTCTTTTTGGTGTTTCTTTGCATGTGAACCCCTCCTACTTCAACCGGAACTGCATTTTAACATGACCACTCTGTGCCTCCCGTTCCTGTGGACATTTTTCCTTTTTACTGCATGTCATTCCGGCGAGCAGTTCATCCAATATTAATTTCCGATCCCATTTTTGGGTTTATTTTTTGGGCTTTTCCCACGTGAATGTGTCTTATCTTAGTCGGAACTATGTTTGGATGTGATAGGATTGTCGGGCACGTCTTTTTGCACATTTTTCCTATCTTCGCCCTGTCGTCCTACCCACTTTTTGTTTTTATGTAATTTCGTTTTGACGCTTGGATTGGGAGATATTAATTTTTCTTTATTTTTATGTGTTTTCACGTGACTTGTCCCGCGCGTGAATGCGCCCGTTTTTTATTTTACGCGTCTTAACGCACCCCGGTCGCGTCCGCGTGCCCCGTCCCGACGTTCCGACATCCTTTCAATCCCATCACGGCAAATTTTTTTACCCCGCCTCGCGCACGGGCGCGGGACAGGGGTACCCCACCCCTTGGGCACCTTCTTCGGTCCCTACCCTAAACCTCCCTAACCTAACCTTTCCACCCCCTATGCCTACCCTTCCCCGGGCACCCCCCATGGGCCCCTGCCCATACCCTCCCGCCCATTTCCCCACCCCCACCTTTCCCTATCCCCCCTCCTACCCCAACCCCTCCCCATCCTAACCGCCTCCCTCCCTCTCTCCCTCTCCCTTCCCTGCGTACTTCCTTTCTCCCCTCTATCTCCTTCTCTTCCCTCCTCCTCCATTTCCTCCTTCTTCTTCCCCTCCTCCACCTCCCTCTTCTCCCCTCTCCCACGACGCCTGAGCCCGTCGTACAGCCGGCGCCATATGGAGCCCTGGCCGCTGCTCCTCGCCGCCCAGTACCTGCCTCGCTGCCGCCGTGTGCCCGCCTCACGCCGCCACATCCTTGCCCTCAGCACGGTGCCCTATGACGTCGCCCCTGCACCGTGTGGCCGTCCCCGTCGCCCTTTGCGCCAGCCGTTGTCGCCCGCCGTGAGCCGTCCTCCCCGCCGATGCCCTGCTCCTCTGCTGGCGTGGCCGCCCTGTGGCCCCGCCATCACGCCCCCTTTCGCGCCCCCCTGTGCTGTCCTCCCTGCCTTCATCTGCGCCCGCTCGCACCGCCTGCGTGACGTCCCGCTCGCCGACAGCGCACCATGTCTCCCGCCTGGCCGTTGACTGCCACCTCCTCACCACGTGCCAACCCACCCAATACACCCCCCACCTAAGCCCCCCTTCCCCCCCACCATTCACACTACCCACTACACCCCCCACCTAAACACCCTTTCCCCCCTGCACCTAACCCTTTCTCTATCTAAGCCCCCATTCCCACCAAACATACACTCACCCCCCCTGTAAGCTCGTGTTCCCCTACAGTAGCTCACCACACCCCCTCCATAAACCCCCGTCCCACCCGCAGCCACCCTCGAGACGCAGACACACGTGCAAGTGTGTATGCGCGCGTGTGTGCTTGATCGTGTGACGGTGCGGAATCGGGTGCGGGAGCTTGTTCGTTGGTTGCGGACACGCAACTGCCACGCAGCTTATTTCTAGGTATTTTCCCAGAATTTTTTATTCCAAAACCCGCAAACCCTTTTAAAAACACAAAAACAAAAAAAAAACACAAAACAAAACATTGAAAAAGTAAACAAACTCATTTAAAAATTCTGAAAAAAATACACAAAAATCTAGCAAAATTTCTACTATTTCTGCCACCCATGGCCATATTTTTCTCCACTTGTAAATTTAAGAAAAAACATTTCTGACCATTTTAAAATTCCAAAATTCTTTTAAAAATACCCCACAAAATGAAAAAGTCATTAAAAATGCTAAAAAATTCCAAATTAATTGCCAAAAAAATTCTTATATTTTTCCTTACCATTTTTACTTATTTTTAACATATTTTCTAAGCTGTAAAAATACTTCATTAAACACCTAAATTTATTAAAATAAAAAATTTTCTTTTTTAACTCAAAACACCACCTAAAAATATCGAAAAAAATCCAGATATTTTTGGATTGGGGAGAGCATATTCTTTGCATTCACATACACCCACTACCAAGCATTTTTCTTTTATTTTTTATCTTTTTCCCACTACCCCAAACATCACGATTAATTTCTTTAAAAAAAATAAAAAAATGATGAACCCTGCACACCACCATGGCACACGCATTCGCGCTAAACACACCATTTTTTAAAATAAAAATAAACCCTACCATTCACTTAGCACGCGCTAAGTGCGCTAAAGAGGCACTTTAATATTTTTAATTAAAATGAACCAGCCGTCACAAGAGCACGCGCTGGCAAAAAAGCGCTCCACATCACCTTAATTTGTAATAAATGAACTTGCATTTAGAGACCTCGTTTGGGTATCGAAGTCCAGGATTCGGATTAAAGCACCACTTTAACCTAATAATTGGTAATTAAAATTTTAAGAAGAAACCGCCGTTTTCTTGATAAGGTTTATCACTTAATAAAAATTCACCCATTCTTAATAATTTATTAAAATGGACCTTTCATTAAATTAATTCCCCCTCACTGCACTTATTTCCCCTTTTTAATGAACCCAGTTTCGTTGGATGGGTATGCGAAGTCTTTGGAGTTGTCTTCATGGTCAAACCTTGATTATCAAAAGTTGTGGTCTGGATGTGTGTGGGTTGTGGTGATGTTTTGGTTCAGTGTCTTTGTTACGGTTAAGGGTACAGTGTGTAGTTTTTTTTCTTTATTGCCTGATACGGGGATTTGGGTGTTTGCATGTTGCATAGCATGAAGCTTTCGGTCGCATATGTCTAGAGGTCATGTCGAACTTTTTCTAGGATGTGGTTTGCTTGGGGATAGTTGGTCGAGTCACGTTTTACCACCTTGGTTGATATCTTATCCTTGGTTTTTGTTTGTTGCTTTGCAGGCATTCTCCTTGATTGTCTGTGTTTGTGGTGTGTGTGTAACCATCTGAATGGCGCCTTCTCACGCTCCTCCCCCTATCCAGTATATCCCACTAGTTAGTAGGGATTACTCTTTCCTACTTACTTTTGAGCCTCTCACGAAGGCGGCACTCGTTGCTTTTGTGGATGCCTCCTTTCCATTGCTTCCAGAGGATCCATCGATGTGTGACGCATTTTTGGCCTCCTACAGCAAGAAGTCAGGACTGGTCCAGGGTATTTCTATGACTTTGACACCTCGAGGCCTCGGGAAGGCTCTTTCTCTTCCCTCCAAAGATAAACCCTTTGTTACCACTCGCCAGCTTTTCTCTAATGACGAGATTTTGAAGCTGTTACAAAAGCAGACAAGGGAAATTCTGGATGTTAAGAAGGTGATCAACTCTTCAGGAGTTTCCTTTTCCATGATCACTGATCCTGTGTGGAAGATGGTCTGTCAGTTTCTCCAATACAGGTTTATGCCTGCCAAAACGCCATCCCAGTACTTATCCAAAGAGCTTTTCACAGCTTCACGGATGGTGTTAAAAGGAGTAACTATTGATTGGAGCACTTACCTACTCACTAAAATGGATCAACATTTCGTCAAAGTCACCAGGGGCAATGTTACTAATGTCACCTATAGATCGTATTTGTCTGCCTTCTTGACCTACTCAGGTTTACAGAAGAGTGTGCCTCCACCTCCTCCATCAGATCTAGTATCTCCTCCTCCACCTTCAGATGAGTCAGAACCCATTGATATAGAGGATGATGATTCTCCACCTCCCCTGGTCATACAGCACAAACGCTTGAAGCGGGTAGCGGATAAAGCTCCTCCAGTTCTTCCTTCAGTGCCCATTCCTGCTACCTCTAGCAGTGATCTCCCTGATTATCTCACATGTAATAACCTGTTCAGAGCACATCGAGAAGGTTCGTTGGATATATCAGTCCCCTCACTGAACAGTCTAGTCTCGGGAGATGCAATTCCTTTCCTATGTAAAGACATTCAGAGTTCCATTGAATTGTCAGTGACAACCTGTATTCAATAGCTGTACGCTTCCTTTTATGAAGAACTGATGCAGCCTAAGGACCAGTTGCATAAGGCAACATCCGAGTTAGCCTCTGTGATGTGTTCTCTCAGGTCCGCATTTTCTAAAGATGACCAATTGTCGGGGCTAAAATCCCATGATTGGCATAAGATACGTCAGGTTTGTGAACAGAATGGATTGTAATTAGCGTGGGCATTTTGTAATTTAAAAAGTAGCCATTATTCATAATGCTTTCTCATTTGTGGCAGTTTGTCCTACCGATCGCGATCGCAGGATGCCTTACTCCAGAAATTCGCGGGGCCATTTACAAGTTGTTGACTTTGGTGCAATGGATCTCACAGAAAGAGATTAAGACGTCCTCTATTGAATCCGCAAGGCGGGGAGCAGTTGAGACGGTCTCTCTCTTTGAGAAATACCTGCCCACTAGCATGCTCACGATACAAGTTCACTTCTTGTGCATCTTGTGGACGAAGTGGAGATTGCTGGACATGTCCATACGCAATGGATGTTCTTCCTGGAGCGCTTCATGAAAACCCTGAAAGGCTTTGTGCGACAACGAGCTCATCCAGAAGGTAGCATGGCGGAAGGTTGGTTGGTGTCAAAGGCATTAGTGCATATCTCACAATGGCTACCAACGGTGGAACCAGACACTGAAATGCTATGGACGCTGAAGGACGATGATAGGCTGACTGGAGATGTGGTGGTTGGAAATGGGGTAGAAAAAAGAATGGATGCCTCAATGGAAGAGAAGGTGAATCGCTTTTGTATGTTGCACCATGCCTCCATGGAGACGTGGCTCGCCAAGGACCAGATTGCAAGGCAAGATCGAGAGGAAGTGCGAGCTGAATTCCGACACAGTACATGTCACCGAGCGATTTGATATCTCGAAGGCATGGAGGAGATGCCACGGTTTATGTCAACATGATGGTTGCATGGAGCCTTGACCGCAGCATCCAGCGAAGGGACAGAGGTCTCAATGGAGGAGTGGGAGTTCTCGAGGGGATGTAGTCCAAAGGTAATGAGGGGTTTAGAATGTGTCGTATCTAAATTTGCTTGCTACATCTAATTTGAGTGTTTCAATGTACAGTACAAAATATATAGTGCAGCGTGGTCGCGCGGACGGCATTTTCGCGTGGAGCATATTGACAAAATGTGCTCCACGACAAAATGCGCTCCACAATGGACTGTGGTGTCATGGCAAGGTTTGAGCAAGAGAGCCGGCGACGAGCAACGGATCCAAACACGGTTGTGGATGAGATGGAGTATTTTGGGAACTTGCAAAGTATTATTACGGTGGATTACCGTAGCTTCTCCATGATACTATTCGATGTGCAGTGGTTCAAAGTGGTACTTGGAGGAGCTGGAGCAACAGTTCGACGAGGTCCATCTGGATTTCTCGAAATAGATTCCGAAAAAAAATGGACGGATTTGCGCGACACCTTTGTGTTGCCGGCCCATTGTGAACAGGTGCAAAGAGTCATTTGCTTGCTAATTGTAATACGGTATGGTTTATGTCACAATGGTTTGAACTCGCTTTGTACGTGTTTGTGAACAGGTAATCTTCTATCCAAACCCCAACAACCTCGATGGTGGTATGTTATACCTTCAACTCCTCGAAGTGCGAGAGTATATGATCAAAGCGATGTTCCAGGCATAGATGAAGAAAATATGTAAATAGAGGGGTCGATATTACAAGGGGTGGAGGCCACTGCAAGTTTGGAGCCCGCATCGGCTAACAATGATGGAAATACAGAAGTCTAAGAATTTTTTGAGAAAGAGACAGACCCGTTCTTTTGTGGTGACATGTCTATCGACCTTCCAGTGTATGCAAAGTTGTATCAGGAGATTAACATGGGACCATAGAATACTTCATTCTTGGAGAATTGTATTACTCAATTCATTGTTTAGATCTTCCATAAAGGTACATAAGATATGCATTTTAAGAGGGGTTTTTCAAAAATGATTTATATTACTGTGGCTTATATAGTTTAAATTGATTATTCTAACATCATTTTTTATCTGTGCAGGTGACATTTTCAGGATGAGTCGAGGGATGAGCGATGAGGAGTTTCAGGACATGATAGCACGCATGTCTCCAGATCAGCTCGCGAGATTCAAAGAGATGGCAGACCGGGAGGTGTCTCGTTCTTCCTCAAGGCGCTCTACTAGATCTGCTTCAGCGCGATCAGATGCTTCAGCTTCGAGCAGACGCTCACGACTTGGGCCAGAGGGAGGGACTGCATCGGGATCAGGGGGTGCTGCTATGGAGACATGGACGTGGTGTCTCCGTCTCGTCATTCAGCTAGAGCTGCATCACCTCCAGAATTTGTCACACCTGTGGGGACGTCTACTCCAGTTACTCCAGCTTTTGCGCAACCGTCAGCAGGTGGCACCCCTTTTGGTGGCACCCCCTTTGAGTGGCACTCCGAGAGAGGGTACCCCTATCGGTACATCGGATGTACAGGGGTCTCCTGGATATGCCCAGGAGCGTGGACGGAGATGGGAGAGGACCCATCTTAGGCAGACTCCTAGGGGTTATGGATACCTAGTTGATAGTAGGTCAGGAGTGGTTATCATGAATGATGAGGGGAGGAGGGTGATGGCTCGCATGAGGGAGTTGTGCCAACAAGTTTTTCGGCACAACGTCCTGGATCATTAGAAGAACATACCAGAGGGGAGAAAGGACTACATAGTAGCATCCTTGCACGAGGAGTTTCCGGTGCCAGCCGCAGTAGATAGATTCTCTATGGGCTGGATGAAGGATTGCATGCGTGCATACATGTCACATAGACGATCCAATGCACACAAGGCAATCAAGAGTGGGGCTGCAAAGCCCGAGTGGTTAGATGCAGACGACTAGCACCGACTGAGGGAGGAGGCTACAAATTCGCCAGGACATTGGAGTCAGCAGAGCGGGAGGCGGCGAGGACACGACTCGAGGCCGGAGTGGTGCATCATCTTGGGAGTGGCGGCCACAAGACATATTTGGAGGAGTTTGTAAGTTTCTCTTTTGTTTTGCTTATTTGTTTTTTTGAAATATTCTTTGTACTGACAATCATGTTTCTAACAGTTAGCATTTTGTTTTCTTTGTAGCACTCCATTACAAATCACGATCCGCAAGGCCTTGAGACTCGATATGCAGAGAGGCACGGTCTCAATGCATTGATCGACCGATTGTATAGACGCGGCGGCCCTGTAAGTCACTCATCTTTCTTGTTCGTAGTTACCATGAGATATTTGAATACATTATTGTATAGTGGATTGATATGTTGTTTCTTTTTCTGCAGAATCCGTTCAATGCTCCTTTGCGGCGGGACGAGCTTTCGGGGGACGAGGATTTGTAGCTCGCCCTTGGATCCTTGGAGCTCACACACCTTTAGTTTTTAGTCGCCTAATCTATGTAGACATTTTCTATGTATTAGTGATATCCTTTCATGATTGTACCAATCGCATTTTATGCGATCATGTATTTATTTCATGTATCAGCTTTATGATTTCAGTATACATTCTTTTTGTTTGCAAGTGCTTTGTATACAGTAGTGCAGAAACTATTTTGTATGGCTCTCATACAGCACACAGTTGCCAATTTTTTTTTTTTCCCTGTTACCGTCGCTATTTGCATCGCAAATTTACTGCTCGCGTCGCTATTGGCCTCGCTAAATAGCGACGCATATTGCGACGTTTCTATGGCGTCATCAATAACAATGCTTTTTGCGACAACGGGGGCAAATTTTGTTGTTTGTATTTTCGTCGCTTTAGACGTCGGTAAAAGGTCTATATCTTGTAGTGCATTTTCACATGAAGGATATCTTCATCACTGTCACCTGTCATAATCAAATCATCATCATAAATGACAAGTAGCATAATACCTTTCTCTGTTTTTCTCACATAAAGTGAGAAATCTGCCTTGGAAATCTGAAAGCCAATAGTTACAAGATACTGTCCTATCTTGTCAGACCATGCTATAGGTGCTTGCTTCAAGCCATACAAGGCTTTCTTCAACCTTCAAACAAGCTCAGGATGAATAGCATGCACATAACCTGGTGGCTGCTCCATATATACCTCTTCTTGCAAATCACCATGCAAGAAGGCATTCTTTACGTCCATTTGATGTAAAGACCATTCCTTTGATGCAGCCATAGCAATGACTACTCTTACGGTTGCCATCCTTGCAATCGGACTGAATGTTTCTTCATAATCAATGCCATATGTTTGTGCATACCCCTTGACTACTAATCTTTCCTTGTATCTGTTCACAGAACTATCTGCATTGTGCTTCACCTTATAAACCCACTTACAACCAATTGCATTCTTACCTTTAGGCAAAGGTACCAATTCCCATGTAGCATTTGCTTCCAAGGCATCCATTTCTTCATCCATGGCTTTCTCCCATTTTTCTTTTCCCATGGCTTGCTCAAAAGAATTTGGTTCTAGTTCCTGTATCACTTTGACCATATATGCATAGTGAATGGCTGTAAATCCATCATATTTCAGCCTATCCATAGGATACCTAGCTTTGGTAGACCTGCGCAAAGTAGGTTCACTCCCAGGTGCTCTCAAAACATCCTTAGTCTTCCTTACTCCAAGTGTAACAATAGAAGGAATACCCAACTCATCATCAATGCTCTGTTCTGAGCCACTGGATTCACCATCCACAGAAGAGTGACTTGCATTCACATCAAACATGGGCCGATCTACCTTCTCTTTTCCTTTTCGTGATACCTGCATACCAATATCTGCATTGCTTTGAGAAGATTCTCCTGATCTCAATCTACATGTCCATGGCGAAGAATGTGAACCACTGCTAGAGGATGCTCCAGGTCCACTAATATCTTGTGACTACTACTGTGAATTCTGTGTAGCATTACCATTTTGTGCATCTACATTATCAATCACATTTATTGGTTTATACCAGCTACTCGTCTCATAAAAAACAACATCTCTGCTCACTGTAAACTTACGAGTAGAAGGATTATAGCATCTATAGCCTTTTTACTGCAGAGAATAACCAATAAAGATGCACTTCTTAGCTTTTGGATCCAACTTAGATCTCAACTCATCTGGCACATGAACATAGGCAATGCAACAAAAAATTTTTAAATGAGAAATATCTGGTTTCCTACCAGTATACCTCTCCTCTGGAGCCATCCCATGTATTGCTGCAGTGGGAGTCATGTTCATTATGTAGACTGTTGTAGCAACTGCTTCAGCCCAGTAAAAATCTGGCAAGTCTTTTTCATTGAGCATGGCACGAGATACCTCTCCAATATACATATTTTTCCTTTCTGCAATTCCATTTTGTTGTGGGGTATGACTGCATGAATATTGCTGCTTTTTATGCCATGCTCTTGCAGGAACCTTGCAAACTCATTTGAGAGGTACTTTCCCCCTCCATTTGACCTTAGGCATTTTATTTGCAAGCCTGTTTCTTTTTCAACCATAGCTTTAAGAGTTTTGAAATGCCCAAAAACTTCACTTTTCTTTGTCATAAAATACACCCAAACTTTTCTACTGTAGTCATCAATAAAAGTGACAAAATAATGACAGCCTCCAAGAGATGCAGCTTTAGTAGTCCACACATCAGAGTGGATTAATTCCAATGGCTTTTTACTCTCTTGAACATGTCTAGGAAATGGTTTCCTTGCCTGTTTTCCAAATTGACAGGCTTCACATACCTTATGCATTTCTGCAACCTTGAATTTAGGCAATCCTGCAACAATATTTTGGGCTTGCATTGATTTAAGTCATTGTACATTAACATGACCAATGCGTTTATGCCAGATATCAATATATACAACTACACCGGTCCCATGTGCAAACATTGCTGCACTCAATTCAGGCATGTCTGCATCCAACGTAAACATTCTGCCCTTCTTCTTTCCTTTTGCTATCAAGCAACCTTTATTTTTCATATCCTCAACAAAGCATCCATGAGAATTAAATCTGACCTGCAAGCCCTACTCAACCATTTGACAAACAGAAACCAGGTTCTTGGTGATATTCGGGACATGAAATACATCCGACAGGTATTTCTTTTTCCCATCCTGCGTAGACAAATGAATATTTCCAATTTGCACAATAGGATGTGCAGTATCATCACCAGTCTCCACAAATCATGGTTTTTCCATTTTCCATTTTCCTTGCATCCTGCATCCATTCTGCATGACCTGTCATGTGGTTTGATGCACCTGAGTCAACAAACCACACATCGTTTCTTTCTTTTGCACTTCTCACAGAATTGGTCATGTGCTGCACCATAAACAAATGCTCATTTCTGTCATCACCCTGTCTACTAGAAGATGCATAATTCCCTTGTTGCAATTTTCCATTCATGATGTCATTCTGCTTTTTATAGCATTCTTTAGCCATATGACCCATTTTACCACAGTAGTAGCATTCAACATTGCTGTTTGCATTTTGGCCTCTTTGCCATCCACCACGACCTCTTTGGCTCCCCCTGCCTCTAGAGTTACCACATCCTCCTCCATAGGACTAGTTTTCTTGAGTTTGCTGCATATTCTGATTTCTACCATGGCCTCCAGATCGGCCTCCTCTACCTCTGCCTCTACCTCTTCCAGCATTTGAGTAGAAGACAGCTTCTTTTGAAGTTTCTCCTGAAGAAGATGCACCACCATTTCTCTGCTCCTCAGAAATTAGAAGAGCAATCAACTCCTCAAAATTAGAAAATCTTTCATGGACGAAAATGGATGTTCGGAACTGTGCATAATCCTTTCCTAGACCATTCAAGGTCACAGAAACTAAATCATCATCTTCCACTGGGGACCCAATGGAACCAAGTGCATCTGCAATCTTTTTCACCTTCATGTGGTAGTCATTGATGCTCATACTTTCTCTTTGCACATTGTGTAACTCTTGCTTGAGCTGCATTTTCCTGGCTTGCGTATTTGTGCTATACATTTTTGACAAAGTATCCCATGCCTCCTTTGGCATACTTGCATCTTGAATATGCACAATCATAGAGTCTGAAATGCTGATAAACAGCCAGTACATAAATTTCCTGGCTCTCTCATGCCATGCTTTAAATGCCTGCATTTGCTGTTGATTGGGAACATCAGGAAGAACTGGTTCTTCTTCATTTCCTGCAACGAATTCCCAATATCCTTTTCCTATAAGGAAATTCGTCATTCTAAACTTCCATGCTTGGAAGTTGTTCTTGTCAAGATTTTCAGTGACAATCTGTGAAAGAGAATCAGACGCCATTACAGAACACTGCAAAAAATTCTGTCACTGCAAAGAACACAGCTTCAGCCTCACAAGGGCTAATCTGCAAAACTGAAGAAAGTGGTATTTGACCACACAGTCACTTCCTAGTGACGATTTTGCATCAACAGGCAACAAGGATGATTTTGTAACTCCCAATGTCTCTGCGCACAGGCATACGATCCAATTTCTACAATAACTTTTCACCAACCTGTAGAACAGTGGTCGCACAGCATAAAATAGGGCCTTTTCTTGAGTGCGTGCAAAAAACTTCCGCCTCCAAAACAGGCCCCGAAATGGCCTCAAATCAAAAAACAGGGTCACCAAGGGCTAAAGGCCTCTCCCATAGCATATACTGCCCTCTTGCTTCACTGCGAAGGGCGTCTTAACCTGAGACAATGCACTCTTGCACTTTCCGGTTGTGCTACCTACTGCAGAGACTTGCTCCCAAAACAGAAAAATGAAAGCAACACTGGTCCTCTTACCAGAACACCGCGAACTTGGTTTGCTTTCTTGAGCTCCTTATCACGAACAAGGCTCTAATATCATGTCAAGATTGTGGGAGAGAAGGAAGGAGTCTCACTTGTAGCTTTCTTGCTTGCACAATGGGGGAATACACACAAAGGTGGAGGCTGAAAACAGTTTTCCTCTTCTTAGTTGTGTAAGCAAAAAAGAACTCTAGTACATAGAAATAGAAGAACCCTATATATGGGTCTCAAACCAAACTCAACTAACTGAGGTGGCATACTAATTGAGCCATGAACTAGAGTAGATAAGGATAGCTCTCATCTAGCTATTATTCATGGATGGTGTACCAACTGCATCTACAGCTAACAAGTCGGTGACATAAATGCACAACGGTCACCCTGGCATATCACGAGTGGAGCTCGATATCTCAACATGAGAATGGATTCTTCATTTTCTCTTTGTGACAGCCCCTCTTTTTCCTTTGTGCACTTCCTCCTCTTCTTCAAGAATGGCAATGGTGGCACCGGCGGTGGTGAGAAGCTCTCCTCTCTCTTTCTCTCTTCCTCTCCCTCTCCCTCCCAAAGCCATGATCTCTTTTGCTATCTCTCAAACTCTTTGTAGAAAATGTTGTGCTTGGATTTTTTCCGCTTGCAATTGCATAGTTGGCATAGAGTTGATTTGAAACATCCACCTGATCTTTTCTTGTCATCCCCTCCCCAATAGCACTCTTGATCAATTATGAAAGAGATGGAAGAACATTGATTGGAGGATAAATTTGTCGATTGTGAAGTTGTTGATCAATGTAAATTTGACCCTCAATATTATACTCAATTAAATCAGGAATTGGATAAGTAATATCATCGTTTGGAAAGGTCAAAATGGGAATTTGTGTGATGGATCTCTTTCTCCCTTGGCATCTTCCTGCACACTCATAAATTATGGCCAAGTCAAGGTACATATAACCAGGATATCGACGACGACCAATAACTTCTTCTAGTGCTATAGAGACCTCTTGTAGAGCATTAGCATAAGAACTCATATCTATGAGAATAACAAGCACATGCTTGCCAAGATCATATGCTAGATACTCAAGTGTTGTGAAGGCAATTCTAGAGTAATAATATGCTCAATGGTAGGATCATTTGCCAAATTTAAGGATAAATTAACTCTCTCCATCAAACCATTTTTTTCAAAATCATATTTGAAAAACTGAGTAGTTTCCATGTTCACTCCCATGGCCGCAACCATTATTTCAAAGTTATCTTCTTAAACATCATCCATCAGATTTTCGTGGATCTGGGCTGCAATTTCATTGTGAGGTAGACCTGCTACAAATCAAAAAATACCTTTCTGTGTGTGCTTTGAAGTTCACAGAAAACTAGAGCTTCTGAGATCTAAGATAGGCATGATCATATACCAACCTTCCTTGGCCTATCATTCTTGTAGTTGCACACACTTTCATCACACCTACAAGAATTACCCTATCTAGATCAATATCCTCCTCTAGTATTTCACTATAGAAATTGAGGACCATATTCAAGGGGCCATGCAAGGCATATCCAATGATCATTATGCCTTATGATACAATGCTTTGACTTGGCAACTTATCAAACTCTTCATGTACCTATGGTAATCTGGAACACTTCACATGCATGTTCTCTATTGAGAATCGGATAAAAACAATACCCCAATGATGAGTGTTAGGTGGTGTTCCAAACTCCCAAATGTAAAGTTTCTACTTTACCACAAGCTTTCATCATGCACAAGAAAAATATCCTATTAGCTTCTATTCCCTTCTCTTACATCCTTTGGAAAAGCTCAAAAGCCAAATGATCAAATTGCCTATGTTGAGTACATCTTGATAACAAGTGCCATAAGAAAAAGCATCTCTACTTGGCAAGCCATTAAAAACTCTTCAGGACTCCTCAAGATCCCCACCTATTACATACATGTCAACTCGGACATTACCAATGTCCATGTGTATTTCAATCCCTAACCTTAAGATTTAGTTATATATTTGCTACCCATTTATAGACCTTCCCTGGTATTGTATGTTTTGGGCAAAACAATGTGTGTGGCCTTGCCTAACTACATGTGCTCATGCAAAATGCAAAAAAAAAAAAAAAAAACGCACAATGTAAAACAAAATCCTAATAACATTCACTAATGTGTTTAAATTCTTGGTGAAAAACTCCACCCTCAAGTTCGCAATGGTGGACATGCAACGTCATGACACTGACATAACATCCACAAAATCACTTTGAAAAACTCTACTCAACATGCCTAATCTATCAAAGACATCTAATAGAAAATGTAAATTATACATGAACTCTAAGTTTACTAATTTATCAAAAAGAGTCGTATTTTCTAATTGAGTATATGCTAATATTGCCTCATAAGAATTCCACACTTGTTTTACAATAATTTGTCTACGAAGCAATTTCAAAATAATTGAATCCATGCATGAATCAATGCTTTGTGCAATTTCAAAATTTTTTACTATATCAGCTGAACATAATCTTGTCCTATGGGCCATTAATGCAATGAATATTTGTCATGAATGTGTTATCAATTTTCAGCCTAGTAGATAATTTAGTATGATAACCTATCATTGCAGAGGCACCATCATAGCCAAAACAAACCATTTTTGAAATATCTAGCCCACATTTCGACATGAAATCAATGCATGTATCATACAAACAAGATGGAGTGCCATTATCTAGCTCTATTAAACCTAGAAACATGGTAGAAAGTGCATAATTATCCAAAAAAGAAACATGGACAATCATATTTTGCCTATTTCCTACATCTATAGACTCGTCTAATATTAAACTTAAAAAATGAGACAATTAAATCTTAGCAATTTGAGCCTTAAATATAGGTTCACTAATATACTGTATAAACATGGCACATGCCTTATCATTTCTATACATCTCAGTAGGATCACAATCAAGGACCTCAAGTAATTCTAAACTATGTTCGTAAGTACAAAAAGATAAGTCATGCTTTGTTACTTGATTTACAACAGCAAATAGAACTTTACATGCACAATCAGTTTTATCTTTTCCTTTCTCTAATGTATGAGTTATTAATATTTTTTTGACATCACAGTGATATGTGGCTAGCTTATGAGACTTAGGTTTTGTGTGATCAGTTAATACACTAATTTGGATATTTATTGAGATACATTTACCAAATTCACTCTTTCCTTTTGGATCTTGTTTACAAAATGTGAAAAATATTCTAGCTAATTCACGATCAAAGTATGCCCAATCGAAAGTTCTAGTCCATGCTTCATTCCAATCTGCCCTAGAGTTTGATGTCTTAGCATTTCCACATCTCCTACAAGCTTATCTTTTTCTTTGAATTCAATATTTTTTAAATCAATTGTTTCATTACAAACATTAGATACAAGGTTCTTGTTTACCTTCTATGCTTAGACCCTGATACCTCATTTTCATTTGATTGCACTTTAATAAAATCACGCATATGAGGCAATGAAGATTGCATAAGGTTTGACATAGTGAATTATGTTTTCCAATAACACAAAAACTAATTTTAGAAGCCTAATGTAAATTTATGAAATATGTAATGCAATGACTTATTTTTTTAAAAAAGATTTTAAAGAGTCATTGGTCAGAAACAATTAATCAATATACCAGACATTACAAATGCTATCTCATATATAAATTTTTAGACTTCAATATGTATTTTATATATGTTTGAATCTCTCTGATCTATTCTTTTTTACCCTCCCCTGCTTTCTTTCCCCCTCTCTCTCTAGCCTCTATACTTGATAAAGCAATTGTAGGTTGCTTTTTGTTGCTCCATGTAACTGCTGCACTACCAAGGGAAAACATGAATCCACTTGTAGATCTTCTGTCTGACATGCTGCCAGCCCAATCTGCATCTGTGTATCCAAAGACTTGTACGTCCTTACCTACCTCATAAAAATTTCCATAATGTAAAGTGGACTTCACATACCCCAATATACGTCTAACTGCATCCAAATGAGGCTTTCTAGGTATCTGCATAAATTGACTGACAAGGCCTTGTGATAGTCATGTAAATCAAACTCCCTACTATCCTCCTGAACATTGTAGGGTCTTTTATCTCATCTCCAACATCAGCACTCAATTTCACATTTTTCTCCAATGGTACTGAAAGAGGCTTACATGCTATCATACCATACTTGGATAACATATCCAAGCCATCTCTCTCTCTCTCTCTCTCTCTCTCTACACTCGTTACATATATATAAATATAGAAGCTTAACTCAATCTTTGAGAGTGCTTGTGTGAGTCTAAAAATCTAGAAGGTTGTTGAGTGAATATGGTTCAAAGCACTTGAAATGGACCCACCAAGCTTGAGAGTTTTGTATTTTTTGAAGATAATGATTTAGAAGTTTAAACTTTAGAACTTAAGGAACTAACTTCTAAAAGAGTTGGAGCGTTAAACATTACATATTAAATTCTCTTCCATGCCATAGATGTATTAATAGGTATATTAAGTCATATTTATGAATCTTGACTTTTGAGTCTTGGCAAATTTATATTCAAAATTTAAAGGACATTTTCTTATGAATGCCTTGAAAATCAAGGTTTAATGATAAGTGAATCTTTAAAAAAAGGATAGATTTTGATGAATCTTTCAAATAAAGACCAGCTATCAAGATTTATCCTTTAAATAAAAGGACCAATAAAAATCTAATTTCTTTTTTTTTCTCATTTTAACCTTGACAAAATACACTAAAAACGATTTTCCATGAACACTAGGTCACCTGTCTACGAATAATCCAAACATATCAAATTTCCAAATGGGATAAAAAATTTGAATAATATGTTATATATATACTCTAAACATTTGATCAGAGCTGCCCGATATGTAGATCCTATAGTATCGTGATGAGAGGCGGTGGAAATGCAACGTGTCATACATTGCCAAAACATAAAAAGTCATCCACCTCCGCTTTTATAATTACGAGTAGACCTGCCGCCGTGCATATATATATATATATATATTTATATATATAATCATATTCATTTATATATTGGACGATATTCAGTAAATGTATGGCTCCATGTGCGTGCATGACTCTGATCTCTGATCAGCGCCCAGACTCGTGTATGTCGAGGAGTCGTGCACTGATTTTGCGTGGTTTGGGATATATCCCAGCCTGAACTTGTCAAAGGGCCATTCATGATATATATATGCATATATATATATATATATATATATATATAAACATATTCATGTATATATTGGAGGATATTCAATGTGCGTGCATGACTCTGATCTCTGATCAGCGCCTAGACTCTTGTATGTCGAGGAGTCGTGCGCTGATTTTCCGTGGGCTGGGTCTTGGGATATATCCCAGGCTGAACTTGTTAAATCGCTTTGAAAAAGAGAGCCCACATTCCCGAGATCCGTTATAAAAGCAAGGGTATGCCTGTCGATGTTCGATGTATTCATACATTACCTACATTGCCTCGTTGTCGTTCTTGTAATCCCACCTGCTCCCAATGGCTGCCTTCAGCATTGTTCATGCTAACGTCGGCCAGCTCGTACTGCTTGTGATCCTCTGCGGCCTCGCCGCAGGCGCGCATGCCGTGAGTCTAATTCCTTCTGCTAGTTAAAAGCGCTGTGAACTGCACCTAATTAGCTTGGCTGCTTGACACTCTTACCACCAAGATTGTGCACTGTAGCAGCACTGCTACTTCTATTAATATTATTCTGATTGCTCCGAGCTTAAAACTACGAACAAGTCGTGTAAGTTGTAACATGTCTAATATGCATTTATAGTCTTTGCTAACGGAGTGCGCTGCTGACTGGAGCAGAAAGCATGTACTGGCAGAATATGATAGCTTATACTCATCTTGAAGCATAGTTGGCTACTGGGAACGTCAGGCAAATTTTGTATTGACTCTTTTCCGTGTTTTACAGTCATGTGACTACGCTGCATCCTGCTCCAATGAAGGCGTGTCAGGGACCGTACTCAGCGCCATTTGTGTAGCCGTGAATGGGAACGATGTGAGCACATCAATCGATCTGAACGCTAAAATAAGCAATAATAATGGCCAACTTGTATGCCCTGGCGCCGACTTTGCAGCAAGTTGCTCCAATATAGGCCTAAACGGCGCAAACACTCTGACCGCCAACTGCAGATCCACCAGCGGTAGCCTCATCCAAACAAGCCTGGACCTGAACAACTGCATTTCCAACAATAACGGAAACCTCCAATTTTGTGTTTAAATTGCATAACAACGACGGCACATATGGATGCATATGTATCGGTGACGCATGTGTCTACTTGGCATGCCTGCCAATATCATCTGGTGAGTTGCGATGCTGCAACGTCTACGGTGACATGTTTTTTGCGCAGAAGGATGCCATGATATTTGTAAACATTGCCTCCGATCATCGGTAATTAAATAAGCTCTGATCATGCGTGCAAAATTGTTTGTCATGAGTTATTGAGTGAAGAGTTCTCATTGTCGACAACACGACACAGTAGCCAGAACAGGCGTTGCATCTTTTACCTCGTTTTTATGCTACTCATTAAAGGATTAAGTGTTTAGAATGATCAAACTTGTCTGAACATTCTATTAACATGCCAGGATGACAACTCTACCTATATTATCATTAACAAGGTCACCCAAGTTTGTAGAGAGTTACATATAACTAAGCGTTCTCCCTTGTTGTACCCATTCAATATATACTACATAAGCAATGTTGTGCACTGTCGTACAACCATGGAGTAAGATCTAGTACAAGGTTTACAATAGATTATGCAAGGTCCGATGTAGATGCACAATTTGACGATTTCTGTAGCAGCTCACTATCCTTCATTCAATATATCATGATTCTTAGCTCAGCTTAAATAGATGGTATGTGTTCACATCTATTTGTCTACGTAAATGGAACTAGTCATTCTTATTTAGGATTTCACATTACTGCTATTGTGGATAAAAGGCTCTTCATCATCTTATTATCACCTACATGTTTTGAATTAATTTTAGAGGTTCCACACACTAGACGTTGTGTGTCTACAAGAGGTAGGCTTTGGAACTACTACTTTGAGAACCATGCATGTTCATGGTACCAAATATTCTATAATATGCATACTGACAAAACTCTTACTACTTTTGTCCAATACCTCTCTGATCTCTCTCTCTCCATATATACATAACGTAATATGTAAGAGAGTTTTTTTTCTCTTGATAATTAACACCATCTAGGTCCTAAACATGCATATTTGAGAGATAGGTCTAGATGTTGAAGCATTTTGGACATTTGTTTCGTTCCATACTTTTAGTATTCGCAACTTACACTAGAAAATAGAGTCTTGTCTCTCAACCATAGCAGTGTAATCAAGATACAAAGCATATAGATCGCCAACTATGGACAAGCTTTACTAACTAACACCAAGGATGTTTCAACGACCACAAAGTTTAGAAGATTGTTGTCAATCATTTGATTTAGCTCGAATATCGAGCCTAGGTGCTCATAACTTACCTTCAAATACAAAGACACTCTTAAATTGCATGACAATATTTACAACCTCGCACTATATATTCTTTCCTGATTTCCTTGACATGGTCATAATTTGCTTCTAGATCATATAAAGAAATATCCATATTTAACCATGACATTAGGGATTTATCAACAATAAATAAATTATTGTACAAAACTAAGTGCCAACACTATCGACTGTTGGATTTTACTCACACCTATTCTCATAGAGAAGTGGCAATGATCCACACATAGGACACTAGCGTCCTGCGGTACTTTTTACTATTCATAACAGGGTTTTTTACCCCAGTCAAATCATGTTTCATGTGTATTTATGTTATACACTTTAGCTGCTTTTTACTGCATATTACACACATATGTGTGAATGCACTTTAAGTAATTCACATAACCCTAAAGTCTAAGGGTTATACTTTGTACTTGCTATCTCACTTTTTCATCAATCAAGTGTCAAGCAGTGACCACACACACTCTCTCTATTGTACACTCTATCAAGCTGAGATGTCAATCTTCAATAACAAGTACTATGAGAGTTGGTTCATGACCAATCCGCCACCTTACAATCAATTTTCGCCGCCCTACAGCTCCACACGCCAACTTAGCTAACTATAGTATTGCTTGTGAGCTCAGTCAAGTTTTCACCCTATAGATTGCCATTGCCTTGCAACCTCACCCACCAACTCAGCTAGATTGCTACCTTACAGATATCGCCACCTTCTAGTCTGCTGCCCGCCATCCGATGTCAACCCTACTAGCTAGTTTGCTAGCTATTCCAGCAACTCCGGCCTACCACATCATCTTGTTTGTTATCAAATGTCACATGTATATTTTATTATTTTACTCAAAATTTCAGCACCAAAGCAAATGGCTTTTGTAGAAAAGGATCAATTTCTACTTCAACAAGTACTTTAGTGCATAAATTACGTAAAAAAATTATAGATGTTTCAGTTAGCAAATTCAGGGCTCTTGCATGTTTAATAGACATTGGCACATGTACTATGGTTTTAGTCTCAAATTGACTCGAATCTTGCACATTGGACAGTCAAATTTTTGGGCTTTTGTGTTTTTAGTGATGTTGGGCACTCTTATTACATTGGATAGGGTGTTGCTTTTGCTGAAACTAAAAAATTTCAACACATTGAGGCAATAGTAGATAAGTGTGATATGATTTAGTTGATTACAAGTTGGTGTTTTCTATAATTTCTAGAGACTTGCAGATTTCTAGGTGAGGCCACCTTTTGTTATTGCTCCTACGCATTTGGAAGAGTAACTTTTATCATGGAAAATCAATGACAAAGTGATGTCTTTACTTATGTATCAAAAGAGGATACATTGGATGGTGATAAATTTTCTATACAATCCTTCATGATGAAGAATGTCCTTGTTGCAAAATATCTTTAGGATTATGTTAGTGGGAAAGAAGTACATCTTGGTAATCTAGCTTCTATAACTCTTGGAGGTCATGGCCAAAGGCAGGTTGCAATTCAACTACCACCCCAAAGAACAACTTCATGTAAGGCTTGGGATACTAGGAAGCCTAGGCATTGTCATGTATTGCATTGGCAGTTCAGTGGTCAATAATTTCACATATTCGTTCTGTTACCATTTCATGAGTAGCATAGCTTATACATGAGTATATATTTGCTAGAAAAAATGATACTCACATTTCTTTTTTGAACAAGGAGCTTTAAAAAATGTAAAGATGGAAGAAGGTGATGCTATGCAAGTTCACCTTAATAAAGTTCAAGATTTGCATGAGCACTTGACGAATCTAGATTAGTATTATTCTGATGCTCAGATGATATCCACAACTTTGAACTCTTTGCCATCTTCTTACTTGGCTTTTCATATGGCATTGAATCTTACAATGTGGGTTTCTACGTAGCTACTTGTCTTCAATTGGCTAGCTTATTTCTGCAAGAAGACCAAATAAGGAAGAACAATGGAATAGATGTTGTACCTTCTAAATAAACTTTTATTGAAAGACAAAGGGAAGCATAATCAATCCAGGAATACTCTACAATGTTTTGGAAGTTTTGAAACTTCACAGAACAACAATAAGCAAGGGGGTACACAAGCCAACAAGGGCAAGTGCCATTACTGTAAAAAGCCATATCATTAAATTACAGAATGCAAGAAATACATTGCCAAGAAGAAAAGAAGGAGTCTGGGATAGCAATTTGAGATATACCTTCTATTAATGATAGTGTGCGTCGCTTGTCATTGAGTATGACTATGTTAATGGTATTTTGAGAAGGCTGCATAAAGTGAAAGTGCTAACAATTATTTTTTGGTGGATATTATTTTTGTGGAGCTTTAGTGGCTTATTTTTTGTGCACTTGGATTATATTTTTACTTCATGAATATCACCACATTATCATGGGTGTATTACTTTGTGAGAGCTGGACTCACTGTTGTGCACATTGTATTGACCACCACCTGCAATTGTGTTTGTTGCACCCGCAAGTGTTGCTGGGTTGCACACATACATTTGTGATTAGAATATCTTAGGCTTGGTCTAATTAGGCTAAGTTTGAAGCATGCAATGATGATTGATCGTCCTAGAGCCCACAAAGTGGGTAGGATGCCTAATGAAGCGCGCACAACCCTAAATGAAAAACGTACAAGAGGCACATACCTTAACCCTAAACCTAATTCTTGGTCTATATGAGGGTGGGAGGTCTCTATTTTATTGACCCTTTTGGCACATCCACACTGTGAAAGATCTATTAGTGTGACTGCTTACGCTTTCTATTCTATCTTTCCATTCTATCATCTTGCTTCCATTGTGTTGAGAGTGATTGAAAGGGAGAGTGTGATCAGAGGTGTGTTGAGTGAGGGACTGAGGAAAGGTGAAGCTATTTGCCATTATCTTACTTTTCTCGTCTTCTCTACTAGCTCTTCAACTCGTTGGTGTGCTTCGTGATGGATGCAAAGAAGTGATGACATTGGATCATGTTGATCTTGGTCGTGGAACCATCTTTGAGCCTTCGAGTCATCAAATGCAAGAACGTAAGTTAGGTGAGTTCACTACAACTTGCACTACAACAAAAAGGCTCCATAGATGCGCTTGTAGACGCAATATTTGAATTGTTATAAAAAATGTCGGGTGCGTTTATTACCATGTCTACTACTGCGTCTACAATTTCGCGTCTAAAAGTGCGCTTATAGTCAGAGTTACACGCCCATATAGACACACATATAGATGTGTGTATTGACGCGCTATGTAAATATATAATCATATTTATAAAAAAGTGGATATATTCATATTGTGCGTCTATATACGCATGTATCTACGTGTCTAAAAAAGTGTTTACTCTGCAAGTTTTTGACGAGAATAGATGCGCATTTATCTTGAAATTTAGATGTGCTGATAGACGTGCAAAACATAGGTATGAAAAAAAAAACCAGAGAGCATGTTTGGGGATAGTAAGCTGTGCTAAAACTGAGTTGAGTCCCAATGGCTTCAAAGATAGCTCTCCAGAAGTGTGATGTGAAGAGAGAGTCACGACCACTAATGATTCTTCTGGGTAGCCCATGTAGCTTGAATATCTCCTTGATAAACAACCTTGCAATGTCTGAGGCTTTATAGTTTGTCTTTACCAGAATAAGGTATGCAACCTTAGTCAACATGTCAACCACAACCATGATGGAGTGGTATCCTCCCTGAACTTGGGGTAGGCCATTCCCATTTCATTTGGGGAATGTCGAGTGGTTGCAATTTCCTGGCATCATGACATGTTCTGCTTTGATACGTTGGCAAGACAAACACTTAGTGACATATTTGAGAACGTCACCTTTAAGCCTCTCCCAATGGTATCTCTTCCTAACTGCATTAAGAGTCTTAGAATAGCCAGGATGTCCTTAAAAAAAAGGGAATCATGAGCTTCCCACAATATCTTCTGCTTAAGTGACTGGCTTGCTGGTATACATAGCCTCGTTCTATAGTATTGATAGAGAATTCATGATACTTAGCCTGTAGCTTTTGACCTCGTCCTTGATAGAGATCTCCCTTAGCATCTTTTGATAGGCTAGATCATGGCATCCTTCCTCTCTAGCTAGCTCAAGTATTGGGTTGTTTGGCATGGACACCTTTGTGGCTAGAGATCTAGCTATTGATGGATTTTGCAAGATTAGAGAATTAAGGAATGCCTTGCAACTGAGTGCATCAGCAACTACATCCTCCTTTCCAGGTCAGTATTTGATTTCAAGGTCATACTCCTCCAGCACTTCAATCCACTGACATTGCCTCATGTTGAGCTTGTTCTAGGTAAAGTTCCACTTCAATCCTAAGGTAAAGTTCCACTTCAAAGTGTGCTAGCATCAATTACTACCTCAAACTCATTACTGTGGTCTAGAAGTTTTAGGATCGGTGCTAATACCAAACTTTGCTTCAACCTATCAAAGCTAGTTTGTTCGGCAGTTGACCATGCAATATTTGCTTCTTCAGTAAGTCTGTCAAAGGTGCTGCAATCAAAGCATAGTTTTTTATGAAGACCCTATACCATCTTATCAATCCAAGAAAGCTGCGTATTTCTTTGACAGTTGTTGGTATTTGGCCATCCTAGAACATTTCTAACTTAGGCCGGCTCCACTGAGATTCCTTTTGCTAATATGATGAATCCTAGATAACCAATCTGATGTTTGAGGAATGCACATTTCGTCATCTTAGCATACAGCTTGTGTGACCTCCTTGTCTCAAGGAAAATCCAAAGTTGGGGTTCCTGATCTCCTTCCTGTTTGGAATAGACTAGAGTGTTATCAAAGAAGACAAGCACGAAGTTATCAAGATATGGTCTAAAGATATCCTGCATTAACCTATTGAGGGTGGCAGGCGCATTCGTAAGCCCTAATGACATAACTAGAACTCAAAGTGTCCATATCTAGTGTTGAAGGTCGTCTTTGGGATATCTTCTTCCTTGATTCTTATCTGATAGTAACCAGACCTAAGATAATCTTGGAGAAGATCTTGGCACCCTGAAGACTATCAAGAAGCTCATCTATTCTAGGAATATGATATTTGTTATTGACTGTTGATTGATTCAACCCTCTGTAATCAATACATAGTCGAAGTGTTCCATCTTTCTTTTTCTGGAACAACTACTGGTGCTTCCCATGGTGAACTGCTAGGACAGATGTAGCCCTGATCTAGCAGTTGCTTGAGTTGTTCCTTCAGCTCAATTGCTTCCGGTATAGACATTCTATAGGGTCTCTTCGCAATTGGCGCAGCTCCTATTATAGCTTGATCTCATGATCTACTTCTCTTTGAAGCGGGAGTTCTGTTAACTCTTCACGAACTACATCCGTGTATTCCTTTAGCCAAGTGACCAAATCACTTTACTTCTTTATCAATATTCATAGTCAAGACAATCGTTGATTTAAAAAAAAGTTTTATTCCATTCATATCAGCATAGCCCTTTCGAGGTACAATTATTTCTTGGGGTGATGGAACAAGTTAATACATTAATTCGAGGAGAATAAGATGTTGTTGCATTCATCTACAGGAACTGAGTAGTAGTACGGATTGGGGTCATCAATTTTTTAGGAATCGATAGTTCATTGGAAGATTAGGGTATCTTTTCCTTTGATATCCATTCTTCTCATGACGTCCCAAAACCTTGATTCAATCGGCAGGGATTCTTTGAATCACTTCCCCGTACACATACTTATTCTGGTTAACCCTTTGACCCCCGACCTGTAGGGTCGCGTTTGCGTGAGCCTCAACAAAGAAAAACAGCTTCACGATCTTCAAATCCTCCATCCACTTGATTCTCTTCAAGTTAATTTGAAGGTACGCAGGTCGATGGGCAGTTATGTAATAGATCCCTGAAACACCCATCCATCTCCGTTCCACGTACACAGGCGATGGATTGTAAATGCGGTCTAGGATGTTCATCATCTCAACCCTTTGTCGATAATCTGTGGAATGCATCGCAGTCATAAACATGACTTGGAACACTAAGAACCTATTCCATGCTTCATAATTCTGCAAGACAGCATTGAAAGTAAGGAAATGTTTGGGACAATAACATTTGCTTTACTTCTTCTTATTAAAATTTCTTAAAAAACAAGTCTTTTGTTGGTTCGCTCTGATACCAACTATAACGTGTCCCCTAGTATCAACCAAGACACGTCTTAGCAGTCCATCGGAAAGGATGTCTAGAAAACTCCGCCCGGCACTCCCATGGAATGTTACGGGTTTTGCGATCTAGGTCTTCCCGCGTCTGCCACATAGTGGAAGTATCCTGGCCGTTCCCACTTAGGATCGATCGGAATTAGGGTTTTCCTGATTTGGTCATTAGCTAACAGCAACTAGCTTCAGACCCGAGTGAACTACTTTACGCAGAAATGCCAGGTTCGAAGCGGATTCACGTTGCACTTGGTTCAAGGAGAATGGGAAACGAGAGGGATGCAAGGCTCAACCTCTCTGCCATAAGGCATAGTCCCATTCTGTTTCCCTAAAATAGCGTAAATCGGGTAAGACGTAACTCTAGGTCATCGCTCTCGTTATTCGTTTTGATGATGATGATCATCCCGCTGTTCTTCAAGATTTTTGAGAAAAGTTCTCGGCTAACCGGGACCACCCAACCGTAGGACGGACCCATGGCCCATCCTCCGCACTTTCCTCGGTTTGTTTTAGTTATGTAATTATCTAACACATTAATTTGACATATAACAATCATCTTCTTTAATTAATCCTGTTAAGCACTGGTTCCTTCACGTAATCTTATCACGTGACATAGAAAAATAATATCAAGCAAGTTCTTTTTTAACATTTCATCATTTTATCTTTGAAATACAAGGAGTTCCACCCGTAGACTTGTCCATAATCCGCCCGAAGGCTATCCGGTAATCCCCAGGGATTACTATTCCAAGCTTCCGCCCGTAAACTACTATGCGGGCCTCGAGTTCCAATCCCGAGTCACGTTAGCCTCTTGTGCAGGACCCGGAAGGCGAGGGATTTACGGCCAGAGCCCCCCCTGGCACCCAAGCGTCCTCCTACTCCAAGTAGAACTCAACGGAGAGACCTCTCGCGGCGGGTTCGGTCCATGTTCCCGGTGCGGTCAACAACCCCCTTGGTTAGGGTTAGGCAGGCAGTCGGGGGTAACTGAAGCTGCCTCTCCCTTCAGGCCTTCAACCTGAAGCATTAGATATATTTTCATCCTTTAGTTCCTTGAGCAAACAATGCAAACAGTGCTTTCTAAACTGTTACAAGCACAATCAATTCTAGTGGTCGTTTTATTTGGCCAATTGCTAAGGAGTTAATCTTTCTCTCCGAATGCATCCAGCACTCGATCCAGGATCAATTGCGACTTGGCAAGATCCCCAAGGGTTTGTTTGTTAACCCTATATCCTTGGGTTAGGGCCGTACCCTACTAACCCAACTTAACCAATACCTTAAGTTCTATTAACAGTAAATATGTTATTCCAATTTACTAATTGGTCTTTTGCTTCCAAGCAAATATCTAATCCTCGTATCTTGGTTACTTTACCCAAGAAAGGTACTATATCACGATGATTATTTCTCCAGAGAGCATGTTTGGGGATTATTCATGATGAAGAATGTCCTTGTTGCAAAATATCTTTAGGATTATGTTAGTGGGAAAGAAGTACATCTTGGTAATCTAGCTTCTATAACTCTTGGAGGTCATGGCCAAAGGCAGGTTGCAATTCAACTACCACCCCAAAGAACAACTTCATGTAAGGCTTGGGATACTAGGAAACCTAGGCATTGTCATGTATTGCATTGGCAGTTCAATGGTCAATAATATCACATATTCCTTCTGTTACCATTTCATGAGTAGCATAGCTTATACATGAGTATATATTTGCTAGAAAAAATGATACTCACATTTCTTTTTTGAACAAGGAGCTTTAAAAAATGTAAAGATGGAAGAAGGTGATGCTATGCAAGTTCACCTTAATAAAGTTCAGGATTTGCATGAGCACTTGACGAATCTAGATTAGTATTATTCTGATGCTCAGATGATATCCACAACTTTGAACTCTTTGCCATCTTCTTACTTGGCTTTTCATATGGCATTGAATCTTACAATGTGGGTTTCTACGTAGCTACTTGTCTTCAATTGGTTAGCTTATTTCTGCAAGAAGACCAAATAAGGAAGAACAATGGAATAGATGTTGTACCTTCTAAATAAACTTTTATGGAAAGACAAAGGGAAGCATAATCAATCCAGGAATACTCTACAATGTTTTGGAAGTTTTGAAACTTCACAGAACAACAATAAGCAAGGGGGTACACAAGCCAACAAGGGCAAGTGCCATTACTGTAAAAAGCCATATCATTAAATTACATAATGCAAGAAATACATTGCCAAGAAGAAAAGAAGGAGTTTGGGATAGCAATTTGAGATATATCTTCTATTAATGATAGTGTGCGTCGCTTGTCATTGAGTATGACTATGTTAATGGTATTTTGAGAAGGCTACATCAAGTGAAAGTGCTAACAATTATTTTTTGGTGGATATTATTTTTCTGGAGCTTTAGTGGCTTATTTTTTGTGCACTTGGATTATATTTTTACTTCATGAATATCACCACATTATCATGGGTGTATTACTTTGTGAGAGCAAGGCTCACTGTTGTGCACATTGTATTGACCACCACCTGCAATTATGTTTGTTGCACCCGCAAGTGTTGTTGGGTTGCACACATACATTTGTGATTAGAATATCTTAGGCTTGGTCTAATTAGGCTAAGTTTGAAGCATGCAATGATGATTGATCGTCCTAGAGCCCACAAAGTGGGTAGGATGCCTAATGAAGCGCGCACAACCCTAAATGAAAAACGTACAAGAGGCACATACCTTAACCCTAAACCTAATTCTTGGTCTATATGAGGGTGGGAGGTCTCTATTTTATTGACCCTTTTGGCACATCCACACTGTGAAAGATCTATTAGTGTGACTACTTACGCTTTCTATTCTATCTTTCCATTCTATCATCTTGCTTCCATTGTGTTGAGAGTGATTGAAAGGGAGAGTGTGAGAGGTGTGTTGAGTGAGGGACTGAGGAAAGGTGAAGCTATTTGCCATTATCTTACTTTTCTCGTCTTCTCTACTAGCTCTTCGACTCGTTGGTGAGCTTCATGATGGATGCAAAGAAGTGATGACATTGGATCATGTTGATCTTGGTAGTGGAACCATCTTTGAGCCTTCAAGTCATCAAATGCAAGAAGGTAAGTCAGGTGAGTTCACTACAACTTGCACTACAATAAAAAGGCTCCATAGATGCGCTTGTAGATGCAATATTTGAATTGTGATAAAAAATGTCGGGCGCATTTATTATTGCATCTACTACTGCATCTACAATTTCGCGTCTAAAAGTGTGCTTATAGTCAGAGTTGCATGCCCATATAGACACGCATATAGATGCGCGTATTGACGTGCTACGGAAATATATAATCATATTTATAAAAAAGTGGATATATTCATATTGTGCGTCTATACATGCATGTATCTATGCGTCTAAAAAAGCGTTTACTCTGCAAGTTTTTGATGAGAATAGATGCGCATTTATCTTGCAATTTAGATGTGCTGATAGACGCGTAAAACAGAGGTATGAAAAAAAAACCAGAGAGCATGTGGCTCATGCTCTTTGGTTTTTGTCCCCCCATCAACATCAAATTGTATGCTTAGGGAAAAGAGAGAAATATTATTTCGAAGATTTCTGTACTGAAAACAGAACAATGTATGTAGAACACAAAATTTCATATATATAGATGAAACGTTTTTACATGATGAGTTCCAGTGCTTGTAACCTCAACCATGGTCATGGTCACAAGCACTAGCTGAAAGTAATACATATCAAAAATGAAAATTACAAGCCAAGGGGAGGCATGCATGCATGGGGCTCCTCTACATCTCCTCAGAAGAGGCATCATCATCGCTACTACTGCCGCTGCCGTTGCTGCCACCGCTACTGCTAGTCTCCCCTTCACTATCCTCAACTGCATCAGGGTTCACCTACACAAAGGATTAAGGTATATAAATACCATTACAAACAATAAATTAGAGTTACCTATACTTTTCATGTAAAAAATAAAACATACCTCTTGTGGTTGTGGAATACTCATGGCACGATTATATTGCTCCTCCTTGATGAGTCCCTCCTCGTAGAAATGCTGCCAAGATAGACACGTAGTAACAATTAAACTGATTAGATGCTAGCTTTTGGTTGTTTTTGGATCAACATGACATGACTTTCCTTGTCTTTCAATATCAAAATTTTTGCCTCCATGTTGTAAGTATCAATGCATGCATTTAGGGAATATGACATATATAGATTGTATGTGCATAGTGGTCCAACAAATCAAGCCTCTTTCTTATTTGCAGGCATTATATATTCTAGTTAAACTCTAACAGTTTATATTGTGCAAAAAGGTGTCATTGATTTAAGCTAAGATCTTGATCTACATTGCTATTCATACAATTTGATCATTTATGTTGGGTTGGCCAATCAGCTTGATTAATGCAAGATATGCTTGATATGATGTTTTTGATTGAGAGTACTGGTGAAATATATAGAAAAACTTGAGATAAGAGATGGTACACTAGCAAATCAATTGACCTATGTGGTGACATATATAACAAAGCTTGAGGATAAGAGATAACACATTGGCAAGTCAATTGGCACATATGTGGTGACTTACTAGACCATCCCACTTGCAATTGCATACAAGTATCAATAGGTGGATAAAGCACGAATGGTTTTTAGCTAGAGAGAGATAACGCAATGAAGGTGTATACAAAAGAGATAGAGAAAGGCATATTATCAATCAATCAATCAAATATATGTACATGAAGTGACGTGATATAGTAATTAGAGTATCGTCATTTTTAGGATACTCCATTTGTTGAGAGAGAGAGAGAGTACGAGTGAGATACACAAGACATGCTCCCAAAGAATGATTCATATTGATGTAGAGTTAGTATATATAGGTGAGACCTAAGTCAAGTGAGAGATGATATATATAGTTGTAACATCCCCACTCAAACAAAGGTCTCTGGCTGCGAGTGAAAAAACCCTTGGGGAGAACAAGGGAAAAACCCGAGCCCCTACACATACCTACGATACAAAAATGATTTACTATAAAGTTTTCTTAAATACAATGATACATGCCTCAATCAGTGAGACAAGAACTTGGAGCAATACCAAGTTCATGTCTTAATGAGCTAAAGCGAGCTTCACTAAGAGCTTTTGTGAAGATGTCTGCAACCATTTGATCACTGGGACAATGCTCCACCATAATGGAACCTTTCTTGACTTCATGTCGAACATAATGATAATGAATAGCAATATGCTTTGATTTACTATGTTGTATATAGTCTTTGGTAAGACTAATAGCACTTTGGTTATCGCATCGAAGAGGTGTACTAGATGATGAAGGATGTCCCAAATCTGCAAGTAGTTGTCGAAGCCAAACTAGCTCGCGAGCTACTAATGATGCAGCAACATATTCGGCTTCAGTTGTAGAAACCGCAACACATCGTTGTTTCTTGCTGGACCAAGAAACCAAACATCCATTTACAAAGAAACAATTCCCACTTGTAGATCGCATGGATAAGTGTGAACTTGCCCAATCAGCGTCTGTATATCCAATAAGGTCAAGAGAAGTTGAAGAAGATAAAGAAGAATCCTCTCGACGACGATAAATAAGACCAAATTCCTTAGTACCCTTGAGGTACTTAAGAATACGTTTTGCAGCACTCCAATGAATAGTGGAAGGGGAAGAAAGATACTGTCCCAAAAAGTTAGCTGCAAATAAAATATCTGGTCTTGTGTTTAAACCAATAAATTGAAGACAACCAACAAGATTAGCAAAAGGTTGATGAATGGCTGATTCTTCATTGCGTGTTGTAGATGTACCCTTGGTAGAGCTTGAAAGAATGGGAGTGTTAGCAGAGTGTGCATTTGTCAACCCAAACTTCTAACAATATCATTAATAAACTTTGTTTGGCGAAGAAGAAGAATTCCTTGTTGTCGGTGTCATTGAACTTGAATACCCAAACAAGAATGTATCTCACCAAGATCCACCATTTCAAATGCAGTCGATAAAAGCTTCTTCATAGCATCCAAGAAAACAATATTATTTGACACAAGAATAGTATCATCAACATATAGAGCAAGAATAATAAAATATTTGTCCTCCCTTTTGATGTAAAGATTTGGGTCAGCAAAACATGCAACAAAACCTTTAGATGTTAGGAACTGATCAATCTTAATATACCAAGCACGAGAGGCTTGCTTCAATCCATATAATGCACGATGAAGCTGACATACAAGATGCTCCTTTCCTGCAATCATAAAACCTTCAGGTTGCTCCATATAGATTTCTTCTTCAAGATCTCCATTGAGAAAAGCCGTTTTAACATCCATTTGGTGAATTTCTAGATCAAATAGTGTTGCAAAAGCCAAAATCATACGAACAGTTGTGGAGCGCACAACGGGAGAAAATGTTTCTTGATAATCTACTCCTGCAATCTGTGAGTAACCTTTTGCAACAAGTCGTGCTTTGAACTTATCAAACGAGCCATCAGCTTTGGTCTTGGTTTTATAAACCCATTTACATTTGATAGGAACACGATTTGGGGGGAGTTCAATAAGAATCCATGTATCTTTGGAGATTAAAGAATTGTACTCAGCTTGCATAGCTTCTTGCCATTGATCCCTTTGAGACGAATTGATAGCTTCCATATACGATATTGGATCCTCTTGGACAGACATAGCATCATCAAAGACATCATATTCAATAGAATAGAATCCATGCTCTATCTCAATAGGAAGATCAACATAGATCTCCAAATTTTCATCAATCTTCTTTGGAGGTGAAGGAGGTTTATGATCATCAGAATTAGTAGAATCACAAAGCAAGTAAGGAAATGCACTAAGCAAAGATTGTGTATCATCTGAAACATCTGACGACCATGTGCCACCCATAGTCTTCTCATCAAATATAGCATCACGACTAATGATAACCTTTTGAGAAGAAGGATCATAAAATTTGTAACCTTTGGAATGATCTGAATAACCAAGAAAAATAACCTTCAAACCTGGAGGATCCAACTTATGTCGAGTGTCCTTGGGCACATGAATATAAGCAATGCAGCCAAATGTGCGAAAGTGAGAGACTGAAGGTGTCTTCCCTGTCCAAATTGTTATAGGAATTTTACCAGCAGGTGCAGTAGTTGGAAGATGATTTTGAATAAAAACAGCTGTTAGAAGTGCTTCAGTCCAAAACTTTCGAGACAAACCAGAGTGTATAAGCATGCAACGTATAGCATTAAGAATCGTGCGATTTTTGCGCTTAGCAACACCATTTTGCTGAGGAGAATAAGGAACTGTAAACTCATGATGAATACCTTGATCCTTACAGAAGTCATCAAATAGATTGGATACATATTCACCGCCGTTGTCACTACGAAGCGTCTTTATAGAGAATCCAGTTTGAAGCTCCACACTTATCTTGTATTGTTTAAATATAGATAAAGCCTCAGACTTATGTCGAAGAAGATAGACATGTGTGTACCATGAGAAATCATCAATGAAAGTTATAAAATATCGATACTGAGACTTTGAGGTAGGAAAAGGACCGCAAATATTGGTATGAACCAAATCCAAGAGAGCACAGGAATGTGATGAAGTAGAAGTGTGGAAAGGCGAACGATGGTGTTTTCCAAGTGCACAGTACTCACATATTCCCATACGTGGATGAGATTTAAGATCCATACCTTGCACAAGACCATGACGATGAAGATCAAGAATTTTGGCAAAATCGGAGTGTGCAAATCGTTGATGCCATAATTTGCAATCTGCATCTCCAGGGGCAGTAACAACATTTGCAACTGTATCATTCAATGATAGCTCAAATAGATTACCATGTCGAGGAGCCACTGCTATAGTATGCCCGTCTTTCTCTATACGACATTGATTATGATCAAAGCCAACAAACAAACCAAGATCAACTAGACGAGCAATAGAAAGAAGATTTCTTTGCAAATCTGGAACATGAAGAACTCCTCTTAATATTCTAGTGGATGAAACAGTCCCCAGATATAAATCACCCACTCATTTGACTTGACAAGTCGTATCATCCGCAAGGTAAACAAACTTCTTGACAGGAAGAGAATGATAATTGTGAAGCCACTGCGATTGGTATGTCATGTTTCCAGTGGCACCTGAATCAACGATGAATAGAGAACCATCATGAACATGAAGTACCTTTTCTGGAGAGATATCATAATGGACGAAATTGAGCTCCTGATGAGTATGATCATCATCAGTTGTAGTTTGTTGAACAATATAAGCTCGAGAACGTTCTTCATCATATCTGCGTTTATAACAACGACGAGATGGATGATCTGTATGTGCACAATAATCACAAGGAGGAAAACTTTTGGACGAGCGAGGTTGCTTTGTAGTAACTCCATGCTCCTCATCATATTGACGTGCCCAGCAATCAGAAGCCACATGACCTTTCTTATCACAATAAGAACAATGTTTGTTAGGATAAGCAAGACGAGAAGATTTACTACCTGGATTAGGGCGTCCACCCTGCTGAAAACGTGAAGCAGGACGCTTGCGAGCAACAAAAGCAGCATCAAAATCCCTTTGTTCCCGAGTTACCAAAACAGCATCAGATTTTTCCAAATGATGCTCATGTCGTTGAGAATATTCAATAAGAGATATACATGCTTTGTCAAAGTGGATATCATCCTTGTTAGACAAAATAGTGATGATATTGTCATATAAAGGATCTTTGATGGTATGAAGAAGTTGAGTAACAATCTGATTTTTAGCAACAGGAGCGCCAGCAGCACCAAGCTGATTGATAATGTCTTTAAACGCCTCGATATGAGAGTGCATAGAGGTACCAACCTTATATTGAAGATTCTTCAAACAAGTTTGGAGATATAAAATTTCGGTGACCGATTTCTTCTCAAACGTTGAGATAAGATACTCCCAAATAGCATGAGAGGTTTCCAGATGAAAGACATCCAACATAAGTGAGTCAGGAAGTGCAGACAATATATAACGACGAGCCGCTTTGTCACGACGAATCCAATCAGTATGATCAATTTTCCATTGTTCAAATAATGGACCATCAGTAATCACAGAATTGTTATTCATTACATCAATAGGTTGAACTGGGCAAGACAGGTCGCCCAAAACAATATCAAATAATTCGTCACCTTCAAGAATTAGCATCATCTTTGCTTTCCACCCAGGAAAGCCTTGTCCTTGGAAGAAGGGAACCGAACGTTGGCCAGACGGATATCCGTTAACAATTACGCAATTGGCCATGTCTGTATGTCGAGAGAAAACAAATAAGATGAGATCGCAGAATCTGCAAACCATGATCAAGATGAGCGTAGTTGAGACGCATGACAATCAAAATAGGGATATGCACGTAAGAACGACGAAAAGTATTGAGTGACTAAAAAGAAAGCCTGAATTAGAGAGGCGTAACGTGCAAGACGAGATGACGCATATAAGAAAAGTGCTATTTCGGTCGAGCAAAGAACGTGAACGATAATAAAACATCGCTAAAAATAGCAAGATGTTTGCTTGTCGTAATCAACATCATTAACGAAGACGAGAGATTAATAAACTGTAATTGGGGATTAACAAACTGTAATTAGAAATACAGTTTTAAATAAAGAATCGCAGATTTGAGCAGAATTGCTGTCTTGAATCCTGAACTATCATAACTTTTGATCCAGAACTCCGATTGACAAGCGGTTTTTAAAGACAAAATTAACTAATACTTCTAATTTGAACAAGTTCATGTTTCAAATCATCACTTGTGCAAAGAATTCAATCAAGTATAAACAATGAAACAACTTATCTTCCTTGTTGTTGCTACGCATCCATAGCTCTGATACCATGTTGAGAGAGAGAGAGAGTACGAGTGAGATACACAAGACATGCTCCCAAAGAATGATTCATATTGATGTAGAGTTAGTATATATAGGTGAGACCTAAGTCAAGTGAGAGATGATATATATAGTTGTAACACCATTGACCTCTACAAGTTCCCATAATCTTGAAGTAGATAGCCTAAAAAGTGAGGGTACTCCCTTGAATCACCGATTAAGCTTTGATCTATAAGTTTATGCATGGCTAGGTTAAGTGCGCAACAAATGAGACATGTGAGTGTATTGATCAGTTCTCTCTCTCTCTCTCTCTCTCTCTCTCTATATATATATATATATATATATATGTGTGTGTGTTGAGATATCGAGCTCCACTCATGATACGCCAAGGTGACCGTTGTGTATTTATGTCACCGACTTGTCAGTTGCAAACGCGGTTGGTACACCGCCCATGAATAATAGCTACATGATAGCTATCCTTACCTACTCTAGTTCGTGGTTCAGTTAGTATGCCACCTTATTTAGTTGAGTTTGGTTTGAGACCCATATATAGGGTTCTTCTATTTCTTTGTACTTGAGTTCTTTTGGCTTACACAACTAAGAAGAGGAAAACTGTTTTCAGCCTCCACCCTTGTGTGTATTTCCCCATTGTGCAATCAAGAAAGCTTCAAGCGAGACTTCTTCCTTCTCTCCCACAATCTTGACATGGTATCAGAGCCTAGTTCGTGGTAAGGAGCTCAAGAAAGTAAGCCAAGCTCGCGGTGGTCTGGTAAGAGGAGCAGTGTTTCTTTCATTTTCTGTTTTGGGAGCAGATCTCTGCACGTACCACAGCCGAAAATTGCAGGAGTGCATTGTCTGAGGTTGAGACGCCCTTCGCGGTGAAGCAAGAGGGCAGTATATGCTGCGGGAAAGGGCTTTAGCCCTTAGGCGACCTTGTTTTTTTGATTTGAGGTCATTTCGGGGCCTGTTTTGGAGGTGGAAGTTCTCTACACGCACTCAGAAAAAGGCTCAGTTTTATGCTGTGCAGCCACTGTTCTACAGGTCGGTGAAAAGTTACTGTAGAAATTGCATCGTATGCTTGTGCGCAGAGACATTGGGAGTTTTAGAATCATCCTTGGTTCCTGTTTATGTAAAATCGTCACTAGGAAGTGACTGTGTGGTCAAATACCACTTTCGCCAGTTTTGCAGATTTGCCCTTGTGAGGGTGAAGCTGTGTCTTTTTGCAGTGACAGAATTTTTTGCAGTATTCTGTAATGGCGTCTGATTCTCTTTCACAGATTGTCACTGGAAATCTTGACAAGAACAACTTCCAGGCATGGAAGTTTAGAATGACGAATTTCCTTATGGGAAAAGGATATTGGGAATTTGTTGCAGGAAATGAAGAAGAACCAGTTCTTCCTGATGTTCCCAATCAACAGCAAATGCAGGCATTCAAAGCATGGCATGAGAGAGCCAGGAAAGTTATGTACTGGCTGTCTATCAGCATTTCAGACTCTATGATTGTGCATATTCAGGATGCAAGTATGCCAAAGGAGGCATGGGATACTCTGTCAAAGATGTATAGCACAAATACACAAGCCAGGAAAATGCAACTCAAGCAAGAGTTGCACAATGTGCAAAGAGAAAATATGAGCATCAATGACTACCACATGAAGGTGAAGAAGATTGCAGATGCACTTGCTTCCATTGGGTCACCAGTGGAAGATGATGATTTAGTTTCTGTGACCTTGAATGGTCTAGGAAATGATTATGCACAGTTTCGGACATCCATTTCAGTTCGTGAAAGATTTCCTGATTTTGAGGAGTTGATTGCTCTTCTAATTTCTGAGGAGCAGAGAAATGGTGGTGCATCTTCTTCAGGAGGAACTTCAAAAGAAGATGTCTTCTACTCAAATGCTAGAAGAGGTAGAGGCAGAGGTAGAGGAGGCCGATTTGGAGGCGGTGGTAGAAATCAGAATATGTAGCAAACTCAAGAAAACCAGTCCTATGGAGGAGGACGTGGTAACTCTAGAGGCAGGGGGAGCCAAAGAGGTCGTGGTGGATGGCAAAGAGGTCAAAATGTAAACAGTAATGTTGAATACTACTACTGTGGTAAAATGGGTCATATGGCTAAAGACTGCTATAAAAAGCAGAATGACATCATGAATGGAAAACTGCAACAAGGGAATTATGCATCTTCTAGTAGACATGGTGATGATAGAAATGAGCATTTGTTCATGGTGCAGCACATGAACAATTCTGTGACAAGTGCATAAGAAAGCAATGATGTATGGTATGTTGACTCAGGTGCATCAAACCACATGACAGGTCATGCAGAATGGATGGAGGATGTAAGGAAAATGGAAAAACCAGGATTTGTGGAGACTGGTGATGATACTGCACATCCTATTGTGTAGATTGGAAAATTTCCTTTGTCTATGCAGGATGGGAAAAAGAAATACCTGTCCGATGTATTTCATGTTCCGAATATCACCAAGAATCTGGTTTCTGTTGGTCAAATGGTTGAGCAGGGCTTCCAGGTCAGATTTAATCCTCATGGATGCTTTGTTGAGGATATGAAAAATAATGGTCGCTTGATAGCAAAAGGAAAGAAGAAGGGCAAAATGTTTACATTGGATGCAGACATGTCTGAATTGAGTGCAGCAATGTTTGCACATGGGACCTGTGTAGTTGCAGATATTGATATCTGGCATAAACGCATTGGTCATGTTAATGTACATCAACTTAAATCAATGCAGGCCCAAAATATTGTTGCAGGATTGCCAAAATTCAAGGTTGCAGAAATGCATAAGGTATGTGAAGCCTGTCAGTTTGGAAAACAGGCAAGGAAACCATTTCCTAGACATGTTCAAGAGAGTAAGAAGCCATTGGAATTAATCCACTCTGATGTGTGGACAACTAAAGCTGCATCTCTTGGAGGCTGTCATTATTTTGTCAGTTTTATTGATGACTATAGCAGAAAAGTTTGGGTGTATTTTATGAAAAAGAAAAGTGAATTTTTTGGGCATTTCAAAACTCTTAAAGCAATGGTTGAAAAAGAAACAGGCCTGCAGATAAAATGCCTAAGGTCAGATGGAGGGGGAGAGTACCTCTCAAATGAGTTTGCAAGGTTCCTGCAGGAGCATGGCATAAAGAAGCAATATTCATGTAGTCATACCCCACAGCAAAATGGAATTGCAGAAAGAAAAAACAGACATATTGGAGAGGTGTCTCGTGCCATGCTCAATGAAAAAGACCTGCCAGATTTTTATTGGGCTGAAGCAATTGCTACAGCAGTCTATATAATGAACAGGACTCCCACTGCAGCAATACATGGGATGACTCCAGAGGAGAGGTATACTGGTAGGAAACCAGATATTTCTCATTTGAAATTTTTGGGTTGCATTGCCTATGTACATGTGCCAGATGAGTTGAGATCCAAGTTGGATCCAAAAGCTGAGAAGTGCATCTTTATTGGTTACTCTCTGCAGCAAAAAGGGTATAGATGCTATAACCCTTCTACTCGTAAGTTTACAGTGAGCAGAGATGTTGTTTTTGATGAGATGAGTAGCTGGTATAAACCAGTAAATGTGATTGATGATGTAGATGCACAAAATGGTAATGCTGCACAGAATTCACAGCAGCAGTCACAAAATATTAGTGGACCTGGAGCGTCCTCTAGCAGTGGTTCACATTCTTCGCCGTGGACAGGCAGATTGAGATCAGGAGAATCTTCTCAAAGTAATGCAGATAGTGGTATGCAGGTATCACGAAAAGGAAAAGAGAAGGTTGATCAGCCCATGTTTGATATGAATGCAGGTCACTCTTATGTGGATGGTGAATCTAGTGGCTCAGAACAGAGCATTGATGATGAGTTAGGTATTCCTTCTATTGTTACACCTGGAGTAAGGAAGACCAGGGATGTTTTGAGAGCACCTGGGAGTGAACCTACTTTGCGCAGGTCTACGAGAGCTAGGTATCCTATGGATAGGCTGAAATATGATGGATTTACAGCCATTCACTATGCATATATGGTTAAAGTGATACAGGAACCAGAACCCACTTCTTTTGAGGAAGCCATGGGAAAAGAAAAATGGGAGAAAGCCATGGATGAAGAAATGGATGCCTTGGAAGCAAATGCTACATGGGAATTGGTACCTTTGCCTAAAGGTAAAAATGCAATTGGCTGTAAGTGGGTTTATAAGGTGAAGCACAATGCAGATGGTTCTGTGAATAGATGCAAGGCAAGATTAGTAGTCAAGGGGTATGCACAAACATATGGCATTGACTATGAAGAAACATTCAGTCCGGTTGCAAGGATGGCAACTGTAAGAGCATTCATTGCTATGGCTGCATCAAAGGGATGGTCTTTACATCAGATGGATGTAAAGAATGCCTTCTTGCATGGTGATTTACAAGAAGAGGTCTATATGGAGCAACCACCAGGTTATGTGCATGCTGTTCGTCCTGAGTTTGTTTGCAGGTTGAAGAAAGCCTTGTATGGCTTGAAGCAAGCACCTAGAGCATGGTCTGATAAGATAGGACTGTATCTTGTCACTATTGGCTTTCAGATTTCCAAGGCAGATTTCTCACTTTATGTGAGAAAAACAAAGAAAGGTATTATGCTACTTGTCATTTATGTTGATGATTTGATTATGACAGGTGACAGTGATGAAGATATCCTTCATGTGAAAATGCTATTGAAGCAGAAGTTTGAGATGAAGGATTTGGGAGAGCTGCGTTATTTCTTGGGCATTGAGGTGATTAGATCACCAAGTGGGATACAGCTCTTGCAGAGGCAGTATGGATTGGACATGCTGTCCAAATATGGGATGACATGCTGTAAGCCTATTTTAGTTCCTTTGGAGCAGAATGTGAAGCTGAGCACAGATGGAGGTGAGCTTCTAGAAGACCCTACTATGTACAGACGCATAGTAGGAAGTTTGATTTATATGACTATTACCAGGCCAGATTTGAGCTATGCTGTTGGATTGGTAAGTCAGTTTATGCAGGCTCCAAGGAAACCACATTTGGATGCGGCTAGACGCATACTCAGGTATGTGAAGTCCACATTGCAGTATGGACTATTTTATGAGACTGGGGTTCAGATACAGTTGCATGGATACACTGATGCTGATTGGGCTGGTAGTATTTCTGATAGACGATCTACCAGTGGATATGTGTTCTCTTTTGGGAGTGCTGCAGTCACTTGGAGCAGCAAGAAACAGCCTACAGTTGCCTTGTCGAGCACAGAGACTGAGTACAGGGGTGTAGCAATGGCTGCATGTGAGGTAGTTTGGTTGCATAATCTACTTTATGATATGCATCAGTCTACAGATGGACCAATTGTCATTTATTGTGACAACATGAGTAGTATACACTTGGCAAATAACCCAGTCTATCATGCTAGAACAAAGCACATTGAGGTGCATTATCACTATGTGCGAGAGAGGGTTTTACTAGGTCTTATTGATCTAGTTTATGTCAGCACAGAGGATCAGGTAGCTGACATATTCATGAAGGCATTGGACGCAGAGAAGCTGCGCAAGTTCAGAGACCTGCTTGGTGTGCAGGAATTGGGATTGAGCTCGAGGGGGAGTGTTGAGATATCGAGCTCCACTCGTGATACGCCAGGGTGACCGTTGTGTATTTATGTCACCGACTTGTCAGTTGCAGACGCGGTTGGTACACCGCCCATGAATAATAGCTACATGATAGCTATCCTTACCTACTCTAGTTCGTGGCTCAGTTAGTATGCCACCTTAGTTAGTTGAGTTTGGTTTGAGACCCATATATAGGGTTCTTCTATTTCTTTGTACTTGAGTTCTTTTGGCTTACACAACTAAGAAGAGGAAAACTGTTTTCAGCCTCCACCCTTGTGTGTATTCCCCCATTGTGCAATCAAGAAAGCTTCAAGCGAGACTCCTTCCTTCTCTCCCACAATCTTGACTATATATATATATTGCACATGCACAAGTCAACCTTTGATCTATAAGTTTTAGCCATTTCTAGGTTAAGTGCACAATAGATGCAACATGTGCATGTATCAATCACTTCTCTGATAATTATGTCGTATATACATCCAATCATCATGCCCTATCCAATCACATTTGTATAGGGCATGATTGGATGTATATAGGGCATGAAATCACATATATATAATTAGGTTTGAATGATTGGATGTATATTTGTAATACTCAGAAAGAAGTAAAGTTGGTAATGTATATCATGTCATATACATGTATGCCCTATACATGTATATCATGTCGTATATACATGTATATCATGTCCTTATGATCCAGGTGTAATTATGTCATATCACTACAACAAAAAGGGTTCATAGATGCGCTTGTAGACGCAATATTTGAATTGTGAAAAAAAATGTCGGGCGCATTTATTAACGCGTCTATTTGCGTGTCTACAAAATCGCGTCTAAAAGCGCGCTTATGATCAGAGCTACACGCACACTTAGACACGCCTATAGACGCGCGTATAAACGCGCTACGTAAATATATAATCATATTTATAAAAAAGTGGACATATTCATATTGTGCGTCTATACAAGCGTGTATGTACACGTCTAAAACCGCGTTTACTCTGAAAGTTTTTGACGAGAATAGACGCGCATTTATTATGCAATTTAGACGCACTGATAGACGTGCAAAACAGAGGTATGAAAAAAAAGCCAGAGTGCATGTGGCTTTGCAAGCCACATGCTCTCTGGTTTTTTTCCCCCCATCAACATTAAATTGTATGCTTAGGGAAAACAGACAAAGATTATTTCGAAGATTGGATACTGAAAACAAAACAATGTATGTAGCACACGAAATTTCATATATATAGATAAAATGTTTTTACATTATGAGTTCTAGTGCTTGTGTCGTCATGGTCGCAAGCACTAGCTGAAAGAAATACATATCAAAAATGAAAATTACAAGCCAAGGGGAGGCATGCATGCATGGGGCTCCTCTATATCTCCTCAGAAGAGGCATCATCATCGCTACCACCACTGCTGCCTGTGCCGCTGCCGTTACTGCCACCGCTACTGCTAGTCCCCCCTTCGCTATCCTCAACTACATCAGGGTTCGCCTACACAAAGGATTAAGGTATATAAATACCATTACAAATAATAAATTAGAGTTATCTATACATTTCATGTAAAAAATAAAACATACCTCTTCTGGTGGTGGAATCCTCATGGCGAGATTATATTGCTCCTTCGTGATGGGTCCCTCCTCATAGAATGCTGCCAAGTGGACGCCCGGTTAGGACCTTGATGGTACTCTACCTCTCTAGGAGTAGGCATCCTACCAACGATATGATACTACAAAACAATTTGAACATACAACGTATTAAAACACACTACATAATGAAGTGAAAAAAATTACAAAATTTAATTTAAAAAAAGAAATCAAATAATACTTACAAACTCAGCCTCCCATGACTCCCTACCACCCGATCCATAATGCGACGATCCCATGGTTGCCATCTGGATATGTCGCGCCTCTGCATGCTGGCGACTTGTCATTTTCTCCGCTGCTCTCTTCTTGGCCTCTTTCCACTCCTTGCGGTGGCAATTGGGTGGTTGGCCATATCCACAGCGCCCCTGCTCTTGTCTCTGCAATGACTCCTTGGCGCGCATCATAAGGTGAGACCTCTTGTTATGAAGCGCGTCTCTCACCTTTGACCATCCTCAATCATCCGAGAATCGTGAATTCTCGAGATTAGGGTACCTTTTATGTACTGCCCGTAGCACCACTTGCCATAAATCATTTTTTTGGTGCTTGAAGGGAATCATGCAATCTTTGTATGTGGCATCCACGACACTCCTCAAGTAGGCTATCACTTCCCTCCCCTCAAAGTCATACAAGATACCACCAACATCAGTGATAGAGTAGTACATTTGTGGAGGCTCACCTTTCTCATTTTCTGGTGAGGGTGATTGAGAGCCACTACCTAGGCAACTCCCACAAAGCCCTCGACCTCCTCATCCTCCTGCACCACTCTCCCTCCTCCCTCGACGTGCACTACCCTCTACCTCACTCGATACACGTGCTTCTGCAGATGCACATGCTTCGGCCGATCCATGTACCTTAGCTAATCCCTGTGTAGGCAAAGATGTGATAGGTGTCCCAGACATCACATTGAAAACCTCATCTTCAGTGGGAGGGAGACCAAGATAATTGGTCATCTCCCTCATGAATTGCTCCTTATTGAATGGGGTGCTGGAGGATCCAGGATTCCACATCTACACAAGAAAAATCATATTACCCTGTGCAGATAAAACATATTACATACAGGGTCTATACATGCGTCTCTCTGCGCGTCTATACCTGCATCTTTGTGAGTGTCTGTCACGCATCTCTGTGGGCATCTGTCAGCACATCTATTTCCGCGTCTATAGCTGCATCTACACTGTCATCTGGACGCGCTGACAAACGCAAACAGTCGCACCATTTCTTCTCAAACTTTCTTAAAAAACAAAGCTAAAAAACCTCCATAGATGACAAGATCCAACATGTGAAGAGAGAGAAGAGAGAGACAAACAAACAGAGAAACCAAACAAGATTGAGAGAGAGAAGAAGAACTCACCTTGTTTGCTTGTTCCAACGGGTGGCGGCGGCTAGGTTGCAAGCTCCTTGTCCTCCTTCTCCCTTCCCTTGGTAAGTTGCTTCAATCTTGTTCTCTTCCTTGCTGTTTGGCTCTTGTTCTTTACTCTTTGGCTCTTCTTTCCTCCTATCCTCTTTTTACTCTTATTTTCTTGCCTCATTGTCTTCATGAAGTGATAGATAGACAGGAGTAGTGATGTCGAGCTCGAACTGCAGAAAACACGCAAAAAACGTAGGAAAGCACAGGCTTGAAAAGAAAGCCACAACTTTTTTTAAATTTTTCTATACTTGTGTGGCGCGTCTGTCAGCGCGTGTAATAGCGTGTGTATATGCGCAGATAATTCCTGTTACACGCGCTTACAGACGCGCAACAACAATTTAAGAAATCAATGCATGTATTTAGGGAATCAATTGACCTATGTGGTGACATATATAACAAAGCTTGAGTATAAGAGATAACACATTGGAAAGTCAATTGGCACATATATATGTAGTGACTTACTAGACCATCCCACTTACAATTGCATATTATCCCACTTACGTATCAATAGGTGGATAAAGCACGAATTGTTTTTAGCTAGAGAAAGATAATGCAATGAAGGTGTACACGAAAGAGATAGAGAAAGGCATATTATCCATCAATCAATCAAAGATATGTGAGCTATAAGTGCACCTTGACATGATTGGAATAGCTTGCATATGCACAAGCCAACTGATTTACATCAATCTACTCATTCTATGAATTGGTATGCATGGCTAGGTTAAGTGCACAACATTAAATGAGACATGTAAGTGTATTGATCAGTTCTATATATATATATATATATATATATACATATATATATATATATATATATATTGCAAATGCACAAGTCAACCTTTGATTTATATATACATCCAATCATCATGCCCTATCCAATCACATTTGTATAGGACATGATTGGATGTATATTTGTAATACTCAGAAAGAAGTAAAGTTGGTAATGTATATCATTGTAACGTGTCCCCTAGTATCAACTAGGACACATCTTAGTAGTCCATCGGAAAGGATGTGTAGAAAACTCCGCCCGGCACTCCCATGGAATATTACGAGTTTTGCGATCTAGGTCTTCCCGTGTCTGCCACGTAGCGGAAGCATCCTGGCCGTTTCCACTTAGGATCAACTGGAATTAGGGTTTTCCTGATTTGGTCATTAGCTAACAACAACTAGCGTAAGACCCGAGCAAACTACTTTACGCAGAAACGCCAAGTCCGAAGCGGATTCACGCTGCACTTGGTTCAAGGAGAATGGGAAATGAGAGGGATGCAAGGCTCAACCTCTCTGCCATAAGGCATAGTTCATTCCCCTAAAACAACGTAAATCGGGTAAGGTGTTACTCTAGGTCATCGCTCTCGTTATTTGTTTTGATGATGATGATCATCCCGCTGTTCTTCGAGATTTTTGAGAAAAGTTTCCGGCTAACTGGGACCACCCAACCGTAGGACGGACCCATGGCCCATCCTCCGCACTTTCCTCGGTTTGTTTTAGTTATGTAATTATCTAACACATTAATTTGACATATAACAATAAGCTTCTTAAATTAATCCTGTTAAGCACTGGTTCCTTCACGTAATCTTATCACATGACATAGAAAAACAATATCAAGCAAGTTCTTTTTTAACATTTCATCATTTTATCGTTGAAATACAAGGAGTTCCGCCCATAGGCTTGTCCATAATCCGCCCGAAGGCTATCCGGTAATCCCCAGGGAGTACTATTCCAAGCTTCTGCCCGTAAACTAGTATGCGGGCCTCCAAATCCAATCCCCAGTCACGTTAGCCTCTTGTGCAGGACCTGGAAGGCGAGGGATTTACGGCCAGAGCCCCCCTGGCACCCAAGCATCCTCCTGCTCCAAGTAGAACTCAACGGAGAGACCTCTCGCGGCGGGTTCCGTCCACGTTCCCAGCGCGGTCAACAACCCCCTTGGTTAGGGTTAGGCAGGCAGTCGGGGGTAACTGAAGCTGCCTCTCCCTTCAGGCCTTCAACCTGAAGCATTAGATATATTTTCATCCTTTAGTTCCTTGAGCAAACAATGCAAACAGTGCTTTCAAAACTGTTACAAGCACAATCAATTCCAGTGGTCGTTTTATTTGGCCAATTGCTAAGGAGTTAATCTTTCTCTCCGAATGCATCCAGCACTCGATCCAGGATCAATTGCGACTTGGCAAGATCCCCAAGGGTTTGTTTGTTAACCCTATATCCTTGGGTTAGGGCCGTACCCTACTAACCCAACTTAACCAATACCTTAAGTTCTATTAATAGTAAATATGTTATTCCAATTTACTAATTGGTCTTTTGCTTCCAAGCAAATATCTAATCCTCGTATCTTGGTTACTTTACCCAAGAAAGGTACTATATCACGACGATTATTTCTCCTCTTGCAAGATAAACTTACGTAAGAATCTACCAATCTCATTCCGAGGAATTGGCCATTCCCTGTTGATCAAATCACAAGATCATGCGACTCTACAACCTATTGCGCAAGTGTCGCATAAAAATCATGGGACTATTTTACCCATTGAATGGCGTTGTCTAATCACGAAATCATGATTAGATAGGGTTAGGGTATCTTCATAACAATCTGTTCCTGATTGCACTAGGTCGATATTGTCAGTCCTAAAGGTCCAAATCCAAATCGAGTTTCATTCTTTTAGCGAGCGATCCTTAGGGTAAAAACCCTAGATCGTTTCTCGCGAGTGTGTCCTATTGTCCCTACATTCCGTGAATGAGGGCAAGTCTTTAGGGTATAAGAGTTTCAACTTGGCAATAAGTGCGACTAGGTCATGTCCTCAACGTGCTAAACCCTAGTTAGCACTTAGGATATGTTGCATCGATTTAACCAGTCCTAAGCAAGTCCTTTGCGATTTAGGTGTTTAGGGTAAAACATTATCATTGTCTATTCATGAAGATATTGTCTTGAGATCAAAGAGAAGAAAAACTAGTTGCATTACGATACCATACACGATTCATTGCTTACCTATGATTAGATTTACAACTCCTAACTTTTCTTGTTAAGATCAAAGCGTATGTTAAGTTACGACATAATTTCCATTGATGCATTCATGATTCATGCTACTAAGCTTTTAGGGTTTTATGTTAAAACGAACCATGCAATCTTTCCCTAATTTCATTTCTGAATGAAATATTCGTACACTGAATGAGCATTACACAACCTTTCGTAACTATTTACATAGTTGATTGAGATTTAAGCCAATTGACTAGGGTTTAATTTACTTCACGCAGCTTAAGAACCATTTTCCATGCCTTGCAAATTCCTACGGATGATTAGCAACCTTCTTTAATGAATCATTTCGAAGGAAACATGCCTAATAATGCGACAAGCAATTTATTCTTTCCATGAAAAATTGAAGTGTACTATCATTATTTCGACTTGTAAAAATGGGCATTAGTTAATCTAAGTTCGTTACTTTGCAATGCATAAAAACCACTTGCTAGGAATGCATAGAGATCTTATGCTCTTCTTTTTCATTCATTTAATACAAATGACCGATTATTTGATCAAAGTTATTTCCTTTAATTTAGCCAAGGTATTTCAATCCAAAAAGTGCATCCTAATTTTTGTAAATGAATCATGCACAATTGAAATATTACGACGTAAACAAAATTAGGAAGAAAACCTGGACTTGTGGTGAAATGTCCACATGGATGTTAGGAGATGATCCTCCTACGGTTGCACCTTGTGTCTTTTTAGGGGCCATCGTGAACTCGATCTTCTTGCCTTGGCCGCAGTCTTATGATCTTGGCCCGTCTCCCTCGTATGCGAAATTCCCTTTGTGGTACAGCTTCCTTGACCCAAGCACCATCTTGCGGAATTGGGCTTTGGAAATTGGGACTTATGAACTTCCCCTTCCTTTCGTAGAAGTTCCAAGAATAAAATGGTCTTCACGGAAGAGGCTTAAGAAAAACCCCGGGGTAAAATGGCTTGTAGGAGTTACAATGGGAAGGATGGTTTTAAATTCCAGAGGGTAGAGTGGACTTAAAGAAGATTCAATGGGGAAGGGGTTAAAACTCGGCTAATATGGCTTTATGTGAGTCCACGGGAAGGGGCTTTAAAAGAAAATGAAGGGGTAAAGTGGACTTAAGGAGATTCAGTGAGAAAAAGGGGTTTAAAACCGGCTAGTGTGGCTTTAAGTGAATCCATGAAAAGGGTTTACAACCAGGTAAATGGATTTTGGGGGATGCAAGGGGGAAGGCTTAAATTCCAAGGGGAAAGGGGTGTAAAGAAAGCTTGGAAAGGGCTTAAATCCGGGGGGGGGTGGGGTTATAAAAATCGGCTTAGAGAAGGGCTTAAGAAGGCCCACATGAAGGGGGGCTTCCTAAGGGCCCTTAGAAGCTTCTCAAGAAGCTTCTGAGAGCTTCTAGGGGGGGGGGGGGGGGTCGTGGAAAAACTCCACGTGGATGAGGAGAAAGGTGGCCTCGATTTGCAGCGAAAGGAGACAGCGCTGGTAGCGCATTGCTTCGGGCGGCAGCTTCCTCGAGCTCAAGCGGTGGCTTAACGGATTCCTCTCCTCCTCACTATCTCCTTCAACGGCCGCAGCTGGCGTAGTCTACGCCCTCTTTTTTCCCTCTCTCGGCCTGCAGCGTTATGGCCCCTCCTTTACTCCCCCCCCACAGGGGTTTTTATAAGCTAGGGAGAGAGACCTTCTCTCTCCCACGTGGCCAACCGCATGGCTCATCTTCCTCCATGACCTCCAGCGCTGTGCTGAATCATTCCCCCTTCAATCCCTTCCCTCTAACACGACCTTCGGCGAAGGGATAATAAAAAAATTTGCCATATATCCATCAATTATCCCTTTGGCCTCCTACCAAGAGGAGGTTCTTATGAAGAATGCGGATTTTTATTAAACCTTAGTCCTAAGTCTCGACTGGCCCGTGGAGAGTATACCGTCCGTGACTACAATGCCCGAGACTTCACACGGCCTCGTAATATTTTCAACAGAAATATTACAATCATGTCCTATGCATGCAAATGCCCTATACATGTATATCATGTCGTATATACATGTATATCATGTCCGTATGATCCTATACATGTATATTATGTCCTAGCGTATGATCCAGGTGTAATTATGTCGTATATACATCCAATCATGCCCTATCCAATCATGCCCTATTCAAAAAAATACTAGTTGTGTTAAGAGGTTTGGTCATATTCAGGTAACCTTTTGCTTGCATGATATGTTTTAAACTACTCAGAATCTTGGGAAATTTAAAGAAAAGATAGGATTATTTGCCACCCAAGCCTACCCTGCTTACTCTATTGTTGCCTAAGAGATTGTTGCAGGGGCTTCCCGCAATTATGAGGTCAATATTTCCCACTGCATCCACAATCTCAGCCAACTTATCATCAGTAAGATCTCTAACATCATCCTCCATTTTAAATCGGCCTGTTTGGAAGGTTTTGTTCCACTAGCTGGCTATTATGTTTTTACGTTTATCATTGATCTCCACAATAACAATAGCCTTCAAAATTATACCGAATTTGTGCAATGCCACTTCTTTCCCACCAAGGCTCGAGAATAAGGACAGAACTGTTAAATCTTGCGGATATAATTCTTTCAGTGGTGAAAGACTGTATGCAATAGTATTGACCTGAAATGAGTTGCCCAATGCATCATACCGATCTGAATGGGTAGAGCAGCCTCAAGTGTGGTCACGATCATATCCAAGCACCAGCTCAATCTCATGGGGTTCAAGTGGGGCAGCGTGGCCTGGGCTGACCCAAACCAAGTTCCATATTTTTCATGCCAGGACAATCTCATGTTGAAGATAAGAAGGTATCTTGCTTTGTTTGTGGAAAGAAAATATTTTTCTGATCAATCCACATATAGTGCTATGGGCACCCCGTGTGTTTATGCAATTCAGCTTCTCTCTCGGATCCCATGGGGGCCAATACTTCTTTGTTTTCGAAATCACCTCAAAGATTGTCATGGGAGCAGGGGGAAGGATCAACCTTCTTCCATGTACTCGAAGGTTATAAACATAACCACCTCAGCCTAAAGCATGTTGAAAAATATCTAGAGTCTGTGAACTCAAGATCTATGCCATTAAAATGCCGTTTGATGGTCTCCCACTCTGAATTGGGAACGTTCTCAACATTTTCAAAATAGAAAAAGGGAGGGCCTTCCATCAAACTATTCAATGGTTTTGGCTTGCCTTTAAAAAAGCCAGGAATTCCAAAACCCATGCCCTTTTTGAACTTGAAGGGTGGGATAGAACCTAGATGTGGACGTGATGTTTTTCCATTCATAGATTGAGTCTCGAGCCATAAAACACTCGAGTCTTCACTGGCACTTTTATCCAAGTCTAGAGTAGGAGTAATGCTGATCTTTGTTTTAAGGCCCAAGTAAGTGTATCATAGCTTAAGGGCTCTTTCATCTACCCAGTATATTTTGCTACAGACACCTCGTGAGGGTCCAGCATGTCTAGTTATTTGAACACCTTGTGAGGGTCCAGCATGTCTAGTTTGATCTTTTATCTTTTACGACTAGTGCATATTATTCAATGCACTTTAGTGTGAGGGTAAACATCTTCGAACTCAACGTATAGATGAAAAGATAAATACCCAAGATTGTGGTGTCCTTGCTCACTTCGAGGATGCCAATGGTACTTCGAGTAATTATTAACTCTATTTTTTTAATTCAATGATTCAATGGATATGCTTAATTCTATGGTTTTTATCATGCGCACACGTGCATGCTCAAGAATCAATTTCAGGTGGTTAAATAATTATTAAATTTGGTTTTTTAATTATGTGAATTGTAATTTTAAGTGGTTAAATAATTGTGCGTCTGCTGGCACGTCTATATTAGCATCTATTTGCGTGGATATATAGACGCACAATTCATGTCTATTTACATGCACGTTTACAGGCACTTATAGACGCTATGATAGACGCACCCGACTTTGCGCGTCTATGCCTCGTTTCTGTTGTAGTGTATATACATCCAATCATGCCCTGTCCAATCACATTTGTATGGGGCATGATTGGATGTATATAGGACATGAAATCACGCATATATAATTAACTTTGAATGATTGGATGCATATTTGTAATACTCAGAAAGAAGTAAAGTTGGTAATGTATTCAAACAAATACTAGTTGTTAAGAGGTTTGGTCATATTTAGGGACTTTATGAGAAATGAAAAATATGTGCGTTTATTTTCGCATCTATAGGCGTGTTTATAAATGCGAATATATAAACGCGTTCTGTATACTAGCATAAATAGATGCGCTGATACACGCGCTTATAAACGTGCCTGCTTTTTGGTGTGTATAGTGTGCGTCTATAGGGCCTTTCTCTTGTAGTGTTGAGCTAATCTTGTGTTCTTGCTTTCTTGGATTAGAGAGGAGGATACTTGCTTAGTTAGAGTGGAGTATTGAGAGACAAGATAAGAGATTGTTGCCAAAGTGAGTTGCAACTTCTAAAACAATAGAAGGCTGCCCCAAGTCTCGACTATTGGTGTGTTTGGCTCAATATTTTGGTTCCATTTTCAGGACCTGGAATGGTGCAACCACCGAGGTTCTCACACTTCTACCATGTGGCAGAATATGAGGCTTGTGCATGGGCATGGATGGGATCAATGGGGTTCCAATCGTCTGTGTTTGTGCCTAGCATTCTAAAACCCTCGGGGAAGTTACTATATGTATATCCTCTACATCACATGCGTTCAAGGCATATTTATAAATATCCTTATCTGTGAGTTTTTTTCTTAATAAAACATAACCCTTTTCTATTCAATCTATAAATAACCTAGTTATATTATATCCTTATGTATGTAAAAAATGTATAAAGATTATATTTTAAAAATACATTATTTTGAGCCTACGTGATGCACACATATATTCATGAGTAACTTACCCTAGTCGAAACCCATGCCGCTAGGTTAGGAAGGCTGAATCACTACAACAAAAAGACTCCATAGACGCGCTTGTAGACGCAATATTTAAACTGTGTTAAAAAATGTTGGGCGCATTTATTACCACGTCTACTACCGCGTCTAAAAGTGCGCTTATAGTGAAAACTACATGCGCATATAGACGCGCCTATTGACGCGCTCCATAAATATATAATCATATTTATAAAAAAGTGGATATATTCATATTCTACATATATACACGCATGTAACTGCGCGTCTACAAAGACGTGTACTCTGCAAATTTTTTACGAAAATAGACGCGCATTTTTCGTGCAATTTAGACGCGCAAAATAGAGGTATGAAAAAAAAATTAGAGAGAGCTCTTTGGTTTTTTTCCCCCCCATCAACATCAAATTGTATGCTTAGGGAAAACAGAGAAAGATTATCTCGAAGATTTTTGTACTGAAAACAAAACAATATATGTAGAACACGAAATTTCATATATATAGATGAAACATTTTTACATGATGAGTTCTAGTGCTTGTGACCTCAAGCATGGTCATGGTCACAAGCACTAAAGTAATACATATCAAAAATGAAAACTACAAGCCAAGGGGAGGCATGCATGCATGGGGCTCCTCTATATCTCCTCAGAAGAGGCATCGTCGTCGCTACCACCACCGTTGCCTGTGCCATTGTTGCTACCGCCACCACTACTACTAGTCCCCTCTTCGCTATCCTCAACTGCATCAGGGTTCGCCTACACAAAGGATTAAGGTATATAAATACCATTACAAATAATAAATTAGAGTTACCTATACATTTCATGTAAAAAATAAAACATACCTCTTCTGGTTGTAGAATCCTCATGGCATGATTATATTGCTCCTCCATGATGAGTCCCTCGTAGAACTGCTACCAAGTGGATGCTCAGTTATGACCTCGATGGTAGCCTAGCTCTCTAGGAGTAGGCATCCTACCAACGATATGATACTACAAAATAATTTAAACATACAACATATTAGAACACACTACATAATGAATTGAAAAAAATTACAACATTTAATTTAAAAAAAGAAATCAAATAATACTTACAAACTCAGTCTCCCATGACTCCCTACCACCCGATCCATAATGCGACGATCCCATGGTTGCCATCTGGATACGTCACGCCTCTGCATACTGGCGACTTGTCCTTTTCTCTGCTGCTCTCTTCTTGGCCTCTTTCCACTCCATGTAGTGGCAATTGGGTGGTTGGCCATATCCAGGGCGCCCCTGCTCTTGTCTCCATAGTGACTCCTTGGCGTGTGTCATAAGGTAAGATCTCTTGTTATGAAGCACGTCTCTCCCCTTTGACCATCCCCAATCATCTGAGAATCATGAATTCTCAGGATTAGGGTACCTTCTATATACTGCCCGCAACACCTCTTGCCACAAACCATTTTTTTTATGCTTGAAGGGAATCATGCAATCTTTGTATGTGGCATGCATGACACTCCTCAAGTAGGCTATCACTTCCCTCCCCTCAGGGTTATGCAAGATACCACCAACATCTGTGATAGAGTAGTACATTTGTGGAGGCTCACCTCTCTCATTTCCCAGTGAGAGTGCTCGAGAGCCACCTCTTAGGCAACCCCCACAAAGCCCTCGACCTCCTCGTCCTCCCGCAGGACTCTCCCTCCTCCCTCGATGGGCACTACCCTTTACCTCATTCGATGCACGTGCTTCTGCAGATGCACATGCTTCGGCCAATCCATTTACTTCAGCTGATCCCTGGGCATCAGCTGATCTGTGTGTATGTATAGTGCATGGAGTACCTGTTAGTAGAGGTGTACCAAGGTTTGATGTGCCAAGGTTTGGTGCTTGTGCAACAGTGCTAGGAAAAGATGTGATAGGTGTCCCAGTCATGACATTGAAAACCTTCTCTGCAGTGGGAGGGCGACCAAGTTAATTGGTCATCTCCCCTCTCAATTGCTAATTGTTTAGAAAACCTCCAAAAAAACTACTAACACCTCTAGAAAACTCCGCTAAGGTGTTGTTCATGCATTCCAACTCAGGATCAATGCTGGAAGATCCAGGACTCCACATCTACACAAGCAAAAATCCATTACTATCCTGTGCAGATAAAACATATTACATGCTATGTCTATATCTGCATCTGTGTGTGCGTCTGTCAGTGCATCTATTTCCGTGTCTACACTGTCATTTGGAAACACTGACAGACGCGCACAGTCAGACCATATTTTGCAAACTGTTATAAAAAACGCGAAAAAAAACTCCATAGTTGACAGTCTACAGCATGTAAAGAGAGAGAGAGAGAGAGAGAGAGAGAGAGAGAGAGAGAGAGAAAGAGACAAACAGATAGTTAAAGCAAACAATATTGAGAGAGAGAAGAAGAACTCACCTTCTTTGCTTGTTCCAACGAGTGGCGGCTAGGTTGCAAGCTCCTTGTCCTCCTTCTCCCTTCCCTTGGTAAGTTGCTTGAATCTTCTTCTCTTCCTTGTTGTTTGGCTCTTGTTCTTTACTTTTTGACTCTTCCTTCCTCCTATCCTCTTTTTACTCTTGTTTTCTTCCCTCATTGTCTTCATGAAGTGATAGATAGACATGATTAGAGATGTCGAGCTCGAACGGCAGAGAAAGTGCAAAAAAATCTATTGTTGCCAAGCTGCTGTGTTTGAAGGAATTCTCCACTTACCATCACTTGAATGGTGACTAGCGTGCCATGACATGAGTCTCGTAATAGATTCAAACTTAAACATAAGTTGAATACATTGAATAATAGAAAAATGTCGCAAAACCTTACAAGGCACATCCATTGATTTCATCTCCTGGTTGTATCTTGGTTCACCACAAATAGAACACTGTCGTGCAGATGCATGATCCCCACGAAACAAGATGCAATCATTGACACATGCATGGATTTTAACGTAATCGAGACCTCCAAGAGATGTCAAGAAATGCCTTTCTTTCTCCCTTCTATTTGGTAATTTATTTTCAGTTGGAAGCATTTGTGACAATAACCTGCATATATTGTGCAAACAGAGTTAACAAACCGCGAATATTGTCTAGAAGCATCTATGAATTAATATCAAATGATACATACTTCAATAATGCATTCAAGCTAGCATTACTCCATCCATAAATGGTTTGTTAGTTCAGTATCTTGAGAGATGCACGTAGAACGGAGTAGGTGCAACCTTCGTACAATGGATTTTTCAATGCTATGTGTAGCGGGTCATCTATCTCTCTAGTCGTACCCTCCCCCCGAACCTCATGGGAAAATAAATCATGCACCATGTTGTCTGAAATCTCTTCGTCCGAAACCTGATGGGGCATTTGAAAAGGGCTGCTATCGTCGACATCAGTCTCTACTCTTCTTGAGGACTTTGCCTCCTCGCGTCGACGCTTCATAGCCTCTCGACGCCCTGGAGGGACCATTTGAGGATGCGGTACCGCATCTTACTCAATAAAAAAAGGAGTTTTTTTTTAAATGGTGAAGACGCAACATAGACCAATAATATTTTTGCAAATAAAGCAATAAAAATTACTGGGTCTTTTTCTTGGTCCCACTCTCCATACATGCTGAGGTGTGACATTGTGATTCGACGTGCTCGAAAAAAACATCCTCGACAACGATCACACATACATTTGATTTTCCGTCGTAGCCAAGTGTCTCGATTATGAAGACACCATGTCTCATCCTCATTGGAGGATGTAATGTTTGTTGACTCAGCATGTCCCATACTAGTAGAAGATGACGACATAATTACACCATCATGGCACGAGCAGCTTCCATCAAGACCCTGTTCTTTCTTTCAACTACCCCATTCTATTGAGGAGTGTAGTTGTAGGTAAGCTACCTGCGTATGCCATTTTCAGCCAAAAATTTGTCAAACTCATTTGACACATACTCCCCACCGCTATCTGATCTCAAGCAAGAGATATAGCAATCAAATTTCTTTTCAACCTACTTTTTAGACTAGTGAAAAATAGCAAACATCTCATCCTTTGTCTTCAGAATGTAAACCCAAGTATAGCGACTGTAATCATCAATGAATGTCACATAATACTTCAAGCCTCCCATAGATGCATTATGGGATGGCCCCCAAACATCAGAGTGCACTAACTGCAACGGACGTGTACTCTGCCTTACATGCTTAACACATGGCAACCTTGACTACTTACCAAACTGGCAAGCATCGCATACATGACCAATATCTGAATATTGGAACTTGGGTAAACCTGTAATAAGCTGTTTTTTTTGCATAATTTGTAGCCTTTGCAAATTCACATGCCCCACTCTCTTATGCCAAATTTCCAAATCTCTGATAGTCCCAGAACCATGGGCAAACATAGCTGAATTCAGCTCTGGCAAGGTAGCATCAAGAGTAAACATTCTGCCATTCCTGTGACCGCGAACCATCAACTTGCATCCATTGCCAAACTCTTCAATAAAGTAGCCATGCTTATTGAATCTGACCTGCAAGTTCTGCTCTGTCATCTGGCAAACAGACACTACCCTGTACCTCACTCGATACACGTGCTTCTGCAGATGCACGTGCTTCGGCCGATCCATGTACCTTAGCTGATCCCTGTGTAGGCAAAGATGTGATAGGTGTCCTAGAGATCACACTGAAAACCTCATCTTCAGTGGGAGGGAGACCAAGATAATTGGTCATCTCCCTCATGAATTGCTCCTTGTTGAATGGGGTGCTGGAGGATCTAGGATTCCACATCTACACAAGAAAGATCATATTACCCTGTGCAGATAAAACATATTACATACAGGGTCTATACATGCGTCTCTGTGCGCGTCTATACCTGCATCTCTATGAGTGTCTGTCATGCATCTCTGTGGGCATCTGTCAGCACATCTATTTCCGCGTCTATAGCTGCATCTACATTGTCATCTGGACGCGCTGACAAACGCGCACAATCACACCATTTCTTCTCAAACTTTCTTAAAAAACAAAGCTAAAAAACCTCCATAGATGACAAGATCCAGCATGTGAAGAGAGAGAAGAGAGAGACAAACAAACAGAGAAACCAAACAAGATTAAGAGAGAGAAGAAGAACTCACCTTGTTTGCTTGTTCCAACGGGTGGTGGTGGCTAGGTTGCAAGCTCCTTGTCCTCCTTCTCCCTTCCCTTGGTAAGTTGCTTCAATCTTGTTCTCTTTCTTGCTGTTTGGCTCTTGTTCTTTACTCTTTGGCTCTTCTTTCCTCCTATCCTCTTTTTACTCTTATTTTCTTGCCTCATTGTCTTCATGAAGTGATAGATAGACAGGAGTAGTGATGTCGAGCTCGAACTGCAGAAAACACGCAAAAAATGTAGGAAAGCACAGGCTTGAAAAGAAAGCCACAACTTTTTTTAAAATTTTCTATACTTGTGTGGCGCGTCTATCAGCGCGTGTAATAGCGTGTGTATATGCACAGATAATTCCTGTTACACGCGCTTACAGACGCGCAACAACAATTTAAGAAATCAATGCATGTATTTAGGGAATCAATTGACCTATGTGGTGACATATATAACAAAGCTTGAGTATAAGAGATAACACATTGGAAAGTCAATTGGCACATATATATGTAGTGACTTACTAGACCATCCCACTTACAATTGCATATTATCCCACTTACGTATCAATAGGTGGATAAAGCACGAATGGTTTTTAGCTAGAGAAAGATAATGCAATGAAGGTGTACAAGAAAGAGATAGAGAAAGGCATATTATCCATCAATCAATCAAAGATATGTGAGCTATAAGTGCACCTTGACATGATTGGAATAGCTTGCATATGCACAAGCCAACTGATTTACATCAATCTACTCATTCTATGAATTGGTATGCATGGCTAGGTTAAGTGCACAACATTAAATGAGACATGTAAGTGTATTGATCAGTTCTATATATATATATATATATATATATATATATATATATATATATATATATATATATATATATTGCAAATGCACAAGTCAACCTTTGATTTATATATACATCCAATCATCATGCCCTATCCAATCACATTTGTATAGGACATGATTGGATGTATATTTGTAATACTCAGAAAGAAGTAAAGTTGGTAATGTATATCATTGTAACGTGTCCCCTAGTATCAACTAGGACACATCTTAGTAGTCCATCGGAAAGGATGTCTAGAAAACTCCGCCCGGCACTCCCATGGAATATTACGAGTTTTGTGATCTAGGTCTTCCCGTGTCTGCCACATAGCGGAAGCATCCTAGCCGTTCCCACTTAGGATCAACTGGAATTAGGGTTTTCCTGATTTGGTCATTAGCTAACAGCAACTAGCGTTAGACCCGAGTGAACTACTTTACGCAGAAACGCCAAGTCCGAAGCGGATTCACGCTGCACTTGGTTCAAGGAGAATGGGAAACGAGAGGGATGCAAGGCTCAACCTCTCTGCCATAAGGCATAGTTCGTTCCCCTAAAACAATGTAAATCGGGTAAGGCGTAACTCTAGGTCATCGCTCTCATTATTTGTTTTGATGATGATGATCATCCCGCTGTTCTTCGAGATTTTTGAGAAAAGTTTCTGGCTAACTGGGACCACCCAACCGTAGGATGGACCCATGGCCCATCCTCCGCACTTTCCTCGGTTTGTTTTAGTTATGTAATTATCTAACACATTAATTTGACATATAACAATAAGCTTCTTAAATTAATCCTGTTAAGCACTGGTTCCTTCATGTAATCTTATCACATGACATAGAAAAACAATATCAAGCAAGTTCTTTTTTAACATTTCATCATTTTATCGTTGAAATACAAAGAGTTCCGCCCATAGGCTTGTCCATAATCCGCCCGAAGGCTATCCGGTAATCCCCAGGGATTACTATTCCAAGCTTCTGCCCGTAAACTAGTATGCGGGCCTCGAGATCCAATCCCGAGTCACGTTAGCCTCTTGTGCAGGACCCGGAAGGCGAGGGATTTACGGCCAGAGCCCCCCTGGCACCCAAGCATCCTCCTGCTCCAAGTAGAACTCAACGGAGATACCTCTCGTGGCGGGTTCCATCCACGTTCCCGGCGCGGTTAACAACCCCCTTGGTTAGGGTTAGGCAGGCAGTCGGGGGTAACTGAAGCTGCCTCTCCCTTAAGGCCTTCAATCTGAAGCATTAGATATATTTTCATCCTTTAGTTCCTTGAGCAAACAATGCAAACAGTGCTTTCAAAACTGTTACAAGCAGAATCAATTCCAGTGGTCGTTTTATTTGGCCAATTGCTAAGGAGTTAATCTTTCTCTCCGAATTCATCCAGCACTCGATCCAGGATCAATTGCGACTTGGCAAGATCCCCAAGGGTTTGTTTGTTAACCCTATATCCTTGGGTTAGGGCCGTACCCTACTAACCCAACTTAACCAATATCTTAAGTTCTATTAACAGTAAATATGTTATTCCAATTTACTAATTGGTCTTTTGCTTCCAAGCAAATATCTAATCCTCGTATCTTGGTTACTTTACCCAAGAAAGGTACTATATCACGACGATTATTTCTCCTCTTGCAAGATAAACTTACGTAAGAATCTACCAATCTCATTCCGAGGAATTGGCCATTCCCTGTTGATCAAATCACAAGATCATGCGACTCTACAACCTATTGCGCGAGTGTCGCATAAAAATCATGGGACTATTTTACTCATCGAATGGCGTTGTCTAATCACGAAATCATGATTAGATAGGGTTAGGGTATCTTCATAACAATCTGTTCCTGATTGCACTAGGTCGATATTGTCAGTCCTAAAGGTCCAAATCCAAATCGAGTTTCATTCTTTTAGCGAGCGATCCTTAGGGTAAAAACCCTAGATCGTTTCTCGCGAGTGTGTCCTATTGTCCCTACATTCCGTGAATGAGGGCAAGTCTTTAGGGTATAAGAGTTTCAACTTGGCAATAAGTGCGACTAGGTCATGTCCTCAACGTGCTAAACCCTAGTTAGCACTTAGGATATGTTGCATCGATTTAACCAGTCCTAAGCAAGTCCTTTGCGATTTAGGTGTTTAGGGTAAAACATTATCCTTGTCTATTCATGAAGATATTGTCTTGAGATCAAAGAGAAGAAAAACTAGTTGCATTAGGATACCATACACGATTCATTGCTTACCTATGATTAGATTTACAACTCCTAACTTTTCTTGTTAAGATCAAAGCGTATGTTAAGTTATGACATAATTTCCATTGATGCATTCATGATTCATGCTACTAAGCTTTTAGGGTTTTATGTTAAAACGAACCATGCAATCTTTCCCTAATTTCATTTCTGAATGAAATATTCGTACACTGAATGAGCATTACACAACCTTTTGTAACTATTTACATAGTTGATTGAGATTTAAGCCAATTGACTAGGGTTTAATTTACTTCACGCAGCTTAAGAACCATTTTCCATGCCTTGCAAATTCCTACGGATGATTAGCAACCTTCTTTAATGAATCATTTCGAAGGAAAGATGCCGAATAATGGGACAAGCAATTTATTCTTTCCATGCAAAATTGAAGTGTACTATCATTATTTCGACTTGTAAAAATGGGCATTAGTTAATCTAAGTTCGTTACTTTGCAATGCATAAAAACCACTTGCTAGGAATGCATAGAGATCTTATGCTCTTCTTTTTCATTCATTTAATACAAATGACCGATTCTTTGATCAAAGTTATTTCCTTTAATTTAGCCAAGGTATTTCAATCCAAAAAGTGCATCCTAATTTTCGTAAATGAATCATGCACAATTGAAATATTACGACATAAACAAAATTAGGAAGAAAACCTAGACTCGTGGTGAAATGTCCACATGGATGTTAGGAGATGATCCTCCTATGGTTGCACCTTGTGTCTTTTTAGGGGCCATCGTGAACTCGATCTTCTTGCCTTGGCTGCAGTCTTATGATCTTGGCCCGTCTCCCTCGTATGCAAAATTCCCTTTGTGGTACAGCTTCCTTGACCCAAGCACCATTTTGCGGAATTGGGCTTTGGAATTAGGGACTTATGAACTTCCCCTTCCTTTCGTAGAAGTTCCAAGAATAAAATGGTCTTCACGGAAGAGGCTTAAGAAAAACCCCGGGGTAAAATGGGTTGTAGGAGTTACAATGGGAAGGATGGTTTTAAATTCCAGAGGGTAGAGTGGACTTAAAGAAGATTCAATGGGGAAGGGGTTAAAAACCGGCTAATATGGCTTTATGTGAGTCCACGGGAAGGGGCTTTAAAAGAAAATGAAGGGGTAAAGTGGACTTAAGGAGATTCATTGAGAAAAAGGGGTTTAAAACCGGCTAGTGTGGCTTTAAGTGAATCCATGAAAAGGGTTTACAACGGGGTAAATGGATTTTGGGGGATGCAAGGGGGAAGGCTTAAATTCCAAGGGGAAAGGGGTGTAAAGCAAGCTGGGAAAGGCTTAAATCCCGGGGGGGGGGGGGGGGGGGGGGAGGGGGTGGGGTTATGAAAATCGGCTTAGAGAAGGGCTTAAGAAGGCCCACAGGAAGGGGGTCTTCCTAAGGGCCCTTAGAAGCTTCTCAAGAAGCTTCTGAGAGCTTCTGGGGGAGGGTCGTGGAAAATTCCACGTGGATGAGGAGAAAGGTGGCCTTGATTTGCAGCAAAAGGAGACAGCGCTGGTAGCGTATTCCTTCGGGCGGCAGCTTCCTCGAGCTCAAGCGGTGGCTTAACGGATTCCTCTCCTCCTCATTATCTCCTTCAACAGCGGCAGCTGGCGTAGTCTACGCCCTCTTTTTTCCCTCTCTCGGTCTGCAGCGTTATGCCCCCTCCTTTACTCCCCCCCCCACAGGGGTTTTTATAAGCTAGGGAGAGAGACCTTCTCTCTCCCACGTGGCCAACCGCATGGCTCATCTTCCTCCATGACCTCCAGCGCTGTGCTGAATCATTCCCCCTTCAATCCCTTCCCTCCAACACGACCTTCGGCAAAGGGATAATAAAAAAATTTGCCATATATCCATCAATTATCCCTTTGGCCTCCTACCAAGAGGAGGTTCTTATGAAGAATGCGGATTTTTATTAAACCTTAGTCCTAAGTCTCGATTGGCCCGTGGAGAATATACCATTTAAAGATCGCACCGTCCGTGACTACAATGCCCAAGACTTCACATGGCCTCGTAATATTTTCAATAGAAATATTACATTCTCTCCCCCTTGGAGGAATCGAGATGTCCTCATCTCGAGATAAACTAGGGATATTGATGGGTTGAGAATGCTTTCATCTATCCAAGTGGCATCCTCCTCGGGATAATCTTTCCACTGGACGAGGCATTCTCTCAAGGTTCTGGATCTCAGTTGTCTCTCCCTAACATCTAAGATCCTGTTAGGCCGTAGTTCAAGGACTCCTTGACTAGGAATTACAACTTGTTGGTCATCAAGTACATGGTTAGGATTAGGTACATACTTCTTCAATAGGCTGATATGGAATACATTATGAACTTTTAGGTTCTCGGAGAGTTGCACTCTATAAGCATTAGGTCCTAGGCACTTAAGGATCTTGTATGGTCCACAATACCTTGGACTTAGCTTCTTGCAATCTCCTAAGGATAGAGAACTCTTCTTTGGGCATACGTGAATGAAGACCATGTCTCCTTCCTCAAATATTCTATCTTGACACTTCAAATCCGCGTATGCCTTCTATCTATCCTTTGCAGCTTCGATGTCCTGTCTTATTGACTTTATTTGGTCATCCATCTCCTCCAATATCTGCCTTGAAGCTTTTAACCCTCAAGGTTGGATCTGAGAAGTTTAGGGAACTTCCATAGTCATGACCATACAATGCTTGGAAAGGGGTCATCTGCACCAAAGGCAAGTATTGAATCCACCTTTTTGGCTCATGACAGCAGTGTGCCCTAAGCATATCCTCGATTATTTGATTGGCTCGCTCTGTTTGGCCATTAGTTTGGGGATAGTAAGCTGTGCTAAAACTGAGTTGAGTCCCAATGGCTTCAAAGATAGCTCTCCAGAAGTGTGATGTGAAGAGAGAGTCATGACCACTAATGATTCTTCTGGGTAGCCCATGTAGCTTGAATATCTCCTTGATAAACAACCTTGCAATGTCTGAGGCTTTATAGTTTGTCTTTACCAGAATAAGGTATGCAACCTTAGTCAACATGTCAACCACAACCATGATGGAGTGGTATCCTCCCTGAACTTGGGGTAGGCCATTCCCATTTCATTTGGGGAATGTCGAGTGGTTGCAATTTCCTGGCATCATGACATGTTCTGCTTTGATACGTTGGCAAGACAAACACTTAGTGACATATTTGAGAACGTCACCTTTAAGCCTCTCCCAATGGTATCTCTTCCTAACTGCATTAAGAGTCTTAGAATAGCCAGGATGTCCTTAAAAAAAAGGGAATCATGAGCTTCCCACAATATCTTATGCTTAAGTGACTGGCTTGCTGGTATACATAGCCTCGTTCTATAGTATTGATAGAGAATTCATGATACTTAGCCTGTAGCTTTTGACCTCGTCCTTGATAGAGATCTCCCTTAGCATCTTTTGATAGGCTAGATCATGGCATCCTTCCTCTCTAGCTAGCTCAAGTATTGGGTTGTTTGGCATGGACACCTTTGTGGCTAGAGATCTAGCTATTGATGGATTTTGCAAGATTAGAGAATTAAGGAATGCCTTGCGACTGAGTGCATCAGCAACTACATCCTCCTTTCCAGGTCAGTATTTGATTTCAAGGTCATACTCCTCCAGCACTTCAATCCACTGACATTGCCTCATGTTGAGCTTATTCTAGGTAAAGTTCCACTTGAGACTTTTATGATCAGTCACTAGTGTAAACTTGTTACCCAGTAGGTAGTGTCTCCAAAGCTTTAGATCATGGATGACAGCTAAAAGTTCTAGATCATGGATAGCATAATTCTTCTCATGGCTCTTCAGCTTCCTTGAAGAGTATGCTACAAGATGACCTTCCTGCATGAGCACACATCCTAAGGCAAGTGTGCTAGCATCAATTACTACCTCAAACTCATTACTGTGGTCTAGAAGTTTTAGGATCGGTGCTGATACCAAACTTTGCTTCAACCTATCAAAGCTAGTTTGTTCGGCAGTTGACCATGCAATATTTGCTTCTTCAGTAAGTCTGTCAAAGGTGCTGCAATCAAAGCATAGTTTTTTATGAAGGCCCTATACCATCTTATCAATCCAAGAAAGCTGCGTATTTCTTTGACAGTTGTTGGTATTTGGCCATCCTAGAACATTTCTAACTTAGGCCGGCTCCACTGAGATTCCTTTTGCTAATATGATGAATCCTAGATAACCAATCTGATGTTTGAGGAATGCACATTTCGTCATCTTAGCATACAGCTTGTGTGACCTCCTTGTCTCAAGGAAAATCCAAAGTTGGGGTTCCTGATCTCCTTCCTGTTTGGAATAGACTAGAGTGTCATCAAAGAAGACAAGCACGAAGTTATCAAGATATGGTCTAAAGATATCCTGCATTAACCTATTGAGGGTGGCAGGCGCATTCATAAGCCCTAATGACATAACTAGAACTCAAAGTGTCCATATCTAGTGTTGAAGGTCGTCTTTAGGATATCTTCTTCCTTGATTCTTATCTGATAGTAACCAGACCTAAGATAATCTTGGAGAAGATCTTGGCACCCTGAAGACTATCAAGAAGCTCATCTATTCTAGGAATATGATATTTGTTCTTGACTGTTGATTGATTCAACCCTCTGTAATCAATACATAGTCGAAGTGTTCCATCTTTCTTTTTCTGGAACAACTACTGGTGCTTCCCATGGTGAACTGCTAGGACAGATGTAGCCCTGATCTAGCAGTTGCTTGAGTTGTTCCTTCAGCTCAATTGCTTCCGGTATAGACATTCTATAGGGTCTCTTCGCAATTGGCGCAGCTCCTATTATAGCTTGATCTCATGATCTACTTCTCTTTGAAGTGGGAGTTCTGTTAACTCTTCACGAACTACATCCGTGTATTCCTTTAGCCAAGTGACCAAATCACTTTACTTCTTTATCAATATTCACAGTCAAGACAATCGTTGATTTAAAAAAAAGTTTTATTCCATTCATATCAGCATAGCCCTTTCGAGGTACAATTATTTCTTGGGGTGATGGAACAAGTTAATACATTAATTCGAGGAGAATAAGATGTTGTTGCATTCATCTACAGGAACTGAGTAGTAGTACAGATTGGGGTCATCAATTTTTTAGGAATCGATAGTTCATTGGAAGATTAGGGTATCTTTTCCTTTGATATCCATTCTTCTCATGACGTCCCAAAACCTTGATTCGATCGGCAGGGATTCTTTGAATCACTTCCCCGTACACATACTTATTCTGGTTAACCCTTCGACCCCCGACCTGTAGGGTCGCGTTTGCGTGAGCCTCAAAAAAGACAAACAGCTTCACGATCTTCAAATCCTCCATCCACTTGATTCTCTTCAAGTTAATTTGAAGGTACGCAGGTCGATGGGCAGTTATGTAATAGATCCCTGAAACACCCATCCATCTCCGTTCCACGTATACAGGCGATGGATTGTAAATGCGGTCTAGGATGTTCATCATCTCAACCCTTTGTCGATAATCTGTGGAATGCATCGCAGTCATAAACATGACTTGGAACACTAAGAACCTATTCCATGCTTCATAATTCTGCAAGACAGCATTAAAAGTAAGGAAATGTTTGGGACAATAACATTTGCTTTACTTCTTCTTATTAAAATTTCTTAAAAAACAAGTCTTTTGTTGGTTCGCTCTGATACCAACTGTAACGTGTCCCCTAGTATCAACCAAGATACGTCTTAGCAGTCCATCGGAAAGGATGTCTAGAAAACTCCGCCCGGCACTCCCATGGAATGTTACGGGTTTTGCGATCTAGGTCTTCCCGCGTCTGCCACATAGCGGAAGTATCCTGGCCGTTCCCACTTAGGATCGATCGGAATTAGGGTTTTCCTGATTTGGTCATTAGCTAACAGTAACTAGCGTCAGACCCGAGAGAACTACTTTACGCAGAAATGCCATGTTCGAAGCAGATTCACGTTGCACTTGGTTCAAGGAGAATGGGAAACGAGAGGGATGCAAGGCTCAACCTCTCTGCCATAAGGCATAGTCCCATTCCGTTCCCCTAAAATAGCGTAAATCGGGTAAGACGTAACTCTAGGTCATCGCTCTCGTTATTCGTTTTGATGATGATGATCATCCCACTGTTCTTCAAGATTTTTGAGAAAAGTTCCCGGCTAACCGGGACCACCCAACTGTAGGACGGACCCATGGCCCATCCTCCGCACTTTCCTCGGTTTGTTTTAGTTATGTAATTATCTAATACATTAATTTGACATATAAAAATCATCTTCTTTAATTAATCCTGTTAAGCACTGGTTCCTTCACGTAATCTTATCACGTGACATAGAAAAATAATATCAAGCAAGTTCTTTTTTAACATTTCATCATTTTATCTTTCAAATACAAGGAGTTCCACCCGTAGACTTGTCCATAATCCCCCCGAAGGCTATCCGGTAATCCCCAAGGATTACTATTCCAAGCTTCCGCCTGTAAACTACTATGCGGGCCTCGAGTTCTAATCCCGAGTCACGTTAGCCTCTTGTGCAGGACCCGCAAGGCGAGGGATTTACGGCCAGAGCCCCCCCTGGCACCCAAGCGTCCTCCTACTCCAAGTAGAACTCAACGGAGAGGACTCTCGCGGCGGGTTCGGTCCATGTTCCCGGTGCGGTCAACAACCCCCTTGGTTAGGGTTAGGCAGGCAGTCGGGGGTAACTGAAGCTGCCTCTCCCTTCAGGCCTTCAACCTGAAGCATTAGATATATTTTCATCCTTTAGTTCCTTGAGCAAACAATGCAAACAGTGCTTTCGAAACTGTTACAAGCACAATCAATTCTAGTGGTCGTTTTATTTGGCCAATTGCTAAGGAGTTAATCTTTCTCTCCGAATGCATCCAGCACTCGATCCAGGATCAATTGCGACTTGGCAAGATCCCCAAGGGTTTGTTTGTTAACCCTATATCCTTGGATTAGGGCCGTACCCTAGTAACCCAACTTAACCAATACCTTAAGTTCTATTAATAGTAAATATGTTATTCCAATTTACTAATTGGTCTTTTGCTTCCAAGCAAATATCTAATCCTCGTATCTTGGTTACTTTACCCAAGAAAGATACTATATCACGACGATTATTTCTCCTCTTGCAAGATAAACTTGCGTAAGAATATGCCAATCTCATTCCGAGGAATTGCCCATTCCCTGTTGATCAAATCACAAGATCATGCGACTCTACAACCTATTGCGCGAGTGTCGCATAAAAATCATGGGACTATTTTACCCATCGAATGGCGTTGTCTAATCACGAAATCATGGTTAGATAGGGTTAGGGTATCTTCATAACAATCTGTTCCTGATTGCACTAGGTCGATATTGTCAGTCCTAAAGGTCCAAATCCAAATCGAGTTTCATTCTTTTAGCGAGCGATCCTTAGGGTAAAAACCCTAGATCGTTTCTCGCGAGTGTGTCCTATTGTCCCTACATTCCATGAATGAGGGCAAGTCTTTAGGGTATAAGAGTTTCAACTTGGCAATAAGTACAACTAGGTCATGTCCTCAACGTGCTAAACCCTAGTTAGCACTTAGGATATGTTGCATCGATTTAACCAGTCCTAAGCAAGTCCTTTGCGGTTTAGGTGTTTAGGGTAAAACATTATCCTTGTCTATTCATAAAGATATTGTCTTGATCAAAGAGAAGAAAAACTAGTTGCATTACGATACCATACACGATTCATTGCTTACCTATGATTAGATTTACAACTCCTAACTTTTCTTGTTAAGATCAAAGCGTATGTTAAGTTACGACATAATTTCCATTGATGCATTCATGATTCATGCTACTAAGCTTTTAGGGTTTTATGTTAAAACGAACCATGCAATCTTTCCCTAATTTCATTTCTGAATGAAATATTCGTACGCTGAATGAGCATTACACAACCTTTTGTAACTATTTACATAGTTGATTGAGATTTAAGCCAATTGACTAGGGTTTCATTTACTTCACGCAGCTTAAGAACCATTTTCCATACCTTGCAAATTCCTACGGATGATTAGCAACCTTCTTTAATGAATCATTTCGAAGGAAACATGCCTAATAATGCAACAAGAAATTTATTATTTCCATGCAAAATTGAAGTGTACTATCATTATTTCGACTTGTAAAAATGGGCATTAGTTAATCTAAGTTCGTTACTTTGCAAAGCATAAAAACCACTTGCTAGGAATGCATAGAGATCTTATGCTCTTCTTTTTCATTCATTTAATACAAATGACCGATTCTTTGATCAAAGTTATTTCCTTTAATTTAGCCAAGGTATTTCAATCCAAAAAGTGCATCCTAATTTCCGTAAATGAATCATGCACAATTGAAATATTACGACGTAAACAAAATTAGGAAGAAAACCTGGACTCGTGGTGAAATGTCCACATGGATGTTAGGAGATGATCCTCCTACGGTTGCACCTTGTGTCTTTTTAGGGGCCATCGTGAACTCGATCTTCTTGCCTTGGCCGCAGTCTTATGATCTTGGCCCGTCTCCCTCGTATGCGAAATTCCCTTTGTGGTACAGCTTCCTTGACCCAAGCACCATCTTGCGGAATTGGGCTTTGGAAATGGGGACTTATGAACTTCCCCTTCCTTTCGTAGAAGTTCCAAGAATAAAATGGTCTTCACGGAAGAGGCTTAAGAAAAACCCCGGGGTAAAATGGGTTGTAGGAGTTACAATGGGAAGGATGGTTTTAAATTCCAGAGGGTAGAGTGGACTTAAAGAAGATTCAATGGGGAAGGGGTTAAAACCCGGCTAATATGGCTTTATGTGAGTCCACGGGAAGGGGCTTTAAAAGAAAATGAAGGGGTAAAGTGGACTTAAGGAGATTCAGTGAGAAAAAGGGGTTTAAAACCGGCTAGTGTGGCTTTAAGTGAATCCATGAAAAGGGTTTACAACGGGGTAAATGGATTTTGGGGGATGCAAGGGGGAAGGCTTAAATTCCGAGGGGAAAGGGGTGTAAAGAAAGCTTGGAAAGGGCTTAAATCCCGGGGGGGTGGGGTTATAAAAATCGGCTTAGAGAAGGGCTTAAGAAGGCCCACATGAAGGGGGGCTTCCTAAGGGCCCTTAGAAGCTTCTCAAGAAGCTTCTGAGAGCTTATGGGGGGGGAGGGGGGGGGGGGTCGTGGAAAAACTCCACGTGGATGAGGAGAAAGGTGGCCTCGATTTGCAGCGAAAGGAGACAGCGCTGGTAGCGCATTGCTTCGGGCGGCAGCTTCCTCGAGCTCAAGCGGTGGCTTAACGGATTCCTCTCCTCCTCACTATCTCCTTCAACGGCCGCAGCTGGCATAGTCTACGCCCTCTTTTTTCCCTCTCTCGGCCTGCAGCGTTATGGCCCCTCCTTTACTCCCCCCCCACAGGGGTTTTTATAAGCTAGGGAGAGAGACCTTCTCTCTCCCACGTGGCCAACCGCATGGCTCATCTTCCTCCATGACCTCCAGCGCTGTGCTGAATCATTCCCCCTTCAATCCCTTCCCTCCAACACGACCTTCGGCGAAGGGATAATAAAAAAATTTGCCATATATCCATCAATTATCCCTTTGGCCTCCTACCAAGAGGAGGTTCTTATGAAGAATGCGGATTTTTATTAAACCTTAGTCCTAAGTCTCGATTGGCCCATGGAGAGTATACCGTCCGTGACTACAATGCCCGAGACTTCACACGGCCTCGTAATATTTTCAACAGAAATATTACAATCATGTCCTATGCATGCAAATGCCCTATACATGTATATCATGTCGTATATACATGTATATCATGTCCGTATGATCCTATACATGTATATTATGTCCTAGCGTATGATCCAGGTGTAATTATGTCGTATATACATCCAATCATGCCCTATCCAATCATGCCCTATTCAAAAAAATACTAGTTGTGTTAAGAGGTTTGGTCATATTCAGGTAACCTTTTGCTTGCATGATATGTTTTAAACTACTCAGAATCTTGGGAAATTTAAAGAAAAGATAGGATTATTTGCCACCCAAGCCTACCCTGCTTACTCTATTGTTGCCTAAGAGATTGTTGCAGGGGCTTCCCGCAATTATGAGGTCAATATTTCCCACTGCATCCACAATCTCAGCCAACTTATCAGCAGTAAGATCTCTAACATCATCCTCCATTTTAAATCGGCCTGTTTGGAAGGTTTTGTTCCACTAGCTGGCTATTATGTTTTTACGTTTATCATTGATCTCCACAATAACAATAGCCTTCAAAATTATACCGAATTTGTGCAATGCCACTTCTTTCCCACCAAGGCTCGAGAATAAGGACAGAACTGTTAAATCTTGCGGATATAATTCTTTCAGTGGTGAAAGACTGTATGCAATAGTATTGACCTGAAATGAGTTGCCCAATGCATCATACCGATCTGAATGGGTAGAGCAGCCTCAAGTGTGGTCACGATCATATCCAAGCACCAGCTCAATCTCATGGGGTTCAAGTGGGGCAGCGTGGCCTGGGCTGACCCAAACCAAGTTCCATATTTTTCATGCCATGACAATCTCATGTTGAAGATAAGAAGGTATCTTGCTTTGTTTGTGGAAAGAAAATATTTTTCTGATCAATCCACATATAGTGCTATGGGCACCCCGTGTGTTTATGCAATTCAGCTTCTCTCTCGGATCCCATGGGGGCCAATACTTCTTTGTTTTCGAAATCACCTCAAAGATTGTCATGGGAGCAGGGGGAAGGATCAACCTTCTTCCATGTACTCGAAGGTTATAAACATAACCACCTCAGCCTAAAGCATGTTGAAAAATATCTAGAGTCTGTGAACTTAAGATCTATGCCATTAAAATGCCGTTTGATGGTCTCCCACTCTGAATTGGGAACGTTCTCAACATTTTCAAAATAGAAAAAGGGAGGGCCTTCCATCAAACTATTCAATGGTTTTGGCTTGCCTTTAAAAAAGCCAGGAATTCCAAAACCCATGCCCTTTTTGAACTTGAAGGGTGGGATAGAACCTAGATGTGGACGTGATGTTTTTCCATTCATAGATTGAGTCTCGAGCCATAAAACACTCGAGTCTTCACTGGCACTTTTATCCAAGTCTAGAGTAGGAGTAATGCTGATCTTTGTTTTAAGGCCCAAGTAAGTGTACCATAGCTTAAGGGCTCTTTCATCTACCCAGTATATTTTGCTACAGACACCTCGTGAGGGTCCAGCATGTCTAGTTATTTGAACACCTTGTGAGGGTCCAGCATGTCTAGTTTGATCTTTTATCTTTTACGACTAGTGCATATTATTCAATGCACTTTAGTGTGAGGGTAAACATCTTCGAACTCAACGTATAGATGAAAAGATAAATACCCAAGATTGTGGTGTCCTTGCTCACTTCGAGGATGCCAATGGTACTTCGAGTAATTATTAACTCTATTTTTTTAATTCAATGATTCAATGGATATGCTTAATTCTATGGTTTTTATCATGCGCACACGTGCATGCTCAAGAATCAATTTTAGGTGGTTAAATAATTATTAAATTTGGTTTTTTAATTATGTGAATTGTAATTTTAGGTGGTTAAATAATTGTGCGTCTGCTGGCACGTCTATATTAGCATCTATTTGCGCGGATATATAGACGCACAATTCATGTCTATTTACATGCACGTTTACAGGCACTTATAGACGCTATGATAGACGCACCCGACTTTGCGCGTCTATGCCTCGTTTCTGTTGTAGTGTATATACATCCAATCATGCCCTATCCAATCACATTTGTATGGGGCATGATTGGATGTATATAGGACATGAAATCACACATATATAATTAACTTTGAATGATTGGATGCATATTTGTAATACTCAGAAAGAAGTAAAGTTGGTAATGTATTCAAACAAATACTAGTTGTTAAGAGGTTTGGTCATATTTAGGGACTTTATGAGAAATGAAAAATATGTGCGTTTATTTTCGCATCTATAGGCGTGTTTATAAATGCGGATATATAAACGCGTTCTGTATACTAGCATAAATAGATGCGCTGATACACGCGCTCATAAACATGCCTGCTTTTTCGTGTGTATAGTGTGCGTCTATAGGGCCTTTCTCTTGTAGTGTTGAGCTAATCTTGTGTTCTTGCTTTCTTGGATTGGAGAGGAGGATACTTGCTTAGTTAGAGTGGAGTATTGAGAGACAAGATAAGAGATTGTTGCCAAAGTGAGTTGCAACTTCTAAAACAATAGAAGGCTGCCCCAAGTCTCGACTATTGGTGTGTTTGGCTCAATATTTTGGTTCCATTTTCAGGACCTCGAATGGTGCAACCACCGAGGTTCTCACACTTCTACCATGTGGCAGAATATGAGGCTTGTGCATGGGCATGGATGGGATTAATGGGGTTCCAATCGTCTGTGTTTGTGGCTAGCATTCTAAAACCCTCGGGGAAGTTACTATATGTATATCCTCTACATCACATGCGTTCAAGGCATATTTATAAATATCCTTATCTGTGAATTTTTTCTTAATAAAACATAACCCTTTTCTATTCAATCTATAAATAACCTAGTTATATTATATCCTTATGTATGTAAAAAATGTATAAAGATTATATTTTAAAAATACATTATTTTGAGCCTACGTGATGCACACATATATTCATGAGTAACTTACCCTAGACGAAACCCATGCCGCTAGGTTAGGAAGGCTGAATCACTACAACAAAAAGACTCCATAGACGCGCTTGTAGACGCAATATTTAAACTGTGTTAAAAAATGTTGGGCGCATTTATTACCATGTCTACTACCGCGTCTAAAAATTCACGTCTAAAAGTCGCTTATAGTGAAATCTACATGCGCATATAGACGCGCCTATTGACGCGCTCCATAAATATATAATCATATTTATAAAAAAGTAGATATATTCATATTCTACATATATACACGCATTTAACTGCGCGTCTACAAAGACGTGTACTCTGCAAATTTTTTATGATAATAGACGCGCATTTTTCGTGCAAGTTAGATGCGCAAAATAGAGGTATGAAAAAAAAACTAGAGAGAGCTCTTTGGTTTTTTTCCCCCCCATCAACATCAAATTGTATGCTTAGGGAAAACAGAGAAAGATTATCTCGAAGATTTTTGTACTGAAAACAAAACAATGTATGTAGAACACGAAATTTCATATATATAGATAAAACATTTTTACATGATGAGTTCTAGTGCTTGTGACCTCAAGCATGGTCATGGTCACAAGCACTAAAGTAATACATATCAAAAATGAAAACTACAAGCCAAGGGGAGGCATGCATGCATGGGGCTCCTCTATATCTCCTTAGAAGAGGCATCGTCGTCGCTACCACCACCGTTGCCTGTGCCACTGTTGCTACCGCCACCACTACTACTAGTCCCCTCTTCGCTATCCTCAACTGCATCAGGGTTCGCCTACACAAAGGATTAAGGTATATAAATACCATTACAAATAATAAATTAGAGTTACCTATACATTTCATGTAAAAAATAAAACATACCTCTTCTGGTTGTGGAATCCTCATGGCATGATTATATTGCTCCTCCATGATGAGTCCCTCGTAGAACTGCTACCAAGTGGATGCTCAGTTATGACCTCGATGGTAGCCTAGCTCTCTAGGAGTAGGCATCCTACCAACGATATGATATTACAAAATAATTTAAACATACAACATATTAGAACACACTACATAATGAATTGAAAAAAATTACAAAATTTAATTTAAAAAAAGAAATCAAATAATACTTACAAACTCAGTCTCCCATGACTCCCTACCACCCGATCCATAACGCGACGATCCCATGGTTGCCATCTGGATACGTCACGCCTCTGCATACTGGCGACTTGTCCTTTTCTCTGCTGCTCTCTTCTTGGCCTCTTTCCACTCCATGTAGTGGCAATTGGGTGGTTGGCCATATCCAGGGCGCCCCTGCTCTTGTCTCCACAGTGACTCCTTGGCGTGTGTCATAAGGTAAGATCTCTTGTTATGAAGCACGTCTCTCCCCTTTGACCATCCCCAATCATCTGAGAATCATGAATTCTCAGGATTAGGATACCTTCTATATACTGCCCGCAACACCTCTTGCCACAAACCATTTTTTTTATGCTTGAAGGGAATCATGCAATCTTTGTATGTGGCATGCATGACACTCCTCAAGTAGGCTATCACTTCCCTCCCCTCAGGGTTATGCAAGATACCACCAACATCTGTGATAGAGTAGTACATTTGTGGAGGCTCACCTCTCTCATTTCCCAGTGAGAGTGCTCGAGAGCCACCTCTTAGGCAACCCCCACAAAGCCCTCGACCTCCTCGTCCTCCCGCAGGACTCTCCCTCCTCCCTCGATGGGCACTACCCTTTACCTCATTCGATGCACGTGCTTCTGCAGATGCACATGCTTCGGTCAATCCATGTACTTCAGCTGATCCCTGGGCATCAGCTGATCTGTGTGTATGTATAGTGCATGGAGTACCTGTTAGTATAGGTGTACCAAGGTTTGGTGCTTGTGCAGCAGTGCCAGGAAAAGATGTGATAGGTGTCCCAGTCATGACATTGAAAACCTTCTCTGCAGTGGGAGGGCGACCAAGTTAATTGGTCATCTCCCCTATGAATTGCTAATTGTTTAGAAAACCTCCAAAAAAACTACTAACACCTCTAGAAAACTCCGCTAAGGTGTTGTTTATGCATTCCAACTCAGGATCAATGCTGGAAGATCCAGGACTCCACATCTACACAAGCAAAAATCAATTACTATCCTGTGCAGATAAAACATATTACATGCTATGTCTATATCTGCATCTGTGTGTGCGTCTGTCAGTGCATCTATTTTCGTGTCTACACTGTCATTTGGACACACTGACAGACCCGCACAGTCAGACCATATTTTGCAAACTGTTATAAAAAACGCGCAAAAAAAACTCCATAGTTGACAGTCTACAGCATGTAGAGAGAGAGAGAGAGAGAGAGAGAGAGAGAGAGAGAGAGAGAGAGAGAGAAACAGATAGTTAAAGCAAACAATATTGAGAGAGAGAAGAAGAACTCACCTTCTTTGCTTGTTCCAACGGGTGGCGGCTAGGTTGCAAGCTCCTTGTCCTCCTTCTCCCTTCCCTTGGTAAGTTGCTTGAATCTTCTTCTCTTCCTTGTTGTTTGGCTCTTGTTCTTTACTTTTTGACTCTTCCTTCCTCCTATCCTCTTTTTACTCTTGTTTTCTTCCCTCATTGTCTTCATGAAGTGATAGATAGACATGATTAGAGATGTCGAGCTCGAACGGCAGAAAATGTGCAAAAAAATCTATTGTTGCCAAGCTACTGTGTTTGAAGAAATTCTCCACTTACCATCACTTGAATGGTGACTAGCGTGCCATGACATGAGTCTCGTAATAGATTCAAACTTAAACATAAGTTGAATACATTGAATAATAGAAAAATGTCGCAAAACCTTACGAGGCACATCCATTGATTTCATCTCCTGGTTGTATCTTGGTTCACCACAAATAGGACACTGTCGTGCAGATGCATGATCCCCACGAAACAAGATGCAATCATTGACACATGCATGGATTTTAACGTAATCGAGACCTCCAAGAGATGTCAAGAAATGCCTTGCTTTCTCCCTTCTAGTTGGTAATTTATTTTCAGTTGGAATCATTTGTGACAATAACCTGCATATATTGTGCAAACAGAGTTAACAAACCGCGAATATTGTCTAGAAGCATCTATGAATTAATATCAAATGATACATACTTCAATAATGCATTCAAGCTAGCATTACTCCATCCATAAATGGTTTGTTAGTTCAGTATCTTGAGAGATGCACGTAGAACGGAGTAGGTGCAACCTTCGTACAATGGATTTTTCAATGCTATGTGTAGCGGGTCATCTATCTCTCTAGTGGTACCCTCCCCCCGAACCTCATGGGAAAATAAATCATGCACCATGTTGTCTGAAATCTCTTCGTCCGAAACCTGATGGGGCATTTGAAAAGGGCTGCTATTGTCGTCATCAGTCTCTACTCTTCTTGAGGACTCTGCCTCCTCGCGTCGACGCTTCGTAGCCTCTCGACGCCTTGGAGGGACCATTTGAGGATGCGGTACCGCATCCTACTCAATAAAAAAATGAGTTTTTTTTTTAATGGTGAAGACGCAACATAGACCAATAATATTTTTGCAAATAAAGCAATAAAAATTACTGGGTCTTTTTCTTGGTCCCACTCTCCATACATGCTGAGGTGTGACATTGTGATTCGACGTGCTCGAAAAAAACATCCTCGACAACGATCACACATACATTTGATTTTCCGTCGTAGCCAAGTGTCTCGATTATGAAGACACCATGTCTCATCCTCATTGGAGGATGTAATGTTTGTTGACTCAGCATGTCCCATACTAGTAGAAGATGACGACATAATTACACCATCATGGCACGAGCAGCTTCCATCAAGACCCTGTTCTTTCTTTCAACTACCCCATTCTATTGAGGAGTGTAGTTGTAGGTAAGCTACCTGCGTATGCCATTTTCAGCCAAAAATTTGTCAAACTCATTTGACACATACTCCCCACCGCTATCTGATCTCAAGCAAGAGATATAGCAATCAAATTTCTTTTCAACCTACTTTTTAGACTAGTGAAAAATAGCAAACACCTCATCCTTTGTCTTCAGAATGTAAACCCAAGTATAGCGACTGTAATCATCAATGAATATCACATAATACTTCAAGCCTCCCATAGATGCATTATGGGATGGCCCCCAAACATCAGAGTGCACTAACTGCAACGGACGTGTACTCTGCCTTACATGCTTGGCACATGGCAACCTTGACTACTTACCAAACTGGCAAGCATCGCATACATGACCAATATCTGAATATTGGAACTTGGGTAAACCTGTAACAAGCTGTTTTTTCTGCATAATTTGCAGCCTTTGCAAATTCACATGCCCCACTCTCTTATGCCAAATTTCCAAATCTCTGATAGTGCCAGAACCATGGGCAAACATAGCTGAATTCAACTCTGGCAAGGTAGCATCAAGAGTAAACATTCTGCCATTCCTGTGACCGCGAACCATCAACTTGCATCCATTGCCAAACTCTTCAATAAAGCAGCCATGCTTATTGAATCTGACCTGCAAGTTCTGCTTTGTCATCTGGCAGACAGACAGTAAATTCTTCGTAATCGAAGGAACATGCAATACATCATGTAAATTTTTCTTTCTGCCGTCATGAACCACAAGAGGCACTTTGCCTTTATGCTCAATGCTATGCTACGTGTCATCACCTATACAGACATTGCCATGTTTGTCAGCCACCATATCAGTAAAACAATCACCATGAGGGGTCATGTGGTTCGATGCCCCTGAATCAATGTACCAAATCGCATCATTACATAATGAAAGTGACTAGTACAATCATGACAAGATTTCACTACTACACAGAAAATGTCTACACAGATTAGGCGACCAAAAAAGAAGGGTGTGGGAGCTCTAGGGATCCAAGGGCGAGCTACATATCCTCACCATTCGAAAGCTCGTCCCGCCGCAAAGGAGCATCGAACGGACTCTACAAAAAAAGAAACAACTACACATCACCATACAATAATGCATTCTAATTAAACATGGTAACTACATACAAGAAAGATGAGTGACTTATAGGTCTGCCACGTCTTTACAATCGGTCAATTAATGCAGTGAGACCGTGTCTCTCTGCATATTGAGTCTTAAGGCCGGTTGGATCACGATTTGTAATGGAGTGCTGCAAAGAAAAAAAATACTAACTGTTAGAAACATGATTGTCATTACAAAGGATATTGCAAAAAAATAAGCAAGCAAAACAAAAGAAAAACTTACAAAGTCCTCCAGACATGTCTTGTGGCCGCCACTCCCAAGATGATGGACCATTGCAGCCTCTAGTCATACCCTCGCCGCCTTGCGTTGCTGATTCCAACATCCTGGAGAATCTATAGCCTCCTCCCTTAGTCAGTGCCTCATCCATGTCTAGGCACTCAGGCTTTGTAGCCCCACTCTTGAGTGCCTTGTGTGCGTCCGATCGTCATACACATCATCCAGCCCATAGAAAATCTATCTGCTGTGGCTGGAATCGAGAACTCCTCATGCAAGGATGCTACTATGTAGTCCTTGCTCCCCATCGGTATGTTTTTCCAATGATCTAAGACATTGTGCTGAAAAACTTGTTGGCACAACTCTCTCATGCGAGCCATCACCCTCTCCTCATTATTCATGATGATGGGTCATGACCTATCATCGACAAGATAGGCATATCCCTCTGGGGTATGCCTAAGATGGGTCCTCTCCCACATGTGTCCACACTCTTGGGCATATCCAGGAGACCCCTATACATCCGGTGTATCGACCAAGGTAGTATCTATCTATGTAGCACCCATAGGGGTGCCACCTACAAATGGCTGAGCAAAAGCTCGAGTAACTCGAGTAGACATTCCCACAAGTGTGACAAATCTTGGAGGTGATGCAACTCCAGCAGAACGATAAGAGGGAGACACTACATCCGTGCCTCCACAGCAACCACCTGAGCCACGCTCCCTTGAACGGCCACGAGAGCGAGGAGTCGCACCTCTATCCCGTGCTGACCGTAGGCTCATTACCTCCGTATCTCTACAGCATCCCCCTAACCCTGAAGCACTCCCTCTCTCTAGCCCAAGTCTGGAGCGTCCACGTCATTTGCTCGAAGTTGAAGCATCTGATTGCGCCGAAGTAGATCCAGTAGAGCGGCCTCAAGATGTCCGAGACAGCTCCTAGTCCGCCATTTCTCGCAATCTCCACATCTAATCTAGAGACATGCACGTGAAGATATCATGCAACTCCTTATCGCTCATCCCTCAACTCATCCTGAAAAGGTCATCTGCACAGACAAAAAATGATGTTAGCATAATCAATTTAAATCATACAAAGCACGGTATTATAAATCCTAAAAAAAATGATCTCACTTAAAATGCATATCTTATGTACCCTTATAAGTGATTAGTCAATGAATTGAGTAAGTGGATGCTCCAAGTATGAAGTATCCTATGGTTCCATGTCAATCTCCTGACACAACTCCGCATACACTAGAAGGTCGATAGACATGTTACCACAAAAGGATGAGTCCACCTCGTTCTCAAAGAATTCTTGGACTCTTGTATTTCCATCATTGTTAGTAGCCGATGCTGGCTCCTCTACATGCTCCAAGATTTCGGTGGCCTCTACCTCTTGCAATATCGACCCCTCTATTTGTATATTGTCCTCATCTATGCTCAAAACATCGCTTTGATCATATACTCTCACACTTCGGGAAGCTAAAGGTATAACATACCATCATCGAGGTTGTCGGGGGTTTGGATAGAAGATTACATGTTCACAAACACATACAAGAGAGATTAAACTATTGTGACATGTACCATGTCGTAATACAATTAACTAACAAATGAGTTCATGCACTTGTTCACAATGGGCTGGCAACACAAAGGTGTCACGCAAATCCGTCCTTTTTTTTTCGAAATCTATTTCGAGAAATCCAGATGGATCTCGTCAAACTGTTGCTCCAGCTCCTTCAAGCACCACTTTGAATCACTACACATTGAATAGTATCATGGAGAAGCTACGGTAATCCACCATAACAATACTTTGCAAGTTCCCAAAATACTCCTTCTCATCTATAACCATGTTTGGATCTGTTGCTCGTCGTCGGCTCTCATGCTCGAACCTTGCTATGATACCAAAGTCCATTGTGGAGCGCATTTTGTCAATACATTCCATGCAAAAATGTCGTCCGCGTGACCACGCTGCACTATATATTTTATACAATATATTGAAACACTCGCATATAAAATATAGATACGACAAATCCTAAACACATCATCACCTTTTGACTACATCCCCTTGAGAATTCCCACTCCTCCATTGAGACCTCCGCCCCTTCGCGAGACGATGCGGTCAAAGCTACATGCAACCATCGCGTTGACATGAACTGCGGCATCTCCTCCATGCCTTGGGGATATCAAATCGATCGATGGCGCGTACTACGTCGAAATTCAAATCGCGCTTCCTCTCAATCTTGCCTAGCGATTTGGTACCTGGCGAGCCACGTCTCCATCGAGACATGGTGCAACATACAAAAGCGATTCACCTTCTCCTCCATTGCAACATCCATTATTTTATTTACCCCATTTCCAACCACCACATCTCCGGTCAGTCTATCATCGTCCTTCAGCGACCATAGCATTTTTTTGTCTAGATCCACCGTTGGTAGCCATTGTGAAATATGCACTAGCTCCTCAAACACCAACCAACCTTCAGCCATGCTACCTTCTGGCTGAGCTTGTTGTCACACAAAGCCTTTCAAGGTTTTCATGAAGCACTCTAAGAAGAACATCCATCGCGTATGGACAGGTCCAGCAATCTCCACTTCATTTACAAGATGCACAAGAAGGCGGATTTGTATTGTGAGCATGCTGGTAGGTAGGTATTTCTTAAAGAGAGAGACAATCTCCACTGCTCCCCACCTCGCGGATTCAATAGAGGACATCTTAATCTCCTTCTGTGAGATCCATTGCAACAAAATCGACAACTTGTAAATGGCCCCCTATATGGGAGTAAGGCATCCTGCGATTGCGATCGGTAGTACAAACTACTATAAATGAGAAAGCATTATGAACAATGGCTACACTCTAAATAGCAAAATGTGCACGCCAATTACAATCCATTCGTAGTACAAACCTGACATATCTTGTGCTAGTCATGGGATTTTAGCCCTAATAATTTGTCATCTTTGGAAAATGCAAACCTGAGAGAACGCATCATACCCGTCACTTGACTACTTGCTTCACAATGCACTCTTCTTTAGTGGAAAAAAACCAAGGAGCGCGAGGTAGCTACACTCGACTACTGCCAAAGTGCCTACATGTTGCCTACCTCCTTCAAATCCATCCGTGCCCCTATAGTGTCTCTATTTCTTGTGATGTGGTCCCATAGCAAGCTGCCCACATTCTTGAAAATATGCATGGGATCCAACATGGTTGATCTGTAAATGGGTCCAATATGGCAACTCTTAGAAAACTGAGAACCGCTGCATTCCGTTTGGATGTGACTCCACGTGGACAATTTTCAACTCGTACCAGCTTGTGTAATTCATACATGTTGGAGGTCGTCCAAGAAAACCTTTCTTGAGTTCATGAGCCTCTGGAAAGAAAGCGGCGTGTCCTTGATATACCATCTTCTTCATGGTTCGTGACCTTCGGGAGTCTAACTGTGGTCCACACAATGGACATGCATGATAACCTGAGGTAACCAAACCTGAGGTAACCAAACTTGAACGAGATAAAATATAGATATTACCAACAAGAATGGAAGCCTATTTACACGAGCACTCTCCGAATCCCGAAAAGTCATGCATCGTCCACATGAGCATAGCTCGAATATTGGTGGACTGTCGACCATTCCGCTTGCTTAAATCTTGCATAGTGACCCCCTCCTCCCACAAAATCTTAAGCTCATTGACTAATGGACGAAGATACATGTCCATATTTTTGACTTTGTAGCCGGGGACGAGTAAGCTAAGGATGGGATGTCCTTTCTTCATAGAAAGCCATGGAGGAATATTATAGTTGACAAGGACTATAGGCCACACACTGTAAGAAGTTGAGCGCGAACTGAATGGGTTCACGCCATCCATTGCAAGACCGAGTCGAAGATTCCTTGGCTCTCGAACAAAGCCTAGAAAGGTAGAGTCAATGTGGCTCCATGCGCGTGAATCCACTGATATTCGTTGAACTTCATCAGTGGACCTATTCTGCGCATGCCACGTTGTAAAGCTCACCATGCCGAATGTATGGAACATGTGGTTTATGCGGAAAATAAGCGGAAAATGTCTTAGAACTTTTTGAGGGATGGTTTGCCCTTGCAAGTCCCGTCGATACCTGTGAGCACCACACTTTGGACATGTCTCCATAGTCTCGTATTCTCCTCGAAACAGTATGCAATCGTTGATACATGCATGGATGCTATTGTAGTCCATGCCAAGCTTTCGTAAAACATGTCGCGCATCATCACGAGACTTAGGCATGGTATTTGCAGGTGGTAATATATGATATTTCAATAACCTGAAAAAAATCATAAAACACCTTGAAAAAGCACAAATATTTTTAATGATAGTGCCGAAAAGTCAACGAATTGTAAGTACAAGGTACCTGAACAACTCGCTCACACTCGCATCACTCCACCTGTGTTTTGCTTGCACACTTAGGAGTGCAAGCATTGTCTTCAGGCAAGATACTTGGTACCCATCATATAATGGTATGGATGCTTCCTCTCTAAGCGGATTAGAAGTCTCGACATCCATGGGAATCAATGCATCGATCATTGCCTCCATCTCAAGCTCCAAGGTTGTAGGTAGGTCTGGAAGGCTGCCTGTCTCCTCTGGTATTGATGGTAGATTAGATAGTACCTTCCAAGTGGCGGATTGGCTCAGGCACTTCATCCATCGCACACCCATGAACTCTTCTAATTGGCCGCAAAGGGTGCACTCCTCCTTGGGACGAGACGTCACCTCCCTGGATAGAAAATTTTCCAGCTACACCCAATCTTCTTGTATATGGTATTCAATTAGCCTATGAGTACAATGCATGATTGATATTAACTTTTCTTACCGTTTGCTGAAAATCCACAATCGCCTAATCAATGATCTCAGATTGAAACTTGCCGAAGCGTCGTACGTGTTCTATAGACAATCGACGTTTTCGTCTAATTGCCAGCTTGCATTGAGAGCAAGGATATGGGACACGCTGATTAAGATACGCATCTTGATCTTGAGAACAACAAGACATTCATCGTTTTCCATTTTTTCTACGTTATAACAAACAATTTATTTTGTTATCTTTTTTTTTTCTTTCTTCATTTGTTTGAGAATGGATTTTTTCTCTTGTAACTCAGCAAAAATTAATGTATGTAAAGTCTGCACCCATCCACCAATAGATTAACATATATATGTCAGAGTGTTTCCCGTCTTGTGGTGTTGCACCAGACCTCACCACCACTCTCTCTTTGGTTTTTATCCATTCACTATCACCTCTCCTTCCATCTCTTTCTCTTTTTCTCTTTCTTTATTATGTTGTATGTTTATTTCCTCTCTCTCGTTACTTCTTTTTTCTCTTCCTCCCCCTCTCTCATTTTCTTTAATAATCATGGCTATGACTACAATGAAGACCACGACCACGACTATGACCATGACCACGACCACGACTAGGACTACAACTACGATGACCATGACCACGACTACGACTATGACTATGACCACGACCACGACCATGACCACGAACATGACCACGACCACGACTAGGACCACGACGACTACGACCACAACCACGACCACGACCATGACTATGACTACGACTACGACTACGATGACCACGACCACAACCACGACTACGACTACGACTACGACTACGACCACGACCACGACTACGACCACCACCATGACCACGACCACGACCATGACCATGACCATGACCACGACTACGACCATGATCACGACTACCACCACGACCACGACCATGACTACCACTACCACAACTACGACCATGGCTATGACCACCACATCTATCACTACCACGACTACGACCACTATAATAAACAAGAAAATAAGGAAAAAAAAACAACAACAACTACTACTACTACTAGTATTACAATAAATAAAAAAAGAAGAAAAAACTACTACTACTACTACTACTACTACAAAAAACAAGAAAACTAAACAACAATAAACAAAAAAAGAAAAAAAAACTACTACTGCTACTACTACAACGAAAAACAACAATTAATTTCCTTTTCTCTCTTTGTCTCCCTCTCTCATTTCCTCTCCCTCCCTCACCCTCTCCCTCTCTTTCTCTCTTTCCCTATCAGGTTTAATGTTTTTTCTCTCTTTTTCTCTCTCCTCTCCCTCTCAAAATTTTTTCCCTCCTCTCCCTCTCCCATTTCCTTTTCTCTCTTTCACTCCCTCTCTCATTTCCTCTCCCTCCCTCACCCTTTCTCTCTCTTTCTCTCTTTTCCTATTATGTTTAGTGTATTTTCTCTCTCCTCTCCCTCTCTCATTTCCTTTTCTCTCTTCCTCTCCCTCTCTCATTTCCTCTCCCTGCCTCACCCTCTCCCTCTCTTTCTCTCTTTCCCTATTAGATTTAATGTTTTTTCTCTCTTTTTCTCTCTTCTCTCCCTCTCTCATTTTTTTTCTTTCTCCTCCTCCTCTCTCATTTCCTATTCTCTCTTTCTCTCCCTCTCTCATTTCTCTCCCTCCCTCACCCTCACCCTCTCTTTTTATCTTTCCCTATTAGGTATATGGGTTTTTTCTCTCTTTTTCTCTCTCCTTTCCCTCTCTCATTTTTCTCTCTCCTCTCCCTCTCTCATTTTTTTCTCTCTCCTCTTTCTCTCCTTCTCTCATATACGCTCCCTCCCTCACCCTCTCCCTCTCTTTCTCTCTTTTCCTATCAGGTTTAATGTTTTTCCTCTCTCCTCTCTCTCTCATTTTTTTCTCTCTTTCTCTCATTTTTTATCCCTCTCTCATTTTTTTCTCTCTTTCTCTCTTTTTTTTTCTCTCTCTTTCTCTCATTTTGTTCTCTCATTTCCTCTCCCTCCCTCACCCTCACCCTCACTTTCTCCCTTTCCCTATTAGGTTTTATGTTTTTTCTCTCTCTTTTTTTCTCTCTCTTTCTCTCATTTTGTTCTCTCATTTCCTCTCCCTCCCTCACCCTCACCCTCTCTTTCTCCCTTTCCCTATTAGGTTTTATGTTTTTTCTCTCTTTTTCTCTCTCCTCTCCCTCTCTTTCTCTCTTTCCCTATTATGTTTAACATCTTTTCTCTCTTTTTCTCTCTCCTCTCCTTCTCTCATTTTTTCTCTCTCCTCTCCCTCTCTCATTTCCTTTTGCTCTCTTCTTCTCCCTCTCTCATTTCTTCTCCCTCCCTCACCCTCTCCCTCTCTTTCTCTCTTTCCCTATTATGTTTAATGTCTTTTCTCTCTTTTTCACTCTTCTCTCCCTCTCTCATTTCTTTTTCTCTCTCCTCTCCCTCTGTCATTTCCTTTTCTCTCTTCCTCTCGCTCTCTCATTTCCTCTCTCTCCCTCACCCTCACCCTCACCCTCTCTTTAATCTCTCTTTCCCTATTATGTTTAACATCTTTTCTCTCTTTTTCTCTCTCCTCTCCTTCTCTCATTTTTTTCTCTCTCCTCTCCCTCTCTCATTTCCTTTTGATTTCTTCCTCTCCCTCTCTCATTTCTTCTCCCTCCCTCACCCTCTCCCTCTGTTTCTCTCTTGCCCTATTTTGTTTAATGTTTTTTCTCTCTTTTCCTCTCCCTCCCCCTCTCTTTCTCTCTCCCTCCCTCTCCCTCTCCCTCTCCCTCTCTTTCTCTCTTTCAATGTTTCCCTCTCTCTCCCTCTCCCTCTCCCTCTCTCAATTCCCTATTATGTTTAATGTCTCCCTCCCTCTCCCTGTCCCTCTCTCATTTCCCAATTATGTTTAATGCCTCCCTCTCCCTCTCTCATTTTCTCTCCCTCCCCCTCTCTTTCTCTCTCCCTCCCTCTCCCTCTCCCTCCCTCTTCCTTTCCCATTTCCTCCCTCTCTCATTTCCTCTCCCTCCCTCTCCCTCTCCCTCTCTTTCTCTCTCATTTCGTCTCCCTCTCTCAATACACACGAATTATACTAAAAACAAGTAAAAGAGAGAGAGAAAACACAAAAGCAAAGCAAGAATGGACAATGCACTCACCGTAAAGGCTCAAAGAAAGGTTTAGTGGCTCCTCTTCGTGACGGCAGCTCGTCTTCGCCCTCCGTACACCTCCTCCTCTTCTTCGCGAACGTGGCGGCAGTGACGGTGGCGGCGGTGGCAGCGGTGGCAGTCAGAAGCCTTCTTTCTCCTTCTTTCTCTCTTTGTCTCCCTCTCAGCAAGATATTCACTCTCCCTCTCACTCTCTCTTTCGTGAATGCGTAAAACATGACGCACTTGGATTTCAACCTGCATTTTTCTCCTCTAGGTACCATCGCTATTTCATAACGCTAATAGCAACGCTGCTATTTGTCTGCTAATGGGTGTCGCTATAGCCTCATATCCTTGTAGTGATTGTATCTTCCAAGTGGTGGGTTGGCTTAGACACTCCATCCATTATACGCCCACAAACTCTTCTAACAAGCCGCAATAGGTGCACTCCTCCTTGGGAGGAGAATTGACCTCTCTGTATAAATTTTACGACCATGTTTAATGTTTTTGTGTATGATATTCAATTAATTCGCGAATATAAGGCATAATTGGTACATATTTTTCTTACCATTTGCTCAAAGTCTAAGATCGCCTAATTAATGATCTTTGATTGGAACTCGCCAAAACACCGTACGTGTTCTATAAAAAAGCAATGCTTTCATCTAATTACTAGCTTGCCTTGAGAGCAAGAACACGAGACACGCTAATTAAGATATGCCTCGTGATCTTGAACATCACGACCATCATCGTTTTCCATTTTGTCTACATTACGACAAACATTTGGTTTTAGTTCTCATTCTCTATTTCTTTTTTATTTTTTTTGAGAATGGATTTCTTCTCTTGTAACTCAATAAAATTAACGTCAACTAAAAGTCATTGGTTTACAATACATAACAACTTTAGATACATGGAAATCGGACACATTAATAATATGGTTAACCATAGATTCCTTTTAAATAAGCATTAAACAACTTTTAGATTTTCTATCCACTATATCTACCAAATGTTGGTTCCAATATAGGGAAGATGACCGACATTTATAAAGCAATATATGCCATTCCATATCCAACACCTTTCATAATGTAGAAAGATGATAAAATCAATCTAAGGTGTGCACAACTTGATCCCTTTCCATCCAAATTAATTCTACCTCCCATAGGAAAAGTTCCACCTCAACTCCACAAGGATTAACCTAAAGCAAGTCTTAATTGTGGCTATAGTCTCCTACCATGGTTATCTAATATTAGCTTAAGATAACTACTTTGCTATCATCTCTCAAACTTAAGTAGAATATTGTATTGGTTTAAAGAAAGTGAGAAATGAGGGGAGCAATATGCATCAACCACTTTATTAATGAAGTATAGTCTCAACTCATGCTCCCTAAAATAATATTGATTTAGATCTAGGATGACACACTAGGATTGTTGAAATTTGATCATTCCTAACTTGACCTAATTTGGCATTTCAGATTTTTAATGGAATTCTCTTGGCTAACCAAGACCACTTTGCTGTATTAAAAATCCTAGGCAATTTAAACACCCCCTTCTCTCGAAGAGTAACTTTAGTTTTCTAACTAACCTAAGAATATTTATCAACCTCTCTTTGCGCTCTTTGTTTTGTGTTCTCTCCCCCTTCTCTTTCTTTCTCTCTCTCTCTTTCTTTGTTGCCTCTCTCTTTGTTTCTCTCCACCCCCTCATGTTTTTTCACTCATTCTCCTCTCTCCCTTCCTCCCTCTGATCTCTCTTTCTCTCTTTCTTTGTTATCTTTCATGTTTATTCTCTCTCTCTCTCTCTCTCCCCCTTTTCCTTTCTTCTTTTCCCTCTCTCATTTTCTCTGTTTCTCCCTCAATGCACCTCATTCTCATGAAAAACAAAATAAGAAGAACAAGAAAGAACAAGAACAAACCAAGAGGAGGATGGATTCTTCATCTCCTTTTCGTGACAAACCCTCTCTTTGTTTCTCTCCACCCCCTCGTGTTTTCTTACTCATTCTCCTCCCTCCCTCCCTACCTCTCTCTCTCTCTTTCTTTGTTATCTTTCATGCTTATTCTCTCTCTCTCTCTTGTTCTTTCATCCTTTTCATTTCTTCTTATCCCTCTCAGTTTCTCTCTTTCTCCCTTAATGCACCTCATTCTCAAGAAAAACAAACACTACAACAAAAAGGCTCCATAGACGTGCTTGCAAATGCAATATTTGAATTGTGCTTAAAAATGTCGAACGCGTTTATTACCGCGTCTACTAGCGCATCTAAAATTTTGTGTCTACAAGCGTGCTTATAGTGAAAAACTACATGCACATATAGACACGAAAATAGACACAAATATAGACGCACCTATTGACGCACTCTGTAAATATGTAATCATATTTATAAAAAAATACACATATTCAAATTCTACATCTATAGAGGTGTGTAACTGCGCGTCTAAAAAGACGTGTACTCTGCAAATTTTTTACGATTATAGACGTGCATTTTTCCTACAATTTAGACACACGGATAGACGTGCAAAACAGAGTATGAAAAAAAAACTAGAGAGCATGTGGCTTTGCAAGCCATATGCTCTCATATATTTTCCCCCCCATCAAATTGTATGCTTAGGGAAAACAGAGAAAGATTATTATACTGAAAGTAAGAGAATGTTGAGATCCAAAGTCCATATATTGATAATAACACATGATAAGCGTACTGTGCTGAAACATTTGTACATATTTCGAAGATTTTTGTACTGAAAACAAAACAATGTAGAACACGAAATTTCATATATAAAGATGAAACGTTTTTACATGACGAGTTCTAGTGCTTGTGACCTTAAGTATGGACATGGTTGCAAGCACTAGCTGAAAGTAATGCATATCAAAAATAAAAACTACAAGGCCAAGGGGAGGCATGCATGCACGAGGCTCCTCTACATCTCCTTAGAAGAGGCATCATCATTGCTACCACCACCACTGCTGGTGCCGCTGCCGCTACTGCTAGTCTCCCCTTTACTATCCTCAACTGCATCAAGGTTCGCCTACACAAAGGATTAAGGTATATAAATACCATTACAAACAATAAATTAGAGTTACCTATACTTTTCATGTAAAAAATAAAACATACCTCTTCTAGCTGTGGAATCCTCATGGCACGATTGTATTGATCCTCCGTGATCAGTCCCTGCTCGTAGAAATGCTGCCAAGTGTACGCCCGGTTATGACCTCGATGGTAGCCTACCTCTCTAGGAGTAGGCATCCTACCAATGATATGATACTACAAAACAATTTTAACATACAACATATTAGAACACACTACATAATGAATTGAAACAAATTACAAAATTTAAATTTTAAAAAATCAAATAATACTTACAAACTTAGCCTCCCATGACTCCCTGCCACTCGATCCATAATGCGACGATCCCATGGTTGCCATCTCGATACATTGCGCCTTTGCATGCTGGTGACTTGTCCTTTTCTCTACCGCTCTCTTCTTGGCCTCTTTCCATCCCTACGGTGGCGATTGGGTGGTTGGCCATATCTAGGGCGCCCTTGCTCCTGTCTCCGCAGTGACTCCTTAGCGTGCGTCATAAGGTGAGACCTCTTGTTATGAAGCCCGTCTCTCACCTTTGACCGTTCCCAATCATCTGAGAATCGTGAATTCTCGGGATTAGAGTACCTTCTATGTACTGCCCTTAGCACCTCTTGCCACAAACCACTTTTTTGGTGCTTGAAGGGAATCATACAATCTTTGTATGTGGCATGCACGACACTCCTCAAGTAGGCTATCACTTCCCTTCCTTAAGGGTTATGGAAGATACCCCCAACATTTGTGACAGAGTAGTACATTTGTGGAGGCTCACCTCTCTCATTTCCCGATGAGGGTGATCGAGAGTCACCTCCTAGGCAACCCCCATAAAGCCCTTGACCTCCTCGTCCTCCCTCGATAGGTACTACCCTCTACCTCACTCAATGCACGTGCTTCTGCAGATGCACGTGCTTCGGTCGATCCATGTACTTCAACTGATCCCTTTGCATCAGTTGATCTATGTATATGAATAGTGCGTGGAGTACCTATTAGAGGTGTACCAAGGTTTGGTGTTTGCGTGGCAGTGCTAGGTAAAGATGTGATAGGTGTCCCAGACATGACACTAAAAACCTCCTCTACAGTGGGAGACAACCAAGATAACTGGTCATCTCCCCCATAAATTGCTCCTTGTTCGGAAAACCTCCAAAAAAACTACTAGTACCTCTAGGAAACTTTGCTAAAATATTGTTCATGCATTCCAAATCAGGATCAGTGCTGGAAGATCCAGGATTCCACATCTACGCAAGCAAAAATCCATTACTACAAAATCAAGAAGCTTTGAAAGGTGCAGTTCTTTTTCGCGTCTGTTAGCGCGTCTATACCCGCGTCTACTCTGCATTTTGGATGCGCCAACAGACACGAAAGCATAATACTAAACAAAAAAAAAACTCAGACCTTAACTCTAATTAGTTATGCCGACAACGCGTCTATATACGCGTCTAAAAATGCGTCTAGACTGTCAACTAGACGCGCCTACAGACGCGCGCAAAGTTGGACCATATTTTCAAAAACTGTTATAAAAAATGGTGCGAAGCCTCCAAAGGATTTCTGAAGCACGTAAAGAGAGAGAGAGAGATAGAGAGAGAGAAACAAACAAAGACAAAGCAAAGAAGATTGAGAGAGAGAAGAAGAACCCACCTTCTTTGCTTGTTCCGACGGGTGGCGGCTAGGTTGTAAGCTCCTTGTCCTCCTCCTCCCTTCCCTTGGTAGGAATTGCTTGATTCTTCTTCTCTTCCTTGATGTTTGGCTCTTGTTCTTTACTCGATAGCTCTTCCTTCCTGCTCTTTTTACTTTTATTTCCTTCCTCCCTTGTCTTCATGAAGTGATAGATAGACATGATTAGTGATGTCAAGCTCGAACTACAGAAAATGCACAAAAAACACATAAAAGCACTGGTTTGAAAAGAAAGCCACAACTTTTTTTAAAAAAAAATTATATTCGCATGTGCGTGTAATTGCATGTCTATATGCGCAGATAAAACATATTACATGCGCTGATAGATGCAATTACAATTAAATTTATTAAAATGCTAGCTTATGGTTGTTTTTGGATCAACATGACTTTCCTAGTCTTTCAATATCAAAATGTTTGTCTCCATGTTGTAAGTATCAAAATATTTAGGGAATATGACATATATGCCAAATGAAATCATATATGTCCTTATGATTCAGGTGTAATTATGTCATCATCTTCTACTAGTATGGGACATGCTGAGTCAACAAACAATACATCCTCCAGTGAGGACGAGATATTGTGTCTTCACAATCGAGATACTTGGCTATGATGGAAAATCAAATGTAGGATCTTGTATGGTCCACAATACCTTGGACCTAGCTTGCAATCTCCTAAGGATAGGGAACTCTTCTTTGGGCATATGCGAATGAAGATCATGTCTCCTTCATCGAAGGTTCTATCTTGACATTTCAATTCTGTGTATGCCTTCTGTCTATCCTTGGCGGCTTGGATGTCCTATTTTATTGACTTCATTTGGTCATCCATATCTTCTAGCATCTTCCTTGAAGCTTCAACCCTCAAGGTTGGATCTGAGAAGTTTAAAGGACTTCGACAGTCGTGCCCATACAATGCTTGAAAAGGGGTCATCTGAATGCTTTGTTGGTAAGAAGCATTGTAGGCAAATTCAACCAAAGGCAAGTATTGAATCCACCTTTTTGGTTCACGGCAGCAATGTACCCTTAGTGTATCCTCAATGACTTGGTTGACTCGCTCCATTTCACCATCGGTTTGGGGATGGTAAGCTGTACTAAAACAGAGTTGAGTTCCAATGGCTTCAAAGATAGCTCTCCAGAAGTGTGATGTGAAGAGAGAATCACGATCACTAATGATTCTTTTGGGCAACCCATGTAGCTTGAATATCTCCTTGAACAACCTTGCAATGTCTCAGGCTTTATAGTTTGTCTTAATAGGAATAAGGTATGCAACCTTAGTAAGCATATCAACCACAACCATAATGGAGTTGTATCCTCCCTGAACTTGGGGTAGGCCAACAACAAAGTCCATACTGATGAATTCCCATTTCATTTTGGGGAATGTCAAGCGGTTGCAACTTTCTTGGTATTTTGACATGTTTGGCCTTAATATGTTGACAAGACAAACACTCAGTGACATATTTGAGAACGTCACCTTTAAGCCTCTGCCAATAGTAGCTCTTCCTGACTACATTGAGAGTCTTGGCATAGCCAGGATGTCTTGCTTCTGATCTAACTTATTAAGCTTAATCAAGTAGACAGGTAGTCCCTTTCTAACTCCCTTTATAATCTGAGATGCTTTAGCCAATTGAATTTTCGGCTTCCCAGCTTTGCCTTGAGTTATGACCGATTCCTCTTCAGATTTTTGAAAGGAACTTGACCCTTCCCACAATGAATGTGGGTGTCATTAGGTTTAAGCCAATCCATTCCGAGTAAACATTCATGGATACCTAGGTTCATGACCTTGAATCTGACTGAAGTCGACTTTTCCTCCCACTAGAATTCCACATTACATTACATATCTACTTCATCTTTTAGCCAAGTGACCAAATCACTTTACTTCTTTATCAATGTTCATAGTCATTGATAAAAAGAAATCTTATTCCATTCATATGGGCATAGCCCTTTCGAAGTACAATTATTCTTGGGGCGATGGAACAAGCTGATACATTAATTCGAGGAGAATAAGATGTTGTTGCATTCAGCTACTACTGGAATTGAGTAATAGTACAAATTGGGGTCATCGATTTTCAGAAATCGATAGGTCATTAGAAGATTAGGGTATCTTTTCCTTTGATATCCATTCTTCTCATGACGTCCCAACACCTTGATTCGGTCGGCAGGGATTACTCGAGTCACTTACCCGTACACATACTTATTCTGATTAAACCTTCGACCTCTGACCTGTAGGGTCGCGTTTGCGTGAGCTTCAACAAAGACGAACAACCTCACGATCTTTCCGTCCTCCATCCACTTGATTCTTTTCAAGTTGATTCGAAGGTATGCAAGTCGGTGGGCAGCAATGTAATAGATCCCTGAAAGACCTATCCATATCCGTCCCATGTACAGAGGTGATGGATTGTAAATGCGGTCTAAAATGTTCATCATATCGATCCTTCGTTGATAATCCGAAGCATGCATCACGGTCATAAACATGACTTGTAACACTAAGAATCTATGTCATTCATAATACTGCAAGACAACATCAATAAGTAAGGAAATGTTCTTAACAGCAACATTTGCTTTACTTCTTCTTATTAAGTTTTCTTATAAAGACAGATCCTTCGTTGGTTCCTTATGATACCAACTACAATGTGTCCACCTGTTCCCTTTCAGGACACGTCTTAGCAGCCCATCAGAAAGAGAGTCTAGAAAGCTCCTCCCGACACTCCCATGGAATGTTACGGGGTTTGCAATCTAGGACTTCCCGCGTCTGCCACGTAGTGGAAGTATTCCAACCGTTCTCAGTTAGGACCAACCTGAACCAGGGTTTCCCCTAATGGTCACTTTCCTAAACGGTAGCTAGTGTCGAACCCCAAGTAAACTACTTTACGCAGAAATGCCAAGGACGAAGTGGATTCATGTTGCACTTGGTTCAAGGAGAATAGGAAATGAGAGGGATGCAAGGCTCAACCTTTCTACCCATAAGGCATAGTCCCATTCCGTTCCCCTAAAACAGCATAAATCGGGATTCTAGTAACCTAAACCCTAGGTCAGCGCCCTTGTTGTTCATTTCCTTCGAGAAGAGCTCCTTGCTGTCCATTTCGATTGAGAAAAGTTCGTAGCCAACCGCGACCACCCATCTATAGGACGGACCCATGGCCACATCCACCGCACTTTCCTCAAGGTTTCTTTAGTTGTCTAATTATCTACCACATTTAGTTGGACATGCATCAAGCAGCTATCTTAATTAGCCCGTTAGACACTGGTTCCTTCACGTAATCTTAGCACTTGACATAGAAAAACAATGTCAAACAAGTTTCTTTTTAACAGGTTATCTTACTTATTTTTTGAATACATCCATAAAGTCTAGCCTACAGGCTAATCCATAATCCGCCCGAAGGCTATCCATAATCCGCCCAAAGGCAATCGAGCAATCCATAGGGATTACTAATCCAAGATTTTGCCCATAGACTAGTATGCAGGCCTCGAGATCCAATCCCGAGTCACGTTGGCCTCTTATGCAGGGCCCAGAAGGCAAGGGATTTACGGCCAGAGCCCCCCCTGGCACCCAAGCGTCGTCCTGCTCCAAGTAGCGCTCAACAGAGAGACCTCACGTGGTGGGTTCGGTCCACGTTCCCAGCGCAGCTAACAACCCCCTTGGTTAGGGTGAGGCAGACAGTCGGGGATAACTGATGCTGCCTCTCCCTTCAGGCCTTCAACCTGAAGCATTAAATATATTTCCATCATTTAGTTCCTTGAGCAAACAATGCAAATAGTGCTCCTAAACTGTTACGAGCACAATCAATTCTAGTGATCGATTATTTTTTGCCAACTGCTAAGGAGTAAATCCTTTTCTCTGAATGCATCCAGCATTCGATCCACGATCAAGTGTGACTTGGCAAGATTCCCAAGGGTTTGTTGGTTCACCCTTTTTCTCCTTGGGTTAGGGCCATACCATGTTAACCCAACTTAACCAATACCTTACGGTTCATAAATTAACAGTAAATCATGGCGACCATGTCGCTCCAAATTGTTGATTAATCCTTTGCTTCCAAGAAAATATCTAACTTCCCTTAACTTGGCAATTTTTTCCAAGAAAGGTGATGTAACAGGATGACTACTCATCCTCTTGCAAGTTAAACTTGCGCAAGAACCTGCCAACCTCATTCCAAGGAATGGAAGAACTCTCTTCTGATCAAACCACAAGGCCATGCGACGTTGCAACTTGTTGCACAAGTGCCGCATCTATTCCAAGGGATCATTTCACCCATTGCATGGCGTTTCCCGATCAAGGAGTAATGTTTGGACAAGAAGCAGGGTTTAGGGTGTCTTCTTACCTAACCCAATCCTGATTGCACCAAGCTGACAAGGTTCGATCCTAGGGATTCTAACTCAATCCGAGTTTTAGCATTTGAATGAACGATCCTTAGGGTAGAACCCTAGATCGTATTTGCATGATCGTCCAATTGACCCAACATTGCCTGAATGTGGGTAGGATCTTTGGTTTGAGGGTTTCGACTTGGCAACAAGTGCAAAGCTAGGCCTAATCCTTAACGTGCTAAACCCTAGATAGCTCTTAAGGTATTCATCGTATCGACTAAACCATGCCTATACGAATCCCTTACAGGTTAGGTGATTTAGATAATTTGACCTACTTGTCTTGTGACAAGGAAGAGCCATTCCTAGAGATGATAAACTTGATCTAAAGGTGTAAATAATTGCAACATGCGATTCATGCTTTTAGGCGGGTAAATGGAATTGCAATAACTACTTTATTTCTTGCTAAAGTCATGAGGAATGTCAAATTGGGGATTATCTTGCATAGAACCTTTAAGATTTACATCAAGGAACTATGCCAACAACCTCTCAAATAATGCAATGGGATTTCATGCTTTGATAAACCATGCAATCTTTCCTAAATGCAACTTGATGAAGTGATATTTGCGCACGACGATTATGTAACATGTGACCCTTAGATACAACGTTGCAAATGAAGTTCATGCAAGACTAAGGCTAGTGTTGACTTAATTCATGTCCAAGCATCCTTTTTATGCGACTTACAAGTCCGTGGTTCCATTCGCATACCATGAAATTGTCCAGGGCTTCGTATTCATGCCGTGCAATGGACGTTAACAACTCTTTCCATGCAAGACATAACAAGGAAGTTATTAACTAAACGTGAAATACACTTGTCCCTTCACGGCCAATCAAGGATGCTCTTAACCATTTCTTTTTTCCCAAGCATATGCAACATGCAAGTCCATAGATCCATTTTCGTGCCCTGCAATTTCTTTTCGGATGACATCCTATGGGTGTTAACAACTTTTCCTCATGCGAAGCATTACAAGGAAGATATTTCCCAAAAGAAAATGTGACATGCACTTAATCTTTCCATGGCTAGTCAATAAAATGCACTGAACAATTTCATCCTTTGCCCAAGCAATCGGAGTTTAGACTCTTGCTTAGGAAGTGCACCGAAATAGCAACATGCGACTATGCATGCAAGATGAATAAGAAATTTATATCCTTAGCTTCCCTATGAATTTTTAAACATGCCCAAAGTGGAAATTACTCCAAGAACCTGGTTATGGGGATTTGCAGTGATGTCCATGTGCAAGTTTGGGGAAGAACCTCCCGCAGGTGCGCCTTGCGACTCCTTGGGAGCCATTGTAGGCGTGACTACGGACTTCTGATTTGCCATCTCCCTTACGTGATCGATGAATTTCCTCTAGCCTTGGTAAGCGGCCTCAAGATCTTGCCCTTCTCCCTCGTATGCAAGAGATCCCTTCACCGAAATGTGGATCCTTGAGAATACCAGGCCTTGTGGGATTTGGGCTTATGGGAGGGCTCATGGGCATGGAGCTTTACGAGAAGGCTTGCGGTCTGTGAACTTTCTCTCCTTCGTGGGATCAGGCCCTTGGAAGCTGGGGTCATGAACTCCGGGAATGAAATGTATGCACAAGGCCTAGGGAGGCTGGGATTTTTACTCATAGGATCAATCCATATGCACAAGGCCTTCAGCCTTGCCTTTGGAATCTTCCAAGAAGCTTCTAGGAAGCTTCTCCTTCCCAGAACCACGTGGGGGAAATGATAATGATTGAGGAGAGGGGAAAAATAATCGACATCAGGAGGGGGTTTATGACGGAATGGTGGCGGCCTGACGGCTGGGCGTGGCGTTGGCGGCACGACTGGGCAGATGGCATGGCACTTCCTCCCAACACGATAGCCTCTCCTCTTTTCCCCTTGTCCCCCCCTCCCTTCACCACGGGGGGGTTCTTATAGAGCTGAAGGGGGGGTGGGTGGGAGAGACTCCACACATGTGGAGCCCCCCCATGCTTTCCTCCCCTCCCATGCATCTCCACCTCTTCACCACATCTCCTCCTTCCCCCATTCCCTTCTCTCCAGCCACGCATCGGTTGGGAAAATTAGTAAAAAAAATTGCATTAATTTGGACATTATCCATTTAGCCCCCTCCCAAGAGGGTGTTTCCCCGCGGTTATGCAGATTTCAACCCCCGGGCTCGATTTCCCAATGCGGAGGTCCCATTTTTGCATATGTGGGTTACGGATTAATTGCTGACAATTATAATGCAGAAGATAACATTGCAAGGTTTTACTCGGTGTGCGGGGAGTCAAGTTTGGTAATATTTCGATTGGGAATTTTACATACACTTACTTGTATATCTAATTGATGAGATCACAATTTGTGGGGTAGTTCATGCAAGGTGGATGTTTTTTCTAGAGCACTTTATGAAAACCCTAAAAGATTTTATGAGGCAAAATGCACGGCCCAAGGGAAGCATGGCTGAGGGTTAGTTAGTGCAATCATCCCTTGTACAAATCTCTGACTATCTTACTAAAGTGGACCCCTCTTTACCATGACTATGGAAAGATAATAAAGATTTGAGGATGACCTCTATAATACCTCAAGGAAAAGGAAGGAGCAAAGTGTTAATTTAAGAGGAACTTCGTAAGTTAAATATATTTTGTGTGCTTAACAGCAAAGTAATGAGCAAATGGGTGACACTATATAAAGAAGAAAGGACAAGAAAAGTAAGTGAAAGGCAAGCATTTCGTACTAGACATGGACATAATGTCCCATATCTAGAACATTTAAGTGCGCTTCCATGTCATATTGATATAAATTGGCTACATGAAGAAATGGAGAAGATGGAAAAAGAGGAGGCGATGGATATATTGCAAGAGGAGTGGGAATACGCACGAGGTTGCTTATCAAAGGTGAGACATACTTATAATTAAATTATCTTTAGTTATATATGATATAATTTCACATGTTTCATCTCTAACTAAATCCTTAATATGATCTCAACAATGTACTACTAGTGCACATTGTTCAATACTATTTGGTATGAAGGCAAACATTTTCGAACTCAACGTATAGATGATAAGAGAAATAGCCAAGATTGTGGTACCCGTGCAAACTTCCAGGATACCAATGGCACCATGGAAGGTTATTGTGGCTTGATCCAATATATTTTGAAGCTTGAATTTAGACAATTTTTTATAGATGTACTAGATGTGAAGTGGTTTAAAGAAGTAGTAACAACGTGTGAGCATTGCACAATTAGATGTCATCCAAGTGGTTTTGTAGTGATTGACTCTACAAAATTTCACCAAGGCAAGAATGACACATTCGCACTACCTCAACAATGCGAGCATGTATATTAGAAGCTATTTATTTTCATATATATTACTTCTTGATACATTCTCAAAATACAATAAATATCTAAGTTGCTTACTTTTTGTTTTTTAAATGCAAGTTGTGTATCACCCAATAGTAAACAATAACCAATGGTGGCACATCATCCCCATATCTAATTGTTCAAAACCAATATATGGCAATGCTATCGATGATGTACATGATCATGCCATGATCGATGATATACATGATGCAGTGCAAGATGTTCCCCGCGAGGATGTTCAAGGAAGCACAGAAGAGGATAACAATATGGTTGCAGATAATGATGAAGAAATTGAGCATAGCAATACATCTGATAGTGGGATAGACTTATTTTTTTCATTGCCTATTGGTAACATAGACCTAGAGGTAGATAGTCTAGCAAGGGCCGATCTCATTGAAGATGAGATTGATTATTCATTGTAGCATATAATTAGCTTTGGATGATTGGATGTATATTTGTAATACTCAGAAACAACTAAAATATCAATTAAGAGCCATTTGATTTTGTGATACATATAACGTTTGTTGTGTTATAGTATTAGAATTGAATGTGCACATCCAAATAACAATGCACCAAGATGCACAAAGAAGTACGATTGGGTGAGCTATATTAGACCACAAAGAAGTAAAATTGGCAATGTATTCTAAAAAATACTAGCTATTAAGATGTTTGATCATATTTAGGGACTTTATGAGAAATGAAAAATCTATGTGTTTATTATTGCATCTATAAGCGCATTTAAAAACGCGGGTATATAGACACGTTTTTCGCATTTATATACTAGCGCCAATAGACGCGCTGATAAATGTGCCCGCTATTTCGCGTGTACAGTGCGCATCTATAGGGCCTTTCTCTTGTAGTGAAACAAAAGAAAAGAAGAAAGAACAACCACAAAACAAGAGGAGGCAATGTACTCACCGCAAAGGCCTGAGGATGGATTCTTCATTTTCTCTTTGCGACAACCTCTCTTCTTTCTTCGTGCACTTCCTCCTCTTCTTCAAGAATGGCAATGGTGGCATTGGCGGCGGTGAGAATCTCTCCTCTCTCTTTCTCTCTTCCTCTCCCTCTCCCTCCCAAAGCCATGATCTCTTTCGCTATCTCTCAAACACTTTGTAGAAAAAAATTGTGCTCGAATTTTTCCCACTTTTTGTTTTTCAAAGTATCGTCACTATTTGCGATGCAAATAGTGATACCACTAATCTGCATCACAAACACTCATTGCTATGCCCCTATATCCTTATAGTGCCAATTGCATAGTTGGTATAGAGTTGATTTGAAACATCCGCATGATCTTTTCTTGTCATCCCCTCCCCAATAGCACTCTTCATCAATTATGAAAGAGATGGAAGAACATTGAGTGGAGGATAAATTTGTTGATTGTGATGTTGTCGATCAATGTAAATTTGACCCTCAATAATATACCCAATTAAATCAGGAATTGGATAAGTAATATCATCGTTTGGAAAGGTCAAAATGGGGATTTGTGTGATGGACCTCTTTCTCCCTTGGAATCTTCCTGCACACTCATAAATTGTGGCCAAGTCAAGGTACATATAACCACGATATCGACAAGGAGGAGGAACTTCTTCTCGTGCTATAGAGACCTCTCGTAGAGCATCAACATAAGAACTCATATCTGTGAGAATAACAAGCACATGCTTGCCAAGATCATATGCTAGATACTCAACTGTTGTGAAGGCAATTCTAGGAGTAATAATATGCTCAATGGTAGGATCATTTGCCAAATTTAAGGATAAATTAACTCTCTCCATCGAACCATTTTTTTCAAAATCACATTTGAAAAACAGAGTAGTTCCATGTTCACTCCCATGGCCGCAACCATTATTTCAAAGTTATCTTCTTAAACATCATCCATCAGATTTTTGTGGATCTGGGCTGCAATTTCATTGTGAGGTAGACCTGCTACAAATCATAAATACCTTTCTGTGTGTGCTTTGAAGTTCACAGAAAACTAGAGCTTTTGAGATCTAAGATAGGCATGATCATATACCAACCTTCCTTGGCCTATCATTCTTGTAGTTGCACACACTTTCATCACACCTACAAGAATTACCCTATCTAGATCAATATCCTCCTCTAGTATTTCACTATAGAAATTGAGGACCATATTCAAGGGGCCATGCAAGGCATATCCAATGATCATTATGCCTTATGATACAATGCTTTGACTTGGCAACTTATCAAACTCTTCATGTACCTATGGTAATCTTGAACACTTCACATGCATGTTCTCTATTGAGAATCGGATAAAAACAATACCCCAATGATGAGTGTTAGGTGGTGTTCCAAACTCCCAAATGTAAAGTTTCTACTTTACCACAAGCTTTCATCATGCACAAGAAAAATATCCTGTTAGCTTCTATTTCCTTCTCTTACATCCTTTGGAAAAGCTCAAAAGCCAAATGATCAAATTGCCTATGTTGAGTACATCTTGATAACAAGTGCCATAAGAAAAAGCATCTCTACTTGGCAAGCCATTAAAAACTCTTCAGGACTCCTCAAGATCCCCACTTATTACATACATGTCAACTCGGACATTACCAATGTCCATGTGTATTTCAATCCCTAACCTTAAGATTTAGTTATATATTTGCTACCCATTTATAGACCTTCCCTGGTATTGTATGTTTTGGGCAAAACAATGTGTGTGGCCTTGCCTAACTACATGTGCTCATGCAAAATGCAAAAAAAAAAAAAAAACGCACAATGTAAAACAAAATCCTAATAACATTCACTAATGTGTTTAAATTCTTGGTGAAAAACTCCACCCTCAAGTTCGCAATGGTGGACATGCAATGTCATGACACTGACATAACATCCACAAAATCACTTTGAAAAACTCTACTCAACATGCCTAATCTATCAAAGACATCTAATAGAAAATGTAAATTATACATGAACTCTAAGTTTACTAATTTATCAAAAAGAGTCGTATTTTCTAATTGAGTATATGCTAATATTGCCTCATAAGAATTCCACACTTGTTTTACAATAATTTGTCTACGAAGTAATTTCAAAATAATTGAATCCATGCATGAATCAATGCTTTGTGCAATTTCAAAATTTTTTACTATATCAGCTGAAAATAATCTTGTCCTATGGGCAATGCAATGAATATTTGTCATGAATGTGTTATCAATTTCCAACCTAGTAGATAATTTAGTATGATAACCTATCATTGCAGAGGCACCATCATAGCCAAAACAAACCATTTTTGAAATATCTAGCCCACATTTCGACATGAAATCAATGCATGTATCATACAAACAAGATGGAGTGCCATTATCTAGCTCTATTAAACCTAGAAACATGGTAGAAAGTGCATAATTATCCAAAAAAGAAACATGGACAATCATATTTTGCCTATTTCCTACATCTATAGACTCGTCTAATATTAAACTTAAAAAATGAGACAATTAAATCTTAGCAATTTGAGCCTTAAATATAGGTTCACTAATATACTGTATAAACATGGCACATGCCTTATCATTTCTATACATCTCAGTAGGATCACAATCAAGGACCTCAAGTAATTCTAAACTATGTTCGTAAGTACAAAAAGATAAGTCATGCTTTGTTACTTGATTTACAACAGCAAATAGAACTTTACATGCACAATCAGTTTTATATTTTCCTTTCTCTAATGTATGAGTTATTAATATTTTTTTGACATCACAGTGATATGTGGCTAGCTTATGAGACTTAGGTTTTGTGTGATCAGTTAATACACTAATTTGGATATTTATTGAGATACATTTACCAAATTCACTCTTTCCTTTTGGATCTTGTTTACAAAATGTGAAAAATATTCTAGCTAATTCACGATCAAAGTATGCCCAATCGAAAGTTCTAGTCCATGCTTCATTCCAATCTGCCCTAGAGTTTGATGTCTTAGCATTTCCACATCTCCTACAAGCTTATCTTTTTCTTTGAATTCAATATTTTTTAAATCAATTGTTTCATTACAAACATTAGATACAAGGTTCTTGTTTACCTTCTATGCTTAGACCCTGATACCTCATTTTCATTTGATTGCACTTTAATAAAATCACGCATATGAGGCAATGAAGATTGCATAAGGTTTGACATAGTGAATTATGTTTTCCAATAACACAAAAACTAATTTTAGAAGCCTAATGTAAATTTATGAAATATGTAATGCAATGACTTATTTTTAAAAAAAAGATTTTAAAGAGTCATTGGTCAGAAACAATTAATCAATATACCAGACATTACAAATGCTATCTCATATATAAATTTTTAGACTTCAATATGTATTTTATATATGTTTGAATCTCTCTGATCTATTCTTTTTTACCCTCCCCTGCTTTCTTTCCCCCTCTCTCTCTAGCCTCTATACTTGATAAAGCAATTGTAGGTTGCTTTTTGTTGCTCCATGTAACTGCTGCACTACCAAGGGAAAACATGAATCCACTTGTAGATCTTCTGTCTGACATGCTGCCAGCCCAATCTGCATCTGTGTATCCAAAGACTTGTACGTCCTTACCTACCTCATAAAAATTTCCATAATGTAAAGTGGACTTCACATACCCCAATATACGTCTAACTGCATCCAAATGAGGCTTTCTAGGCATCTGCATAAACTGACTGACAAGGCCTTGTGATAGTCATGTAAATCAAACTCCCTACTATCCTCCTGAACATTGTAGGGTCTTTTATCTCATCTCCAACATCAGCACTCAATTTCACATTTTTCTCCAATGGTACTGAAAGAGGCTTACATGCTATCATACCATACTTGGATAACATATCCAAGCCATCTCTCTCTCTCTCTCTCTCTCTCTCTCTCTACACTCGTTACATATATATAAATATAGAAGCTTAACTCAATCTTTGAGAGTGCTTGTGTGAGTCTAAAAATCTAGAAGGTTGTTGAGTGAATATGGTTCAAAGCACTTGAAATGGACCCACAAAGCTTGAGAGTTTTGTATTTTTTGAAGATAATGATTTAGAAGGTTAAACTTTAGAACTTAAGGAACTAACTTCTAAAAGAGTTGGAGCGTTAAACATTACATATTAAATTCTCTTCCATGCCATAGATGTATTAATAGGTATATTAAGTCATATTTATGAATCTTGACTTTTGAGTCTTGGCAAATTTATATTCAAAATTTAAAGGACATTTTCTTATGAATGCCTTGAAAATCAAGGTTTAATGATAAGTGAATCTTTAAAAAAAGGATAGATTTTGATGAATCTTTCAAATAAAGACCAGCTATCAAGATTTATCCTTTAAATAAAAGGACCAATAAAAATCTAATTTCTTTTTTTTTCTCATTTTAACCTTGACAAAATACACTAAAAACGATTTTCCATGAACACTAGGTCACCTGTCTACGAATAATCCAAACATATCAAATTTCCAAATGGGATAAAAAATTTGAATAATATGTTATATATATACTCTAAACATTTGATCAGAGCTGCCCGATATGTAGATCCTATAGTATCGTGATGAGAGGCGGTGGAAATGCAACGTGTCATACATTGCCAAAACATAAAAAGTCATCCACCTCCGCTTTTATAATTACGAGTAGACCTGCCGCCGTGCATATATATATATATATATATTTATATATATAATCATATTCATTTATATATTGGACGATATTCAGTAAATGTATGGCTCCATGTGCGTGCATGACTCTGATCTCTGATCAGCGCCCAGACTCGTGTATGTCGAGGAGTCGTGCACTGATTTTGCGTGGTTTGGGATATATCCCAGCCTGAACTTGTCAAAGGGCCATTCATGATATATATATGCATATATATATATATATATATATATATATAAACATATTCATGTATATATTGGAGGATATTCAATGTGCGTGCATGACTCTGATCTCTGATCAGCGCCTAGACTCTTGTATGTCGAGGAGTCGTGCGCTGATTTTCCGTGGGCTGGGTCTTGGGATATATCCCAGGCTGAACTTGTTAAATCGCTTTGAAAAAGAGAGCCCACATTCCCGAGATCCGTTATAAAAGCAAGGGTATGCCTGTCGATGTTCGATGTATTCATACATTACCTACATTGCCTCGTTGTCGTTCTTGTAATCCCACCTGCTCCCAATGGCTGCCTTCAGCATTGTTCATGCTAACGTCGGCCAGCTCGTACTGCTTGTGATCCTCTGCGGCCTCGCCGCAGGCGCGCATGCCGTGAGTCTAATTCCTTCTGCTAGTTAAAAGCGCTGTGAACTGCACCTAATTAGCTTGGCTGCTTGACACTCTTACCACCAAGATTGTGCACTGTAGCAGCACTGCTACTTCTATTAATATTATTCTGATTGCTCCGAGCTTAAAACTACGAACAAGTCGTGTAAGTTGTAACATGTCTAATATGCATTTATAGTCTTTGCTAACGGAGTGCGCTGCTGACTGGAGCAGAAAGCATGTACTGGCAGAATATGATAGCTTATACTCATCTTGAAGCATAGTTGGCTACTGGGAACGTCAGGCAAATTTTGTATTGACTCTTTTCCGTGTTTTACAGTCATGTGACTACGCTGCATCCTGCTCCAATGAAGGCGTGTCAGGGACCGTACTCAGCGCCATTTGTGTAGCCGTGAATGGGAACGATGTGAGCACATCAATCGATCTGAACGCTAAAATAAGCAATAATAATGGCCAACTTGTATGCCCTGGCGCCGACTTTGCAGCAAGTTGCTCCAATATAGGCCTAAACGGCGCAAACACTCTGACCGCCAACTGCAGATCCACCAGCGGTAGCCTCATCCAAACAAGCCTGGACCTGAACAACTGCATTTCCAACAATAACGGAAACCTCCAATTTTGTGTTTAAATTGCATAACAACGACGGCACATATGGATGCATATGTATCGGTGACGCATGTGTCTACTTGGCATGCCTGCCAATATCATCTGGTGAGTTGCGATGCTGCAACGTCTACGGTGACATGTTTTTTGCGCAGAAGGATGCCATGATATTTGTAAACATTGCCTCCGATCATCGGTAATTAAATAAGCTCTGATCATGCGTGCAAAATTGTTTGTCATGAGTTATTGAGTGAAGAGTTCTCATTGTCGACAACACGACACAGTAGCCAGAACAGGCGTTGCATCTTTTACCTCGTTTTTATGCTACTCATTAAAGGATTAAGTGTTTAGAATGATCAAACTTGTCTGAACATTCTATTAACATGCCAGGATGACAACTCTACCTATATTATCATTAACAAGGTCACCCAAGTTTGTAGAGAGTTACATACAACTAAGCGTTCTCCCTTGTTGTACCCATTCAATATATACTACATAAGCAATGTTGTGCACTGTCGTACAACCATGGAGTAAGATCTAGTACAAGGTTTACAATAGATTATGCAAGGTCCGATGTAGATGCACAATTTGACGATTTCTGTAGCAGCTCACTATCCTTCATTCAATATATCATGATTCTTAGCTCAGCTTAAATAGATGGTATGTGTTCACATCTATTTGTCTACGTAAATGGAACTAGTCATTCTTATTTAGGATTTCACATTACTGCTATTGTGGATAAAAGGCTCTTCATCATCTTATTATCACCTACATGTTTTGAATTAATTTTAGAGGTTCCACACACTAGACGTTGTGTGTCTACAAGAGGTAGGCTTTGGAACTACTACTTTGAGAACCATGCATGTTCATGGTACCAAATATTCTATAATATGCATACTGACAAAACTCTTACTACTTTTGTCCAATACCTCTCTGATCTCTCTCTCTCCATATATACATAACGTAATATGTAAGAGAGTTTTGTTTCTCTTGATAATTAACACCATCTAGGTCCTAAACATGCATATTTGAGAGAGAGGTCTAGATGTTGAAGCATTTTGGACATTTGTTTCGTTCCATACTTTTAGTATTCGCAACTTACACTAGAAAATAGAGTCTTGTCTCTCAACCATAGCAGTGTAATCAAGATACAAAGCATATAGATCGCCAACTATGGACAAGCTTTACTAACTAACACCAAGGATGTTTCAACGACCACAAAGTTTAGAAGATTGTTGTCAATCATTTGATTTAGCTCGAATATCGAGCCTAGGTGCTCATAACTTACCTTCAAATACAAAGACACTCTTAAATTGCATGACAATATTTACAACCTCGCACTATATATTCTTTCCTGATTTCCTTGACATGGTCATAATTTGCTTCTAGATCATATAAAGAAATATCCATATTTAACCATGACATTAGGGATTTATCAACAACAAATAAATTATTGTACAAAACTAAGTGCCAACACTATCGACTGTTGGATTTTACTCACACCTATTCTCACAGAGAAGTGGCAATGATCCACACATAGGACACTAGCGTCCTGCGGTACTTTTTACTATTCATAACAGGGTTTTTTACCCCAGTCAAATCATGTTTCATGTGTATTTATGTTATACACTTTAGCTGCTTTTTACTGCATATTACACACATATGTGTGAATGCACTTTAAGTAATTCACATAACCCTAAAGTCTAAGGGTTATACTTTGTACTTGCTATCTCACTTTTTCATCAATCAAGTGTCAAGCAGTGACCACACACACTCTCTCTATTGTACGCTCTATCAAGCTGAGATGTCAATCTTCAATAACAAGTAGTATGAGAGTTGGTTCATGACCAATCCGCCACCTTACAATCAATTTTCGCCACCCTACAGCTCCACACGCCAACTTAGCTAACTATAGTATTGCTTGTGAGCTCAGTCAAGTTTTCACCCTATAGATTGCCATTGCCTTGCAACCTCACCCACCAACTCAGCTAGATTGCTACCTTACAGATATCGCCACCTTCTAGTCTGCTGCCCGCCATCCGATGTCAACCCTACTAGCTAGTTTGCTAGCTATTCCAGCAACTCCGGCCTACACAATCATCTTGTTTGTTATCAAATGTCACATGTATATTTTATTATTTTACTCAAAATTTCAGCACCAAAGCAAATGGCTTTTGTAGAAAAGGATCAATTTCTACTTCAACAAGTACTTTAGTGCATAAATTACGTAAAAAAATTATAGATGTTTCAGTTAGCAAATTCAGGGCTCTTGCATGTTTAATAGACATTGGCACATGTACTATGGTTTTAGTCTCAAATTGACTCGAATCTTGCACATTGGACAGTCAAATTTTTGGGCTTTTGTGTTTTTAGTGATGTTGGGCACTCTTATTACATTGGATAGGGTGTTGCTTTTGCTGAAACTAAAAAATTTCAACACATTGAGGCAATAGTAGATAAGTGTGATATGATTTAGTTGATTACAAGTTGGTGTTTTCTATAATTTCTAGAGACTTGCAGATTTCTAGGTGAGGCCACCTTTTGTTATTGCTCCTATGCATTTGGAAGAGTAACTTTTATCATGGAAAATCAATGACAAAGTGATGTCTTTACTTATGTATCAAAAGAGGATACATTGGATGGTGATAAATTTTCTATACAATCCTTCATGATGAAGAATGTCCTTGTTGCAAAATATCTTTAGGATTATGTTAGTGGGAAAGAAGTACATCTTGGTAATCTAGCTTCTATAACTCTTGGAGGTCATGGCCAAAGGCAGGTTGCAATTCAACTACCACCCCAAAGAACAACTTCATGTAAGGCTTGGGATACTAGGAAGCCTAGGCATTGTCATGTATTGCATTGGCAGTTCAGTGGTCAATAATTTCACATATTCGTTCTGTTACCATTTCATGAGTAGCATAGCTTATACATGAGTATATATTTGCTAGAAAAAATGATACTCATATTTCTTTTTTGAACAAGGAGCTTTAAAAAATGTAAAGATGGAAGAAGGTGATGCTATGCAAGTTCACCTTAATAAAGTTCAAGATTTGCATGAGCACTTGACGAATCTAGATTAGTATTATTCTGATGCTCAGATGATATCCACAACTTTGAACTCTTTGCCATCTTCTTACTTGGCTTTTCATATGGCATTGAATCTTACAATGTGGGTTTCTACGTAGCTACTTGTCTTCAATTGGTTAGCTTATTTCTGCAAGAAGACCAAATAAGGAAGAACAATGGAGTAGATGTTGTAGCTTCTAAATAAACTTTTATTGAAAGACAAAGGGAAGCATAATCAATCCAGGAATACTCTACAATGTTTTGGAAGTTTTGAAACTTCACAGAACAACAATAAGCAAGGGGGTACACAAGCCAACAAGGGCAAGTGCCATTACTGTAAAAAGCCATATCATTAAATTACAGAATGCAAGAAATACATTGCCAAGAGAAAAACAAGGAGTTTAGGATAGCAGTTTGAGATATACCTTCTATTAATGATAGTCTGCGTCGCTTGTCATTGAGTATGACTATGTTAATGGTATTTTGAGAAGGCTGCATAAAGTGGAAGTGCTAACAATTATTTTTTATGGATATTATTTTTGTGGAGCTTCAGTGCCTTATTTTTTGTTCACTTGGATTATATTTGTACTTCATGAATATCACCACATTATCATGGGTGTATTACTTTGTGAGAGCTAGGCTCACTCTTGTGCACATTGTATTGACCACCACCTGTAATTTTGTCTGTTGCACCTACAAGTGTTGCTCGGCTGCACACATACATTTGTGATTAGAATATCTTAGGCTTTGTCTAATTAGGCTAAGGTTGAAGCATGCAATGATGATTGATCGGCCTAGAGCCCACAAAGTGGGTAGGATGCCAAGAGAGGCTGCAAAACCTAAACACAAAATGCAAAAGAGGATCAAACCTTCAATGCAAAAGGGGCACAAACCCCAAATAAAAAATGAAAAAGGGACGCAAACCCCAAATAAAAAATGAAAAAGGGACACAAAATGCAAAAGAGGATCAAACCTTCAATGCAAAAGGGGCGCAAACCCTAACCCTAACCCTAATTCTTGGTCTATATAATGGTGGGAGGTCTCAGTTATATTCACCCTTTTGGCACATCCATGTTGTAGAAGCTCTATCTTGTCACTACTCAATATTTCTATTCTCTCTTTCCATTCTATTATCTTTCTTCCATTGGGTTCAGAGTGTCTAAAATGGAGAGAGTGAGAGGAGTTTTGAGTGAGGGATTGAGGGAAAGTGAAGCTCTTTGCCATCATCTTGCTTTTCTCGTCTTCTACTAGCTCATTGACTACTTGGTGCGCTTGGTGCTGGATGTGAAGGAATGATGGCATTGGGTCATGTTGATCGTCGTCATGGAACCATATGGGAGCCTTCAAGTCATCAAACACAAGAAGGTAAGCTAGCTGAGTTCACTAAAACTCAAGCTAATCTTGTGTTCTTTCTTTCTTGGGTTAGAGATTAGGATGCTTGGTTAGTTAGCGTAGAGTGTTGAGAGACAAGGTGATGGATTGTTTTTAAAGTGAGTTGTAGCTTATGAAACAATAGAAGTGTGTTCAAAGTCCCAACTGTTGGTGTGTTTGGTTCAACAGAATACTATTTTTATACTTGTACTTATTATCCTTCTTGGATCGATAGAGCATTCAAATCTACATAGGATACGAGCACTTAGTTCTTTGACAGTGGTGCTTCTAAGTACATTACATACCACAAGGATTTATTTACTTCTTTTATAGTAGCTCTTATTGGAAGATTAGTGCAATATGCCAAAAATGCATCTTATCTCATTAGAGGTGTTGGAGAGATTGTTTTGAAAGCCATCTCTCCATTTACAAGATGCTTTATATGTGCCAAGGATAAATAAGAATTTGCTATTCATTTATTCTTCAATAAAATCTAGAATAACACAAGTCACTTTTGATGATGATAAATGCATGGTCAGGGATAAGGAATTCTTGACTTTGGTACTTACTAGCACATTATGTCATAGACTTTATGATGCCAGAAGGCATATTTCATGGTGGATTCTGTGCCACGGTGGATTCCGTGAGGTTTTACGGTGGATTTCGTAAACTTTGATGATCGGGGCTCATACACAAAGTGGATTCTTTGTGCGAGAAGTTGATGGGGACGCCTATCCTTTTCGGGTGTTTCATTAATTTAGTGTGTACATGGGTGATTCCATAGCGGGTGATTCCACAAAATACATATTAAATTAATAAACGTTTATGAGTTTAGAGTGCGCACTCCTAATAAATTAAGGTTAGGATTGATTTCTAACCAGTTGATTTATTTATGTAGCTGAAGACTGCTAGGTATTCACTTTTGTCAGTTTAATTGTATTATTTTACTAACAATTGTGAATGCTTCAGTTGATGTGTAGAGATAGCAGCAGTGGCGGAGGAAAGCATTAATATTGGAGGATAGCGAGTATTCGAGTTATCACTTATATTTTGATGGGCGCATACCTTAGGCATGGCACCTATATTTTGTCGCGCCTATTTATTGAGGCGTTGGATATTTATTTATTATTTTGTATGCGCATGGGTGCATGATTATGATATTTGTATTTGGACATTGTACTAGGTACGCCTCACTCTTTGGGCGCGCGTCCATTAGCTTTATTTCTATTTTGTGCTAAAGCAAACTCAAAAGCCAAAAGCATGCTATTTTGTAATTTGGGCTATTATTTGAGCTTGAAGATGATTAATACATAAAATACATGCTTTGTGGAGTGCTCACACAAGTACTCTAAGTCTACTAAGGCTTCCCAACTACTCAAGTTCAAAGTTACTTATCCTGCAAGTTCTGTTAGTCAACAAGTCAATCAAGTCACCTGAAGTCAAAACTGACTTCTGTTCAAAACTCCTAGAAGGATTGTTCCTGCACAGAAATACCGAACTGCAAAGTTGTTCACTGGAAGGTACTCTTCTTATACGCAGACTTGCTGAACCAGTTTCAGCACACGCAGAAGGATAAAACACATATTTTTCAAAGATTACAAATCCCGCAATAGCCAAAGACGAAGATTGTGAAAGCCACACACAAAAATATATAAGCCTTGTACACTCGATCTTGAGCTACGCTCATCCTACTAATTGGATTTTGAGAGTGTGAGGTCTTTTGAAGTTTTGCAGGATGACGGAACCACATATGGATGATTTAATGGCTGAAGGCGATCTTCCTGAACCTACAATGGAGCAAAAGCTGGATTTAATTATGATGCAGTTGGATGAAGAACGACGAGCCCGGCAAGCATTACAAGTTCAATTGGCTAATGTACAAAGATCGACTACCGACAAAGAGGAACCACAATCTAAAGGTCTTATCCGACGTACCATCGACGCGACTCTTGAAGCTCAATCCATCCGCAAAGAAACAAAGATAAGTAAAATAAATTTCAAATTCCGTACTTTCAATAGCACTCGAGATGGAAAAACTATTCTTTCATTCATCAGTCAGTTTGATGATTACTTTCATGAGGAAACATACGCAGAAAAAGATAAAATCAAGTGTGTCACTAATCATTTAGTGGATAGAGCATCTCTTTGGTGGACCGTGGTTCGTAAGACCATAGAATGTCCCACTACCTGGGAGAATTTCAAGAAGAAGTTTATGCAGAATTTCCTTCCTCCACAATTCCATGAAAAAACCATAAAGCAATGGGACCTTCTTCAGCAAAGAGATCGTGAGCCTATTCCTCAGTACACCGAACGCTTTTGGAATGCATTACTCTAGTTACGCATGCTTGAAGACGTACTTGAAGCAACTCACAAGCGCAAGTATATGTGTGGATTACTTGGGCATTACTACACTGAAGTCAATATGTTCAAGCCTGCAACTCTTGAAGGCGCAATTTCTTTAGCTCATGACACTGAAGACAAGCTTCGAGGAAGAGACAAGCGTCCACAGCAATTTCAAGCCAATGGTAACTATGGATCTAAGTAATTCAACTCAAATTTTAGAAGATTTAATCAAGATCGTTTTCATTCATCATCTTTCCGTAAGACTTGGGCAAAACCACCTACTTTACCATCCAATACCAATCAAAACCCTAAGCCAACTTCACAGCCAAATCCTAATATTCCTAGACTTCCTGCCATTGCAAATAATGTATCTAAAGCCAAACCTATAGTGTGTTACAAATGCCACCAACATGGACATCTAGCAGCCAATTGCCAAACAATCGAAGAAGCCACCTATCCATATCAACTATCTTGGAGCAATGGAAGACGAAGAACATGAAGAAATGCCTTATTTCACGGAAGATGAAGACGACATTACTACTCCTTCGGATACTTTACCAAGTATGCCAACTCCACATTCTTTATTGACAATGAAATGTTTAGTGCATGGAAAAGAAAAGATTATTTTGCATGATGATGGTAGTACTCATGATTTTATTTCTGCAAAGTTAGTGAAAGAATTGAAATTACAAACTGTTCCTACGCATTATCGCATTAAAGCAGCATTCTTAGGCACAAGGTATAATGGAATACAAGAGGTGCATGATTTAGAAATTCAAATTGGTGAATATATTGAAAGAAGGAATTTTCTAGTTGTACCATTACAGTCCAGTGATATTATTTTAGGTATGCCTTGGCATCATCAGCATAACCCTGATATAGATTATTCCACACATTCAATTAATATTCACTTTCAAGGAAAACATATTACATTGTATGGTATGCATGCATCTAATGCTTTTCCACTGCTTTTGCATACTCAAGCTAAACGTGCATTACGCAAAAGTAGTAAATCTTATCTAATTTGGGTGAATGAAGTGTAAGTTAAAGAAAAACATATGCACCCTAGGCATAAAGAATTTCTTGCACACTTTAAAGACTGTTTTGCAGAAGATCTACCACCTGGTTTACCTCCTTCATGTCCAGAAGACCACAAAATAGATTTATGTCAAAAAAATAGTAATAACTAATTGTGCATGTAAAGTTCTATTTGTTGTTGCAAATCAAGTAACAAAGCATGACTTATCTTTTTGTACTTACAAACATAGTTTAGAATTACTTGAGGTCCTTGATTGTGAATGCGCTCCTACTGAGATGTATAGAAATGATAAGGCATGTGCCATGTTTATACAGTATATTAGTGAACCTATATTTAAGGCTCAAATTGCTAAGACTTAATTGTCTCATTTTTTAAGTTTAATATTAGACGAGTCTACAAGTGTAGGAAATAGGCAAAATATGATTCTCCATGTTTCTTTTTTGGACAATTATGCACTTTCTATCATGTTTCAAGGTTTAATAGAGCTAGATAATGGCACTCCATCTTGTTTGTATGATACATGCATTGATTTCATGTCGAAATGTGGGCTAGATATTTCAAAAATGGTTTGTTTTGGCTGTGATGGTGCCTCTGCAATGATAGGTTATCATACTAAATTATCTACTAGGTTGAAAATTGATAACACATTCATGACAAATATTCATTGCATTGCCCATAGGACAAGATTATGTTCAGCTGATATAGTAAAAAATTTTGAAATTGCATAAAGCATTGATTCATGCATGGATTCAATAGCTTCTATTTTCTTAAGAAGTGCTTATAGAACTAAAGCATTAGAGAACTTATAAGAAGAGTTCAATAGCACAATTTTACATTCAAGTCCTATTCACAAGGTAAGATGGCTTAGTAGACAAATTATTGTAAAACAAGTGTGGAATTCTTATGAGGCAATATTAGCATATACTCAATTAGAAAATACGACTCTTTTTTATAAATTAGTAAACTTAGAGTTCATGTATAATTTACATTTTCTATTAGATGTCTTTGATAGATTAGGCATGTTGAGTAGAGTTTTTCAAAGTGATTTTGTGGATGTTACGTCGGTGTCATGATGTTGCGCATCCACCATTGCGAACTTGAGGGTGGAGTTTCTCACCAAGAATTTAAACACATTAGTGAACATTATTAGGAATTTGTTTTACATTGTGCGTTTTTTTGTTTGTTTGCATTTTGCATGAACACATGTAGTTAGGCAAGTCCACACATATTATTTTGCTCAAAACATACAATACCAGGGAAGGTCTATAAATGGGTAGCGAATATACAACTAAATCTTAAGGTTAGTGATTGAAATACACATGGACATTGGTAATGTCCGAGTTGACATGTATGTAATAGGTGGGGATCTTGAGGAGTCCTGAAGATTTTTTAGTGGCTTGCCAAGTAGAGATGCTTTTTCTTATGGCACTTGTTATCAAGATGTACTCAACATAGGCAATTTGATCATTTGGCTTTTGAGCTTTTCCAAAGGATGTAAGAGAAGGGAATAGAAGCTAACAAGATCTTTTTCTTGTGCATGATGAAAGCTTGAGGTAAAGTAGAATCTTTACAGTTGGGAAGGATGGAACACCACCTAACACTCAGCATTGGGTTATTGTTTTTATCCGATTGTCAATAGAGAACATGTATGTGGAGTGTTCCAGACTACCATAGGTACATGAAGAGTTTGATAAGTTGCCAAGTCGAAGCATTGTATCATAAGGCATAATAATCATTGGATATGCCTTGCATGGCCCCTTGAATATGGTCCTCAAACTCTATAGTGAAATACTAGAGGAGGATATTGATCTAGATAGGGTAATTCTTGTAGGTGTGATGAAAGTTTGTGCAACTACAAGAACGATAGGCCAAGGAAGTTGATACATGATCATGCCTATCTTGGATCTCAGAAGCTCTAGTTTGGTGTGAACTTCAAAGCACACACAGAAAGGTATTTATGCTTTGCAGCAGGTCTACCTCACAATGAAATTGCAGCCCAGATCCATGAAAATGTGATGGATGATGTTTAAGAAGATTACTTTGCAATAGTGGTTGCAGCCATGGGAGTGAACATGGAAACTACTCAGTTTTTCAAACATGATTTTGAAAAAACTAGTTCGATGGAGAAAGTTAATTTATTTTTGAATTTGGCAAATGATCCTACCATTGAGCATATTATTACTCCTAGAATTGCCTTCCCAACAGTTGAGTATCTAGCATATGATCTTGGCAAGCATGTGCTTGTTATTCTCACAGATATGAGTTCTTATGCTGATGCTCTTCGAGAGGTCTCTATAGCACGAGAAGAAGTTCCTCCTAGTAATCGATATCATGGTTATATGAGGCAAATGCCCGCTCAATCTCAATGGTTTGATCTACGATTTCTGCACCAATACCTGTCAAATCCGGCTCTTCCAATAAGAGTAATTCGTACCATCAAGCTTAGAGATGTTGAAAATAGTATGATTAGTGGATGAACTCATCATAATGCAGGCTGTAAGACTGTAGATAGTTCAAAACTGCTTCTTGTTTACTGTAGAAAATGACAAAAAAATCACCAAAATCGAGAGAAAATAGCAAGAAAAGTGTAACCAAAGCTACTACCCACCAAGTACTAGTGAAAGTACATCATTTCAGAATATTTCAACATGAAAAATCCATGTCAGTCCGGAGTTATATGCTTGCTGTAATAAATGACAGCAGGGTACTGTGAGAGTCAATTGCTAAACAAATCACTGCACCAAGTCAATAAATGACAGCCAAGACATGACCAGCCCATAAACGGGCATAAATCACCACCAAACAGTCATCCTCAGCAAACACCCAAACATGTCACCAAAGCATTCGTCAGTGATGAGCAGCATACCCCCTGCACAGTAGGGCAAAGTATGCATAACACTGGCAAGACCCGACACCAGTAGGTGTATGCTCACAAGAGTGCAAAGCCCAAGCTCAGGTCAAAAGCAACTCCAAGATATCAGTGCATGAACCATGCAACATTTAAGTGTAAGAGATCCCAAAGTCTCAAGTATCTGCAAAATGCTCAAATAGCATAAACCTCCTGCTCAATGTCGGTCAAGCATACAAGATGCTCCCACTGGCACAAAATGTGGATAAACGAGCTCAACAACTCAATCAAACCAAGTCAAAGTACCAAAGACAAGTAACTCAATAGCATCCCAAGAGCATGACGGCTACAAAGCAACTGTAGGTAGCATCCATGAGCAAGATATACATCCCAATAAAGATCTCTGACAACAAAATGATATCCAAAACAAAATTTTGGAATAGCAAATGAGAATCCAAGCCAAGTCTTCAGAGAGCACTAAATCTCAACAAGTACATGGTACACTATGCCAAGACAAATGCATCAAGCCGTAGGTGTCGGGTAAGCATGTACCCAAAGAGCATATAACTGTCAAAGCACTGACCACTATCAAGCATGGGCCAATGTCAATAAGTGCGAGTTGAAATAAGCTCAAGCTTCCAAAACCATCCGATCCAATGACAAGCTCGAAGTCATCCCTCGATGATCAATACATCATAGCATAACCCAAGACATACACCCGGAACCAATAGGCATATGTCAAAGCATGAAAGATAGCTTCAATCCAAGAGTATTCAGCATGCATTTACTATTATAAAGTATGTATTTCCAGCCCCCACAATTAGGGCAAAATCATAGCATGACATGTAGCTTCAAATCCCCAATCAATCGGGATGCAATAGGCATCAAACCAGTTATGTAGTCATGCCCAAACAAGCATAGGCATAAACTGTGAATGTAGCACTAGCATCAAATGTTTGTAGACTATTTATAATAGTCTTGAAACACTATTTTCATCCACCAAACCAATGCCTAATCTCCAAGGATCAATGCCAAGTATCAATACATGTGCAAAAAGCCTAAAATGGAGCCCGAACAAGTGCTTAATGCCAAGCTGGAGCTGGAGCTGAAGTAACTAGTGTGTGGCTAAATGAAATCTGTCTAGAATCAAGTGCAAATCAGTATGATAATGCTATTGCTCTTGCTGGTCCATGTGGCAGGTTTGGAGAGATTGGAGGGCTCAAACATGAGCCAAAGAGGCCTTGGAACAAGCCTCTAGCAGCCCACAACCAGTGGCAAAGAGATATGAAGATTGGAAGCTTCAATGGTGGTTGCCCTATTTACCTAGACTTGTGGACTGAAATAAATCTCTAAAATAATGAAGCAATACCTCAATGTCAAAGCCCTAATGGTGCCTCAATAGGCAAAGAAGAAGCTCGGGAAGCCGAGGAGTGACGGGAGCTCAAGAGAATGAGCTATGGCTTCCGGGAAGGAGACCCAATGTGAGTGCGGAGTCAATGGGAAGCTGAGAATGCCACGAGCCAGGCTCAAGAGTCGGGGAGCCAAGCTCTGATACTGGTTGAAAGGTGAGAAGGATCAAAGCTTGCACACAAGAGCTATGGCGGGAGAGCAATAGCAAGAAAGAGAGACAAGAAATGGGAACTCCAACAGTCACAATGTTTGACCGAGCCTTCTGTTATTCAAACTATCACTAAAAGAATAAAGAATAAAGTGACGGTGACGGGCGCATGAAATTCAATGAGAAGAATAAAAACCGGCACCCACCACCTGTAGTGTGCAGTGGCGGTGACTGTCAGTGTAGTAATACACGGGCGGCTAGGCGGAGACGCCTTTACCCCCAACACTCTCTAGTTGTCCTCTCTAGGCATTTGATCTGACTCTGAGACAAGCTTCTTGCCCTTCTCTAGAGAAGAGACAATGCCCCTTTGCTGAAAGTAGTGACTATCTCCACACTTCTTGTAAGCTTAGATGTATATAATGTGCTTTGTAGTCCTCCACAATGCATATGGTTGCACGCTTGAAAGGTCTTCCAAGCAAGACTTTCTTTCCCATATCTTCTTGATTTGGAAGCACATAAAACATTGTGGGAATTCTTTCGATCTCAACCATCAAGAGAATTTTTCATCGTCCTAAGAGGGAATAGGCCGATCCTCCATATGGCTTGATATCTACATTGGTTGGGACAAGTTCAAGTTGTTGGATCTCCATGCCTCATGGGTCAAGATGTTGTAATCTGAACCTTTATTTATGAGAGCGTCAATGATGAGCTCTCACTTTTGACAGTTAGTTTGACCCTAAAATATGCAGGAGGGATTAGCTCTTCATCTTCTCGGTCAATTTTTGTGGCTTCAACCTTTCGGATGTTAGGCATGGTAGACCTAGTTAGGGTACTACATAAAACCTTGAGTGTTCGATAGTCATGATGCATGTGAGTGATTCTGCACTCAATGCATCTAAGGTCAGCCCTTGGAAATTTATCCATCACCATACAGTCTGCTAGCTATGGCCTAGGCTCTTGTGTTGCTAGCTTGAGAAATATGTGAATGGATAGATGGATAGGAATGTTCACTCATTTATGTTGACTCATTGGGTTTTAGGACTTCTAGACCTAAGATCAAGTCCACTATGAGGCACATCAATAGAGTGTAAGGCTCTTAATAGCCAGATGACACTCTTCAACTCTTCTTGCAATGGTATTGTGTGGTTCTTGATGTGGGTGTTCTCATTCAACTCTCTAGGCTTATTAGTTCTTCTTGGATTTTACAACTTCATTTCTTGGAGTTCCTATCCTTCAAATTTGTCTCTCATTAGTCAATTGTTATTGTGATCTTGCACTAAGTGCAAGTGGAGAAATTATGGGCTCAATGGTTCACTTCTTCTCTCAATTGTTGCGACCTTGGCACTTTTTTTGAATGGGGTTAAAAATGATTCAAAGGGGGCTTAGGATTTATGGCAGCTTGGTTACTCATTGGGCCCTTGTAATGATTGGAATGGAGTACATGATGATGGTGGGCTTGGTTGGATGATTTCCCCCCTAAGGACTTGCAATGTGTCCTATACATAGATGTGAAAGTGATTCTTATGGTTGTGCACTATGATCATAAATGACCTAAGGTAATGTCAGCCCAGTGTGTGTTGCCGAGGTTGCCTAGGTGCTATGTGTAAGTTGTGCCACATCCTTGCAATATGATGAGGTGGTTACTTAGTCTAACAAGCCCCTTGTTGAGTTCTTAATTCATTAAGATATTTACTTTGAATGCTTGACTTCAAAACCTACAAGTTATCAAGGCACTTTGCAACACTTTGATTCAAAAAGTCTCAAGAGTGAGGTTTGCAAAATTAGGCTTTCTTCCTTTCCAATTCAACGTGTATGGGTGCAAGAAATTCCTCAAAGTATCAAAACCATGTCGTGTTAACAATATGGCAAGTAAGGATAGCACTTTGATGAAAATACATAAAGAAAAAGGTTCAAACTTAGAATGTGAGTAAGACAAGTATGAGTGAGCCTTGAGGTGTATAAGTGACACTGTGAGTGAGTGTGTGAGTGATTGGTTAGTGTGAGTGAGTGGCTATGAGTGAGGGATAAGAGAGGTGTGAGTGTGAAGGAAAGGATAAGTGAGATGTGAGTGTTATGGGTATGAGTGAGTGAGTATAGGTATGAGTGTGAGTGAGTGTGAATGAGGATGAGTGAGTGAGGGATGAGTATGGGAGAATGAGTATGAGTGAGCGAGTGTGAGTGAGGGATGAGTGAGTGGATATGAGTGAAGAATGAGTGATGAGGGATGAGTATGAGAAATGAGTAACTGCGAGTGAGTGAATGTGAGCGAGGGATGAGTGGGTAGGGATGAGAGAGTGAGAGTATGAGTGAGTGAGGGATGATAGAGTGTTAGGTTTGTGTTAATTAAAAGTGCATGTTTACGAGTGAGGTGGTGCAAATGAGTGGTACGAGTGAGAGGATGTGATGGATGTGTGGGAGTGAGTGTGAGTTTTAGGGTTTGAGTATGAGAGAATGAGTGTGTATATGAGTGAGGATATGCAATATGAGTGAGTGAGTCTGTGAAAACTTGTGTGTGAATGGGTGTTGCATGGGTGAAGGAGTGTGTACTAATGTATGTGTGTGTTGCATGCTAGTGGTGAGTTTTAATGTGTGTGAGTGTTTATGTGTGTGTATCTTTGTGTGGTTATGAGTGTGTTGATATGTGTGTTAGTGTGTGTGTTGTGTGTGTGTGAGTTAGTGGTAGGGAGTGAGAAGAAAGGGAGAACATAGAATTTTTTAAGAAAAGAAGAATAAAACAACTTACATGTTGTCATGTTCTCACCTGCTACCATCGTCACTCTGCCACCAGACGTCGCACTGCCACATCAATCATGCCTTTTGAGCAACTGCCACCACAACATCTCATCCAATAGCCACTAGCCTGCCCCAACCTAACAATTGCCGCCTGCCTATCGTCATCACGTAGAGAGAACCAACACACATACATATATACATACATATACATATATATATATCTTAATGCCGATTTCATTTTTTTCTCATGTTTTTTTAAAAATAAAATTAAATAATGACTCTTCTTCTTCTCCTCTAATCTTCTTCTCTTCCGATTATTTCCATCTCCTCCATCCTTCTTTCTTTCCTTCGCATTCTACTTCTCTTCTCTCATCTTCCTTCTACCTCCTTATCTTTCTCTTCTTCTCCTTTTTCTTCTTGTCCTCTTCTTACCCTTATATCCTCTTCTTCTACCTTCTTCTTCTTAGTACTCTCCTTCTTACTCTCTTCACCTACTCTCTCTATACCTTCTTCTACACTTCTTTCTCTACCTCAACAAGACAAGATCTTCATGAGACAAGTATGAGGGTAAGCAAAAAATTTGATTTGCATTTAAACGTGAACATGTAGTATGGAACCACCGATGAGGACAAGCAATCAGGCAAACTTGCTACACAACATGCCCAACAAGAAGAGTACCTTGAGTTTACATTTTGTGTTTGAGATTTGAGTTTTGATTTTTTTTTGTGTTTTTTAAAAGTTTGTGTTTTGTATTTTTTCCTGCCTTAACAATGCCTATCTTCACAATCCCAATGCAACGAACCGGTTCCTTCCGATTTAGCCTTCCTAACCAAGCCACATGGGTTTCAAAATGCTAGCCACAAACACGGATTATCAGAATCCCATCAATCCCATCCATGCCCATGCACAAGCCTCCTATTCTGCCACATAATAAGAGTGTGAGAACCTCATTGGTTGCTCCTCCTAGGTCTTGGAAACAAAACCAAAATGTTGAGCCTAAAGCACCAACAATCGGGACTTTGAACGATGGACTTCTATTATTTTAGAAGCTACAACTCACTTTGGCGATTATCTCTTTGCCTTGTCTCTCAACAATCCACTCTAACTAACCAAGAATCCTCCTCTCCAACCCAAGAAAGCAAGAACACAAGACCAGCTCGAGTTGTAGTGAAATAACTTAACTTACCTTCTTGTGTTTGATGAGTCGAAGGCTCAAAGATGGTTCCACAAGCACGATCGACACGATCCAATGTTGTCGCTCCTTCTCATTTTCAACCAAGCACACCAATGAGTCAAAGAGCTAGTAGAGAATGCGAGAAAAGCAAGATGATGGTGAAGAGCTTTACCTTCTCTCAATCCCTCACTCAACACACCTCTCACTATCTCCCTCTCAGTCTCTCTCAACATAGTGGAAGCAAGATGATAGAATGGAAAGATAGAATAGAAAGCTTGAGTAGTCACACTGATAGAGCTTCCGTAGCATGGATGTGCCAAATTGGGTTAATACAAATGAGACATTCCACCCTTATATAGACCAATAATTAGGGTTAGGGTTAGGGTTTGTGCCCCTTTTGCATTTAGGGTTTGGATTGTCTCTTGGGCATCCTACCCATTTAGTGGGCTCTAGCTCGATCAATCATCATTGCATGCTTATACCTTAGCCTAATTAGACCAAGCCTAAGATATTCTAATCACAAATACATGTGTGAAATCCATGCAACACTTGCAAAGTGTGACAAATACAACTGTAGGTGGTGAATACAATGTGCACGGGAGTGACCTTTGACTCTCACAAAGTAATACATCCATGATCATGTAGTGATGTCCATGAAGTTCAAATATAATCCAAGTTCCCAAAAATAATGCACTAAAGCTCCATAAAAATAATATCCACCAAAAAATAGTAGCGGCACTTCCACTTTTGCAGTCTTCTCAAAATACCGTTAACACTGATTCTGGTGACCATACTAAAATCTTTGTTTATCAAGGTGATCCTATGAGCATGAGTAGCAGCAATGTACACATCATTCATAAAGTCAATAATAAAGTCTTCAGCTGCATCTTGAAGACAAAGAATCACTGCAAGCTGCCATTTCTTTTGCATGCTAGTTTCAGTCGCAACACTCTTGATAATCTATCAAAAATATCCTTGACAACTCTGACAAAAGCTACCTTTGGATTGATATGATGTGTAGCTCCCTAGGCCTTCCTTATCTCACTAAAGCACTTCTAGATATAGTAAAACCTAGACCTTCTCTTCCTCCTTGGCTTGGAAGGCTCACCTCCATGAGCAAAACAACATCAAGGTTACTCTATTGGGTGATCCCGTGCTCTAGGGGAGGTTGGAAACTTAGCAATTGTAGGAGAGGACTATCCAACAAGATCATAGGGTTGTTCATTAACCACATGGATCTTGCCTTGGGCAGTAGGAAAATACATAGTCTCTGCACTTGATTGCTTTGATTGCATGGTAGGAGATTGAGGAAAACTAGGAATAGGAGGGATCTCAAGAGGGAAAGCTTGTGGAACCTCTAATGGCCTTGTCTCTTTCTCACTATCTTTGCTCTCTATATAGACTTTCCTTGATGTCTGCTTTGACATTGCCATCACTTGTTAGAAAATTATAGGAAGACCAATCAGAAATACTTATTGGATAGGAGCAAAATGTAATCTCTGAAAGGTCTTATTTGCATTGTATCATGGAGCAGCAGATATGGTCCAAGGGTGGAAAACTGGAATTCAAGAAAGACACTTTTTGCTCTATATCATAAACCAACTCATACAGTGTGATTGCAGTGATGCATTATCCCCAGAGAAGTTTCCCTCACTCCGTATCATGGAGGAGACAATATGGTGCAATCGTGGCAATGTGTTACCCTAGTGTAGCAGGAGATGCCCTCACTCCATATTGTGGAGGAGCTGATACGGTGTGACAATGTAAGCATTAGCTTTGCAAGAGTTCTACTCCCTCTATATCATGGAGAAGCTGATATGACATGAGCATAGGAAAGCACTATCCGGATAGTGTCGTCCTTGCTCCATGTCACATGGAGTAGCAAACAAGCATACACAAAGTAGAGCAAATACAACATGACAGGCAAGAGAGGCAAGCTACGAAGGGTTGTTGGTTGCATCATTGTATTGTGGATGACTATGAAGAATTGATTGCTTTTCTACTCATAGAAGAAATAAAGTTGGGTTTGAATGCATCTAGCAGTAGCAAGAATGCAAGTGGAGATAGTGTCTTTTTTCATCAGAGAGAGCGTGGCAAGTCAGAGCTAGAGGCTCATCTTATGGCCATGGTAGTGATAGCTTTGCACGTGGTCAAGGTACCTTTGGTCCTGGTGATTTCATGCCTAGAGGAAGGGGGAGAGCTTACTCCAGAGGTCGAGGATGGTCTACTCCTCCACATAGAGATGGTGCAAGTAATTATTGTGGGCAATATGGACATTTTGAAAGGGAATGTTACCACAAGAAAAATGATATGCCTAGGGTTTAAGGAAGGACTCAATATAACCATTATGCAGGTGGTTATGGAGGTGCAGGTTATGGATCGAGAGGTTGCTGCTAGAGGCCATCTTATTGCCATGGAACATGTAATAGGGAGCATGACACACCGTCCCAGTGAGGATGATTGGTTTTTGGACTTAGGGGCTACAAATCACATGACTCATCATGTTGAGTGGTTTGACACAAGGCAGCAAATTCCAGAATGAAGAATATGTAGCTATTGACACTTTGCATAAAATTACTCATATTGGTAGTGTGCCACTTGTCACTAGAGATGGAGTGGAAAATAAGCTTGGGGATGTACTTTATGTACCTACCATCACTAAGAACTTAGCATCAGTTGGACAAATGCAGAGCAAGGATTGCAGGTGACATTCAATAGATATGGATGTTTCATTGAGGAATTTTGAGATGAAAGGCCTGGCAAATTGATTGCCTTAGATGCAAGTACTCCCGTTCTTCAGAATTCTATGTATGTTGAAAGTGGACATGGTCAAGATAAGGATGTTGAATTATGGCATAGGAGAATTGGACATGTAAACTTGCAAAGACTGAAACAAATGCAAACCCAACATGTGGTTAGTGGTTTTCCCCATTTTGGTTATGTTAATTATGATCGTGTATGTGAGGCTTGTCAATTTGCCAAGTAAACTAGATTACCATTTCCAAAGAGGGGGAGAATCTGTAGTTATTCTTTGGAAATGGTGCATTCTGATATTTGGTGTCCATGTCAGAATGTCTCGTTGAGTGGGAGATACAAGTTATATATCACCTTTATTGATGACTTTAGCAAAATGACTTGGGTGTATTTCATGCTTCATAAAAGTGAAGCCTTTGAAAGATTTTTGGATTTTAAAGCTATGGTCAAAAAATAGTTTGGTTGTTACATAAAATGCTTGAGTTTTGATAATGGAGGAGAGTACATGTCATATGAATTTTCAAATTTTTTGAGAGATCATGGAATCAAAAGACAAGTGACATGTAGGTACACACCTTAGCAGAATGACGTGGCAGAAAGGAAAAACTATATCATTGCAGAGATTGCTAGGGCAATGATGAACCAAATAAATATGCCATTGACATATTGGGCAGAGGTAGTGCATACTATAGTACATATCATGAAGAGGACACCTACATCATTGACTCATCATGTATCACCATATGAAAAGATGTATGGTAGGACACCTAGTGTTACTTACTTTAGGGTTTTTGGATGTGTTTTTTATATTCATGTTCCTGATGACTTGAGGAAGAAGATGGAGCCAAAGGCTATAAAATGCATCTTTCTTGGATACCCTGATGAGAAGAAGGGTTACAAATGCTATGATTCGATGACTAAGGAAATTTACATCAGTAGAGGGATGTTAGATTCAGTGAGTATGAGTCATGGTACAAGCCCAAGATTGCAGTGGACTTGGATTCATATAAGACTAGTGATGATGATGCTCATGGGAGGAAAATTTTAGCAAATGGTAAGCTTGGAAATCAGCACTTAGAATATATGTATGGACCTCAAGAGAATGTAGAAAGCAGTGGCAGCTATAGTCCACGGAGTGGCAGGTTGAGGAGTTCACAAAAGAGTGCGGAAATTGCAAAAGGCAAGAGGCCTATGGCTAAAATTTCATGGGATGAATCTGTCAATGATGAGTATGGTATTCCTCATGTAAATACTTCGGGTACTAGAAGTGCGGGAAAATATGTGCAACCACATGCAAGAGCAGTTGAGACACCAAGTAGTGCACCTCAGTTGAGGAGATCAGAAAGGGTTAGATATCATGTTGATATATTGACATATAATGGGTTCATGAAGATGCATTATGCTTATATTATGGTTTCTTATGTACAAGATGTGGAACCTACTTGCTTTGAGGAAGTAGTGGAAAGCAAAGAATGGAGACAAGCTATGGATGAGGAGATGGATGTATTGAAGAAAATCAAGACATGGGATTTAGTGCAATTACCTCGTGGAAAGAAATCAATTGGTTGCAAATGGGTGTACAAAGTCAAGTGCAAATCGGAGGTTTCTCTAGAAAGGTATTGCAAAACCCATGCACAAGCATATGGATTGAATTATGAGGAGACATTTAGTCTAGAGGCAAAGATGACTACAATGAGATCAATATATGTCTAGAAACGGTATCAAATGGATGTGAAAAATGAATTCTTGATATCTATGTTGAAGATCTCATTATTACAAATACACTTGAGAGGGAGATTGCTAAAGTTAAGCATGGTCTTCATAAAGAATTTGACATAAAGGAACTTGGTTTGTTGAGATATTTTTTGTTGGGCATTGAGGTCATTGATACACCTCATGGTATTTGGTTGGTACAAAGACAGTATTCTTTGGAGATGTTGGAGAAGTATGGCATGACAGGATGTAAGCCAGTGGATACTCCCTTGGATCAGAACATCAAAATGATTGATGATGGGCGATGTGTGGAAGATGTGACTATGTTTAGAAAGATGGTTGGTAGTCTTATCTACTTAACCATTACAAGTCCAAATTTGAGTTATGTTGTTGGGTTGATTAGCCAATTTATGCAAAGACCATGTAAATCACATTTGGATGCAGTGAGGAAAATTCTAAGGCACGTGAAGAAGACACTTGGATTTGGCTTATTCTATGAGAAGGGAATAAAGCCTACCTTGTTTGGGTATACTGATGTAGATTGGGCAGGTAATCTTATGGATAGGAGATCCACCAATGGTTATGCATTTTCATTTGGATCACCCATGGTAAATTGGAGCAGCAAAAAGCAACCTACAATTGCTTTATCAAGTACAAAAGCTAAATACCGAGGTATTGCATTGACAACATGTGAGAAGACACACAATTGAGATTGGTTTTATGTTGACATGGGGATCGAAATTGATGGTGGCGTCATCATATATTGTGACAACATTACCAACATTATGTTGGCAAAGAACCCAGTCTACCATGTCAAGACAAAACACGTAGAAGTGCACTATCACTTCATATTAGAGAGAAGGTCATTGATGGAGAGGTTGACTTGGTCCATGTCAAAAAACAAATGACCAAGTTGTTGATATCTTTACCAAAGCATTAGGTAAAGATAAGTTTGAGTATTTTAGGAGTGCACTTGGAGTATTATCTTTGCAAGCTCATTTTGAGCTTGAGGGGAAGTATTGAGAAATAAGGCATAGCCTAAGCCTTATCCTATGGTTGTATTAAGTAAGTGTGTGAGAGGTTGTGTAATGTGTCCTAAAGGTCAAAGTGTCTATCACTTTCTAAGATACTTGGAAAGGTGGATAGTAGAGAAGACAGAATGAGAAGAATGAAGAAGAAGAGAATGAACAAAGCTTGAGCCTCCATATCCATGTCTCAATCACCTTTTGTTGTGCATCCCCATCGAATCTCTCATCTACTTTCATATACTTCTACCATTGAGGGATGCACTTCTTGTAGAAAGTGGCTTTGGCAATGAAATTTCTAATTCTTCAATAGTAGTAGGAATTTTACAATCCTCCATTACTTTTCTTCCTCTTTAACAGTGTTACTTCTTTCATTTTCAGCTTGTGGTGGTGCTTGTTGATAGCAAAATTCCTCGGCTGCGTACCAAAAACATGGATCCTCAAGAGGAATACCAAGAAAAAAGGAAAATCTACTACAAGAAAATCTATATCGTTGCATCAACAAGCATGTTCTTCATATTTTAATCAATCACAAGAAGAAAAACAACACCAATCTTCACAAATCTTCACATAGCATCATATCACAATTCTCCAAGATCAACTTTGAATGAAATTCATCACATAGTATTTATCTTTCATCATCTTTATAGTCTTCATAGTCTCTCTCTCATGTAGATACAATGTTTCTCATAGAAAATTGACTATCTCTCATACACTATCTCACTCATATATGCTTTCTCACAATAGTACATTGGAATAAAAATGAATAATCCTCCATAATCCTCTCTTGGTCATGGATGCTTGGTCATGGATGCCCCTCCGAAGAGATATGTTTGATATGAAGAGTCGCCAAAGCCATTATAGTGTCCCTTGAGAGCTCACTACTATCACTATCACTGTAGTTTTCACTTCAAGTCTTCTTTAATTACTTCTATAGTGTCCCTTGAGAGCTCACTACTATCACTATCACTGCAGTCTTCACTTCAAGTCTTCTTTAGCTACTTCTTCTGGTTCTTCAAGCTATTTTGAGCTTGTATTCTTCCTCTTCCAAGATTGCAAAACATTGCCCAAACTAAATATCCATCCATCAGAACAAATACAAAAGCAAATAGAGGCTTACAAAATAGAGATAAAAGCTCTACAGAACACTACTACAAAGGGTCAACAAAAGGCACAAAAATTATATAACTCAAATCAAAACCACTTTAAACCATCAAAAACCATTCAACCCACTCTTAATCATTCCTTAAAAGACTCATTTATAATCCCAACCTCACAAACATACCAAAATAGAGGCAAAACAGACACATTATAGAACCTATTAGAACATCGTACCTCAACCAAAAACCATCATGAACTTCTCAAACATACTCAACCCATCTCAACACATTCCAAAACACTTTCAAGTTAACAAAAATCAATCAATAAATCCTCAAAATCAACCATTTAGCTCACAAAAAAAAAAAACTCAACTAAAAAAAAGACAATTCAATCCTCAACATCAATGGACTTATCCTTAATGACCTTTCCAATCAAGTGATAATGCACCTCAATGTGCTTCATCTTTGCATGGAAGATCAGATTCTTGGCCAACTAAATAGCACTCATAGAATCCAAATACAGTGTAGGGACCACATCAATAATGCCAAGGTCTACCATACATCCTAACCAAAGAGCCTCCATGCAAGGCTCAATGGGTGCAATGTACTCTACCTTTGTAGTAGATAAGTTCATGCATTTCTTTACCATGGGCATCCAAGAAACAACACCTCTAACAAAGATGAAGACATAGCCAGATGTAGACTTCCTATCATTTATATATCCTTCATAATCATAGTCAATGTACCCCCCCCTATGACTCCTATATCCTATGGCCACCATAACAGATGCACATAGTTGATGTGCTCTTCAAGTACCTCATGATACCCTTGACAGCATCACAATGTTGTCTGCCAGGTGTAGCCATATAGCATGCCACAAATCCCACTGCAAATGTTATACATCAAATTGCCCGTTGCAAATGCATAAGGGATATTGACCATCTTGGCCTTTTTCTCATTAGATTACAAACCCTGACCAACCTTCACATGAGAAGTAAAGGATATCCAACAGGCTTAAAATCCTATAGATGAAACTGATCAAGGACCTTCTGGATATACTCCTTCTGTGACAAGCAAAGGAGCCCCTTAGAGAGATTGTGTGTAATGCGCATCCCAAGAATATATGAGGCTTGTCCCATGTTCTTCATCTCAAATTTTTTCTTGAGTTGACCTTTCAAGGCATCCAACTCATCATGAGCACTCCTAACAATCAGCATATCATCCACATAGAAGATCAAAATTATAAGGCTGCCATCATGAGTCTTCTTCTGTATAAACACGGATCCAAAACACTACAAGAATATCCTTGTGAATGCATAAAAGCATCATACTTGTGGTACCATTCCCTAGATGCATGCTTAAGGCCATAAAGGCTCTTTCCCAATATGCATACTAAAAGTGTTCCCTGCCAGGATCTGCAAAGCCCTCAGGTTGCTCCATGTAAGTCTCATTATGCAAGTCCCCATGAATACTTAACATCCATTTGATAAAGATCCAAGCCAAGCTGAGCAACCAAAGCCACTTCCAAGTGTAGGGTAGTTATCTTCATAACATGAGAAAAGACTTCATCAAAGTCCACACCATACTCCTACTTGAAACCCTTAGTAATCAATCTGGCCTTATATGTCAACTTGGGGCATTTAGGGGCACTTTTCAACTTATGCACTCACTTCATTAGCAAAGCACACTTTCCACTAGGCAAATAAACCAGATCTCATATATGATTTTTCAGTAGTGAGTCATACTCTAATTGCATGGCCCTCTCCCAAGAGTGACTATCACCTCTATGCATGATCTCATCATGGGTAAGAGGCTCACCACAATCTGTCACCATAACATAATCCATCGAGGGCGCAAACTGCTCAATAAGCTGTTATCTATCTCTAGTAGACCACCTCACCTTAAAACAGGCTATGTTGCATGTACATCCTATGAAGTGGGCCACTGGAGCATCAACTATTACTATAGGTTGTTTAGCTAGATCTATAGTAGCAGGAGACTCCTTTTGAAATATCATCTCGTATACCTCAATGACATGCTTAGGCTGCTTATGCATTTTCTCCTCATGAAAAACAACATCGTGGTTGCACATAACCTTCCAAGCTTGCGGATCCCATAGGTGATAGCACATCTCACCTGCATCTCCATAACCAAGAAAGATGCATTTTATAGACTTGGGATCCAACAACTTATTATGTTTTTTCTTGGGAACATCACAGAAAGCCTTACAACCAAAGATATGCAAATGAGTATATGAGGGAGGTTTGCTAAACCATACCTCCTCTGCAACCTAATAGTCAAAAGCAATACATGGGGACTAATTAATCATACCTCCTCTGCAACCTAAACCATACCTCCTCTGTAACCTAATAGTCAAGAGTAATACATGGGGACTAATTAATCAAGTGTACTACAATAGTAACTACGTATGGTAAGCTTACCTAGCTAAGAATATGTAACGTGCCTACCCCTCAATCACAGGACACGTCTTAGCAGCACATCGAGAGATCAATCTAGAAGACGCCGCCCGACACTCGCCCTAAAGTCCGGGTTCCTAGCAGTCGAGTCTTCCTAACAGCCTTCTAACGTCCAGCTGCTCCACTTTGCGTAGATATAGCTGGACCCAAGCAAACTCATACCGCACTTGGTTCAAAGAGAATGGGAAATGAGAGGGATACATCACTCGACCTCTCTGCCCATAGGGCATAGCCCCATTCCGGTCCCCTAAAACGGTATGGATCAGGGTTCTAACCAACATTGTCTAAGGTCATCGTCCAACCTTCCCTAACATTCCTCGCTAACGTTTCCTTTTGAGGAAAGCTCTCGGCTAACCGAAACCACCCTTCCATAGGATAGACCTATTTGTCACATCCACCACGCTTCCCTCGGGGGTTGTTTTAGTTATCTAATTACCTACCACATTATGTTTGACACATAAAAGCAGCTTCCTTAATTAACCTGTTAGTCACAGGTTCCTTTACGTAATTTAGGACACTGACATGAAGACAAGATAAAACAAGATCAAACACTTCCTTAATTTATCTTAAGATTAATGTTTGTCTCCTGCCCATACAGGAGAATTAAGTGTTCCTTTCTGCCTCCACAGAAAAATCCTTCCATTTCCCGGCAATAAAACCCGAAGGTTTATCCTCTCAAGATTCCGCCTTGTAACTAGTATCAAGGCCTTGATATCCCATCTCGAGTCACGTAGAACACTTGTGTAGGGCCCAGAGGTATTGGGATTTATGGCCAAATCCCCCACTGGCACCCAAGTGTCCTCCTACTCCAAGTAATTTCCATAGAGAGACCTCTTGCGGCGGGTTTGGTCCACATTCCTGGCGCGGATTCATAACCCCCTTGGTTAGGGTTTGGCAGCTCGCGGGGGGTAGCTAGCGCCATCCTTCCTTAATTATTCCTTTAGGGAATCAATCACAGCTGAAGCACCTAGCTTACAAACAATAACTAAGGAAAACATCCCTTTCATTTTCAATCAAGAAAATATCATTTTCTACATCAAGCAATCATTTTGCTTATAAACCACTTGTCCTTAGTAGGAATCTCCTCTTACCAAGGAAACTAGTCAATTCACTTAGAAATATCCTTTTCGAAACAACCAAGCATAAGCCTTGATCAACGTTCCATATAGAGTCAGCTTACTAGCCTAGCTTAAGCCTAGAGGATATCCACTTCAAATAATCTAAGACAAGATCCTTAAAAACAACTCACAAGTACGTGTGTTTAATCACTCAACTTCTTTTGAATCCCTCTTTCCCTTGGGTTTTTCTCTAGGGTTCCAAGTTGTGAATCCTCGATTTTCTTGCATGTCTTTTAACATACTTGGTAATGTTTAAAGCACATTAAATATATTGCATGACTTGTCATACATTCTTTCTATCCTCTCTTAATGCGATGCTATGCAGAATTTTCTAATCAAACTTCTCACATGCACATGGTGCGTTTAATATATTACTACAGCCTAAACAATCTTTAACTCTCTTCATATCTGGAAATGAGTACTTGTTCCTAAAGTGCGGGGTCTCATGTGACTTGAGTATATAAAAGTTTAAGCTCAATTCACTTATCACCTCTACACTCTAACATAGGTAAAAGATAATCATATAATGCATTAAAAAAATATTTCCTTGTAAGCAATCCATGAAAGTCTAAGAACCTGTTAGTATTCTAAATGCAATTTTACCCTAATATTTCATGCAGTCTCCAAACATAAACATTGGCTTATCATAGGTTAAGACAACCTATTCGTGGTATGCAAGATCAAGACCTATCTTCCACGTGGAATGCAAGATAGATGACAAGTCCTCTATGCTTCTGTGTAGTTGCATCCTATGAATGGAAGCTAACATTTCATGTATTTATTTTAATCACAGAAGTAAACCATGAATTATAGTTAACAAATCATGCACTAGACTAAGTGAAATTCTATCATTTTATGTAATATATTATGAAAACCTTATCATTTCATGTGGCGGAATGAAATCAATAGTTCTTCCCTGGGCCAAGGAGGACCTAGTTCCACGAGGCGGGGTCTAGAGTTGTGCTAATTCCTACATTGGCTATACCCGGTGCTCCATTAATGGCCGCAATTCCAATGGCTCCATTTGCACCATGAATTCCATCTGTACTTGTCCCTTGGGCAACTATGGTAGCTCCCGCGGTCTTCACTCCTTCGCGACGCTTGGGGGCCATTGGTAAGTAACTAGTCAAAAATTTCGGATATGATATCAAGAGGGTAAGGTGATTATGATAGTCAAGAGGGAGGATAGCAAAATCTAAGTCTATACCTGTCCCATCTCTCTCTTCTCTCTCACACTTCTTCTTTCCTTCTCTTCCTTCTCCTTCTTCTTCTTCTCTTCTCTCTTCTCTCCCTCTTCTCTCTCTTCCTCCCTTCTTCTTCTTTTCTTCTCTCCTTCTCCTTCTCTCACTCTTCTCCCCTTCTCTTCTCTATCTCTTCTCCTCCTGTTCTCTCTCTTCTCTCTCCTCTCTCTTATTCTCCCTCTCTCTTCCTCTCCCTATCTCCTTATCTTCTTATTCTTCCTCTTCTTCTTCTCCCCTCTCCCTCCCTCTTTCTTCTTCTCCCTCTTCTCTTCTTCTTCTCCTCTTTCTCTTTCTCCCTCTCTCTCCCTCCCTTCCTCTCTCTCAACAGTGGCAACAAGAGATAAGGAGGTGGTATCTTTATCGTTTGCTTCAAGGGGGGGGGCTATATAGAGGGAGGGGGGTTTAGAATTAGGGAGAAAATGATAGTTGGGGGCATAATGGAGTCCCTCTCCTTGCCCTCCATCTCGGTAGCCAAATTTGGCATGTCGCCATACAGTCTACCCCTCCTTCCTTGTTACGATTGTCTAATCCTCGTCAGCTCTACTGCATCATCACATTCGACCTCATCGCAATGTCCCCTCCTACTCCCCTCATCTTTCACTTCCTCCCCCACCACATGTCGATGACGACAGGGGGCGATTAAATTTTTCTTTTTGAATTATTTTCTTTTAAAAATTAGGGGGGTTTGTTCCTCCACGGTGGTGGCCCATAGCGGGACATTACAGAATACTACTAAATAACTCCTAAATTATCCTATTCATGCACTTTGCCATACTATTCTAGGATGGGGTGTACGAGGTGGTCAATTGATGCTTAATATCCCTCTTGTCACAAAACCACTCAAAGGCTTTAGAGACATACTCATGGCATTTCAGTCCATACCTAGACTGGTTCTCAACAAGAGCAAGCCAACACTAAAATGTAGCCAAGACTTTTGATTTTTGCTTAATAGAGTATGTCCAAACTTACGTGTATAGTCCTCAATGAAGGTAAGGAAATACTTTGCACCACCTAATGACTTGTAGGACATAGGGCCATATATATTCAAATGAACAAGAGCCAAAGGCTCACCCATGCATGTCATACGAGACTTTTTGTATGTATTATATGTTTACTTGCCATATAAACAATGATCACAAGGGTCAAAACACTTATAGTCTAGGCCGGATGATACTGCAAATAGGTAAGAATTTTTATTCCTTTCAAAGGCATATGCCCAAGGCTATGATGCCAAAGAGATGCACGTGAAATTGCATCCACTACCAAAACATGGTCAATTGATCCAAATATAAGTAAGAGGTAGAGAGTATTGGACTTAGCACCATATGCAATGACAAGATTCCCATGGATAGTCTTCCATGAGAAATCACCAAAGGAGACAACATAGCTTGCATCATCCAAACTGCTAACAGAGATAAGGCTCTTCCTCAGAACCTATACATGATGTAGATTATGAAGAGTGAACATGCTACTTGAACCAAACCACAGTTGGGGATATCACCAATACTAATAATCTCTAATGCCAGGTCATTACCCAAAACAAATAGATCCAATCATACTACAATAGGAGTGAAACCATTCTCAATGAGGGGTCACATGAAAGGAAGCCCCTAAATCTACCAATCAATAGTGAGTATATCCTTACAAGGTATCAGTCAACTATGAAGTATCAAGAGAAGAAGCTACATATGAAATAATCATTAGAATAAGCATGCATGACATTAATATCTTCAATCTTAACATTATACTTGCTAGAGACAATGATGTGATGATCATTTTTGTCATGTACTTTACCATTGTTCTTTTCCTTACACTTGTCCTTGCACATTTTATGGTATTGTGGCTAAATATGTCCTACTTTCCCATAGTAATAACAAGCCAATGAGGACTTATGGCTATAGAAATTACTACGAGACTGTCCATGTGACTGAGAATGAGATTATTGAAAGTCTCTCCCACGGAAGTTATTACTGCTCCTATCATTATTGCCTCTATCTGTCAAAGCATGAGAGGTGTAGGAAATATTGACATTCTTTCTATTAACCTCTTCGTTCAAAGAGTTGACCCTCTACATCCTGCAACTTTAGCCCTTCAGTAGGCATGTTTACACACATATTAATTTGAAATGTATCCCATGATTCAAGTACTCTAACCAAGAGGAAGAAGGGAGGGAGACTACTCTTGAATTCATTCCCTTGCAAAGAAAAATTGCTGAGAATGGAATGAGGCTCATTTAAGAGGGCTAACATGGAAGTGCCCCCCTTTATGCGAAGGTCCATGAGTTGCTTTAGCCAATACATCTGAGAAGCAAGGCTTTGCTTGTCATAGACATTGTGAATCTTATCCCATAAGTCCCATGCGGATTATCCATCAGAGAAAACATTACAAAAAACTTGCTTAGAGAGGGAAAATCGTTAGTGATCTTTACCTCCAAATTCTAGACTAGTCTCTTTCAAGCCATCAGTACTTAGTTATGCTTCAATACAATATATACCACTCACAAACCGATGAACAAACAAAAAGAGTAAATCAATTCTTGGAAGATATTTTGAGGGCTTATTACAACTGAGAGACAAACAAGTGGAGTCGTATGGTATCCCGTAAAGGAGAAATAGCCGTGAGATAAAAGATAGGGAGGGAAGTAGAGGGAGTGAAAAGAGGGAGTGAAGGAGGAAGAGTGGGAAAAAGGTAAAAGAAAAGGAAGGAGAAGACAGTGGAATTCCAAGAAGAAAAAGGAAAAGGCTATCTCACATTTGAACTATGATGTCGCCGATTTAATTGGATATATTATTGAGGATCAAATTCACATTGATCGACAACCTCACAATTGATAAATTTATCCTCCAATCAATGTTCTTCCATCTCTTTCAAAATTGATGAAGAGTGCTATTCAGGAGGGGATGACAAGAAACGATCATGCGGATGTTTCAAATCAACTCTATGCCAACTATGCAATTGGCACTATAAAGATATAGGGGCATACCAACAAGTGTTTGTGACGCAGATCAGTGGTATCACTATTTGCGTCACAAATAGCGACAGTTTTTTGAAAAAAAAAAGCGAAAAAAATCGGAGCACAACATTTTTCTACAAAGAGTTTGAGAGATAGCGAAAGAGATCATGGCTTTGGGAGGGAGAGGGAGAGGAAGAGAGAAAGAGAGAGGAGAGATTCTCACCACCGCCAGTGCCACCATTGCCATTCTTGAAGAAGAGGAGGAAGTGCACAAAGGTAGAAGAGAGGCTGTCGCAAAGAGAAAATGAAGAATCCATCCTCAGGCCTTTGCGGTGAGTACATTGCCTCCTCTTGGTTTGTGCTTGTTCTTTCTTCTTTTCTTTTGTTTCACTACAAGAGAAAGGCCCTATAGATGCGCACTGTACACGCAAAATAGAAGGTGCATTTATCAGCGAGTCTATTGGCGCTAGTATATAGATGCGAGAAATGCATCTATATACTTGCATTTTTAAACGCGCTTATAGATGCGATAATAAACACATAGATTTTTCATTTCTCATAAAGTCCCTAAATATGATCAAACATCTTAATAGCTAGTATTTTTTACAATACATTACCAACTTTACTTCTTTGTGGTCTAATATAGCTCAGCCAATTGTACTTTTTTGTGCATCTTGGTGCATTGTTCTTTGGATGTGCGCATTCAATTCTAATACTATAACACAACAAACGTTATATGTATCACAAAAGTAAACGGCTCTTAATTGATATTTTAGTTATTTCTCAGCATTACAAATATACATCCAATCATCGAAAGCTAATTATATGCTACAATGAATGATCAATCTCATCTTCAATGAGATCGGCCCTTGCTAGACTATCTATCTCTAGGTCTATGTTACCAATAGGCAATGAAACAAATAAGTCTATCCCACTTTCAGATGTATTGCTATGCTCAATTTCTTCATCATCATGTGCAACCATATTGTTATCCTCTTCTGCGCTTCCTTGAACATCCTCGTGGGGATCATCTTGCACTGCATCATGTATATCATCGATCATGGCATCACACTACAACAAAAAGGCTCCATAGACGCGCTTGTAGATGCAATATTTGAATTGTGAAAAAAAAAGTCGAGCGCATCTATTTTCGCGTCTACAAAATCGCGTCTAAAAGCGCGCTTATAGGTAGAAGTAGACGCACATTTAGACTCGCCTATAGACACAAGTATAAACGCGCTACGTAAATATATAATCATATTTTAAAAAAAGTGGATATATTCATATTGTGCGTCTATACACGCATGTATCTACGCGTCTAACACCGCGTTTACTCTGAAAGTTTTTGACGAGAATAGACGCACATTTATCCTGCAATTTAGACGCGCAAAAAAGAGGTATGAAAAAAAAACCAGAGCCCCCCTCCCCCCCCCCATCAACATCAAATTGTATACTTAGGGAAAATAGAGAAATATTATTTCGAAGATTGGATACTGAAAACAAAACAATATATGTAGCACACAAAATTTCATATATATAGATGAAACATTTTTACATTATGAGTTCTAGTGCTTGTGACATCATGATCGCAAGCACTAGCTGAAAGTAATACATATCAAAAATGAAAATTACAAGCCAAGGGGAGGCATGCATGCATGGGGCTCCTCTATATCTCCTTAGAAGAGGCATCATCATCGCTACCACCACCGCTGCATGTGCCGCTGCCGTTGCTGCCACCACTACTGCTAGTCCCCCCTTCGCTATCCTCAACTGCATCAGGGTTCGCCTACACAAAGGATTAAAGTATATAAATACCATTACAAACAATAAATCATATTGATCTATACTTTTCATGTAAAAAATAAAACATATCTCTTTTGGTGGTGGAATCCTCATGGCGCGATTATATTGCTCCTCCGTGATGAGTTTCTCCTCGTAGAAATGCTGCCAAGTGGACGCCTGGTTATGACCTCGATGGTAGCCTACCTCTCTAGGAGTAGGCATCCTACCAACGATATGGAACTACAAAACAATTTGAACATACAACCTGTTAAAACACACTACATAATGAAGTGAAACAAATTACAAAATTTAATTTAAAAAAAGAAATCAAATAATACTTACAAACTCAGCCTCCCATGACTCCCTCCCACCCGATCCATAATGCGATGATCCCATGGTTGCCATCTGGATATGTCGTGCCTCTGCATGCTGGCGACTTGTCATTTTCTCCGTTGCTCTCTTCTTGGCCTCTTTCCACTCCTTGCGGTGGTAATTGGGTGGTTGGCCATATCCAAGGCGCCCCTGCTCTTGTCTCCGCAATGACTCCTTGGCGCGCGTCATAAGGTGAGACCTCTTGTTATGAAGCGTGTCTCTCACCTTTGACCATCCCCAATCATCTAAGAATCGTGAATTCTCGGGATTAGGGTACCTTTTATGTATTGCCCACAGCACCTCTTACCACAAACCATTTTTTTGGTGCTTGAAGGGAAACATGCAATCTTTGTATGTGGCATGCACGACACTCCTCAAGTAGGCTATCACTTCCCTCCCCTCGAAGTCATGCAAGATACCACCAACATGAGTGATAGAGTAGTACATTTGTGGAGGCTCACCTCTCTCATTTTCCGGTGAGGGTGATCGAGAGCCACCACCTAGGTAACCCCCACAAAGCCCTCGACCTCCTCATCCTCCCGCACCACTCTTCCTCCTCCCTCGATGTGCACTACCCTCTACCTCACTCGATACACGTGCCTCTGCAGATGTACGTGCTTCGACCGATCCATGTACCTCAGCTGATCCCTGTGTAGGCAAAGATTTGATAGGTGTCCCAGACATCACACTGAAAACCTCATCTGCAGTGGGAGGGCGACCAAGATAATTGGTCATCTTCCCCATGAATTGCTCCTTGTTGAATGGGGTGCTAGAGGATCCAGGATTCCACATCTACACAAAAAAAATCATATTGCCCTGTGTAGATAAAGTATATTACATACAACGTCTATACCTACGTCTCTGTGCGCGTCTATACCTGCGTCTCTGTGAGCGTCTGTCAACGCGTGTATCCTCGCGTCTACACTGTAGAGCACATACGCCTACACACGCACTCAAAGACGCGCCCCCAAAGAAACGTTTTCCGCGTCTATATTTGCATCTACACTGAGATGTAGATGCGCTATCAGACGCGCTTGGTCGGATGATTTTAGCACACGACCGCCACTATTGATTTACAAAATGCAATACATAATGAAATCACAAATCCTAAATACACAGACAGAGCAGAGAGAGGAAGATAGAAAGAAAGAGAGAGAGAGAGAGAGAGAGAGAGACTCACCTTGGGTGTTTGGTGTGGCGGGTGGTAGCGCTTCTTCCTTTTCCTTCTTCCTCTTCTTGGTAAGTTACCCTCCCTTGATGCTTGCTTCCTTGCTTGCTGCTTCTTCTTGTTCTCATCTCTCTTGTTCTCTCTTTCTTCCTCTCCTTGGCTTTTCTTTTTCCCTTCTTGTGTGTTTGAAATGAAAGAAGAGGTGAGTCATGAGGAGGTGAGGCATGAAAAGACTAGGTGAGGCATGAAGAGACTGCATGTCGGCTAAACTCAAGCTTCAGAACCGCAAAAAACGTAGGAAAGGAAAGGCGTAGTTTGAAAAGAAATGATTTAAGTATGATTTGAATTTTGACGTGTGCATCTATTTTTGTGTGTATAAGCGCGTCTATTTGCGCGAATATATAGACGCAAAAATCGCGCCTATTTACACGTACGTTTATACGTGCTTATAGACACTGCGATAGACGCGCCCGACTTTGCGCGTCTATGCCTCGTTTCTGTTGTAGTGTCATCATATACATTATCAGTAGCATTGCCATATATTGCTTTTGAATGATTAGATATGGGGATGGCGTGCCACCATCGGTTATTGTTTATCATTGCGTGATACACAACCTGCATTCAAAAAACAAAAAGTAAGTAACTTAGATATTTATTGTATTTTGAGAATGTATCAAGAAGTAATATATATGAAAATAAATAGCTTCTAATATACCTGCTCACATTGTTGAGGTAGTACGAATGTGTCATTCTTGCCTTGGTGAAATTTTGTAGAGTCAATCACTACAAAACCACTTGGATGACGTCTAATTGTGCAATGCTCACCCGTTGTTACTACTTCTTTAAACCACTTTACATCTAGTACATATATAAAAAATTGCTTAAATTCAAGCTTCAAAATATCTTGGATCAAGCCACAATAACCTTCCATGGTGCTCCTGGAAGTTTGCAAGGATACCACAATCCTAGCTATTTCTCTTATCATCTATACGTTGAGGTCAAAAATGTTTGCCTTCACACCAAATAGCATTGAACAATGTGCACTAGTAGTACATTCTTGAGATCATATTAATGATTTAGTTAAAGATGAAACATGTGAAATTATTATATCATATATAACTAAAGATAATTTAATTATAAGTATGTCTCACCTTTGATAAGCAACCTCGTGTGTATTCCCACTCCTCTTGCGATATATCCATCGCCTCCTCTTTTTCCATCTTCTCAATTTCTTCATGTAGCCAATCTATATCAATATGATGTGGAAGCGCACTTAAATGTTCTGGATATGGGACATTACGTCCATGTCTAGCACGAAATGATTGCCTTTCGCTTACTCTTCTTGCCCTTCTTTCTTTATATAGTGTCACCCATTTGCTCATTACTTCGTTGTTAAGCACAGAAAATACATTTAACTTACGAAGTTTCTCTTTCATTAGCACTTTTCTCCTTCCTTTTCCTTGAGGTATTATAGAGGTCATCCTCAAATCTTCATCATCTTTCCATAGTCGTGGTGAAGAGGGATCCACTTTAGTATGATATTCAGAGATTTGTACAAGGGATGATTGCACTAACCAACCCTCAGCCATGTTTCCCTCAGGCTGTGCATTTTGCCTTACAAAATCTTTTAGTGTTTTCATAAAGCACTCTAGAAAAAACATCCACCTTGCATGGACTACCCCACAAATTGCGATCTCATCAATCAAATGTTCGAGTAAGTGTACTTGAGTAGTCAAAATGGAGCGAGGAAAAGTTTCCTCCACCAAACAAATCACCTCAATGGACAATACTTGAGGTTCTTGCAACGTATTTGGATCGATTTCCTTCAAACTCATAAATCTACCAACATGCAATTAAGAATGATGATTAGTTTTGTCCATAAATTCAAGCAGGTTTACTACGTGATGTACGTAATATGTAAACTAAAAAATAAGTATAATGTATACATACCTCGCGAGCTCACCCATCTTGTAAATGATATCATGCACATCTTTCGAAACACAATGGGATATGCTAGTAGGAAGGATGAACTATATGTAAATATTCATACATTGTTAATTAGTCTACATAGTTACTCCACTAATTAATATATTTATGGCTATGAAAATCCTTACCTGAATCATTTTGTGCCAATCGTGAGACTTCAAACTGGATATTTGCTCCACACCTCTTTTCTTTTTCTTTATGAAGGCTTCCTTGAGGCATCTCATATATCTTGTGGGAGTTCGAAAGCTACATATCTGCTACTTTACCATCTTTTCTTCGGTCTTTGACAATATCCAAGGTGCACGTGGTAACTCGATCTTTCCTCTGGGTCCGATGCGTGGCCAAGCTCGTCTCATATGTCCAATACTACATAATTCCTCAATTACATTGACAGAATCATGGATCCCATAATGTAGAGGCAACATTCTTGAATATATGCATGGGGTCCAATAGGTGATTGATCTTGAGTTCAGTCCAATATGGGAGACGAAAAAATATAGAGAATCTAAGGCACAAAAAATATATTATTTCTTGTTTTCATAATGGAGTGTACTTTAAAGACAAACAAAAGATGTAAACTAGTTATCGACTCATGCCGAGTGGAGGATGATCATTGGCGTGTGTCTAAGTGTCCTTCCAATCTTGAATGGTCAGAGATTGTGGAGTTCTTCCATTAGTGGGATGTACATATTTGGGATGGTCAATAGAAAGAAAACGATGATAATTGTCATAGATAACCTTCTTCAAGCATGTCGGTCTAGAAGAAACCAGAGAGGGACCGCAAATTGGACATGTATGATATCCTGATGTAGTTAAACCTATAGAAACAAGTAGATTAATGATGGCATATATTTGAATAAGGGTAAGAATGAATAAAATAGAGTATGCAACTACCTGAGCACTCTCCATAGCCTCAAAAGTCATGCATGGTCCACAACAACATGCCCTTTAAAGTGAAATCTCTAGAGGACAATGATACACTCACATCTTGCATCTCAATACCTCTCCATAGCATTTCTAGATCCTCGATCAAAGGCTCCAAGTAAACATCCATGTTTTTTACTTTGTGTTTTCCAGGGATCAAAAGGGACAACATTACATGTCCTTTTTTTATTGCCATGACAGAGGGATATTATAGCTCACCAATACCACTGGCCATACACTATATGAGGTGCTTTTGATTCCAAATGGATTTATTCCATCTAATCCTAGACCAAATCTCAAATTTATGGGCTCTTCTTTAAAAGTAGGCCACAAATTGTCTACGTGTTGCCAAGCTGGTGTGTTTGAAGGAATTCTCCACTTTCCATCACTTGAATGGTGACTAGCATGCCATGACATGAGTCTCGCAATAGATTCACACTTAAACATAAGTTGAATATGTGGAATAATAGGAAAATGTCGCAAAACCTTATGAGGCACATCCATTGATTTCATCTCCTGGTTGTATCTTAGTTTACCACAAATAGGACACTGTCATGCAGATGCATGATCCCCACGAAACAAGATGCAATCATTGAAACATGCATGGATCTTAACGTAATCGAGACCTCCAAGAGATGTCAAGAAACGCCTTGCTTGCTCCTTTCTAGTTGGTAATTTATTTCCATTTGGAAGCATTTGTGATAATAACCTACATGTATTGTGCAAACAGAGTTAACAAACCACGAATATTGTCTAAAAGCATTTATGAATTAATATCAAATGATACATACTTCAATAATGCATTCAAGCTAGCATTACTCCATCCATAAATGGATTGCAAGTCAGTATCTTGAGAGATGCACGTAGAATGGAGTATGTGCAACTTTCATACAATGGAGTTTTCGACACTATGTGTAGTGGGTCATCTATCTCTCTAGTGACGCCCTCCCCCCGAACCTCATGAAAAAATAAATCATGCACCATGTTGTCCAAAATATCTTCCTCCAAAACTAGATGGGGCATTTGAAGAGGGCTGCTATCATCGTCATCATGAGTCTCTACTCTTCTTGAGGACTCTGCCTCCTAGCATCGACGCTTCGTAGCCTCTCGATGCCCTCGAGGGACCATTTGAGGATGTGGTACCACATCCTGCTCAATAAAAAAAAGAGGTTTTGTTTAATGGTGAAGACGTAACATGGACCAATAATATTTGTGCAAATAAAATAGTACAAATTACTAGGTCTTTTTCTTGATTCCACTCTTGGTACATGCTAATGTGTGACATTGTGATTCGACATGCTCGAAAAAAACATCCTCGACAATGATCACACATACATTTTATTTTCCGTCATAGCCAAGCATCTCGATTGTGAAGACGCAATGTCTCGTCCTCACTGGAGGATGTAATATTTGTTGACTCAACATGTCCCATACTAGTAGAAGATGACGACATAATTACATCTGAATCATAAGGACATATATGATTTCATTTGGCATATATGTCATATTCCCTAAATATTTTGATACTTACAACATGGAGACAAGTATTTTGATATTGAAAGAATAGGAAAGTCATGTTGATCCAAAAACAACCATAAGCTAGCATTTTAATAAGTGTAATTGTAATCGTGTCTATCAGCGCGTGTAATATGTTTTATCTGCGCATATAGACGCGCAATTACACGCACTTACAGACGCGCCATGCGAATATATATATTTTTTTAAAAAGTTGTGGCTTTCTTTTCAAACCAGTACTTTCCTGCGTGTTTTGCATGTTTTCTGCAGTTCAAGCTCGACATCACTAATCATGTCTATCTATCACTTCATGAAGACAAGGAGGGAAGGAAATAAGAGTAAAAAGAGGAGGAAGGAAGAGCTAGAGAGTAAAGAACAAGAGCCAAACAACAAGGAAGAGAAGAAGAATCAATCAATTCCTACCAAGGGAAGGGCGGAGGAGAACAAGGATCTTGCAACCTAGCCGCCACCCATCGAAACAAGCAAAGAATGTGAGTTCTTCTTCTCTCTCTCAATCTTCTTTGCTTTCTCTTTGTCTGTTTCTCTCTCTCTCTCTCTCTCTCTCTCTTTACATGCTTCAGACAATCTATGGAGGCTTCACGTTGTTTTTTATAACAGTTTTTGAAAATATGGTCCAACTTTGCGCGTGTCTGTAGGCGCGTCTGGCTGACACTCTAGATGCGTATATAGACTCAGTGTCAGCATAACTAATTAGTGTTAAGGTCTGAGTTTTTTTTTTGTTTAGTATTATGCTTTCACGTTTGTTGGCGTGTCCAGAATGCAGAGTAGACGCGGGTATAGATACGCTAACAGACGCGAAACAAAACTGCATCTTTCAAAGCTTCCTAATTTTGTAGTAATGGATTTTTTCTTGTGTAGATGTGGAATCCTAGATTTTCCAGCACTGATCCTAATTTGAAACGCATGAACAATACATTAGCGGAGTTTTCTAGAGGTGTTAGTAGTTTTTTTGGAGGTTTTTCGGACAAGAAGCAATTCATGGGGGAGATGACCAGTTATCTTGGTCGCCCTCCCACTACAGAGGAGGTTTTTAGTGTCATGTCTGGGACACCTATCACATCTTTACCTAGCACTACCGCACAAATACTAAACCTTGGCACACCAAACCTTGGTACACCTCTAACAGGTACTCCACATACTATGCATACACACAAATCAAGTGATACACAGGGATCAGCTGAAGTACATGGATCGACCGTAGCACATGCATTTGCAGAAGTATGTGCATCGAGTGAGGTAGAGGGTAGTGCCCATCGAGGGAGGAGGGAGAGTTCTGCGAGAGGACGAGGAGGTCGAGGGCTTTATGGGGGTTGCTTAGAAGGTGGCTCTCGATCACCCTCACCGGGAAATGAGAGAGGTGAGCCTCCACAAATGTACTACTCTGTCACAGATGTTGGTGGTATCTTGCATAACCCTCAAGGGAGGGAAGTGATAGCCTACTTGAGGAGTGTCGTGCATGCCATATACAAAGATTATATGATTCCCTTCAAGCACCAAAAAAGTGGTTTGTGGCAAGAGGTGCTAAGGGTAGTACATAGAAGGTATCATAATCCCGAGAATTCATGATTCTCAGATGATTGGGGATGGTCAAAGGTGAGAGACGCGCTTCATAACAAGAGGTCTCACCTTATGACACGCACCAAGTCACTGTGGAGACAAGAGCAAGGGCGCCCTGGATATGGCCGACCATCCAATGGCCACTGCAGGGAGTGGAAAGATGCCAAGAAGAGAGCAACAAAGAAAAGGACGTCGCCAGCATGCAGAGGTGTGACATATCCAGATAGCAACCATGGGATCGTCGCATTATGGATCGGGTGGTAGGGAGTCATAGGAGGCTGAGTTTATAAGTATTATTTGATTTTTTAAATTAAATTTTGTAATTTGTTTCAATTCATTATGTAGTGTGTTCTAATACGTGTATATTAAAATTGTTTTGTCGTATCATATCGTTGATAGGATGCCTACTCCTAGAGAGGTAGGCTACCATCGAGGCCATAACTGGGCGTCCACTTGGCAGCAGTTCTACGAGGAGGGATTGATCACGGAGGAGCAATACAATCATGCCATGAGGATTCCACAACTAGAAGAGGTATGTTTTATTTTTTACATGAAAAGTATAGGTAACTCTAATTTATTGTTTGTAATGGTATTTATATACCTTAATCCTTTGTGTAGGTGAACCCTGATGCAGTTGAGGATAGCAAAGGGGAAACTAGCAGTAGCGGCAGTGACACCGGCAGCAGTGGTGGTAGCAACGATGATGCCTCTTCTGAGGAGATGTAGAGGAGCCCCGTGCATGCATACCTCCCCTTGGCCTTGTAGTTTTCATTTTTGATATGTATTACTTTTAGCTAGTGCTTGCGACCATGACCATGCTTGAGGTCACAAGCACTAGAACTCGTCATGTAAAAACATTTCATCTTTATATATGAAATTTGGTGTTCTACATTATTTTGTTTTCAGTACAAAAATCTTCGAAATATGTATAAATGTTTCATCACAGTATGCTCATCATGTGTTATTATCAATATATAGACTTTGGCTCTACACATTCTTTTGCTTTCAGTATAATAATATTTCTCTGTTTTCCCTAAGCATACAATTTGATTGGGGGGGGGGGGGGGGGGGGGAACATATAAGAGTACGCACAGTTACACGCCTCTATAGACGCAAAATTTGAATATATCTACTTTTTTATAAATATGACTATATATTTACGGAGCGTGTCAATAGGCGCATCTATATTTGTGTCTGTTTTCACGTCTATATGCGCGTGTAGTTTTCACTATAAGTACGCTTGTAGACGCAAAATTTTAGACGCGCTAGTAGATGCGGTAATAAACGCGCCCGACATTTTTAAACACAATTCAAATATTGCATCTGCAAGCGCGTCTATGGAGCCTTTTTGTTGTAGTGTTTGTTTTTCTTGAGAATGAGGTGCATTAAGGGAGAAAGAGAGGAAATGAGAGGGATAAGAAGAAAGAAAAAGGAAGAAAGAACAAGAGAGAGAATAAGCATGAAAGATAACAAAGAGAGAGAGAGAGAGAGAGAGAGAGAGAGAGAGGGAGGGAGAGAGGAGAATGAGTGAGAAAACACGAGGGGGTGGAGAGAAACAAAGAGAGGGTTTGTCACGAAAAGGAGATGAAGAATCCATCCTCCTCTTGGTTTATTCTTGTTATTTCTTCTTCTTCTTCTTTTGTTTTTCATGAGAATAAGGTACATTGAGGGAGAAAGAGAGTAAATGAGAGAGGGAAAATAAGAAAGGAAAAGGAAGAGAGAGAGAGAGAGAGAGAGAGAGAGAGAGAGAGAGAGAGAGAGAATAAACATGAAAGATAACAAAGAAAGAGAGAAAGAGAGAGAGGGAGGAAGGGAGAGAGGAGAATGAGTGAAAAAACATGAGGGGGTGGAGAGAAACAAAAAGAGGGGCAAAAAAGAAAGAGAGAGAAAGAAAGAAAGAGAAGGGGGAGAGAGCATAAAACGAAGAGCGCAAAGAGAGGTTGATAAATATTCTTAGGTTAGTTAGAAAACTAAAGTTACTCTTCAAAAGAAGGGGGTGTTTAAATTGCCTAGGATTTTTAATACGGCAAAGTGGTCTTGGTTAGCCAAGAGAATTCCATTAAAAATCTGAAATGCTAAATTAGGTCAAGTTAGGAATGATCGAATTTCAACAATCCTAGTGTGTCATCCTAGATCTAAATCAATATTATTTTAGGGAGCCTGAGTTGAGACTATACCTTATTAATAAAGTGGTTGATGCATATTACTCCCCTCATTTCTCACTCTCTTTAAACCAATACAATATTCCACTTAAGTTTGAGAGATGATAGCAAAGTAGTTATCTTATGCTAATATTAGATAACCATGGTAGGAGACTATAGTCACAAATAAGATTTGCTTTAGGTTAATTCTTGTGGAGTTGAGGTGGAACTTTTCCTATGAGAGGTAGACTTAATTTGAATGGAAAGGGATCAAGTTGTGCACACCTTAGATTGACTTTATCATCTTTCTGCATTATGAAATGTGTTGGATATGGAATGGCAAATATTGCTTTATAAATGTCGATCATCTTCCCTATATTGGAACCAACTTTAAGTAGATATACTAGATACAAAATCTAAAAGTTGTCTAATGTTTATTTTAAAGGAATCTATGGTTAACCATATTATTACTGTGTCCAATTTCCATGTATCTAAAGTTGTTATATATTGTAAACCAATAACTTTTAGTTGATGTTAATTTTATTGAGTTACAAGAGAAGAAATCCCTTCTCAAACAAATTAAAAAAGAAATAGAGAATGAGAACTAAAACCAATTGTTTGTCGTAATGTAGACAAAATGGAAAACGATGATGGTCATGATGTTCAAGATCACGAGGCATATCTTAATTAGCGTGTCTCGTGCCCTTGCTCTCAATGTAAGCTAGCAATCAGATGAAAGGGTTGCTTTTTTATAGAACACGTACGGTGTTGTGGCGAGTTCCAATCAAAGATCATTGATTAGGCGATCTTAGACTTTGAGCAAATGGTAAGAAAAATATGTACCAATTATGCCTTATATTCACAAACTAATTGAATATGATACACAAAAATATTAAACGTGGTTGTAAAATTTATACAGGGAGGCGACATCTCATCCCAAGGAGGAATGCACCTATTGCGGCTAGTTAGAAGAGCTCGTGGGTATATAATGGATGGAGTGTCTGAGCCAACCCACCACTTGATAGATACAATCACTATAAGGATATGAGGCTATAGCGATGCCCATAAGTGACGACAAATAGCGGCGTCGGCGACGGTACCCGGAGGAAAAAAACGCGGGCCAAAACCCGAGCGCTTCATTTTTCGCGCATTCACAAAAGAGAGAGCGAGAGAAAAAGTGACCATCTTGTTGAGAGGGAGAGAAAGAGAGAAAGAAGGAGAAAGAAGGCTTCTCACTGCCACCGCCACCACCACCGCCATTCATGAAGAAGAGGAGGAGGTATATGGAGGGCGAAGAGGAGCCACCGTTGCGAAAAGGAGCCGCCAAACCCTTCTTCAAGCCTTTACAGTGAGTGCATTGTCCATTCTTGCTTTGCTTTTGTGTTTTCTCTCTCTCTTTTACTTGTTTTTGGTATAATTCATGTGTATTGAGAGAGGAAGAGGAAATGAGAGAGAAAGAGAGGGAGAGGGAGAGGGAGAGGGAGGGAGGGACGGAGAGAGGGAGAGGGGGAGGGAGAGGGAGAGAAAATGAGAGAGGGAGAGGGAGTTTTCTCTCTCTCTTTTACTTGTTTTTGGTATAATCCGTATATATTGAGAGAGGGAGAGGAAATGAGAGCGAAAAAGAGGGAGAGGGAGAGGGAGGAAGAGGAAATGAGAGAGGAAGAGGGAGGGAGAGAGAGAGAAAGAGAGGGAGAGGGAGAGGGGGAGGGTGAGAAAATGAGAGGGAGAGGGAGTTTTCTCTCTCTCTTTTACTTGTTTTTTGTATAATTCGTGTGTATTGAGAGATTCGTGTTTATTGAGAGAGAAAGAGGAAAGGAGAGAGAAAGAGAGGGAGAGGGAAAGGGAGGGAGAGGAAATGAGAGAGGGAGAAAATGGGAGAGGGAGGGAGAGGAAATGAGAGAGGGAGAGGGAGACATTAAACATAATAGGGAGAGGGAGAAGGAGAGGGAGGGAGAGAGAAAGAGAGGGGGAGGGAGAGGAAAAGAGAGAAAAAACATTAAACATAATAGAGAAAGAGAGAAATAGAGGGAGAGGGTGAGGGAGGGAGAAGAAATGAGAGAGGGAGAGGAGAGAGAAAAAAATGAGAGAAGAAGAGGAGAGAGAAAAAGATAGAAAATATGTTAAACATCATAGGGAAAGAGAGAAAGAGGGGAGAGGGTGAGGGTGAGGGAGGGAGAGGAAATGAGAGAGGGAGAGAAAAAGAGAAAAGGAAATGAGAGAGGGAGAGGAGAGTGAAAAAGAGAGAAAAAAAATTAAACATAATAGGGAAAGAGAGAAAGACAAGGAGAGGGTGAGGGAGGGAGAAGAAATGAGAGAGGGAGAGGAAGAGAGCAAAAGGAGGAAATGAGAGAGGGAGAGAAGAGAGAAAAAAATGAGAGAATGAGAGGAGAGAGAAAAAGAGAGAAACGATGTTAAACATAATAGGGAAAAAGAGAAAGAGAGCAAGAGGAGAGAGAAAAAGAAATGAGAGAGGGAGAGGAGAGAGAAAAAGAGAGAAAAAACATTAAACCTAATAGGGAAAGAGAGAAAGAGAGGGAGAGGGTGAGGCAGGGAGAAGAAATGAGAGAGGGAGAGGAGAGAAAAAAAAATGAGAGAGGGAGAGGCGAGAGAAAAAGAGAGAAAAAAAATTAAACCTAATAGGGAAAGAGAGAGAGAGGGAGAGAGTGAGGCAGGGAGAGTGAGTGAGAGAGGGAGAGGAAGAGAGAAAAGGAAATGAGAGAGGGAGAGGAGAGAGAAACAACATTAAACATAATAGGGAAAGAGAGAAAGAGAGGGTGAGGGTGAGGGAGGGAGAGCAAATGAGAGAGGGAGAGAAAGATAGAAAAAATGAGAGAAAGAGAGAAAAAAAATGAGAGAGGGATAAAAAATGAGAGCAAGAGAGAAAAAAATGAGAGAGGGAGAGGAGAGAGAAAAAGAGAGAAAAAACATTAAACCTGATAGGGAAAGAGAGAAAGAGAGGGTGAGGGTGAGGGAGGGAGCGTTTATGAGAGAGGGAGAGAAAGAGAGAAAAGGAAATGAGAGAGGGAGAGGAGAGAGAAAAAGAGAGAAAAACCCATATACCTAATAGGGAAAGAGAGAAAGAGAGGGTGATGGTGAGGAAGGGAGAGGAAACGAGAGAAGAAGAGAAAGAGAGAAAAGGAAATGAGAGAGGAGGAGGAAATAGAAAAACAATGAGAGAGGAAGAGAAGAGAGAAAAAGAGACAAAAAACATTAAACCTAATAGGGAAAGAGAGAAAGAGAGGGAGAGGGTGAGGCAGGGAGAGGAAGAGAGAAAAGGAAATGAGAGAGTGAGAGAAGAGAGATAATACACTAAACATAATAGAGAAAGAGAGGAAAAGGGTGAGGAAATGAGAGAGGGAGAGGAGAGAGAAAAAATGAGAGAGAGAGAGAGAGGAGAGAGAAAAAGAGAGAAAAAACATTAAACTTGATAGGGAAAGAGAGAAAGAGAGGGTGAGGGTGAGGGAAGAAGAGGAAAAGAGAAAAGGAAATTAATTGTTGTTGTTTGTTGTTGTAGTAGTAGTAGTAGTATTTTTTTAATTTAGTTTTCATGTTTTTTGTTATTATAGTAGTAGTAGTAGTAGTAGTTTTTTCTTCTTTTTTTATTTATTGTAGTACTAGTAGTAGTAGTAGTAGTTGTTCTTGTTTTTTTTTCTTATTTTCTTGTTTATTATAGTGGTCGTAGTCCTGGTAGTGATAGTGGTAGTGGTAGATGTGGTGGTCGTAGTTCATGCCAGGAGGCATATTCCACGGTGGATTCCGTGAGGTTTTGCAGTGGATTCCATAAAATTTTACTATCGGGGCTCATACACAAGGTGGATTCTTTGTGCGAAAAGTCGATGGGGACGCCTATCCTTTTCGGGCGTCTTGTTAATTTAATGTGTAAGTGAGTGATTCCATAGCGGGTGATTTCGCAAAATACATATTTAAATTAATAAACATTTATGAGTTTAGAGTGCGCACTCGTAATAAATTAAGGTTAGGATTGAGTTCTAACCAATTTATTTATTTTGTAGGTGAAGACTACTAGGTATTCACTTTTGTCGGTTTAATTATATTATTTTTCTAACAATTGTGAATGCTTCAGTTGATGTGTAGAGCAAGCAGCAGTGGCATTGGGAAGCATTGGAGGATAGCGTGTATTCAAATTATTATCAATTTTTTATGGGTGCGCATCTTAAGCATGACACCAATATTTTGACGCACTTATTTATTAAAGCGCTTGATATTTATTTCTTACTTTTGTATGCGCATGGACGCATGATTTAAATATTTGTATTGGACATTGTATTTGGGTACCGCCTGACTCCGTGGGCGCCCAATAGCTTTAATTCTTTAGTGACACAAAAGCAAACACAAAAGCTAAAGCGTGCTAATTGTAAATTGGGCTATTTTTTGAGCTTGAAGATCAATAATATATAAAATACATGCTTTGTGGAGTGCTTACACAAGGCATGAGAAAAAATTGTACCCAATTAGTCTCTTGCTTCATGTCATGCAAGCTTTCTTCCTTGTTTTTTGTGCAAAAGTAGAGTTCTCTTGTTCTTGGGGACCTTCCGACACTCACTACGCGCACATACGACGTCCGATCTGTGCACCAGTGGTATCAGAGCGAAGTTGAGATCGAGAGCTTCCAATCGCTTACCATCTCGCGTAAAGGCAGAGCTCCTGAAACGATCGAGCTCTACAGTCAGTCAAGAACCCCCTGTTGTACACTCAGATCGCGAGGGACCGGCCTCTGCAACAGGTGGAGGACCACACGAAAAGATCCTACATCAATTCGTTGGTTTCTTCTTAACAGATAAGCCAATTTCCTCCATATCTCTTAAAGCTTCAAATTTAAGCTTGGAAGGCTTAAAGAGAAGCTTTATAAAAGCTTCAAAATTTGTTTTTAATCCATCGGCGGCGGCAATATGTATTGCCCGTTGCCAAAACGAACGAAGACATATTCTTGTCCTCAAAATCACGATTAGTCAAAAAAACTAAAAGCTCTAAGTTACAAAGGTTCTAAAGATCCTAAGCTCCAATCTCCATCAACTACCATAGAGGCAATTCCTATTCGGCAATACACGAATCTGCTTACTGCTCTTTGGAAGCCCTTGTTCACACCTGTGAATTGACAGAATCAGATTCCAGCGAACAATCGGCAACACGCAGTTTATACGCAAAATTATTTTCTTGGAAGACGACTGTGACATCGAATTTCGCAATCGTAAAGAAGAAATACTACAAAAGCCAAACTAATATATATATATATATATATATATATATATATATATATATATATATATATATATATATATATAAGCCTTGTAAACCCGCCTTTGAGCTTCGCTCATCCCGCTAATAAGGTTTCGAGTGTGTGAGGTCTTTTGGGATTTTGCAGGATGATTGATCAAACCATGGAAGATTTTATGGCTGAAGATAATCTACCTGAACCAACAATGGAGCAAAAATTGGATTTGATTATGATGCAGCTTCAAGAGGAACGAAGAGCACGACAAACTTTGCAAGCTCAATTGGCCAATCTACAACGATCTACCGCCGACCAAGATGGATTGCAACCTGAAGATCTTATACGACGTACGATCGATGCAACACTTGAAGCCCAATCTATTCGGAAAGAAACAAAGATAAGTAAAAGAAACTTCAAATTTCGTACTTTCAATGGATCGCGCGATGGAAAGATTGTACTTTCTTTTATCAATCAATGTGATGATTATTTCCATGAAGAATCATATGCTGAGAAAGACAAATTAAATGTGTCACTAACCATCTAGTTGACCGAGCATCCTTGTGGTAGACTGCTGTCTGCAAAAGCATTGATTGTTTCACTACTTAGGAGACTTTCCAAAAGAAATTTTTGCAGAATTTCCTTCCACCTCAATTCCATGAAAAAGCAATCAAACAATGGGATCTTCTACAATAAAGGAATCGCGAACCTATTTCACAATATACTGAGCATTTCTGGAATGCTCTATTGCAACTACGAATGCTCGAAGATGTACCTGAAGCAACTCATAAACACAAGTTTATGTCTGGCTTACTTGGACATTTTTATGCGGAGGTCAATATGTTCAAGCCAACGACCCTTGAAGATGCAATTTCGTTGACCCATGACACTCAAGACAAAATTCGCGGACGAGATAAGCGACCATAACAATTTCCAACTAATGGTAACTTTGGTTCCAAACAATTCAATTCAAATTTTTGAAGATTCAATCAAAGTCATTTTCTTCCATCTTCATTCCGTAAATCTTGGACAGGACCACTTGCCTTGCCATCAAACACAAATCCAAACCCTAAGCCATCTCTTCAGTCAAATCCCAACATTCCTAAACTTCTTGCCATTACCAATAATATATCCAAAGCAAAACCCATAGTTTGTTACAAATGTCATCAACCTGGACATTTAGTAGCCAATTGTCAATCCAAAAAGCCATCTGTTCATATTAATTATTCGGAAGCAATAGACGATGAAGAACGTGAAGAGATGCTGGATTTTACGGCAGATGACGACGACATTATTACCACTTCTGATACTTTGCTAGGTATGCCAACTCCCCATTCCTTATTAATAATGAAATGTTTTGTGCATGGTAAAGAAAAGACTATTTTACATAATGATGGGAGCACACATGACTTTATTTCTGCAAAATTGATCAAAGAATTGAATCTACATACTGTTTCTACACATTATCGCATCAAGGCTACATTCATAGGTACGAGATATAATGGAACACAAGAGATGCATAATTTAGAAATTAAAATTGGTGATTATACTGAACGAAGAAATTTCTTAGTTGTACCTTTGTAGTCTAGTGACATTATCTTAGGAATGCCTTGGCAATATCAATACAATCCTAATATAGATTATTCTACGCATTCAATAAAAATCTATTCTCAAGGAAAACAAATCACACTGCATGGTGTGCACACTTTCAATAATTTTCCATTGCTTACTCATAATCAAGCTAAACGTGCATTAATAAAAGTAGCAAATCCTATTTAATATGGGTGAATGAAATTAAAGCTAAAGAAAACTAGATGCATCCTAGGCATGCACAATTTCTTTTCCAATTTCAAGATTGTTTTGCTGTTGATTTACCACCTGGATTACCACCTGTACGTCCTGAAGATCATAAGATAGATTTAATTCTTGGATCACAACCACCATGTAAAGCACCATATAGACATAACCAAATTGAACCAAAAAAAAAATCAAAACCAAATAGATGAATTGCTTAACACAGAATTAATTAGACCTAGTAGTTCTCCATTTGGTGCACCTGCTTATTAGTGAATAAGAAAAATAATACCCATCGCATGTGCATTGATTATCGTGCCCTAAATAAAATTACTATTAAGAATAGATACCCGATTCCTAAGGTAGATGATCTTATGGACAAGCTACAAGGATCTACTATATTCAGCAAGATAGATCTTAAATCTGGATATTATCAAGTAAGATTGGACAAATCTGATATATTCAAAAGTGTACTTAGAACACAATTTGGACACTATGAATTCCTGGTTATGCCTTTTGGTTTAACTAATGCACCAGCCACATTCAGTCGTATGATGAATTGCATATTTTTGAAACATCAGCATTGTGTCATTGTTTTCTTTGATGACATATTAGTTTTCAGTAAAAATGAGAATGATCATTATGAACATTTGTCTTTAGTTTTTAAATTATTAAAAGACAATCAATTATATGCTAATCCAGAAAAGAGCGAATTTTTCCAAACAAAAGTTGAATATTTAGGACATATTATTTCATCACAAGGTATTAAAGTCGACCCTAAAAAAATAGAAGCAATTTTAAATTGGCCGATACCCAAAAATGTGCATAAATTACGTTCTTTCCTAGGTCTTGCTAGCTTTTACAGAAAATTTGTGAGGAATTTCTCATTACTTGCATTACCTTTTATAAAACTCTTAAAAAAGGGAATCGTGTATAATTGGTCTGACAATCAACAAAAGTCGTTTGATTTGCTGAAACATGCTTTAATTCATGCTCCTGTATTACAATTACCTGACTTCAATAGACCATTTTTCTTAGTAGTTACTGATGCTAGTGTATTCTACCTATTCTAGATCCACTAGCCTACTCTAATCCACTAGCCTACATATTCGAGATCCACTAGCCTACTCTAATCAACTAGCCTACTTAAGTTCAATTGGTTTGAGTTTGTAGCTAGAGTAGGTTCCTATTCCAGATTCACTACTCTACCTATGACAAGGAATTGCTAGCCGTAGTACAAGCCTTACATAAATGGAAACATTATTTAATGGGATTTGAATTCATGATCAAAACTGACCAACAAAGCATTAGACATCTCCTTAATCAACCACAAATATCTGACCGGCACATTAAATGGGCTGCTTTTATTCAAAGTTTTCATCCCCTTATACAATATCAACCTGGAAAAGAGAATGTTGTTGCTGATGCTTTGAGTAGAAGACCGACAATTCACAATATGTGTGATATCATTTGATTCCCTTATCCCTATGAAAGATACTTATCACCAAGATCATACTTTTTAAGCTGATTGGAATAAACTAGTTGCAAATATTTGGATTCCTATTGATTCATTGCCTTACACTCATGGATTTATGTTTTATAAAAAATGATTATGTGTGACTATTCCATTTCGATCATTTGTTTTGCATGAAATTCATTGTCCCCCATATCAAGGTCATAGAGGAATTATATCTACTTTGCGTACATTGATTAAAGATTTTTATTGGCCACACATGGACACTGATGTATCTAATTTTGTATCTGAATACCTAATTTGTCATCGAGTTAAAAGACACCATGGTAAACAATATGGTTTACTAATGCCATTATCCATTCCATCACGACCATGGGAACAGATTTCAATGGATTTTATCACTGGTCTACCTAACACTAAAGCTAATCATGATATGATTTGGACTATTGTAGATAGGTTTAGCAAACAAGCATATTTTATTCCATGCAAGAAAACCTTAACTGCATCTCAAGCTGCTCAATTGTTTTTGAAAACTGTTTTCACTAACCATGGTTTACCAAAAGTCATTATTTTTTATCGTGATTCTAGATTCTGCAATAATGTTTGGATTACTTTGTTTGCTAACTTAGGAACAAAGATTGATTTTTCATCTGCATTTCATCCTGAAACAAATGGTCAAACAGAAGCTACTAACAGTACCATTTTAGATCTTTTGCGTGCCTACACAATTTCAAAACTGCACACATGGGATACATATCTACATTTACTTCAATTTGCATATAATAACACACCACATACAACTACAAAGAAAGCACCATTTGAAATTATTTATGGATATCGATTGCCTACACCTGTGACATCATTGTCAAACAAAATTCAAATTGCTGATGATATTGCTAACATGCATGCTACTATTTCTGATGAAGTTTATGATTGCCAAAGCTTAGCAATCATACACAAAACAAGCAAACAAGAAAAGAAAAGCTATGAGTTTTAAAGTTGATGATTATGTTTGGTTACGAATTGAAAAACGAAGATTACAAAGAGCAGATAAACACCCCGTGGTAAAATTAGCACCTAGATTTTATGGACCATTCATGATTGTACACAAAATCAATGACAATGTATTTAAACTAGAATTACCACAATATTGGAAAATCCACAACACCTTCCATATCAGTTTATTACGACCTTTTAGAGGACAACTACCTGTACACCATGTCTATGAAAACCCTCCTTTGCTAGACGAAGAAATTGAAATTCTTGAGCCTAAAACTATTATAGATACTGACTTTATGACCACTAGAACTGGCCGTAGATATTCTAGATATTTGGTTAAGTTTAAAAATCATTATGTTGAAGAGGCCCAATGGATGCACGCTAGAGATCTAAGTGCTTTTCCCACACTGTTAGCTCCACATTGAGCTAATAGCAATTGAGGACAATTGCTATCCCACCCCGGGGGTATGATGCCAGGAGGCATATTCCACGGTGGATTCTGTGATGTTTTGTAGTGGATTTCGTAAAATTTTATTATCGGGGCTCATACACAAGGTGGATTCTTTGTGCAAAAAGTCGATGGGGACGCCTATCCTTTTCAGGCGTCTTGTTAATTTAATGTGTAAGTGGGTGATTCCATAGTGGGTGATTCCGCAAAATACATATTTAAATTAATAAACATTTATGAGTTTAGAGTGCGCACTCGTAATAAATTAAGGTCAAGATTGAATTCTAACCAATTTATTTATTTTGTAGCTGAATACTACTAAGTATTCACTTTTGTCAGTTTAATTGTATTATTTTTCTAACAATTGTGAATGCTTCAGTTGATGTGTAGAGCAAGCAGCGGTGGCATTGGGAAGCATCGGAGGATAGAATGTATTCAAATTATTATCAATTTTTTATGGGCACGCATCTTAGGCATGGCGCCAATATTTTGACGCGCTTATTTATTAAAGTGCTTGATATTTATTTATTACTTTTATATGCGCATGGGCGCATGATTTAAATGTTTGTATTGGACATTTTATTTGGGTACCGCCTGACTCCTTGGGCGCCCAATAGCTTTAATTCTTTAGTGGCACAAAAGCAAACACAAAAGCTAAAGCATGCTAATTGTAAATTGGGCTATTTTTTGAGCTTGAAGATCAATAATATATAAAATACATGCTTTGTGGAGCACTCACACAAGGCATGGGGAGAAATTATACCTAATTAGTCTCTTGCTTCATATCGTGCAAGCTTTCTTTCTTGTTTTTTGTGCAAAAGTAGAGTTCTTTTGTTCTTGGGGACCTTCCGACGCTCACTACGCGCGCATACGGCGTCCGATCTGTGCACCAGTAGTCATGGTCGTAGTTGTGGTAGTGGTAGTGGTAGTGGTAGTCATGGTCGTGGTCGTGGTGGTAGTCATGATTGTGATCGTGGTCATGGTCATCGTAGTCGTAGTCGTGGTCGTGGTCGTGGTCATCGTAGTCGTGGTCATGGTCGTCGTAGTCATAGTCGTGGTCGCGGTCGCAGTCATGGTCGTGGTCGTGGTCATGGTCGTGGTCATCATAGTCATAGTCATAGTCATGGTCGTGGTCGTGGTCGTGGTCGTGGTCGTAATCGTGGTCATAGTCATAGTCGTGGTCATGGTCGTTGTAGTCGTAGTCCTAGTCGTGATCGTGGTCGTGGTCGTGGTCGTGGTCATAGTCGTAGTCGTGGTCGTGGTCGTAATCGTAGTCGTGGTCATAGTCATAGTCGTGGTCATGGTCGTTGTAGTCGTAGTCCTAGTCGTGATCGTGGTCGTGGTCATGGTCATGGTCATAGTCATAGTCGTGGTCGTGGTCTTCATCGTAGTCATAGCCATGATTGTTAAAGAAAATGAGAGAGGGGGAGAAAGAGAAAAAAGAAAAAGGAACGAGAGAGAGGGAATAAACATATAGCATAATAAAGAAAGAGAAAAAGAGGGAGAGATGGAAGGAGAGGAGATAATGAATGGATTAAAAACAAAGAGAGAGTGGTGGTGAGGTCCGGTGCAACACCACAAGATGGGAAACACTGTGACATATATATGTTAATGTGTGGGTGGGTGGGTGGAGACTTTACATACATTAATTTTTGCTGAGTTACAAGAAAAGAAATCTCTTCTCAAATAATTTAAGAAAGAAAAAAAGAATGATAACAAAAACAAATTGTTTGTCGTAACGTAGACAAAATGGAAAACGACGAAGGTCTTGTTATTGAAGATCGCAAGGCGTATCTTAATCAGCGTGTCCCATATCCTTGCTCTCAATGCAAGCTGGCAATTAGACGAAAACGTCGATTGTCTATAGAATACGTACGATGCTTCGGCGAGTTTCAATCTGAGATCATTGATTAGACAATTGCGGATTTTCAGCAAACGGTAAGAAAAGTTAATATCAATCATGCATTGTACTCGCAGGCTAATTGAATACCATATACAAGAATATTGGGTGTGGCTGGCAAATTTTCTGTCCAGGGAGGTGACGTCTTGTCCCAAGGAGGAGTGCACTCTTTGCGGCCAATTAGAAGAGTTCATGGGCATGTGATGGATGGAGTGCCTAAGCCAATCCACCACTTGAAAGGTACTACCCAATCTACCATCAATACTAGAGGAGACAGGTAGCCTTCCAGACCGACCTATAATCTTGGAGCTTGAGATGGAGGCAATGATCGATGCATTGATTTCCATGGATGTCGAGACTTCTGATCCACTTAGAGAGGAAGCATCCATACCAATATATGATGGGTGCCGAGTATCTCGCCTAAAGACAGTTCTTGCACTCCTGAGTATGCAAGCGAAATACGAGTGGAGCGATGCAAGTGTGACCGAGTTGTTTAGGTACCTTGTACGTATGCTTTGTTGATTTCTTTTCGGTACTATCATTAAAAACATTTGTGCTTTTTCAAGGTGTTTTATGATTTTTTTCAGGTTATTGAAATATCATATATTACCACCTGCAAATACCATGCCTGAGTCTCATGATGATGCACGACATGTTTTACAAAAGCTTGGCATGGACTACAACAAGATCCATGCATGTATCAACGATTGCATACTGTTTCGAGGAGAATACAAGACTATGGAGACATGTCCAAAGTGTGGTGCTCACAGGTATTGATAGGACTTGCAAGGGAAAACCATCCCTCAAAAAGTTCTTAGACACTTTCTGCTTATCCCCCGCATAAACCACAGGTTCCATACATTTAACATGGCGAGCTTGACAATGTGGCATACGCAGAATAGGTCCACTGAGACGGAGTTCAATAAATATCAATGGATTCATGCGCATGGAGGCACATTGACTCTACCTTTCCAGGCTTTGCGGGAGAGCCAAGGAATCTTCGGCTCGATCTTGCAATGGATGGCGTGAACCCATTCGGTCTGCGCTCAACTTCTTACAGTGTTTGGCCTATAGTCCTTGTTAACTATAATATCCCTCCATGGCTTTCTACGAAGAAAGAACATCTCATCCTTAGCTTACTCGTCCCCGACTGCTACAAAGTCAAAAATATGGACGTGTATCTTCATCCATTAGTCGATGAGCTTAAGCTTTTGTGGGAGGAGGGGGTCACCGTGCAAGATATGAGCAATCAGGATGGTCGACGGTCTACCAATATTCGAGCCAGCTCATGTGGATGATGCATGAATTTTCGGGATTCAGAGAGTGCTCATGTAAATAGGCTTCTGTTCTCATTCGTAATATCTATATTTTATCTTGTTCAAGTTTGTATTCACTGGATAGAGGTGTTGGAACAAGTCTGGTTACCTCAGGTTATCATGCATGTCCATTGTGCGGGCAACAGTTAGACTCGCGAAGGTCACGAACCATGAAGAAGATGGTATATCAAGGACACGCCGCTTTCTTGGCAGATGGTCATGAACTCAGGGAAGGTTTTCTTGGACAACCTCCAATATGTATGAATGTCGTAAGCTGGTACGAGCTGAAAATGGTCCACGCGGAGTCACATTCACACGGAATGCGACAGTTCTCAGTTTTCTACGAGTTGCCATATTGAACCCATTTACAGATCAACCACTTGTTGGATACCATCCATATTTTCAAGAATGTAGGCAGCTTGCTATGGGACCACATCACAGGAAAGAGAGACACTATAGGGGCATGAATGGATTTGAAGGAGGTAGGCAAGATGGAGGCACTTTGGTAGCAGTCGAGTGCTGGTGGTCACGTGGAGCTATCTCGCGCTCCTTGGGTTTTTTCCACTAAAGAAGAGTGCATTGTGAAGCAAGTAGTCAAGTCTATCCGCACTCCGATGGGCATGATGCGTTCTCTCAGGTCTGCATTTTCTAAAGACGACCAATTATCAAGGCTAAAATCCCATGACTGGCATAAGATATGACAGGTTTGTACTACGAATGGATTGTAATTGGCATGCGAATTTTGCTATTTCGAGTGTAGCCATTGTTCATAATGCTATCTCATTTATCGATCTCACAAAAGGAGATTAAGGCGTCCTCTATTGAATCCGTGAGGCAGGGAGCAGTGGAGACTGTTTGTCTCTTTGAGAAATACCTACCTATCAGCATGCTCACAATACAAATCCACCTTCTTGTGTATCTTATAGATGAAGTGGAGATTGCTGGACCTGTCCATACGCGATGGATGTTCTTCTTGGAGCACTTCATGAAAACCATGAAAGGCTTTGTGCAACAACGAGCTCGGCCAGAAGGTAGCATGGCTAAAGGTTGGTTGGTGTCTAAGGCACTAGTGCATATTTCACAATGGCTACCAACGGTGGATCTAGACAATAAAATGCTATGGTCTCGCTGAAGGACAATGATAGACTAACCGGAGATGTGGTAGTTGGAAATGGGGTAGAAAAAAGAAAGGATGCTGCAATGGAGGAGAAGGTGAATCGCTTTTGTATGTTGCACCATGCCTCTATAGAGACGTGGCTCGCCAGGTACCAAATCTCTAGACAAGATCGAGAGGAAGCGCGATTTGAATTTCAACGTAGTACATGCCATCGACCTATTCGATATCCCGAGGGCATGGAGAAGATGATGCGGTTCATGTTAACACGATGGTTGCATGGAGCTTTGACCGCAGCGTCTCGCGAAAGGGCGGATGTCTCAATGGAGGAGTGGGAATTCTCGAGGGGATGTAGTCCAAAGGTGATTGTATGTTTAGGATTTGTCATATCTATATTTTATATGCAACAACTAATTTGAGTGTTTCAATGTACAGTACAAAATATATAGTGCAATGTGGTCGCGCAGATGGCATTTTCGCGTGGAGTGTATTAATAAAATGCGATCCACAATGGACTATGGTATCATAGCAAGGTTCGAGCAGGAGAGCTGACGACGAGCAACGGATTCAAACACGGTTATAGATGAGATAGAGTATTTTGGGAACTTGCAAATTATTGTTATGGTGGATTACCGTAGCTTCTCCATGAAACTATTCGATGTGCAGTGGTTCAAAGTGGTGCTTGAAGAAGCTAGAGCAACAGTTCAATGAGATCCATCTGGACTTCTCGAAATAGATTCCAAAAAAAAAGGACAAATTTGCACGACACCTGTGTTGCTGGCCCATTGTGAACAATTGCATGAACTCATTTGTTTGTTAGTTGTATTACGACATGGTACATATCACAATAGTTTAATCTCTCTTGTACATGTTTGTGAACACATAATCTTCTATCCAAATCCCTGACAACCTCGATAGTGGTATGTTATACCTTCAACTCCCCGAAGTGTGAGAGTATATGATCAAAGCGATATTTCGAGCATAGATGAGGACAACATGCAAATAGAGGGATCGATATTGCAAGGGGTGGAGGCCACCGAAAGCTTGGAGAATGTAGAGGAGCTAGCATCGGCTAACAATGATGGAAATACAGGAGTCCAAGAATTATTTGAGAACGAGGTGGACTCATCCTTTTGTGGTGACATGTCTATCGACCTTCTAGTGTATGTGGAGTTGTGTCAAGAGATTGACATGGAACCATATGATACTTCATACTTGGAGCATCCACTTACTCAATTCATTAACTAATCACTTATAAGGGTACATAAGATATGTATTTTAAGTGAGATCATTTTTCTAGAATTTATAATACCGTGCTTTGTATGATTTAAATTGATTATGCTAACATCATTTTTTGTCTGTGGAGGTGACCTTTTTAGGATGAGTCGAGGGATGAGCGATGAGGAGTTGCATGATATCTTCACACGCATGTCTCCAAGTCAGATGGCGAGATTGAGAGACATGGCAGACCAGGAGCTATCTCGAACATCATCAGGCTGCTCTACTAGATCTAATTTGGCGCGATCAGATGCTTCGACTTCGAGCAGACGAGGTCGACGCTCCAGACTTGGGCCAGAGGAAGGGAGTGCTTCAGGGTCAGGGGGATGCTGTAGAGATATGGAGGCTGTGAGTCCACGGTCGGCACAGGATACAGATGCGGCTCCTCGCTCTCGTGGCGGTTCAATGGAGCGTGGGTTAGGTGGTTGTAGTGGAGGCACGGACGTAGTGTCTCCCTCTCGTTGTTCTGCTGGAGTTGCGTCACCTCCAGGATTTGCCACACCTGTGGGAATGTCTACTCTAGTTACTCGGGCTTTTGCTTAGTCGTTTGCAGCTGGCACCCCTATGGGTGCTACACCGATAGATACTACCCCGGTCGGTACACCGGATATACAAGGGTCTCCTGGATATGCCCAGGAGTGTGGACACGAGTGGGAGAGGACCCATCTTAGGCATACCCCAGATGGATATGCCTATCTTATCGATGATAGGTCAGAAGCCATCATCATGAATGATGAGGGAAGGGTGATGGCTCGCATGAGAGAGTTGTGCCAACAAGTTTTTTGGCACAACGCCTTAGATCATTAGAAAAACATACTGGAGGGGAGAAAGGACTACATAGTAGCATCCTTCCATGAGGAGTTTTCGGTTCCAGCCATAGCAAATAGATTTTCTACGGGCTGGATGATGGACTGCATGCGTGTATATATGTCACACAGACGATCAGACGTACGCAAGGCACTCAAGAGTGGGGCTGCAAAGCCCGACTGGCTAGACGCGAACGAGACACAAACTGAGGGAGGAGGCTACAGATTCTCCAAGATGTTGGAGTTAGCAACGCAAGGCGGCAAGGGCACAACTAGAGGCCGGAATTTTTCATCATCTTGGGAGTAGCGGCCACATGATATATCTGGAGGACTTTGTAAGTTTTTCTTTTGTTTTGCTTGCTTATTTTTTTGCAATATCCTTTGTACTGACAATCATATTTCTAATAGTTAGTATTTCGTTTTCTTTGCAATACTCCATTACAAATCGTGATCCGACCGGCCTTGAGACTTGATATATAGAAAGGCACGGTCTCACTGCATCGATCGACCGATTGTATAGACAAGGCGGCCCTGTAAGTCACTCTTCTTTCTTGTCTGTAGTTACCATGTTTAATTAGAATGCATTATTGTATGGTGGGCTGATGTGCAGTTGTTTCTTTTTTTGCAGAGTCCGTTTGATGCTCCTTTGCAGCGGGACGAGCTTTCAGATGGCGAGGATATGTAGCTCGCCCTTGGATCCCTGGAGCTCACACACCTTTCTTTTTTGGCCGCCTAATCTGTGTAGACATTTTCTATGTAGTAGTGATATCTTGTCATGATTGTACCAATCGCTTTCATTATGCGATCATGTATTTATTTCATGTATCAGTATTCAGATTTAAGTACACTTTGTTTTTGTTTACACGAGCATTGTACACAGTGCAGAAACTATTTTGTATGGCTTCACGATTTTTTTTCCCTATTACCGTCGCTATTAGCATCGCAAATTTACCTGCACACATTGTTATTTGTGTCATTATTAGCATCACAAAGCGTCGTTATCAGCGTCGCTATTTGCGTCGGTATCAGCGCCGACGCAAATAGCGACGTTGATAACGACGCTAATACCGACTGTTCTATGGCATCGCCAATAAGGACACTTTTTGCGAAGACGGGGGTAAATTTTTTAATTTTTTTATTTACATTTTCGTTACTTTAAATGTCAGTATAAGGCCTATATCTTGTAGTGAATCCATTCTATACCATCAATACTAGAGGAGATAGGTGGCCTTTTAGACTTTTGGATAATGTTGAGCCTATACCCAAATATATGATTTCAAATACAATAGCATCACCAGTAAGATAATATTGTTTATATGTTTATTTTTATGATTATCTTGCTAGTTTCACTTCTTCCATACCCATATATATACATTTTGATGGTAGTGTGAAATACATACTCTTGTTGATGACTCTCAGAAGCTAGATGTATATGTCTCGACTATGGATGATATTCCAATTGATCAAGTCTTCAAAAAGGTATCCTATAAAATTGTGTGTTTATTTTTGAATACATGATTTTTTACGCTTTCATGGTATTTCATATATTTAATATATATGTGTGGTATTATCTTAGCCTCTTGGAGAAAAAAACATCTTGAAAAGTTTGCATGAAGATAAGGAGACTGACTCATCATTACATGTAATGATTTTATTTTATTTTTTATTTTTTTACAAATAAATTATATTATATATATATTTATATATGAAGATTTATTTGTCTTGGTAGATGAATATGTTTGTCAAAGGAGAAGAAAGCTTTCAAGAATTTCAAGATTATACAACAAATCAGGTTTTGATATCTATGTTAAATTTTATTTTGACTACATATTTGTATTTTTAACATTTTATTTTATTATTTACTTTCTTAAAATGTGTTATTATTAAAGAATGTTGAAAATGAATATGAGGATCTTGATGTAGAAAGTTGTGCAAGCTTTTCAAAGTTGTTGTTACATGGTTTAACAAAAAGAGTATATTCTAAAGAAAATAGACAACAAAACATCAACAACTCAAGCAAAGATAAGATATATGTTTTGTTTTGATTTTATAGTTATATGATTTTAACTTTTATTACTAAGTTTATTTTCAAATATAGGTTTATGTAGATGAGAAAAATGATGAAGCAATGCAAAAAATTTTGAGAAAGTGAAAGGTAAATATTAATATTTATGTGATGATTATATTTATATAACGTTGTGAAATTCTAAATGTGATTTAGTATTTAATTATCTATTTGTTTATTGAAGTCAAATAAGAAAATGATGAATTGTTTGCAATAAATAAGCAAAAAAGAAGGTAACAACATCAAAGTAAAGAAACTAAAGGTATTATACATGAATTTTTTAATTTTATCAGTTTTGCATTAGAAGAATAATCTAATTTAGTTATTTAATTTGGATTAGGAATGTAAGGATATTTCAAATCCAAGCATTAAAATTGATATTTTCAGTGATATTCAAAGGGTAACTTTCTTAAGAGTTATTTTTTATTTGTATATGGTATTCGTTTAAAACTATAATAATATAAATATGGATTTTTAAATATCATAATTTCTTTATTTTAAAATAAATTATATTAATTGAATATTTTGTGATTTATTTTATAATGCAGGTTGATATGACAAAAGAAAATATGGAGACAATACTTTTAAAGCACCTCGATGTGCATATGATTCATGATATGTACTTTTCATTGAAAAGTACATATATAAATCTTAAAAAGATCGATGTTAGCTTTTGGGTCTTTTGTAAGGGTTCAAAAAAACCAACAAGTGATAATATGATACATGAGATTGTTCATTAGCTTTTAGGGAATGGCAAGTTTGTCCTAGCCACAAGCATAAATGTGATTAGTCTGGATGATGTGAAGATTGTAGCATAGTATTATTATACATAGCTCATTTATAAACTCATTACTACTTTAGAAATTTTATTTTTTCTCTTTCATTGATACTATGTATTGATGTCTTCATTTATTGAGTTTATATTAATGAATTAGATGTATACTAGGTCATATTTGAAGTTAATTAAATAATCTCTATGTAAATTTCTAGTTGAGAATTCTTAATATAAATTTTTACTTAAAAATAGACAAAAGTAGGCATGTGCTAACTAGGAAAAATGTAATATCTCTAAGCTAGAGAAAAAATAGAATTATATAATAAATTTGCTAGATAGGGAAACTATCATACGCAAGAAAAAATCTCCACGCAGGGAGACAGTAAATTTTTCTTCTATTTGGAAAATCCCCACACATGGAAATTTTTTTACATAAGAAGGAAAAAAAAGAGGATTCCCTAGTTAAACACAAACATAAGTAGGGAAAGTAAATCATAGGGAAAATAGAACATTTCCTAGTTAAAGAAAGGAGGGTAGAAAGTTTTATTTTTCCCTACGTAGGAAAATTTTAGGAAAATCACATTTTTTTCCTCTGTGGGGAAATTTTCCTATGTAAAAATTTTCAAATGTGATTCCCTATTTTCTCAAACCATGAAATGACCCATTTTCCCTATGATTTACTTTCCTTACTTATGTGTATTTTTTTACTAGGGAATTAAAAGTTCCTTGTGAATGGGAACGAGGCTAATGATGGACCTGCAATAGGTGACGAGCATAAAGCGGCCGTGTTTTCCACTATAGAAAAAAATAAAAAAGCTTTCATTCTCTATGTACTGGTAGAAGTGCAAGTTGATACTTATGGATGCATCTAACTCATGTATGCCCCCCTTTTAACAATCAACATATAGGATGCTTAGACAAGAAATGCACTGTAGAAAATGTGTAGATGAGTCGATGACTAGACCATCGTCGTTTTCATGACATGCATGATGCCAACCACAAGGAAATTTTAATCAGCCTGGCGTTATCCATTTTTCCTGACAAGATCATGGGTCTCATCCTTTCTCACTCAAGACATGATCTATGCTGTCCACGCATTCTCCTTAGTCGTTAGCATTATGGTTCAGCCGATGAACCTCCCACTACCCTCTACTAATCAGCACCCTAATCATGATAACTTCCCAAAAACAATGTAACATCTGATCTCTATTGACGATGACAGCCTTCCTCCACGGTAGGTCCGCGTCCCTTCCTTTTCTATGTCCGCCCAAAAAAACACACGTCCCAAAAACCTCCCCCCTTCATGCATGCAGCCTCTCGCCAAAGCGTGGGATTTCTTTTCATCCAAAATTAGTTTTAACTTCCTAAAACCTAAGCTTTTTAATACCTTGTCATTTAAATGCATATATCATGCTCTGTAGTGAATATTGCATCAGCCCACATTGTGTCATTCAAGGTAATTTCTCATGCAACGTAACACCCTCTTCATAAGTCAAGTCTTCTTTCTATTCATCTTGAAATATTCGACCTGCAAGGTGATTACCAAACCCTGATGCCACATTGTTGTCTTCCAAATGAACACCCTTCATTGTGACTGTACCTAGATATTTAACATCCTTTTTGTCACTCCCCCTTTTCCTTCATTCATGTAAATGCACCCTAGGAAGCATTACCTAAAAACAAATGAAACCTTCAAAAGCATGGGCTTGCTACCCCCATTTAGATTTAGAAGTGAATATCCACACTTAATGTCCTCTTGAGTTGTGTTGTGCCACCTACATCACTAGTGAGAGTACTAGCCCCTTCACGCACCTTATAAAAGGAGGCATTGGTAATGAGGAACCTTATATTCATTTCCTTAGCATTGAGATATCCCCATTATCTTTCATTATTCCCCTAATATATGAGAGATAAAATAGGCAAAGAAAATATATACAAGCTACCACATTCAGCAATCCAAAACATACAACTAGTGACACTGACTTTGGCTACTCTAAGCATCTTACGCATGGTCATTCTCCAAGATTTTTCTGGAGTGGATGCGCAACATCATGACATGCTCCCCCTCTAAGCCTACACATCCCCCAAATCGGCCATAGCTACCCATTCTCATCTTCTACGTGAGCTCTATGATAAACTCAAACTCCTCTTCCTTTGCATACAAATTACTTTTAGCTTCATCTTCCATGTCATCCACTGCTTCCTCTTCTAAGTTTTCCATTTCATATGCCTCTTTATCTCTTCTCTTAAAGACTTTAATCCTTTTTCCTGCAGTAGGTACCCTCATGACTATCCCATCAAACTCTGTAAGCAAATAAGTAGATTTGTCATAGACATGCTTCACCACATGCGGCCCAAACCATCTCTTCACCATCTTTCAGATTGTGCTATGTTGATTTTCTAAGTTGTTATCATACACCTATACCTAGTGACCCTCTTCCACTACTCTAGGTTGTCACTTATGTATGATATTAAGCTTATCCTTGTTCTATAGCTAGCTTCCTTAAGTTGTTGCACTACTCTCTATACATCCTCGCGTCTTCTTTCAAATTGTTGAATGCAAAAAGCTAAGAGCTTCTCCTCCCTAGAAAATAACCTCCTGCCAAGGAAAAGCACTCCTAGTAAGTGCACAAGTCTTTGTGGGCATCATTGGCTTTTGCCCATACATCAACTCTAGAGGCATAAATCTAGTGGTAACACTATGTGTAGTATGGTTTGCCCATAGAGCATAGTGTAATATCCTTGATGAATCCCTAATCTTCCCACCCCAAGCTTTGGCTATGTCCTTCACACTATAGGTGGATGATCCCTTTCACTCTTCCCATTACCTTTTGTATTGTATGTACAAGTCAAGGCTAGTTTGATACCATTCCTACATAAGAAAACCCTAGCCTCGTCCACATTTAACTCTCATTAATTTGCAGTAATCTTCCCAATACATCCATACCTACAAAAGATATCCTCAAACAAAAACTTTGCATATGACACAGATAGCCTCTGTCCTCAATGCTCTACCCTCAATCTAATTACTGAGAACTTCCCGCTTACTAGAACAATTTGTCTCATCTACCAAAGACCAATTGGCATAGTAACCAAATCAATCACCCACTTATAATGCATACAATGTGGGTAAGTTGGATGAAGCTCACACTCTCTTCAAGTAGAACCCATTTGTATGTTTGTCCACATGTAGGGCATCTTCCTATTACCTCCAAATGCCATAGCAATGTGAATTAACTCATACATAGCTTGTAATTTGTGCTAGTTTTTCCTTTCTGGATTGGTTATACTTCCTCACACATAATACATGTCTTCTTTCAATATCATCATATTCTAATCACTCAAACACTAAAACATATAAAGGCTATACATATGATATTTAAGAGGTATTTTATTCATGTAAATTTTTTGACATTGTCAAGGCCCTTTATCAAAATATGCATTAGTAAAAAATTTAGTGCATGTACTCTGGTATTTACGTTGATCTCTATGACAAAAGTCACATCAGATTATATGTTGCGAAATATCAAAGATATTACTGATGAATATACTTACATGCACATAACAACTTACCGATGCATATATTGACAAATGCAAAGAAAAAAAAGAAGCAAGGATCCATGCTATCCAAGTACGATATCTTTTCAAACATGGACTAATATTTGGACCTATATGAGTGTGTTAGGAGTTGTTTATGAAATTAAAACCAAGAAAATGCTATAGTACGCTATATACAATAATATTAGTTAACATAATGCCATCTAGAAGGACAATGTCAGAAGAAACCTTAAATTATCAAATAGTACTATTCTTTGTATTACAACATGTACAGAAATGTAGATAAAGGTTTGAAAACTAAGCTTTTCCTTACATATACAATATGAGAACTTCTTGCTACAAACCATTTGATTCACTTGTTCTTGATTCCAAGTTTCCCTCCTCAATGTCTATTGCATAAACAAACAAAACATTATACATTTTACTAACATGAAAAAGATCACACTAGATAAGATGGGCACTTCAATAGAGATGGATAGAATCCCATTTTATTGTACTACTTGGAAGACATGATAAGAAGAGGGAATAGTGCTTGCAGCTCTAAGAAACTCTGCAACCTTATAGAAGCAAACAAAACTCTTAGTTGTAAGGGTAATGAAGCTTTAAAAAAAATCATAATTGCTAGGAGATGATAGCTTCTTTCTCCTTGTACCACCATTGTCCCATAAGATAGTGGTACTTACTAAAAATCTAGCTCTCTTGCAGGAAGAGGGGAATCCCACAATGTCTCTTTGTTTCTTGGATGATTCACATAAACTATCATTAACTTCATAGCTCTTGTCCAATCTTTACTTCAAACCCATGCATATGTAGAGCCATTACCTTTGACCTTCCTTTCTATCTATAAGAAGCTGGGAAGAATAAGGATTTAGTGTAAAAATAATATTGATGTTATGCCATGTCACACTGACATTGGTATAAAAGGAGAGGACATGTAATTTTTTACATCTTTTGACACATTAATACAATTACTCTCCTTCTCTCCCATCTTGCTCACAGCTTCTATGGCTTCTATCTTTTTCCTGTCTTTCTCTCTCCAATTCTAGTATTTCTCTCTCCTCGTCACTCTCTTTCTCTCTCTTCCTGCAGTCTTTCTCTCTCTTCTGCAGTCTTCTCTCTCCTCTTTCTCTCTCTCTAGTCCACTCTCTGACAAGTGGTATCAGAGCATTGGTCTTTGATCCAAATTTCCTTCTATTTTCAGTCCTATTTTCTCCATCAAACATCAATTTCAGACAAGTACTTGGTAAAGACAGTGACTACTGGAGGGTTGCAGACCATCTACAGTTAGTAAGAGGCTACATCTAGAGATCTCCAAGGTCAAATATGGTAGAGGATGGCTAAAGTAGCAGGTCGTCATCAAAATTCATGGAAAACTAGAGGTAATTAGGGTAAAGGAGAGTTAATCGAGCTTAGTTTGGGAACAAACTGTGGTTACTTTGAAAAGAGGAAGTCCTCTTTCCCCTTTCTTGGAGTTTCTTGCAGGTTTCATGGAAGTTTACCAACAAGATGTGCTCATCTCTCTCAAATCCGTGATATTCTTGGCCAAGCACCATCTGGAATAGTTTCCTTACTTCAATATCTATAGGTTGATTACCTATTTGGCCAAGATTGGCTTAGTAATGGAGCCAAGAACAACCCCGAAAATTGAGACGCAATCTTCGGGCTGATCCCTGTTTCCTACATCATATGCTTCATCCCCAACCTCTGGAACTCTCTTTGATCATTGGCAAGTGTAAATCATTAGTGATCCTTGAAGATTGAACTCTACTCATGAACTTTGAGCTCTCCTGTAAACCCTAGATGAACAGTCCATGGCAGCCATGAAAGCTTTAGTCCAAGCTTTCATTTCTCAAGAATTTCTTGAAGATTCTTCATCAATCTAGCCCGTGGGATCAACATAGTAAGGATTCTCCAATAAATTGCAAAGATTTCATCTCTTGGAGGACATTGGAGCTCATATTGAAGGTTTATTTTGGGGCTTTTATTCAAGAGGATTGAATATTTGATATTCAAGTGTTCATGGTGCACAGATCGGACGCTATATGCTCATGTAGTGAATGCCGAAAGGTCCCCAAGAACAAAAGAACTCTACTTTTTGCACAAAACTCAAGGTAGAAAGCATGCACAACATAAACAAGAGACCAATTGGATGCAATCTGCCCCCATGCCTTGTGTGAGCGCTCCACAAAGCATGTATTTTATGTATTAATCATCTTCAAGCTCAAATAATAGCCCAAATTACAAAATAGCACGCTTTTGGCTTTTGAGTTTGCTTTAGCACAAAATAGAAATAAAGCTAATGGGCGGGCGCCCAAAGAGTCAGGCATACCCAATACAATATCCAAATACAAATATCATAATCGTGCACCCATGCGCATACAAAATAATAAATAAATATCCAACACCTCAATAAATAGGCACGACAAAATATAGGCGCCATGCCTAAGGTATGCGCCCATGAAAATATAAGTGATACCTCGAATACACGCTATCCTCCAATGCTTTCCTCCGCCACTGCTGCTATCTCTACACATCAACTGAAGCATTCACAATCGTTAGTAAAATAATACAATTAAACCGACAAAAGTGAATACCTAGCAGTCTTCAGCTACATAAATAAATCAATTGGTTAGAAATCAATCCTAACCTTAATTTATTACGAGTGTGCACTCTAAAATCATAAACGTTTATTAATTTAATATGTATTTTGCGGAATCACCACTATGGAATCACCCGTGTACACACTAAATTAATGAAACACCCGAAAAGGATAGGGGTCCCCATCAACTTCTCGCACAAAGAATCCACTTTGTGTATGAGCCCCGGTCAACAAAATTTACGGAATCCACCGTAAAACCTCACGGAATCCACCATAAAGTATGCCTCCTGGCATCATATCCTCGGGGTGGGATAGCAATTGTCCTCAATTGCTATTAGCTCAATGTGGAGCTAAGAGAGTGGGGAAAGCATTTAAGTCTCTAGCGTGCATCCATTGGGCCTCTTCAACAGGATGGTTTTTAAACTTGACCAAATATCTAGAATATCTACGTCCAGTTCTAGTGGTCATGAAATCAGTATCTATGATAGCTTCAAGTTCAAGTATTTCAGTCTCTTCATCTAACAAAGGTGGGTTTTCATAAACAGGGTGTACAGGTAATTGGCCTCTAAAGAGTCATAATAAACTAATGTGAAATGTGTTGTGAATTTTCGAGTGAGGTGGTAATTCTAACTTGAATGCATTGTCATTGATTTTGTGAATGATCTTAAATGGTCCATAGAATCTAGAAGCTAATTTCACAACTGGGTGTTTATCTACACTTTGTAATCTACGTTTTTCTATTCTCAACCAAACATAGTCATCAACTTTGAAATTCATTGCCTGTCTTTTCTTATTGGCTTGTTTTGTATACGATTGCTGAGCTTTGGCAATCATGTCTTTAACCTCATCAAAAATAGTAGCGTGCATATTAGCAATATCATCAGCACTCTGAATTCTATTTGATAAAGATGCAACAGGTGTAGACAATCTATAACCATAAATCACTTCAAATGATGCTTTCTTTGTAAATGTGCGTGGTGTATTGTTATATGCAAACTGTAGTAAATGCAAATGTGTGTCCCATGTCTATGGTTTAGAAATAGTGTAACCACGTAAAAGATCTAAAATAGTACTGTTAGTAGCTTCTGTTTGTCCATTAGTTTCAGGATGAAATACAGATGAGAAATCAATCTTTGTTCCTAGGCTAGCAAACAAAGTAATCCAAAAGTTGTTACAAAATCTAGAATCACGGTCAGAAATAATAACTTTTGGTAATCCATGATTAGTGAAAACAGTTTTTCAAAACAATTGTGCTGCCTGAGATGCTGTTAAAGTTTTCCTACATGGAATGAAATATGCTTGTTTACTAAACCTGTCTACTACAGTCCAAATCATGTCATGGTTAGCTTTAGTATTAGGTAAACCAGTAATAAAATCCATAGAAATGTGTTCCCATGGTCTTGATGGAATAGATAAAGGCATAAGTAATCCATATTGTTTACCATGATGTCTCTTAACTCTTTGACAAATCAAACATTCAGAAACAAAGTTAGATACATCAGTATCCATATGTGGCCAATAAAAATCTTCAGTCAATATACGCAAAGTAGATATAATACCTCTATGACCTTGATATGAAGGACAATGAATCTCATTCAAAACAAAAGATCTAAATGGAACTGTAATACATAATCTCTTTTCATAAAACATGAATCCATCATTATAAGACAATGAATCAATAGGAATCCAATTATTTCCAACTAATTTATTCCAATCAGCATGAAAAGTAATGTCCTGATGATAAGTATCTTTCATAGGAATTAGAGAATCAAATGATATAACAGAGATATTATGAATGGTCGGTCTTCTACTTAATGCATCGGCCACTACATTTTCTTTACCTGGTTGATACTAGATAATGGGATGAAAACTCTGAATAAAAGCTGCCCATTTGATATGTCGGTTAGATATTTGGGGTTGACTAAGGAGATGTCTAATACTTTGTTGATCAGTCTTAATCATAAACTCAGAACGCATTAAGTAATGTTTCCATTGTCTTAAAGCTTGTACAACAGCTAATAATTCTTTATCATATGTGGAATATTTACGTTCGGAAGGTTTCAGTTTACAATTAGAATAGGCTATGGGATGATTATCTTGCATAAGTATGGCTCCTATTCCAGATCCGCTAGCATCAGTAACTACTAAAAAGAATGGTCTATTAAAATCAGATAGTTGTAATACATGAGCATGGGTTAATGCATGTTTCAATAAATCAAAGGATTTCTGTTGATTATCAGACCAATGATAAACAATACCTTTCTTTAAAAGTTTAGTCAAAGGAAAAGCAAGTAATGAAAAATTTCACACAAATTTCCTATAAAAACTAGCAAGACCTAGAAAAGAACGTAACTCATGCGCATTTTAGGTATTGGCCAGTTCAATATTGCTTCTATCTTCTTAGGGTCAACTTTAATACCATCTGATGATACAATATGACCTAAATATTCAATTTCTGTTTGAAAGAACTCACTCTTTTCCGGATTAGCATACAATTGATTATCTTTCAACAACTTAAAAACTAAAGACAGATGTTCATAATGTTCTTTCTTATTTTTACTAAATACCAAGATATCATCAAAGAATACAATAACACAATGCTGATATTTCAAAAATATACGATTCATCATTCTACTAAATGTAGCAAGTGCATTAGTCAATCCAAAAGGCATTACTAAAAATTCATAAAGACCAAATTGTGTTCTAAATGCAGTCTTGAATATGTCAAATTTATCTAATCTCACCTGATGATAACCAGATTTAAGATCTATTTTACTAAATATGACAGAACCTTGTAGTTTATCCATAAGATCATCGACTCTAGGAATTGGATGTCTATTTTTTACAGTAATCTTATTTAGGGCACGATAATCAATGCACATACGATAAGTATTATTCTTCTTCTTTACCAACAAAACAGGTGCACCAAATGGAGAACTACTAGGTCTAATCAATCCTCTATTTAGTAATTCCTCAACTTGATTGTGAATTTCTTTTTGCTCTATCTGGTTATGCCTATATGGTGCTTTACAAGGTGGTTGTGTACCAGGAATCAAATCTATTTTGTGATCTTCAGGACGTGAAGGAGGTAAGCCAGGTGGTAGATCTTCAGCAAAACAATCTTTAAATTGTGCAAGAAATTATTTATGCCTAGGGTGCATATGTTTTTCTTTAGCTTGCAGTTCATTCACCCAAATTAGATAAGATTTACTACCTTTGCGTAATGCACGTTTAGCTTGAGTATGAGTAAGGAGTGGAAAAGCATTAGATGCATGCATACCATACAATGTAATATGTTTTCCTTGAAAATGAATATTAATTGAATGCGTTGAATAATCTATATCAGGATTATACTGATGACGCCAAGGCATACCTAAAATAATATCACTGGATTGTAATGGTACAACTAGAAAATTCCTTCTTTCAGTGTATTCACCAATTTGAATTTCTAGATCATGCACCTCTTGTGTTCCATTATACCTTGTGCCTAAGAATGCTGCTTTAATGCGATAATGCGTAGGAACAGTTTGTAATTTCAATTCTTTCACTAACTTTGCAAAAATAAAATCATATATACTACCATCATCATTCAAAATGATCTTTTCTTTTCCATGCACTAAACATTTCATTGTCAAACTATAGGTTTGGCTATCCAGCAATCCACAGGGATTACTAATCCAAGATTCCACCTGTAGACTAGTATGTGGGCCCCGAGATCCAATCCCGAGTCACGTTGGCCTCTTATGTAGGGCCTGGAAGGCAAGGGATTTACAGCCCCCCCTGGCACCCAAGCGTCCTCCTGCTCCAAGTAGTGCTCAACGGAGAGACCTCACGTGACGGGTTCGGTCCACATTCCTGGCACGGCTACTAAAAACCCCCTTGGTTAGGGTCAGGCAGACAGTCGGGGGTAACTAAAACTGCCTCTCCCTTCAGGCTTCAACCAGAAGCATTAAGTATCTTTCCATCCTTCAGTTCCTTGAGCAAACAATGTAAACAATGCACCTAAATTCTTACAAGCACAATCAATTCCAGTGGTCGATTATTTTTTGCCAACTGCTAAGGATTAAATCCTTCTCTTTGAATGCATCTAGCATTTCATCCAGGATCAATTGCAACTTGGCAAGATCCCCAAGGGTTTGTTTGTTCACCCTTTTGTCCTTGGGTTAGGACCATACTCTGTTAACCCAACTTAACCAATACCTTAGGTTTTATAAATTAATAGTAAATTCTGGTGACCATGTTGCTCTAACCTGATTGATCCTTTGCTCCCAAGCAAAATACCTAACTTTCCTTAACTTGGCAATTTCCCCCAAGAAAGGTGATGTATCAGGATGATTACTCATCCTCTTGCAAGTTAAACGTGTGCAAGAACCTGCCAACCTCATTCCAAGGAATGGCAAAACTCTCTTGTGATCAAACCACAAGGCCATGCGACGTTGCAACTTGTTGCACAAGTGTCGCATCTATTCCGTGGGATCATTTCACCCATTGAACGGTGTTTTTTGGTCAAGGAATTATGATTAGACATGAAGCAAGGTTTAGGGTGTCTTCTTACCCAACCCAATCCTAATTGCACTAGGCCGACAATATTCGGTCCTAGGGATTCCAAACTCAAACTGAGTTTTAACATTAAATCGGTCGATCCTTAGGGTAGAGACCCTAGATCGTTATTTGCATGAGTGTCCAATTGACCCAACATTGCCAGAAGGTGGGTAGGACTTTTGGGTTTGAGGGTTTCGACTTGGCAACAAGTGCGAAACTAGGTCGAATCCTTAACATGCTAAACCCTAGTTAGCACTTGGGGTATTTAGTGTATCGGCTAAACCATGCCTATACGAGTCCCTTGCAGGTTAGGTGATTTAGATAATTTGATCTACTTGTCTTGCGACAAGGAGGAGCCATTCCTAGAGATGATAAACTTGATCTAAAGGAGAAAACTAGTTGCAACATGTCACAATACACGTAAACATGCGATTCATTGCTTCTACGTACCACTAGATTCGCAATAACCCTATCCTTCCTTATTAAAATCAAAACGCAGGATAAATTGAAGGATAACTTACATAGGATCTACTAGGATTTACATCGAGGAATAATGCCTATAACCTTTTGTCTAAGTGTTTGAATTTCATGCTTTAATAAGCCATGCAATCTTTTCCAATTGCAACATGATGAAATGAAGTTTGCAAACATGCGACCCCTAGATACAAAAACCTCGAAAATGAAGTTCATGTGACACTAAGGCTAGTATTGATTTAATCCATTTCCAAGCATCCTTTTTCCATACAACTTACAAGACCATAGTTCATTTTTATACCGTGAAATGGAAGCTAACAATTTCAGCCATCTAACCAAAATGGTCATGGTCATGGGATTATTGGAAGAAGAGGTATCCCAAATAGCCAATATGAAGTTGGTGAGGCTTCACAAAGGCATGATGACTATTTGGGCAGTTTGAATGGAGCTAACTCTCAAGCTTTTGGGCTGAATACTCAAATTCCTAGGGGTCCTCTACCAACAGGAAGATTGCATAGTGGTTCTCAGCCACCTATTGGGATATTTCCGTCTCAATTTGGGGGTTCCATATGTGCTACTCACGATCAGCCTATTTTGGGACAGCAACCATTCCATGAAAGAGAGCTAAAGGACAAGATTGTTCTAGTCAAATTTAATGGTTAGTCATCTTCACCATCTAATTTAGAGGAATGGACCTCTAATATGGAATCCTATTTTGATATATTCCCTAAAATTGATCACATGAAGATTCATTTTGCTTCCTTGCATTTGGAAGGACTTGCCCATACTTGGTGGAGGTATATAAAAAAAGAAAACATACTTGTAGAGAATTGGGAAGCTTTCAAGGCACTATGGCTGAAGTATTTGTCTCCCCTCTTGAAAAAGAGAAATTGGCACGGAGATGGTATGGTTTGGAACAAAGAGGCCTAAGTGAAAGAGAGTACACTAACCAATGTCTCAACCTAACCATGTATGTAGAAAGCATCAGTGATGAGACTAAGCTCCAGAAGTATATGTATGGTCTAGAGCCATCTTTATCAGCTGATGTCATGGCACAAAACCCTACTTCCCTCTTTAAGGCTATTGAGCTTGCGGAGCGCTATGGAAGAAAATATAGAAGAGAATCTTCATTTCAGCCTAGTTTTGGACAGCTAAGGATTGTTTTTAAAGAGGGGCAAGTTGATAACACTTATGGCAGCAATCATGTGCCAAATGGGAGCTTACGGGTACCAACTTGTCCACCATTCAATGCTTCTAGACCTCAAAGTAATTTCAAGACAGCAAACAGTCCTAGAGTTGACTTCAAACAAGGGGATAGAAAGCCTAAATCCATTTCAGCCAACATGAATCCTAAGTGTATTCCTATGGATCCTTACAAAGAAAGAAAGGAGAAAGGCTTATGTTTCAAGTGTGGGGAAAAGTATACACTAGATCATGCCTCAAAGTGTGTATACAAAAATGTCAAACCCAATCTCACTACAAGATATAGGCCTTATACCCACGTTAAAAGCAACGAAAATGTAAATAAAAAAATTTTCCCCGGTCGTCGCAAAAAGCATCGTTATTGGCGATGCCATAGAACAGTCGGTATCAGCGTCGTTATCAGCATCGCTATTTGCATCGGTATCAGCGTCGCATTTGTGATGATGATACCGACACAAATAACGACGTTGATAACGACACTCTGCGACGCTAATCTATGCATGCATGTAAATTTGTGATGCTAATAATAACGGTAACAGGGAAACAAAAAATTTGTGGCTGGCAGCAAGTATCACTGCCACATATAGCACTGTGTACTTTATTTGGTCCATACAAAATAGTTTCTGCACTGTGTACAATGCTTGTGTAAACAAAAATAAAGTGTACTTAAATCATAACACTGATACATTAAATAAATACATGATCGCATAATGAAAGTGACTGGTACAATCATGACAAGATATCACTACTACATAGAAAATGTCTACACAGATTAGGCGACCAAAAAACAAGGGTGTGTGAGCTCCAGGGATCCAAGGGCAAGCTATATATCCTTGCCATCCAAAAGCTCGTCCCGCCACAAAGGAGCATCGAACGGACTCTGCAAAAAAAGAAACAACTACACATCAGTCCACCATACAAATATGCATTCTAATTAAACATGGTAACTATAGACAAGAAAAATGAGTGACTTACAAGGCCGGCGTGTCTATACAATTGATCGATCAATGCAGTGAGATCGTGCCTCTCTACATATCGATTCTCCAGGCCGGTCAGATTGCGATTTGTAATGGAGTGCTGCAAAGAAAACAAAATACTAACTGTTAGAAACATGATTGTTAGTACAAAGGATATTGCAAAAAAATAAGCAAGCAAAACAAAAGAAAAACTTACAAAGTCTTCCAGATATGTCATGTGGCCACCACTCCCAAGATGATGGACCACTCCGACCTCTAGTCGTGCCCTCGCCGCCTCGCGCTACTGACTTCAACGTCCTAGAGAATCTGTAGCCTCCTCCCTCAGTCGGTGCCAGTCGTTCGCGTCTAGCCATTCGAGCTTTGCAGCCCCATTCTTGAGTGCCTTGCGTGCGTCTGATTGTTTGTGTGACATGGATGCTCCTCATGCAAGGATGCTACTATGTAGTTCTTGCTCCCATCCGGTATGTTTTTCCAATGATCTAAGACGTTGTGTGGAAAAACTTGTTGGCACAAGTCTCTCATACGAGCCATCACCCTCCTCCCCTCATTATTCATGATTATGACTCCTGACCTATCATCGACAAGATAGGCATATCCCTCTGGGGTATGCCTAAGATGGGTCCTCTCCCACCTGCGTCCATGCTCTTGGGCATATCCAAGAGACCCCTGTACATCTGGTATACCGACCAAGGTAGTATCTATCGGTTTAGCACCCATAGGGGTGCCACCTATAGACAGTTGAGCAAAAGCTGGAGTAACTAGAGTAGACATCCCCACAGGTGTGACAAATCCTGGAGGTGATACAACTCCAGCAGAACAACGAGACGGAGACACCGTGTCCGTGCCTCCATAGCAAAACCACCTGAGCCACGCTCCTTGGAACCGCCATGAGAGCCAGGAGTCGCATGTGTATCCCATGCTGACCGCGGGCTCACTGCCTTCGTATCTCTATAGCATCCCCCTGACCCTAAAGCACTCCCTCCGTCTGGCCCAAGTCTAGAGCATCGACCTCGTCTGCTCGAAGCTGAAGCATTTGATTGTGCGGAAGTAGATCTAATAGAGTGGCATGATGATGTCCAAGACAGCTCCTAGTCTGCCATGTCTCTGAATCTTGCCATCTGATCTGGAGACATGTGCGTGAAGATATCCTGCAACTCCTCATCGCTCATCCCTCAACTCATCCTGAAAAGGTCACCTACACAGACAAAAAATTATGTTAGCATAATCAATTTAAATCATACAAAGCACGGTAATATAAATCCTAAAAAAAATCTCACTTAAAATGCATATCTTATGTACCCTTATAAGTGATTAGTCAACGAATTGAGTAAGCGGATGCTCCAAGTATGAAGTATCCTATGGTCCCATATCAATCTCCTGACACAACTTCGCATACACTGGAAGTCGATAGACATGTCACCACAAAAGGATGAGTCCACCTCATTCTCAAAGAATTCTTGGATGAAGGGGATGCAATGGTAGTGGAGAAGGAGAAGAGGAAGATGCGGGAGAGAAGAGCACACACAATGTAGGTTCTGTCCAACTAAACTGACAGCCTTATTGCACTATCATATTATATATGAATAAAGAATGGGCGGTCAAAGTATACATGGGTAGGCCTAGAGGCCTTTTACCCCAATAGTCTCCCACTAAAATGCCAATGTGGATCCACTACCCCAAGCCTTTCTATTGATATCTCAATAATAATGGCCATCTCTTCTTGGGTACTATGAGCTGAATGAATGACATCATTAGGTTTATGTAACTCATCTTCTTGGTCATCATTCAAATGAATCGCTTGTTCCAACTTTCCAGTAAATCCTCCTATAGGGAGAATCATGGATTTATGATCATTCAACCCTTTCCTATTTGGATCATTACATGTATCAATGGTACAACCCAAATTAGGTAGAGCTTCACACCTAGGCACATCACATAGATGCATCTCAGGGTGGTCTCTATTGTCAGATGTAGCATTATGGCCTTTAGTCATATCCTCTTGGGAATCCATCAAAGCATGTCCAGATGCAATTCCCGGCCCTGCACCTAACACACCAATAGTATTTTTAGGGGTTTTGGGCCTCCAAACCCATCTTACATTTCTCGTTATATGCTTATACATTCTCGATTTTCCACATTGGTCTAATGGACTCAATGTGGACTTATTGCTATAGCCAAATGGCCTCACATCCTTAGCACTTTTACTCAGTGTAGGTGGACCTTGGGCATGGTACACCTTCTTTATATGAGATGTCTTTACTTGTATTTGTCCACTCTACAAACTTCTTATTCATAGGAACCATGCTTTTACTAAAAGGAATAGTATCTACTCGAAAGCATGATTCATCCATAAATTGAAAAGGCTTCCCAAGAGCCTTACTAGCAACACGACTAGGACCACTCATAGCACGCTTATCCATACTCATAGGCCTGATGCTCCTATCAATGCCGCCATCACAAATACCTCTCATGGAATTATTGCAAGCCTTGATGGGACTTGTTGGGTGTGGAATCTTTTTATCCCCGAGAGGCATATTATCACTACTCATCAAATTTCCATTTCCTACTTGCAAATTTTGGCTACCAAGATCCCCTACCAAGGTTGTCTTGGTATTAGCAAAAGGATTTCCTCTTTGCAAAATTGGCTGGATACTTGGATACACTTGCAATGAGCGGGGAAAAATCCAAAAGTTTTCCTAACATCTTCGAATATACTATTCATAGTCAATTGCATGCCCCTTGGCCTCATTTAATGACTTAGGATCTCACATCCTCACTTGGATTTGCATATTAATCTCTAAGCTGCTCATAAAGAGCTCACATAGCACATCACCTGGCAATATAGTAGCTCTTCTTGGCCAAAGACTAAGAATATCGTCAAAGGCTCTAGCATTTTCTTTAGCATAAGGGTAAGACTCTTGTCTTATCTGCATAGCTGCCCTAAGACTTGGGTCATAGGCATCTTATTTTCGCATTCATCTAAAAATTTATCGTACAACTCCTTGAATGATTTAATCGACCCTCTTGGGAGGCTCCAATACCATTTTCTAGCCTCTCCCTTCAAGGTGCTAGAAAATACAAGCATATGATCAATATCATTTAACTCACTTGCAAGGCAAGTTAGGCCGTATTCTTTTAAGTGCATCATTGGGTCCTCATTTACCAACCCATGAAATACTAGGAGATCCTTGGGATTAGCATTGGGCTATTAAAATCTTCATATTCATGACCTAACTCTAGTGTCTTAGGGTCTCCAACCTCTTCCATTTCCACCTTTACTGGTGTAAGGAGGTTAATATTATCCTTGCCATCCCTTTTTGCCAACTCACAGAGTGGTCTGTCTAGGGAGTCCTATAGCTCTTAGCATGTCATTCCGATCCTTTCTTAGAGGATCTTCCATATCTTCCCCCTTCCTAACTAGTTCCATGATGGCTTTATCAAGGAGCTTCTGCCCCTCATCAAAAGCAAACTTATCCTTAGCACTTACAACCTGGGAACCGTGCCTTTTAAGCAACGGTTTTCCCTTTATAGCTAGGGCTTCTAACATCCTTTTGATACCTAAAATTTTGGCACGATGCCCCACCACATGGGATGTTTCAGCCATAACTGCACTCCACTGTATGTCGAGTTTTTTACATTGCACTATGGCTTTAGCATAATCACTTGTTGATACCATGACTACCATAGCTTCCAACATACTTGTTCCATGCCCTCTAGGTTGATGGATGGTTATACATGATTTCTCTTGGGTAGAGATTACACCAAGGCGAATGCCATTGCATTAGAGGATGGGGTAACCACTAACTAGTTACTCTTCTCATCACCTGAATTATATTCTATACAGGACTCATACTCTACATAACTAACTAAATCCATCAGTAATTTTTTTATAGGGAATGCCAAGGTTTTCTATCCTTGAAAGAACCCCATTTTATGGGCAGCTTAGCACCTACTAATGGAAATGATAAACTTAGGTCCCTTTACAACCTAGATTTGGAAAAAACCACTTATAGGCACCACTAATGGAACCTAAAATGGGTCGGCACTAGCCATGGCACTAGTCGGACCTCATGCACACACCAGACAACCCCACCACACAGCCTCGCAGCCAAGAGCGTCTAAGATTCACTCTACACTAAATGCTGATGTCGATTCTGTGTTTGTATTAGATCATAGTCCAATGTTTATCATCCTTTCTCCTCAAAGGGAGATCCCATAACATATAGGCATAATACCTCGTATCACACACATAAGGAAGCACCTCTCGGCGACTGCCCAACTCCACTACGACTCTCCTACACCAAGGATTGGTCCCAAAATGTGTCGCTCCAATATAAAGTACACACAATACATGCTCCATTCTTTCATTTTGAACGTATTCTAGGAGATACCATATGTCCTTACCAAATAATTTTCCAAGAACGATCGACTAGCCTACAGCTTAGGACGTCTAATTCACACACTCAAGCGTAGGTCATCTTAACAAAAAACAGGTGCTATCCATCTAGTTCTTTATATTCTGATACCGTGGTTGATATGCACATGCAAAAGTGGATGATCCTAATGTACTCAAATATAATTTTCAATCAAAAACGTGGGATGCACAACCAGGCTTTCCAATACTCATTCACTAACTCGTTACAGCGATGTAAGGATAGCACCAAGATAATGCTCATGCTACTATCCTCTTAATTAAAATACTACCAACTCTATATCATACATAAGCAAAATTAGCACTAAACGGAATCCAAATCGCATCATTCAAACACCCCATCCCCTATTTTTAGGTAGTACTTCCGTTGCATAGGTGTAGGGGTTCATTTTGTCATGTTTTAATTTATGAAAAGTAATAAATCACGAACTTTGACAAAGAGATAGGGAAAAATTAATCTAAACCTCATGCTCTACCACTACCATGCATTCACAAATACTCACTATATTTTTTCTTATTTTTATGAAGCGTATTTCTATTTTTCCTTATTTTCAACATTTATTTGACAATAATCACTATTATTTTCTAATATTTCTTATATAATCATTTCAACATACTAAAATTCAATTTTACGTTCCATTTTTTCCCATAGAAACACATCTCATCTACCCAAAACGACAAAACCATCATTTAACCCTTAAAAATCGCATTTCAGGTTTTGCAAGATTTTAATAGAGCATGTAAATCATTATGAAATCAGAATTTTCTGATAGAAAATAATTAAACATGATGCAACAGTACTAAAACAATTTTTCATTGCATAAGAACATCATTTCCATCATAAAATATAAAAAAACCTTCATTTCCTTCATAAAAGATTTTTACAAAACCCGAGACACATTGAATGACTACATGACCAACGGACAAAGCCTCCATTGCTCTCAATTCCATGCTGCACATCAAGGTACAACATCTCCATTAATCTTCATCATCATTTACTTCAATCTCCTTCTAGATTCTTCCTTCAAGATAATGTGCATGAACAGCCCATACAGGGGAGAGAGAGGGAGGAGAGAGAAAGACTAGAAAATCAAAAATTTAAATCCTCCATTAAAACGGGTAATCTTATAGCCATCGTTTTCCTCTCTCTGCCCTGATCGAGAATCTCCCTCTCTCTCTCTCCAAATAGGTTTGAATCAGAGAGGCATAGAGCAAAAATGAAGAGGCACATTGACGCTTCCCTTTGTTCGGCAATTTTTGCATTAGTTTCAAGGCTTTTATTAAGCCTAAGGTTTAAAACATTAAAACAACCGGTTCATGTTTTTGTGTTCAAACTATCCCACATGTGGATTTTTCAAATTTGAAGGCCCAAATGAACTCTAATTTGCAATCTGACTGGACAGGTGGCTTCATGGCATCGTCGAAGCGCATAGGGTTGAAGGTCACCACAAGGGTTTGGCAAGAAAACTGGACAAGATAGATAGAGATGTGTCTTCAAGAGATAAGTAGATTACAGTGAATGTTTTAAGGTTCATGAGGTACTTCACTGTCAATCACAGGGGTTTGAGAGAAAAGAATGTATGGGGTTTCAAGAGCTTCGACTTCGGAGATGGTAGAGATAAGACAAGGGTTGAAGGTTTCAAGCCAAGTTCTTGAAAATGTTGATAGAGCTTCCAACTGCATGTTCTTAGCAAAGATTACAAGAGTATTATCTCATAAGTTCTAACTCAAATCAAGGTTGTTTTCTTGACTGTAAGAGCAAACACAAATTATAAAATCAAGTATAATATGATGTCATGTATCATAAACAACTCTACATCCCATCATTCATACATGATGCTATAGCATGAATCAACTTTGCATGATTACATTCAATCTAGACTGTTAGGGACAAAAGCTTATGAGTCAATTACAAGGCTTCTAGGGCAAAGAGACTTACTTCAAGAGAGCTTCGAATTGAGTTCCTGATAAGGATAAGTTACCATAGCCAAGAAATAAGAGAAAAATCTCCTTTTATTTCAACTCAAAGCATCTAAACATTTCTTTGTCATAGGGGCATATAATACTTGCATATTTTGACAAGATATCTTCTGTAGAGTAAGAAATGAATTAAAAGAACATTGTTGTAGCTAAATCTCTAAATATGGTTGAAGATATCAGCCCCAAATCAGCCCAAATATCTTCCAAAATTCACCTCTGATGATAGCATAAACTTCCCCTAACACGGTGTCGGTGTGTTTGGTGTCGAGAGTCCACCATGAGGATAAGAGATAGCAGGGTGAAGGTAGATTCAGGGAGAGGAGTAAACGGAAGAGAAGGGGTTCGAAGAAATTGAAGACCTCGAAGAATACTTGAAAAAAAGAATTATAAAATGTAGAAGAATACTAATAGAGATGAAGTTTGTCAATTTCTCTCAGCATTATGAGAAGATATAACTCTAATAGACAAAAACGTGTATAAAATAATACATTCCTCTATGCTACTCAGATTGCCAATCTGATGCTTCCATTGGCTCCGAAAGGGGGGTAAAATAGCAGCACACCTGTCCAGAATTCTACCAAATCACTCCTTCTTCATCTCCCCCTTCGAAGTGTTGTTCACTGCCTGAAAACAGTGATCGTCAATCTCTCTTTTTACATTAAATACTCTCAAATTGGCTGAAACCTACATGCTTTCTTTTACATGTCATCCTAATCTAGAAGTTGTCTATAGTTTTATGGATTTTTACAAGAGATGATATCTAAAATATCAAAAATTGGCTAAGATCTAATATTTTTGAACCATGGATACTAACACTAATGTCTAAAATGGCATTGTCTCTCTAAAACAATAAGAAAGCCACACTCTAGAATTTTTTTACACGGTGTGTGCGTAGCGGCACGACAGCGTTGAACTCCATCAACCTGGCCTCTCTTATGCACTTTATGGCTTCCCAATCCGATAGCTTCTTTATAACTCCGAACCTTGCGGGGATTAAAATTGGTTCATTGACTCGTCCCGGCCGTGTTTTTGCTTTAAAACAAGCTTGAACCGCTTCTAGATCGACTTAAAGTTTGCTACTAAAATGCAATTCTTAGTCAATGTCACAATGCTACACATCCGCTTGTGAAAAATCTAGAAAAAAGTATGTGAGTTAGATGTTTCGAGTAGCCAAGCTCAGCATCACTATCCATAGGTTTTGGTTTGCCTACTACTTGTCGAAAGCTAGATGAATAAAGACCAAGCTATAAATATCACAATGCTATAACAAGGAGTTTAGATGGATCATGGGCTCAATTCTTTTGATGGTGAACTAGGTGGCAAGTTTGAGAGATGTGATAATAGGCTAGTTCACAATGAGACAAACTATGGATTTGCTTTTCATGGGCTTGGTGGCTTCATGGCTCCTTTGAGAATACCGACATGCAGAGGTGATACATTAAAGGGTGTGCAATTGGGTAATTCTATAATTGTTGAATGTGGTGATGTACATAAGGAAAGATTAAAACTTTAGCTGAAGAAATTGAGAGAGAAAAAATAGAGAATTTCTTTTGAGCATGTTTACATGCAGCTTGTGAAGAAGGATAATGATTAGGGGGAAAATAAGTCTTCATGACTATATGCATACGTGAATGACAATAGTATCCTTTGAAAGCTTTTATAGTAAGGAGACGGCTGCTTCTGCTATGTCGATTTGGGAGGGGAAGAGGAGTTTTTGGTGCGTTTAGACGAGGAGGAAAAAACAATGCCATCTATGTGATCAAGCATTGTGTTCATGTGGGGAGGATTGGCTAGTAGCAGGGAGATCAAGTGTGTGACAAAGAGAGAACACTACAATTATGTTCATGAATGATAGAAATTGAAGGTGCTAACTTATTAGTACAACAAAGGACCTACTACCCAAATCAAACTTTTATGGGCAAGCAAAGCCCTAATTATTGTGCCTCTTATGCATAAGGTGGTGCATTGCTTGGCTAATCAATAAATACAAAATCAACATGGATGATGGGAGTAAGCACAATTAGCATGGCTACTTGACCTGTTTTATCACTGCACAGTATAGATAGTTGCGATTGTCATAAGAGAAAATACATCCTTTCTAGTAGCAAAGGGTGTGGACAATCTGACATAGTAAGTTGATGGGAATGTTGAGCATGTAGGTGATGAATCTACAATAACTTCTTTAGAGAATCACCATTTATTTGTAGAAAAGAGGTATCATGAGCCTTGTTAGATTGGGTCCATCGACATCAAGTGGAGGTGACAGCAATGAGAAGAGCAAGAGGATGGAGTTGAGAAAGAATCCATGGCTGGGAAATATGGACTATAGCATTTACTAAGAAATACATTTGACAAGGTTGTGGACCAATTTTTCAAGATAATACCATGTGATGGATTTTTCAGAGACTCAACATCCTATGGATCCTATGTCCTCAAAGTTCAAAATTGCATGTGAATTTTAGACTTCATCTCAGTATGCACATTGACACTCCTAAAACACAAGGAAAAAACCTAAAAAATTCGAGGCCAAATATGGAATAACGTAAGAAATTACTACTAGTGAGACCTGTATCCATGAGATCGTGCAAAAGAAGTTAAGATTTTATTGTCAAGAAGATGAGGAAGATGACAAACTATATTAAGCATCCTTGACCATGAAGACTAGAAGGAGATGTCGTGATGCTGCGCGTCCACCACTCCAAATCTGAGGGTGGAGTTTTTTTGCCAAGAATTTGATCACATTATTCAGTGTCATTTGGAATTTATTTTCTATTGTGTGTGTCTTTTTGTTTGCATGACGCATGAACACATGTAGTTAGGTAAGGCACATTCTTTCAGTACATTCATAATTTTTGTGTGGAGTATTGTTTGATTGGTTGTACATCATTAAAGTATGTATGTCTTGAAGGTCATGAGGATTCACCATTTGATGAGAAAGTCTTGAGCCATTCTATATCAGATGCAAATGGGAAGTAGTTTTACTTTAATGCCTTGTGGATAGTTCATGCTTGTGCCATGTCATTGCCTCTAAATATGAATTTGTAACAGTGATCTTGAGGAGGTTGCAAAAAGTAGTTTGCTTCACAAGTTGTGAAAGCTTTCATCTTAGATAGTTTGTCGATCTTCTGATCTTGTGCAAAGGGCTTACATTAACCTTATTGAGTGTATATGGTGCTATTGGGTCTCTACAACATTCTTCTTGAATATGTATACCCTCAAAAATTGATGTCATGAATCGGACTAATTTGAGAGGCATTAAGGTCAAACATAAAAGCTTTCAAGGAAATGGATCCTACTTGCACAAGCTACGTGCACAGAATGCTAAACTTCAAAGGGTTTCTTGCCTGTGAGGCACATCGTATTGCTCGACATATAGCCAGATGCTGAGATTGGTAAGGGGGTGCTTTTTTATCATGCTACTGGTGTGGACATCGGTGTAATTGCAATAATTGGGGATAATGTTTCAATCTTTCATCTTGTAACTCTTGGAGTGGGCACACAAAACTCACCATCCAAGGATAGAAAATGGGGTGTCATTTGGCTCTCGATCATGGCTTAATCATGGGCAATGATTGAAAGCAAATAGGGCAGTGTTTAATAATCTATATGAATCAGTCAAGGAAAGAGAATAGGTGATATGGTGTGAATTTGTCGACGACTTAATTAGCAAATGGAAACTGTGATGAAAATGGCCATTACAAGCCAAATTGATGATGTGTAGTGTAGATAGTGCAATGTCTAATTAAGATTGATGACAAAAGTGATGACAGTGGCTTGGAAACACAGGTTGACAAGAAAAGTGGCTGATGATATCAACAAAAATATAGGCTTTTCTTGATCTTTTCTATGAATCACGAGCTTTATCGCGAGAAAGAAAGTGCCATTAATGAAGGTTTTTTTAAGTTTAAAAAGGCCATTGCAGGAGGCTGATAGGGATCATCATGCCAGGGAAGGATGTAAAGGAGGGAATCGTCAGTAATAGCGAATTTAGAGTGGCACACAGAAGGTGATGAAGACAAACACTGTAGACGAAGAGGAGAAGATGTTGCGGGGTGCATCGACAACATGTTGCAGTGAGCTGATGAAGATGTTGACAAAAGAATCAAAGGGGGAAAAGCACAGTAAGAAACAATCAATGGTGCTCAACTAAAGACACTGTAGCAATGGTCGAAGAAGAAACTAAAGCAACAACATAGCCGCGATGGAAGGTGATGTAGTTGCAAAAGAAGGACGAGGAAGAGTTGACAAAAGCTAAGAAGACGTCGTAGTGCTCCAAGTCCGCAGAGAAAAGTCGAAGTTGTAGACGCCGCCATCGTCAATCAAAAGTTATAATCTTCAATCATGGTTTGTTGTTTGGTAGAAGATCTTTGGTTCTTTTCTCTCATCAAGATCCTCCTCTAGTTTTGGATCTCCCTCTCACATGCCCCAAAGGCAAACTAGTGAAATCTTGGCATCTTTTAAACACATGGATCGAGGCTTCCCTCACCTCAACACGATTTTTCTTAACCTCAAGTCCTTATACATACCAAATTTCAAGTTTCACATCAACATTACATTCTCTCTCAAGTTCATGCTTTATGATTGGAGGAATATGACTTTTCGACAATATATGCTTTGAAGGGAACATATATGGCTTCATCTTCTTATTCAAACAAAGTTATTCCTAGCTCATGAGCTTTTGAGAATTCTTATTGCATCTAAACTTATTTTTCTTTGTGAATTTTACGTGAGTTAAGTACTCTTCATCATCTTTCCTCCCATCTCAAAGCGTCCATGTGATGAGTGACATTCACAAACCCCCGCGCAAATCCCAGGCGACATCTAGTGAACCCAACATCAAAGCATCGCTTCTGATTGTCACGAGATGGGAGACTCTTCAAATACTCCACCCACTTCATCATCGAGTGCTTCTTCCTTTTTGGCTGATGAGATGAAGAATTTATTACAAACTCTTTCTTTAGCCATTATGATGCAGAATCAACAGATGCGGTTATTCATGCAGCAGTAGCAGCAGTCTCGGGGGGGGTCACTCATGAATATATGTATATATAACGTGAGTTCAAAATAAGGGGTTTTTAAAATACCAATTTTATACATTTTTTACATACAGAAGGGTGTCATATAAAAGGGTTACTTACAGATTGAATAGAAAAGGGTTGTGTTTTATTTAAGAAAAACTCACAGATTAGGATATTTATAAATAGGCCATGATCAATGCACGTTATATAGAGAATATATATATAGTGAACCCCCCGAGGCAGCAGTTACATCAGCAACAATTGGATCAACAACGAATGTTGCATCAAGAACAAGAGCATACGTATGGTGCAACCAAGGCAATTGAGGCTGTGATAAGTGAGTGTAAATTATTCGATGGCCAGAATGTCTCAGTCTATTTTAAAGCTTTTGAAAGCTAGATGTGCTTCTTCGAATTGGAGCAACTATTCTCTACGACTTGTCATACCTACTTTGCGGGTCAGAGTGACTGATTTATTTGTGCAAGTTTCAAACTGGAATGTTTTCAAGAAGGCACTCAAAGATGAATATTTTCTAGAAGATTATGGTATTGCTACGCAACAGAAGACATTTAGAGAATGGGTCTATCATCCCAACAAAGAACTTGTTTCTTCTTAGCTATTGTGGGAGTTTGAAGAACATTACAACCAGTTGGATGCAATTGAGCAAAGAGCCCTAAAATCAGAGAAAGTGGAGTTTTTTTTTGCAAGTGGCTAATCTTGCACTTCAAGAGTAGTTGAGAGAGCTTCTTGAAGACTATATGCAGCCTATAGGATTGAAGACGGATTGGCAAGTTGCTATTGATGCGGTTTTCACATTGACAAAGAGGAAGATATGGAAGGCTCGCTTGCAAAATGGCATGCAAACACCTCTAGTGATGCCTTCTCCTTCCTTGACTTCTTCCACTTCTCTCATTGCTCCTTCCACTTCTTCTTCTACTTCGCATCTTGTGTCTATGCCTACTTCTATGCCTATGCCTATGCCTATTCCTATTGCAGTTGTGTGACCATTTGCCAAACTCATTGTCGAAGACATGGTGTAAGAAATTTCAAAGAACTTGAAAGATCTTCAAATTAAGATGACCAAAAGAGAACAAAAACCACTTAATCCAGCTCCAATTTCTACCCCATCCTCTTCTACTCCTATGAGTTCTTCTAGAAATGATCGTGTTTGCCATTGCATATAGTACGATAGTCCAAACCATGAGCAGAAGGACTGTCAAGACATTGAAGAGGCAAAAAGTTTGAAGTTGGTAGTCTAGAAGGACAAGATGATATGTCTCGGAGATATAGAGCAACCACTTTTAAAAAAATTTGGCAGAGTTATGAAGAATTTATTGAAGGGATCTCTCTTACATTCTTCTTATGTGAAGCAAGAGGTGGCAAGAGAAGCTGTTGCCTATGGTCTTCAATTGGAGCAATTGTCGAAAGATAAGTCTCCTTTATGGTCATATGCACTGCATGTAGAAAAGAAAGGTAAAGCTTTATCATCCAAACTTTCATCTATAGGAGATGAAATTAGAAAAGGGGTTGGATGGAATGATCATGTAGATGTCTTCTCTATCTATGCTTACATTGCAAAATCTCAAGGATTTATAGCACTTATTGAAGAAAAGCGGAAAAGAGATAATGATCAACCTGAAGGATCAAAGAGGACAACTAGAAGGAGTGAACTAGTTATTTAGCTTTCTTCTTTAGGACCGGAGCAGAGTATGGCAGACCTAAAAAAGCCAAAAGTACAAGAAGATCAGAAGGCCCCAAAGACAAAGGATTTGATGCTGAAAAAGCAACCCGGATTCAAGCTGCTATCCGCCGTCGAGATGACCAAGGACTTAAAAAAGGTACTTGAGGATCAAATTCTTAATTGTAAAATTGAATTTACTCTTGGAGAAGACTTGGGGATTTCCAAAAGGGAATTTCATGATGTTATCATCGACATCATAAAAAGAAAATGAGCCAATGCAGGTTATGATCCATCAAGAGGCTTTAGATGCTGCCCAGGCTATTCTCTATGGGTTGCAAATTAACGAGGTTGATTCTGATGAGGAGACTATTGAGGAGTCTACAAATAGAGCTCTATGTATGCAATCCAAGAAGTCTCTTCATCCTTTGCTTCAGCCCATATAGTATGATGAGAGCGAAGATGCACCTAGATTGGTGCCTCGTAGCCATTTTTCTCAAAGTCAGTAGGCTCGTGTGACTACAGAAACTGTCAAGCTTGGTGAGACTGAGACTCCTTGTATTTCTCCTTTGGATTATGGCTCCGAGATTAATATCATAGTGTGAGGTTTATATGATATTGGTAGATGGTCAGTTGATGTGGATCATGGTTGGCGCATGCATGCAGCCAACAACACTGTAAGAGATTTATATGCGCCTTGCCCAAACCTGAAGATTTCTATTGGATATGTGGGTGAGTCTTATCATTTCTTTGTGCAGAACTCTTGTTATTATCCTATTATTTTGGGGCAGCCATTTATTGTTGAGTCTCAAATGGAGACTAAAGTTCTGGATGATGGGTCTACCTATGCATGCTGCCTATGCACGGATCCGAAGCAAGGATGGAAAGAAAGCTGTCCAATTCATGACCCTTTGTATCAAACATTAGCGAAATAAGGATTCCCCTCTTCCAGTAGGAGAGCTAGATTTTTGCTAGGTACCACTGTCTTGTGAGACGATGGTGGTACAATTCAAGGAAAGCTCTCGCCTCCTGGCAGTGGCAGTTTTTCCTCATGTGTTTATGATGTATCCACTAAAAGTACTTTATGTTTTCAATTTATTTCTAATATGCCTAGAGCTACCAGGAAATATATAAAAAGAAAATAAAAAGAATTTATGATTGCAGGTATTTTGCAGGAAGAAGATCGGATAGATGGTCTCTATGATGGCCTTTCATGCTCAGATACCATGGAAGAACTTTTGGTATTGCTAAATGCTAACAATCATGAGTTGTCAAATGACTTACATGTCGATTCTCTAGTGACGTATTGTGAAATTGTTGATTTCATGCTTCAAAAGAATTTGGGTGCTGAGGATTCTCAGCAAAAAGTATTCTTTACTAACATATTTTAGCAAAAAGATTTGGGTGTTGTTGTTTATACATAGCAAAATTTGTGTTTACCAGTGTATATTCATCAAGGGTTGAAATTTGTGGGATGTAGCAATGAAGCTAGAGTTCAAAAAATATATAAGATAGTTGATAATAAGGTTAGACCAATTGCAGGATTGCTACCTTTGGACAATGATGAGATGATTAGGAGAGCTGTTATGCAACCTCCTTTGCGAGATCCTGCAGGTATCGGACATAATTTTCAGCTGAGACATTGAAAGAGATGAAGATTGGGACCGAAGATTTTCTGCTTCCTCAAGAGGTAAGATGTTTTGAAGAGACGTTATGCTAACATGAAAAAGCTTTTGCTTTCTTTCCACATGAGATTGGATGCATTGATCCTAGGGTTGTGACACCTATGGTTTTTTTTACCATTTCGCATGTCCCCTAGAATCTATAGCCTATTCCTGTGCCGAGGGCTCACTTGCCCAAATTGGTAAAGCTTTTGAAGGAGAAAATCACGATGGGGATTGTAGAACCATCTTCAGCTCCATATTCCAACACATGGTTCACAATTCCTAAGAAGAATGGGACACTCATATTCATACAGGATCTACATCCAGTAAACAAGGTCACTATTCGAAATGATGGTGCACAACCTATTGTGGATGAGTTTGCCAAATATTTTTTTGGACATGCTATCTATTCGATATGATTAGTTCCAACTTGCCCTTGAGAGTAGAGATTTGACTATGATGAAGACACCTCTAGGCCTTGTCCGAATGTGTACGCTTTCGCAAAGGAGCTACTAATTCGGTTGCCCACATGATGAATGGGATGAACAAGGTTCTATGAGATTTCATTCATGAGCTTATTATTCCTTTAATTGATGATTTACCTATCAAGGATTGCTTGGAAGAAGGAAAATATGATTCATTAGACGACCATGGATGCAGGTTCTTTGTGGCTTCACATATTAGAGATGTTGAGAAGATTCTTTGTAGACTGGAGGAAGTGAATTTGACCTTGTCAAGGTTGAAGTTGATTTTTGGAGCCAGAAAAGTTTTGATTGTTGGTCATAGGTGTGGATATTATGGCAAAAAGCCTTCTCCTGCAAAGGTTGATGCCATAGAAAATATTGCGGAAACTTGCTCTTCTACTTTGGAGGTTTGCATGTTTCTTGGAGCTTGTGTGTTTTATCTTATTTGGATTTTTCATTTTTCTCATATTGGAGATCATCTCTACCAGCTCTTGAGGAAAGGAAAATGTCTTTCTTGGGAGATGAAACATACTAAAGCCATGCAAAAACTGAAGAAATTATTGAGAGCTGCTTCGACTCTTCAAAAGGCCGATTATGAGTGTGAGAGACCTATTGTTCTTTCAGTTGATACTAGTCCTATCGGCGTTGGATGGGCTATTGGCCAAGACGATGCAGATGTAGGTATGCTATTCGTTTTGGGGCGAAATTCCTAAATGTGCAACAAGAAAGGTGTTCACAGGTCAAGAGAGAGCTCTTGGGAGTTTTCACGGCTCTCAAGAATGACAAAGAGTACTTCATTAGGGCTATTGTGGTGGTCGAGACTGATTGTTTGCCTCTTCTAGGTATGATCATGAGTTGTTCTACTCTAGATATTTTCATGCTTAGGTGGATTGGGGGTATATAAAATCCATGAATCCTAAGTTCAAGCACATAGTAAGTAAAGACAACCCAGTAGTCGATATGCTTTCACGAGCAAGGTATGATGATATGGATATTTCTTGTATTGATGATGGTGATAATGGGGCTGATCTTTTAGTCATGCATGTTGATCATATTTGTCATGTGTCTACTTTGGAAAGCTTTGATGAGCCTTTGTATACACGAGAGTATTTATAGATTGGACATTATTTGAGTACTATGTCTAGACAGGATGGATGGATTGATGCAGACTTCAAGAAAATTAGAAGAAAACATTATGGTTTCTTCTTGCGAAGTGGGCTACTTTGGAAGCATCCACGAAACAACACAATATTCATGAGTTTGGGAATCCAATTCCCATTTTTTAAATACTAAAAAGGTGGCACTGGATAACATGCCCATAAGTTTCTCAAAACCATATGATGTGACCTATTATTGGAAAGTGCTTGAAAAATAGAATCTGTTGAGCTATAGAACACTCAATTTGGAGTTATAGTGTTCAAGTTATGACAAATCTAAAGAGTTGACCATGTGTCCCAAACTTATGGGAAATTCCCATATTCCCTCATATGGTGTTAAAGCGAGGAGGTTAGCCATTGTTGAGAGTTGTCTATGATAGAACTTCACAGGTGTGGATCATGAAAGAATTCCATGAAAGCTGGGCATCGAGTTGTTTGGGAAACCTATGAGAAGATCAAAGAGCGCTATTGGTGGAGAGGCATGTACAGAGATATCCCACAATTTGTTGAGACATGCCTTGATAATTGTCAGTTGTTCTCTTCAGTAAGGCATAGAGATGAGCTTCATCCTACCTACCTATTATGCATTCATTACAAGTAGGTTCTTGACTTGATTACTATGCCTGTTGGTTTATGGAAAATGCGCTACATTGTTTTGGCACAAGAAGATCTCACAAATCAAGTGGAAGGAAGAGCATTACGAAAGAAATCTATTTCAGTACTTTGTAAGTTTCTATTGGAGAGGGGCAGATTATGAATAGCCTTCGGGCGGATTATGGATTAGCCTACGGGCTGGATTATATGATGTTTTCCAAAGCTAAATAAGATCAACTGTTGAAACGGAACTTGGTTGACACTGCTTTTCTATGTCAGTGCTAAGACTACGTGAAAGAACCAATGTCTAATTGGCTAATTAAGGAAGCTATTTTATGTGTGTCCAACTAAATGTGGCACGTAATTAGACAACTAAAGAAACCCTAAGGAAAGTGTAGTGGATGTGGCCATGGGTCCATCCTATGGATGGGTGATCCCGATTGGCCAGGAACTTTTCTCAAGTAAAATGGAAAGCAGGGAATTTTTCACGAAGGAAATGAACAGCAAGGAATGTTGACCTAGAGTCTAGGATACTAGAACCCCCGATTTATGCTGTTTTAGGGGAATGGAATGGGACTATGCCTTATGGGGGGCAGAGAGGTCGAGCTTTGCCTCCCCCTCGTTTCCCATTCTCCTTGAACCAAGTGTAGCATGAATCCGCTCGACTCTGACGTTTCTGCGTAAAGTAGTTTATCTGGGGTTCAATGCTAGTCACTCTCTAGGAATTTGACCACTAGAGGAATCCTTGATTCAGGTCAATCCTAAGTGGGAATAGCCGGAATACTTCCGCTACGTGGCAGACTCGGAAAGACCTAGATCGCAATCCCCGTAACATTCCATGGGAGTGCCGGGTGGAGCTTTCTAGACCCTCTTTCCGATGGGCTGCTAAGACGTGTCCTGCAAGCAAACAGGTGGACACGTTACAGTTGCTATCGGAGTGAACCAACGAAGGATCTGTCTTATAAGAAAACTTAATAAGAGGAAGTAAAGCAAGTGTTGATGTTAAGAACGTTTCCTTACTTATCAATGCTGTCTTGCAGAGTCATGAAGCATGGAATAGATTCCTGGTGTTCCATGTCATGTTTATGACCGTGATGCATGCCTGGAATTATCAATGGAGGATCGATATGATGAATATCCTAGACCGCATCTACAATCCATTGCCCTGTACATGGAATAGAGATGGACATGTGATTCAAGAATCTATTAAATAACTGGCCACCGATTTGCATACCTCCGAACCAACCTAAAGAGAATCAAGTGCTTGGAGGACTTGAAGATCGTGAAGCTCTTCATCTTTGTTGAGGCTCACGTAAACACAACTTTACATGTCGAAGGTCGGAATGTCAAGCTGAACACGTATGTGTATGAGGAAGTGACCCGCATAATCCCCGCCGACAAGATAAAGGTGTTGAGACGCTACGAGAAGAATGGGTACCCAAAGGAAAAGATACCCTAATCTTCCAATGACTTATCGATTCCTGAAGATCCATGACCCAAATCCATACTATTACCCAGCTTCCGTAGTTGAATGTAACACAACCTTATTCTCCCCGAATTAATGTATCAGCTTGTTCCATCTCTCCAAGGATAATTGTACTCCAAAAGGGCTATGCCCATATGAATGAAATAAGACTTCTTTTTATCAATGATTGTCCTGACTATGAATATTGATAAAGAAGTAAAGTGATTGGACACTTGGCTAAAAGCTAAAGTGGACATGTAATGTAATGTGGGATTCCTACTGGGAGAAATGTCAGCTCCAGGTCATGAACCTAGGTATCCATGAGTATTTGCTCAGAATGGAATGGCCAATACCAACAACTATCAAAGAAATACACAACTTTCTTGGATTAACAGGATGGTACAGGGTCTCTATCAAAAACTATGCTTTGATTGCAGCACCTCTAACCGATCTATTGAAGAAGCAAACATCGATTGTATGGTCAACTACTGAACAATCTAGCTTTGATAGTCTAAAGCAAATTTTGGTATCAGCACCTATCCTGAAACTTTCGAACCTTAGTAAGGAGTTCAAAATAGTAACTGATGCTAGCACACTTGCCTTAGGATGTGTGCTTATGCAGGAAGGTCATCCTGTAGCATACTCTTGAAGGAAACTGAAGAGCCATGAGAAGAATTATGCTACCCACGATCTGGAATTGTTAGCTGTCGTCCATGCTCTCAAGCTTTGGAGACACTACTTGCTAGGTAACAAGTTTACCCTCGTGACGGATCATAAAAGTCTCAAGTGGATCTTTACCTAGAACAAGCTCAACATGAGGCAACGTTGATGGATTGAAGTGTTGGAGAAGTATGATTTTGAAATCAAATACCGGCCTGGAAAGGAGAATGTAGTTGCCGATGCACTTAGTGCAAGGCATTCCTAAATTCTCTAATCTTGCAAAATCCATCAATAGGTAGATCTCTAGCCACAAAGGTATCCATGCCAAACAACCCAATACTTGATCTAGCTAGAGAAGAAGCATGCCATGATCCAACCTATCAGAAGTTGCTAAGGGAGATCCCTATCAAGGATCAAGAACCGAAGCTATAGGCTAAGTATCAAGAATTCTCTATCAATAGTGGGGACTTGTCTACTATAGAACGAGATTATGTATACCGTCAAGCCAGTCACTCAAGCAAAAGATACTTTGGGAAGCTCATGATTCCCCTTTTTTAGGACATTTTGGCTATGCCAAGACTCTCAATGCAGTTAGAAAGAGCTACTATTGGGAGAGGCTTAAAGGTGACGTTCTCAAATATGTCACTGAGTGTTTGTCTTGTCAACGTATTAAGGCCAAACATGTCAAAATGCCAAGAAAGTTGCAACCACTTGACATGCCCCAAATGAAATGGGAATTCATCAGTATGGACTTTGTTGTTTGCCTACCCCAAGTTCAGGGAGGATACAACTCCATTATGGTTGTGGTTGATATGCTCACCAAGGTTGCACATCTTATTCCTGTTAAGACAAACTATAAAGCCTCTGACATTGCAAGGTTATTTATCAAGGAGATATTCAAACTGCATGGGTTTCCTAGAAGAATCATTAGTGATCGTGATTCTCTCTTCACATCACACTTCTGGAGAGCTATCTTCGAAGCCATTGGGACTCAAATCTGTTTTAGTGCAGCTTACCATCCCCAAACTAATGGCCAAACGGAGAGAGTTAACCAAGTCATCGAGGATATGCTAAGGGCACACCACTGCCATGAACCAAAAAGGTGGATTCAATACTTGCCACTAGTTGAGTTTGCCTACAATGCTTCTTATCAACAAAGCATTCAGATGACCCCTTTTCAAGCATTGTATGGGCACGATTGTCAAAGTCCTTTTAACTTCTCAGATCCAACCTTGAGGGTTGAAGCTTCAAGGCAGTTGCTAGAAGATATGCATGACCAAATGAAGTCAATAAGATAGGACATCCAAGCCGCCAAGGATAGACAGAAGGCATACGTAGATTTGAAACATCAAGATAGAACCTTCGCTGAAGGAGACATAGTCTTCATTCGCGTACGCCCAAACAAGAGTTCCCTATCCTTAGGAGAATCCAAGAAGCTAAGTCCAAGGTATTGTGGACCCTACAAGATCCTCAAGTGCCTAGGACCCAATGCTTATAGACTGCAACTCCCGGAAAACCTAAAGGTTCATAATGTATTCCACATCAGTCTACTAAAGAAGTATGTACCTAATCCTAGCCATATACTTGATGATCAACAAGTTATAATGCCTAGCCAAGGAGTTCTTGAGCTATGGCCTGACAAGATCTTAGATGTTAGGGAGAGACAATTGAGATCTAGAACCTTGAGAGAATGTCTCATCTAGTGGGAAGATTATCCTTAGGACGATGCCACTTGGATGGATGAAAGCACTCTCAACCAACAATACCCCCAGTTCTTCTCGAGATGAGGACATCTCGATTCCTCGAAGGGGGAGAGAATGTAATATTTTTACTCAAAATATTAAAGAGCTTTGATCACCGCACGGCCGCATGAAACTGTGCAAAGTCATCCCCAGCGTCGACTAATGATGGTGGCGAAGTGGTTACCCCACACGCGCAATAATGAGTCCATCCGCATTGTGCAAATGAGGCTGGGGTTTAAGACCACAAAGTCGCGAGGGAACACCCTTTTTGAGGGAGCAATTGGATAATGATGAGAATTTAGGCAATTTTTTTTACTAATTATCTCTTCCCCCAGCTGATGCATGGCTGGAGGAGAGGGAGTGTGTGGGGAGTGTGAGAAGGAGTGAGTGCGGTGGAGTGCATGGGGAGAAGGGATAAGGCATGAAGCCTCCATGTGGTGGAGTTTCCCTCCCCCCCTTGGGCTATATGGCCCCCCTATGGCACGAAGAGGGAGGGAGACGGGGAGGCGGTCGTGCTGTTGAAGGAGGAGGAGCCACAGGATGCTGTTGGGCTAGCTGGAAACGCCGCCGCCAGTGCCACGCTATCCCCATCAAGCCGCTGTGAGAACCGCCCTGCTGCGACAGTCCGCCAGGCTACCACCCATCCCTGCCATCATCATCAAAGTCCCTCCCCCCTATCTTCAACGTCTTCTCCTTTCCAATCATTGGCCTCCATCCACGTGATCCTGGGAAGCAGAAGCTTCCTAGAAGCTTCTAAAGGCAAGGCCTTAAGCCATGTGCACACGGATTGTCCCTGAGGGAAAAAAATCCCAGCCTCCTTAGGCCCTGTGCATAGAGGTCATCCCCAAGGTTCAAGATCCAAGCTTCCAAGGGCCTAATCCCGCACAGAGAGAAAATTCACAAACCATAAGTCTTTGAGATGCGCGTATAAATCAAGGGAAGCTTCTGCAACAAAAAGTACGCTGCATAAATGGCCCCAAAATAGAAGGTACAAGGCACATGCACGGAGGTCTCTTCCCCGAGCATACACATGGACATCCCCACGCACTTATGCATGTTTCTAATTCACCTAGCCTAATTAAAATGCATTTGGGAAATATTGCCTACTCGAACGATTTACTAGAATTAATGCATAACATGCAATTGGGTTATTTGCATTTCCAATGTTATGAATGTAAATTACCTATCCATCTTATGAGCTTAGTAGCATGTTGCCTTGTCGTGCATTTCAAAGTGACAAGCCTAAAACGCATATTGTCTAGCGTTAAAAGATGAAATTGTTAAGTGCATCTTTGATTGGCCGTGGAAAGAATAAGCGTATATTGCATTTAGTCATTGACTTTCTAGTTATGACTCGCATGGAAAGAATTGTTAACGTCCGTTGCACGGCATGAAAATGAAACCCTGGACAATTGCATGTTGCATGCGAAGATGCTTGTAGAATGGATTGAAGTTGCATGGTACATATTCATCTTGCATGAACTTCATTAACGATGTTGTATCTAGGAAAAGGGGATTGCATGTTACATATTCTTCATGTGTAAATTTCATTGAAGTTGCATGTAGAAAAGGTTGCATGTCATATCAAGCATGAAATTCAATTGCATGAAACTAAAGGTTGTAGACATAGTTCTTTGATGTAAATCCTTGTAGATTTCGTGCAAGTTATTCTCCAAACTATCATTCGTCATGACTTTAGCAAGAAAAGATAGGGTTATTGTAAACCTTATGGTGTATAGAGGTAATGAATCGCGCAGTGCAATGTCTTGCAACTACTTACACCGTTAGAACAAATCTAGTGTCTCTAAGAAGAGATTGTTTCTTGTCGCAAGGCAAGTAGACCAATTTGGTAGATCATTTGTGATATTACAACCCTCAAGGGGGTTCGTAAAAGCATAATTAGTCGATACGATAAACACCTCAAGTACTAGCTAGGGCTTGGCACGTCAGAAATGCAGCCTAATATCATACTTGGATGCCCAGTGGAGACCCTCAAACCCAAAGGTCCTACCCACATTCATGGAATGTTTAGGTCAATTGGATGCCTATGCAAATAACGATCTAGGGTTCTACCCTAAGGATGGACTGACCTAATGTTAAAGCTCGGATTGAGTTTGGAAACCCTAGGGCCTAGTACAATTAGGGTTGGGTTGGGTAAGAAGACACCCTAAACCCTACATCTTGTCTAAAAAAAATTCCTTGACCAAGAAACGCCGTTCAATGGGTGAAATGATCCCATGAGTTAGGTGTGACACTTGTGCAACAATTTGCAACGTCGCATGGCCTTGTGGTTTAATCACAAGATAGATTTACCATTCCTTGGAATGAGGTTGGCAGGTTCTAGCGGAAGTCTAACTTGCAAGAGGATGAGTAGACATCCTGTTACATCACCCTTCTTGGGCTGACTTGCCAAGTTAAGGGAAGTTATGTTTTGCCTAGTAAGCAAAGAATCAAACAAGTTAGAGCGACATGGTCGTCAAGATTCACTATCTTAACTTAAGAAACCTAAGGTGTTGGTTAATTTGGGTTGAGAGGGTATGACCCTAACCCAAGGACAAAAGGGTAAATTAAAAAACCCTTGGGAATCTTGCCAAGTCGCAATTGATCCCGGATCGAATGCTGGATGCATTCGAAGAGAAGGATTTACTCCTTAGCAGTTGGCCAAATAAATAACCACTGGATTGATTGTGTTTGTAACAGTTTAGGAGCACTGTTTGCATTGTTGCTCAAGGAACTAAAAGATGAAACGATAATTAATGCTTTAGGTTGAAGGCTTGAAGGGAGAGGCAGCATCAGTTACCCCCAACTGTCTGCTTGACCCTAACCAAGGAGGTTGTTAGCCGCACTGGGAACCTGGACCGAACCCACCGTGAGAGGTCTCTCCATTGGGCGCTACTTGGAGCAGGAGGATGCTTGGGTGCCAGGGGGGCTTTGGCCGTAAATCCCTTGCCTTCCGGGCCTTAGACAAGAGGCCAACATGACTCGGGATTGGATCTTGAGGGCCGCATACTAGTCTACGGGTGGAATCTTGGAATAGTAATCCCTGTGGATTGCTGGATAGCCTTTGGGCGGATTATGGATAGCCTTCCGGCGGATTATGGATTAGCCTACGGGCTTGATTATATGATGTTTTCCAAAGATAAATAAGATCAACTTTGAAAAGGAACTTGGTTGACACTGCTTTTCTATGTCAGTGCTAAGATTACGTGAAGAAACCGGTGTCTAATTGGCTAATTAAGGAAGCTATTTTATGTGTGTCCAAATAAATGTGGTAGGTAATTAGACAACTAAAGAAACCTTGAGGAAAGTGCGGTGGATGTGGCCATGGGTCCATCTTATGAATGGGTGGTCCCAGTTGGTCGAGAACTTTTCTTAAGTGAAATGGGCAACAGTGAATTTTTTGCGAAGGAGATGAACAACAAGGAACATTGACCTAGAGTCTAGGATACTAGAACCCCCGATTGATGCTGTTTTAGGGGAATGGAATGGGACTATGCCTTATGGGCAGAGAGGTCGATCTTTGCCTCCCCCTCATTTTCCATTCTCCTTGAACCAAGTGCAGCATGAATCCGCTTCAATCCTGATGTTTCTGCGTAAAGTAGTTCGCCTGGGGTTCGATGCTAGTCACTCTGTAGGAATTTGACCACTAGAGGAATCCCTAATTCAAGTCGGTCCTAAGTGGGAACGGTCGGAATACTTCCGCTACGTGGCAGACTCGGAAAGACCTAGATCGCAAACCCCGTAACATTCCATGGGGGTGCCGGACGGAGCTTTCTAGACCCTCTTCCCGATGGACTTCTAAGACGTGTCCTGCAAGCGAACAGGTGGACACGTTACATTATTTGTATGCTTTGACTCGATATTTCTTTTATTTTGTACTCTAGGAATTTGTGAGTGAAGGAACAATGGTTTTGTTATAAGTCAACTTTTTGTTCAACATCTCTGGGCTTCTTTGTGAAAAGAATTACATGTACAATGTTTTTTTTTAATTGTTCCATTTAAATTTCATTTCATTTGGAGAGAAAATTTGCAAATTATACACATGCTGATAGGTAACTTTTCTATTTGGTTATCATAGATGTCTTCACTAAGTAAAAAATTAGTAACATACTTGTAGTGGAGGTCTTCAATAGGAAAGATAGTGGTAGTAATTGGATTTATGATAAGTACTATAAGTTGGATTGGATTTTGATGCACCCAAGTACTCGAGGGAGTTTCAAGGTCTGGCATAGGGATGTTGCAAACCCTAGCAAACATTGAAAAGGTACAATTTTAGAGTTCAGAAAAGAGTTTAATGGAACAAATACATTAAAAGAAGTGTTGATCCAACATGTTTATATGCACAAACAAATCTCTGTACATGACAAGAACTACATTGTAAATTATTAAAAAAATAATAACTTTTTAAATTTTGTCATTGTTTATTATTTTGCATCAGAGTTGTTTTTAAAAATCTTTGTTGTATTCTAATTCAATCTTGTTTTACTGACAGCTCTATATCCATCAACTTTGCATGAATGCAGAATGTGGAATGTTTGAGTGGCAAGATACATGTTTGGCATGAAGACATAGATTCTTTGATCTATGATAATAAATGTGCAAGTCAAATTGTAACTTAAAATATCTTTTTTTATAATTCGTTGTATGTAGTAGAAAGCCAGAGATTGCAGCATGTCCCATTGCCGCCACTATCTAGTGGTGAATGGTTGATTGGTAGCTTGGATTTATCAAGAGCATGTAAGTCGAAGATAAAATTTGACATCAATAGCGCTATGAAACCAACCAGAGGCTCCAAAGATGTGCATCTTAGTTGGTTTATTCCATTCTCATTTTTTGCACATTTGTTTGGTTCATGTGATGTTCTGAAGAAAACAAAGGTTACTTATCAATGCAAGTATCCATCCAAGGAATGGATGAGTCAGCTATTGGGTGAGTCTTGGCAAGTCAAAAAAACACATTTTGATGAGACGATTGAATGTAGAGTCAACCAATTTGATCTCACATTCAGGTAAATCTTTTTTACTACTTTGAATGCCTTGATTTAATTGACATAGGTCTTGCTTAGATGAATTGTTGTGTTATTCACATTTACTTACCACTATTTTTGTTTTTATTACAAGTATTTCTCACTAGACAAACTCTGTGCATTCGCTTTCAATATAGAAGATGGCAACTTTTGCGAGGGGAGTGGATCAGCTTGGATCAAGATACCCAAGATGAGACACATACAGCTCTCATAGATGTGGTTATCTTATGGAATGGTCATAATCCTTTTGTGGTCAACCCAAAGAGCCATCGGCCCATTTCTTTTTTGAGAGAAGAAATCCAATTAATGTCCAATGAGCCCCTTTGCAGCTTCTATTTCAAGTTAGATAATAGAAAAGTCAGGATTCATTTAGTGAGCAATCCATGATATGTAAACAGTGTGCTTCTCCACATATCCTTGAGATAGTGGAATCCTTGTAATTTTTTTAAAATAAAGAACGAACTGAAAAAAAAATTAAACTTTTGAGTACTTTCAATTTAGATAATCTTAGTTTACTATGATCCAAGAGTGAGATAATACATACTGTAATTAGTTAATCGTGCTAGTTAAAATCATAATTAATTGCAAGGTGGAGTTCTATAATCTATGCAATTTTGTCTTTGCATAATGATAAATTTTAGCTCATCTCTTCTACTTATTTCTTAAAATTAAATATTAAATTGGATCCAAGGGATTTTGAAGGTCTTTTAGATTTCTTTTCTTAAAAATTTTCTATATTTTTTGTAGTTGGACTTGAATATACTCAGTGATCCAAGTATATTTGAGGATATAATAATGTAGAACAAAGCATTTTTTTGTATGAGTAATTTTAGCGAGTGCTTTAAAGTATTGAAATAAAGAAACTAAGGTAAGAGTGTTAATTTGAAACTTTAGGGCTAAAACAAAACCTTTATTTAAAACCCTAAATACATAAAAGCTATAACTCCAAACTCATTTTCACTTTCATTCTCTACTTCCCTAAACTTGTGATCTCCTCCCTTATCTCTTTGTGTGCCATGGCTACCACTCCCGCCTTCGCCGCATGGATTAGCTCCACACGCTATGCACACATAGAAGACTAGATATACCCTAGGTTTTGCACAATCTTGAGTCTAGAGAGCTCACTTTCCATTTAGACCCTAGCTCTAGTATACTGGCATCGTTTTGTGATGCGGCAAACCCTCTCACACCTGCTCTATTCTAGACTCTGCTCTCAAATGTGTCCCCATAGATTTCCTCTATAGTTTACGTGCTGGATCAAGCCATACAAAGGTAATGAATCAAGCCCTTATGCGTGTGGGGAATCATCTCTATGCTAGAGCAATGCCCACGTTATCCCAAGACCACACCACGATGGATCTCATCGAGCACGATGCAACATTTGCCATATATGTTTTGTGCATTGAGGTACAGGAGGATAGTGAGGAAGACATCGACACACCCTCTCAGCCACAGCTAGAGTATTTCAAGAGGAAGTCTGAAGAGATCACACTCAATCCAAGAGTAGATGCAGCACAAAGCTTAGCCATTGTGCACCCACCTCTTTGCCCTGTTGAGATACCAACAAGCGATGAGCTATCCCTCGCTTCTCTCCATGGTATCATCATTGAGGGGGTGGAATATTTACTTATGCAAGATATACTAGAAATTTTGGAGCTAAGGGAAGAATAGCCATATTGTATCATGGTGGTGATGCACCTGATAACTTTATAGATTTTGATACACAAGATGCACCAGCACATGTTGATGAGGTGGCTAGATATGATGGCATGAGTGTCGATGACATCTTTGCCATTGTGAGTATCCAAGAGCAGATTGAGAATGCGGCGCCACAGTATGAGATCTCAAATGAGGAGTTCTAGCAATTGCAAGAAAGTATTTTTGGACCTTTACCCAACTACGCAATAACTTCGTAAGAGAGAGATGAGGGTGGCCCAGTTGCAGGAGCAGACCTGGATGCTCCATTATAGTAGCAGATAGATGATGTAGAGAAGGTAATGTTATCGAATTAATGTTATCGGATTTGTGTCAAAATTTACCAATAGGGTCTCTAGGGCATCGAGAGTGTGCACATCAATTTTTGCCAAGATTGGGCCTCTAGAGCAGATCCCCCAGACACGAGCCTCCGGCCAGAGCATCTCTGGGGGCCCGATCTTGGCAAAATTTGATGTGCACACTCCGATGCCCTAGAGGCCCTACTGGTAAATTTTGACATGAATTCGATGTATATATCTTTACCACACTCCATGCATAGTGAGTTTGGCACAGTGAGACTGACACTGAACTTGTGTGATGCAGGACATTGTCTATATAGATGAATTTTTATCTAGACAAGGTGGCCAATTTGGTAGCCAAGGAAGGGTGCAAGACTCGGCATTAAAGGAGTATATCGGCCAGCTTGTGGAGTGACATTTTTTGTATTCCATAAGACATGCTCTCCGACTTTTTCTGAGAACTTGAAGTTGAGGACACTAACAACCCTTTGAGACCATCCCAACAAACTCTAGCTTGGAGAAAGTAGTATTGCTTCAATGTTCAAAGATCCTCTACTTATTCTCTAGTACTAGGTCTAAGCCACTTTTTTTCATGGTGGCCCGTGGCATGGTTGCTGGTGTTGAAGACCATAATGTCATTAGGTAGGAACTACTAGGGTAAAATGTGTTGCTGCCTATGATCAAGACCATGGGGAGTCTAACTCAAAGAAGCCTAGGAGAGAGAAGATGTGCTTAGTGCCAAATGATATCTCATCACCAATTTAATGTAATTTGTAATCTTCTCTTGAAGGAATGAAAATTGATATTTGTTGGATCTGCGTGCAATGTAGTTTGTCATACGCATCATTTATTATTGTTTTTTACTTGAATATTATGTTTATTTATCACATTTATATGCAACACAATTCGTACCCTAAATTAATGTAATATTTCCACTTAAAAATATTACTAGACCCGACTTCCCGCACACCGCGTGAAACTCGTGCAAAGGTTCTTTTCAGTATTGGAATTATCGGCACTGTAACTTGTAAACTACACGTGAGGAATCAAGGCCTCCGCATTGGCAAACCGAGATCGGGGGTTCAAAACCGCATAAACCGCAGGGAGACTCCCTCTTGGGAGGAGGTTAAGAGGATAAGGTGCAAATAATTGCAAATTTTTTTATTATTTTTCCCCCAGCCGATGCGTGACTGAGGGAAGGGGATGGGCTTAATGAGATGTGAACTACATGAGGAGGGGGGAGAGAGCCATGCAATGGCCATGTGGGGGAGGTCCCCTCTCCCCCCTTGGCCTATAAAAAATCCCTTTGTGGAGGGGGGGGAGGGGTAAGGAGGTTGAAGCAGGGAACTGCCATGCTAAGTCATGCTGAGAGAGAGGAAGCCATAGCCGACGCCACCCAGTCGTGGAGATCGCTGCCCAACCCAACCACCAGCACCGCTGCCTTGCGCCACCATAAGCTGTCAGGCTACTGCAAAAATCCCCCCCTCGACATTACTACCCCTCCCTCTTTTCACGTCAGATCGGCACACCCCAGAAGCTTCTTTAAGAAGCTTCTAAGGGGGCTTCCATAAGCCCCCTTCCCACTAGATCCCCCATAAGTCCATTCCTACCCCCCCCCCCCCCCCGGGACTTTGAAGAGAAGAAGAGGAAGCTTATAAATCCCCCTTCCCACTAATCCCCCATAAGGCCGGCCCTAGCCTCGAGATTTTAAGAGAAGAAGAGGAAGAACTCAAAGCCTCCATTGCCACAAGGCCGTTCACAAGAGCCCTTTTCGCGAACCCCCTCCTCTCCCGCATAAGGCCCAAGCTCCAAACCCTAAGGCCTTCCATAAGCCAAATCCCGCAAGCCGATACTTCTTTCAAGGATCCGTACTTCAAAGGGGATCTCCACGTTGTCGAAGGGTTTTCGAAAGAAAAGTCGCGTCTACGGAAGACCTTGACAAATTTCAAGATAGAAGATCAATCTAGCGAGATTATATTCAATTTGAAAGCTCAATTTCAGATAATATGAGACACATAATCAGCTACATCTGAGTAGGAGCATCTCCAATAAACGGCTTGACAAAAACTCACGTCAACAAATTTTTTATGTAGTCTGAATCCCTATGAAGCTTCTCTTGGAAATTTTTTAAACCAATGATTCATCATATCCATTGGAACAATAAGCACCCTATCTCTCCCAAAGATATTCAAGGCTCCTTACTTACAAGAAAGGGCAGTTCTACCATGGTTAAGCATGAAAGGAGGGCAATTGAAGTGATGGAACTACCAAATACGGTCCCAAAGAAAGAGATAAAACCTTTTCCTTGAAGACAAACTGCTCAAAATCTTCCTTTAGAATTTCTTATTCAGAGATAAGTCTCTCAATGTCACCACTTTGCAATATAAATAAGAGAAAACAAAATGTGATAGATTCACCCTTAATACTCCTTTGTGGTGTCAAGGACATCGTATTATCCTCAAATAGAAGCCTTCAATCTTGAGACATATTCTAATACATATCATCCAGCATTAGCAAAAATTTGGGCGAGAGAAGAAGAAAAGCAGCAAGCCTTCTTGGTAGCAAAGAATGACAACTGGGAGTTCATTGCTCATGCAGATTGTAATTCTGACGAGTTGCAGCCTGTAGTTGCTTCCCAAGCAGTCTCTTCCCGAACAGTCTTGGAATCGAAGCCAAGCATTACCATTGTTTCAACTTAATAGCACATGCCATAAGGACGATAATAACAAAGGTTCCAATCAACTTCACCATCATCCTTTGTTACAATTGCAAAAGAGAAGCTATCTAGAGAGTCGGACTTCGTCATCAACAATGGGCACACAGATAACCAATCCAGCTCTGTGTAACTATCTTCAATTAAGCATCAACGTTAATGTAGGCAGGGCAACTTTTGAGAGGCAAGGGTGGGAGGATGAAGGTGGGAGAGCAGGTCGGAGATTTTTACATCACAAGACTTGATGTGCATCCCTTCTTCATATCTTAGCTTTTTGTCCTTCGTCATTAGCTTATGTCAGCTCTCTAACATAGCAGCGTCTGCGTTGTGCTTCATTTTGTCCTCCTTTAGTCAGGACTAATGAATTGCCACCCGAGCTCAAACTTCTTCTGCTCCTCTCGCTTCATCATCCTTATCCTCCTAGGTCCTTTGTTGTTCCGTTCACAAAAACCACTGGCGAGCTTCCTTCCCTCTCCCAACTCTTTCATTTTTGCAGTTGTCTAGATCTTCTTCTCAGCTCCTCTTTGTCACATCTTCTGCCATCATGATGATTTTCTTCGTCATCTTCTTATAGACACGACAGCATTCGTCGAAGACTCAAAGCTATCTTTCACAATCCTCTGAAGTTGCAAAGCTCAGGTCATTGGTCATCATCAGCTTTTCTCACTTTTTCAGCATTCAGTAGCATCTGACATCCTTCATCTTCGTCCTACGTTCAGCAACCGCTTCGTCCTCCCGTCGGTTTCTCTTTGTCTCTGTCATCATCTGCCGCTTCGTTATCTTTATCCTGCTGATAATCGGCCACTGATTTTTTTACTCCATGACTATTCTCTTTATTTTTCAGCAATTTCCCGCAGTTCTCCTCCACACTAATCTCTAAAAGCTTCTCGATCTCCCTTTTTCAAAAAGCTTCTCCCCGATGTTTTTTTTTCCCCATCCTCTCCTCCTTCCACAATAGCTCCCCTTTTTCCCAAAAAAGAGGCCCTCTTTTTCCCACAGAAAAGCGGCCTTTCTAGTCAGAGAAAAAGCTAGAAGAAATACATCTGATCATCCATAGCTCAGAGGACGCAACCTATTTTAATCTTCTTGGCTTGTTGTATCCCAAAGTCCAAGGTTGACGGTAAATCCATCGACAATAGCATTGGCATTGATGAATCTGGGACTGTTCATCATGATGGGTAGATAGGAATGTGGAAGCTTTGATGATGGAAGGGAGCAGTTGGTGATGTCATTCACATGTCTCTGCTGCTGTCGTACATGCCCAGCTCTCGAAGTGAGAGAACCTTCATCTTGCATTTGTTTGTACAGCAATACAATCTTTTTCACTCTCTTACTCCACATATGCTGTAAGCATTGAGTTCCATGATACTAAGTCTCACCCTGATAACCCAATAAAGACATTCTTTGCTTCAACAATGCTTCCACACTGGCCATACAAATTCACAAGAGTACTTTGTGCATCCAAATGCAATGCTTGCCCTATGATCAGTGCTATGGCTCTGTTCAACTGTCCTGTCTCAGCCATTTATCCTTCTGTATTATAATGCCACATGCTTGAAGCCCGACCACATATGACTATTGGTCTTGGATGACACCTTCCTCTTGCACCTGTCTGTAAAACTGTAATGTCTTCTCGCCTTTACCCTGTTCAACATAAACTGAAAGCATTCCATCATGCCCACCATTGTTGAAGGAAAATCTATCAGGTGCAACCCCAGCTGAAAGGAAAGGTAGCAAAAGACCCCTCTCTCTACTATACTGCCCACGCAAAACAAAAATGCAAACACAACGACTAAGTATGTACAAGTAACAAATGTCACACACACAAATTTTTGGTGGATTCCACACCTCGAATGCGCAGCAGTACGATAACGTATGAGGGAGATGGGCAAAGATCTTAAGGCTGTGTACCAAGGCGAGTAATTGGTAAGTCGCGAAGGCAAACCAGAAGCCGAAATCACGCCTACGATGGCCCCTAAAAAGTCACAAGGCGCGCCTGCAGGAGGATCATCTCCTAGTATTCATGTGGATATTTCACCGAGCCCAAAAGTCCAGGTTTTCTTCCTATTTTATATTTCACGTAGAACTATTGCAATTATGCATGGTTATTTCATGGACTAGGATGTACTTATGCTTGTCAAATCCACCTAGCTAAATGAAATTGGAAATAAATTGGTTATTTAGAATTTACTAGAATTAACTCATGATACGAAATTGGTCATCGGTACTTTCAATGGAATGAACAAAAAAAACATAAGGTGTCTATGCATTTTAGGACCTTATTAGCAACTTGCCTTTTGTGCATTGCAAAGTGACGAGTCTAGAATACCTATTTCCTATCTTTACAAGGTCGAAATTATTAAAGTACACCTTTGATTACGCATGGAAAGATTAAATCGCATGTCACATTTTTAGACAAATCTCCTTTGTAATGATTCATTAAGGAAGTCGTTATCAACCCTAGGAAATATCAAAGCATGGAAAGGACTCTAAGGGTTGCATGAAATAGGTTAACTCTAGCTTCAATTGATATGAATCTCATTTAACTACCTAGTAGTTAGGAAGGGTTGCATAATACACATTCATCGTACGAAGAATTTCATTCACCAAGAGATGTAGTTAGGGAAAGGGTGCATGGTTCATTCAAGCATAAAATCTTAAAAGCTTAGTGGCATGAATCGTGAATGCATGTCCTAGTAGGATCAATGGAAGTTATGCCGAAATTTAACATGCACTTTGGTCTTAACAAGAAAAGTTAGGGATTGTGAATCTAATCGTAGGTAGAGGCAATGAATCGTGTGCTTACAAGAATTGTGTCGTAATGTGACTTGTTTTCCCCTTTTAGATCAAATTAACATCCCTAGGATTGGTTCATCCTTGTCGCAAGACAAGTAAACTGGATTACCTAAATCACCTAAGCCGCAAAGCATTCGCATAGGATGGTCCAATCGATACAATAAATACCTCAAGTGCTAACTAGGGTCTGGCACGTTGAGGACTTGACCTAGTTTCGCACTTGTTGCCAAGTCGAAACCCTCATACCCAAAGGTCCTACCCACATTCACGGAATGTAGGGACAACTGGATGCGCTTGCAAGAAACGATCTAGGGTTCCTATCCTAAGGATCACTCGTTCAAATGATGAAACTCAGATTTAGTTGGAATCCCTAGGACAGAACATTGTCCGCCTAGTGCAATTAGGAATGGGTTGGGTAAGATGACACCCTAAACCCTGTTTCTTATCTAATCATAATTTCTTGACCAAAAAACACCGTTCAATGGGTGAAAATAATCCTATGAAATAGATGCGACACTTGTGCAACAAGTTGCAACGTCTTATGGTCTTGTGGTTTGATCACAAGAGAGTTGCCATTCCTTAGAATGAGGTTGGCAGGTTTTTGCGCAAGTTTAACTTGCAAGAGGGTGAGTAGTCATCCTGTTATAACACCTTTCTTGGGAAAAATTTGCCAAGTTAAGGGAAATCAGGTCTTTTCTTGGAAGCAAAGGATCAGTCACAACAATTTGGAGCGACATGGCTGCCAGGATTTAATATTAATGTATGAAACCTAAGGTATTAGTTAAGCTGGGTTAACAGGGTATGGCCCTAACCCTAGGACAAAAGGGTTAACAAACAAACCCTTGGGGATCTTGCCAAGTTGCAATTGATCCCGGATCGAATGCTGGATGCATTCGGAGAGAAGGATTCACTCCTTAGCAGTTGGCCAAATAAACGACCACTGGAAATGATTGTACTTGTAACAGTTTAGGAGCATTGTTTGCATTGTTTGTGCAAGGAACTAAAGGATGGAAAGATATTTAATGCTTCAGGTTGAAGGCCTGAAGGGAGAGGCAGCTTCAGTTACTCCCGACTGTCTGCCTGACCCTAACCAAGGGGATTGTTAGCCGCGCTGGGAACATGGACCTAACCCACCGCATGAGGTCTCTCTATTGAGCACTACTTGGAGCAGGAGGACGTTTGGGTGCCAAGGGGGCTCTGGCTGTAAATCCCTTGCCTTCCGGGCCTTTGCACCAGAGGCCAATGTGACTCAGGATTGGATCTCAAGGCCCGCATACTAGTCTACGGGCGGAATCTTGGATTAGTAATCCCTAAGGATTGCTGGATAGCCTTCGGGTGGATTGTGGATAGCCTTTGGGCAGATTATGTATTAGCCTGCTGGTTGGACTTTATGAATGTATTCCAAAAATAAATATGATAACCTGTTGAAAAGGAACTTGTTTGACACTGCTTTTCTATGTCAAGTGCTAAGATTACGTGAAGGAACCAGTGTCTAATGGGCTAATTAAGGGAGCTGCTTGATCCATGTCCAACTAAATGTGGTAGATATGGAGCCCCAAGAGGAACACCAAGGAAAAATGAATTCTCTTGCAAGAAAATCTATCTTGTAACATCAATAAGCTTTTTTATTAGGGTTTATATTATCACAATGAAGAAAAGAACACCAGGCACAACAAATCTTCATGCAACATCATGTAGATCTCCCACGGATTTGATAGAATCAACCATATTCTTCAACATCTTCACAAAATTCATCAATAGAACAAAGAAAGAAAAGGAATACACATCTTTGAATGGAAATCAATCACATATTATTTATTCATCTTCAATATCTTCATAGTCTTCTCTCTCAATCTCTCACATACAATCACACTGTTTTGATAGATTTGACTATCTCTGACTCTCTCTCTCTCTCTCTCCATCAATAGTACATCATCTCCTCACTACAATCACTCAATAATAACCCTCAATAATCCTTCTTAGGTTGTGAATGCACCTCCCAAGAGGTATGTCTGATATGAAGAGGCACTAGAGCCACTACAATGATTCTTCATAGCTCACCACTATCACTTCACTTCAGTCTTTACTTGAGTCTTCAGCAGCTACTTCTTTGACTTCTTTTAGCTCTTTTGCACTTGTATTCACCTCTTTCCAAGGCTAGAAAAATTTCCCAAGTTACACTCTCATCCAACAGAACACATACAGAGGCATACAGAAGGTCTACAGAGGCTCACAGAAGCTCATCAGAGAGTTACAGAAGGTCAACAAAAAGCATCAGAACCACATAACTTATACCAAAACCATTCCAAACCATCAAAAATCACTCAATAAGCTTTTAAACAATCTAAAACCCTATGAATCAATACTCCATCCTTCCATACAAAGAGAAAACAGAACAAAACAGAAGCTCAATAGAAGCTATCAGGACCAAACAGAACATATCAGAACATCAACAGGACTTCATATCTCTACTAATAAACATCATGAGCTTAATAAAACTATTCCAACCTATCCAAAACACTCTCAAACCACTTCCAAACCAATCAATCATCTCATAAAATCAACCATTCGGCTCTCAAAAACAACAAAAATCAGCCAAAAAATAGGTCATTTCAACACTCAACATATCCCCACACTTAATAAGGAAGCGTCCTCGCGACCCAAGAAAAAGGGAATACAAGTTCATTCAAAAGCTCAACTTTGATCTTCAATAAATCTTCAAAAATAGTCCATCCAACCACGACCCCAACTTATAACATGTATCTGATATAAAGAATACAACGAAAGGAAAACCCTTTATACATTAACACTTCTGATCAAACTAAAAATCATAACAAAATTGTAAAGGATATAAGAGGTTTCTTCTTCTTCTGCAACAACATCTTCAACTATCCAACCAGCAACACCATCACCACAATTCTCCAAAAATGTAGCTCGCACGAAAGCAAATCGAATAGGCAACCACCATGCTCTTATTACATAAATTAACCCACAACACAAACACTACACACAACACAACCATCTGAATGACTCCTCAAAAAAGAGAGATTTATCATTAAAAATCATCCACAATACATGGCAAAGGTATCAATGAAGATGATCCGTCTTGAAGGATTGGTGATTTCGAAAACGATCCATGGACAAGGATTCATCTACAATTGTCTTGGGAGGATTCTGAAAAAACTGAAGGCAGCACACTCCTTTTCAACAAGACAAGGTATTTGCTAGGCAAACAGAGGGCATGAAAGTACAATACATCCAGTTTGCTGAGAATCAATACTCACATTGACATTCATGAACAACTTTGGAATAGGTTTTGAATCATTATGAGAATTCCTATGCATATACGCCAGGTACCAAGTAAAATGAGCAGTTAAGCACATAGAAGGATCTACAGACTGAGAATATTGCTGAGCAAAATGCAGATAATTTTGATAAGCTTGACTAGCACTTATCCATTCTCCTGGGATCAATGGCCAATTGATTTGAGGTCCAGTAAGGGAATCATTTGAACTCCAGCCTCTTCTTCGAAGAATCTTCTGATCAAAACCTTGATACCCACTAACCAATTGAGGAGGATTAGGAATAGAAGTGTTAGGAGATGGAAGAGGGACTAATGAAAGAGGGACTAATGAAAGAGGATGAAGCAATGGATATGCAAAATCATAAAATGAAGAATGGATTAAAGATGGATTTGCTGAAAATTGAGGAGATTCAGTTAAGAAAGGCATTAAAAGATAAGCAGGAAAAGTTGATAGAATGTCAGGGGATGGGGAAGGACAAGGATCAGGAGGTAGAAAAACTCGATCTTCAATAAAAGAACAATGGGTAAGTTAGGAATTTGAGGAGATCCTTGAGGTTGGAAAAGAAGGGATAAAATGACATTTGGGTTAGATTGAAAAAGGGAAACATAAGCATTATACCTATGAGCCATTTGTTGATAATGAGTTAGGCATGGTAAGGATGGACCTAAAGCTGATCTACGATGATAGGCTTCAAAGAAAGAAGTATCAAATGGGGGTTGGTTGGACAGATAGGCTAAAAGATCCACCCTCAGTTGGTTAATGTTTTGGGCATGAGCTAAAGCTTTGACTTGACGGTGATTCAAAATGACAACATCAACCATAGTGTGCCATGAGAACTCAATACACTCAGCCACCTTTGAAGAATATCCCTGGAACATCTCATCAATCCTCAACTCCAAATGTCGGACATACAAAGAAGCTTGCAATACCACATCTCTGACATACCAAGCCAAATCTTCATCATCTGGAATTAATAAATCACCCCTCAAATACATATAGGACAAAAGCATCGTATCTGGAGTGACAGAGTCCTCAAAAACCATCCTGACTACTTCAATTAGCAAATCAGATGACCAGGCCCCACTCCATCCATCCTCTAGAATAGGTAAATCCATCCTGGAAAGTTTTATATAGAAGGCCAACTTCTGTTGTTGATAATGGACAAAAAAGGAATGATCTTGTGGAACATACTCTTGATACTGCTCAAAAGAAGACCATAACAAATCCATGCGAGATTGTAATCTTTCCACCTTGGCCTGAAATAAGGGACATAATGTAGCATGTCTCTGAAGAGCTGCCAAGTCTGCAGGGGATAAAAGAGAAACCAGTTGCACAGGACTCTGTGTATTAGACCGAGATTGAGCCAACTGATCTTTGAGTTGCTGGATTTGAGCATTGCTTTGGTCTAAGATAGCTGTGGTGGATTTAAACTTCTCTGCTTGGGCAGCTATCACCTCCTTCATCTCTTGACTCTCCTTCTGTAACTTATCCCTCTCCTCTGTTACAGCAACCACTTCAGACCTAGCTTCTGCCAACTCAGCTTTCAACTTAGAGATTTCAGCTTTCTGAGTATCCACGAGCTTAGTCTGTTGCTCCATTTGCATACAAAGGTCAGAGAATTTCTCCTGAGCAGAGGCTAACTCAGTATTGGTCTTATTCAATTCCTCCTTAGACTGCTGAACTTCATCATAAAATGAAGAATATAATTCTTGGATACAGGCAGTCCCATCGAAAGTTCAATAGAACTCTGGATATCCTTGCATAGGAACAGAATAGCATCTCCTGTTACCAGGCGGTGAACAGAAGGAATAGTAAGATCTAGCATCCCATCTCTATGGGCTCTGAAAAGATTTGGCGTCTGAAGGAATGCAGGCAAGGTGCTGCAAGACTGGGCAGGAATTGTCATTGGAAGTGGAGGAGGAATAGGCACTGACTCAGCCACCCTCTTGAGGCGTTTTCTCTGAATCACCAGGGGAGGAGGAGAATCATCATCCTCAATTATCACATCATCTTCTTCATTATGAGGTGGAGGAGAAACTGCTGGATGATCAATTGGAGGTAAAGGAATTTCCTTTGCAGGGGTGGCATGTGGCAAGAAGACATAGAGGAAGGACCCAAATGTAACATTAGTCACATTTCCTCGAGTAGCTCGGATAAAGTGGTGATCCATCTTGGAGGGGAGGTAGATACTCCAATCAATAGTTATGCCTTTCAAAATCATTCGTGAAGCTGTAAACAACTCCTTGGAAAGATAATGAGATGAGGATTTCGCAGGCATAAACCTGTCCTGAAGGAATTGGCATAGCTGTTTCCATATAGGATTGGAAATCATGGAGACACCCACTCCTGACGTGGTAATGACCTTCTTCGGATCAAGAACATCTTGAGTCTGCTTCTGCAACAGCTTTAAAATATCGTCATTGGTGAACAACTGTCTGGCAGCAGGGACAGACTCCCCACGATATGGCAGACCAAGAGCCTTGCCTAGACTCTTCGGTGTCAGAATAACAGTAGTGCCACGAACTGGACCAGACCTCTTACTGTAAGAGGTTAAAAACTCGTCACAAATGGTAGGATCATCTGGAACTACTGGGAAAGACAGGCTCACGAACTTGGACAAGCCCGCTTTAGCGACAACGTCCGAATCCAGTAACAAAGAATAATCATGTACAGCCAAAGGAACATACTGAATCGGGGGAGGAGTACGAGAGGGCGCCATTCAGGTGGTTACACACACACACCACAAACACAGACAAACAAAGAGAATGCCTGCAAAGCAACAGACAAAAACCAAGCATAAGATATCAACCACTGTGGTAAAATGTGACTCGACCAACTTTCCCCAAGCAAACCACAGCCTAGAAAAAATTCGACATGACATGTACACATATGCGACCGAAAGCTTCATGCTATGCAACATGCAAACACCCAAATCCCCGTATCAGGCAATAAAGAAAAAAAACTACACACCTACCCTTAACCGTAACAAAGAAACTGAACCAAAACATAACAACGACCCACACATATCAGGACCACAACTTTGATAATCAGGTTTGACCATGGAGACAACTCGGAAGACTTCGCGTACCCATCCCACGAAACGAGTTCATTAAAAAGAGGAAATAAGTGCAGTGAGGGGGAGTTAATTTAATGAAATGTTCATTTTATGAATTATTAAGAAATGGGTGATTTTTTAATTAAGTGATAAACCTTAACAAGAAAACGGCGCTTCCTTTTTAAAATTTTAATTACCAATTATTAGGTTGGAGCGGTGCATTAATCCGAATCCCGGATTTCGATACCCAGACTGGGTCTCTAAATGCAAATTCATTTATTAAAAATTAAGGTGATGTGGAACGTTTTTTTTGCCAGCGCGTGCTTTTGGGACGACTGATTCATTTTAATTAAAAATATTAAAGTGCCTCTAAAGTGCACTTAGCGCGTGCTAAGTGAACGGCTTGTTGATTTTAATTTAAAAAATGTGTATTTGGCGTGAGCACGCGTGCCATGGTGGTGTTTAGGATTCATCTTAAAAATGAAGCATGAATTTTGGGGTAGCGGAAAAAATAAAAAATATAAAAGGAAAAATACCTAGAAGTGGGTGTATGTGTATGCAATGAATGCGCACTTCTCAATCCCAAAATGTAAGTCAGCAATCCAAAAAGAACCAAGGTATCTGGATTTTTTCTAGATTTTTCAACTTGTGTTTGGAATTAAAGAGGATTTTTCATGAATTTAGCATTGAATGAAGTATTTTTACCATAAAATAATAATGGAATAAATTAGCATATCATTTTCATCTTAGAAATTATTCCAAAAAAAAGCAAAAACGTTGGTAAAATTTTCAAAAAAGATTCTGTAGTTAAATTGGTATTTTTACCATTTTTTATGAGTTTTTTTTCATTTTGTGTGTATTTTTAAAAGAGCTTTTACTTTTAAAATGTTTCTGAAATTTTTTTCTGAAATTTTCAGTTTAGAAAAATATTGCAATTTACTGCAGAAATATTGGAAATTATTTAAAGATTTTTCTGTAATATTTTTATTTTTAGTTGATTTTTAATGAATTTTTTTAATTTTTTCAATGTATTTTTAGGGTTTTCGGGTTTTGGAAATTAATCCGAGAATATACACAGGAATAGACTGCGTGGCAGCTGCGTGTGAACAGCCGGCTGGTGCACACCACCGCACAGACCAGCTAACGCGCATCCTCGCGTGTGAACAACCGCTAACGGACTCCTGCACCCGCACACGAACAACCATGAACAGCCACACGCGCACACACACCCTTTCGTGTGTTACAAGGGACTAGGGGTTGAAAAGGGGTGCTGCAGTTTCTGCAGATGTCTGCGTTTTGTTTGGTTGGGAGGTCTCAACGGGGGGTACAGGGCGTAAGAGGGTGAGAAGGGGGGAACGGGGGCCTATGGGAGGGTAAGGTGTGTGTGGGGGTGGGTATTTTGGGGAAAACAGGGGCTTGGGGGGGGGGGGGGAGAATGAGGAGGGTTGGTGGGACTGTGGGAGGAACAGGGGGCCTGGGTGGGGGGATGATGGGGTTGTGGGTTGGGTTAGGTGGATTGGGTGGGATTGGTGGCAAACAGGGTGGGACTGGGGGCTTGAGTGGGGGGAATGGGGGCTTGGAGGGGGGTGGGAGGTGGGAGTATTGATGGAAACGGCGTGGCAGGGGGGGCCCAACAGGGTAGGCGGCGACGACGGGCCAGGTGGCGTGGCCGGGCGAGGTGGTGCCACAGGCGCACCAAGCGCAGCGTGGCAGGCGGGTGACGGCTGCCACAGGTGGCAGCGGCAACGCTAGGGGACGTGGCAGGTGGCGACGCCCGGGCGACGAGGCGGGAAGCAGCCAAGGATGTGGTGGTTGCAAGGTGGGGAGAAGGGCGAGCAGGGGCTTCTGGGACCAAGGGCGGGGGGCGTCCACGAGGAGGCAGCAGCATCTTCAACCAGGGGCGGGGGGTGCCGTCCTCAGGAGCGGGCAAGAGAGGAGGGAGGGAGGAGAAGAGGAGAAGGAGGGAGAGAGAGGTGGAGGTGGAGATGGAGAAGAGGAGGGGGGACACAGGGGGGAGAGGGAGATGGAGGTGGTTGTGGGGGGAAGGGTGTCGGGGAGAGAGAAAGGGGATTAGGAAGGGTGCCCCGGGGGTGGGGGGAAGGGTGACCATGGGGGGTGGGGGTGGTGCCCATGGGGGGTGGGGATGGAGAAAAGTGAAGTAAATAAGGAAAAATGAATAATTAAATTAATTAAATTAAAATAAAAGAAAGGCATGCCCCTATCCCGCGCGCGTGCACGGGGCGGGGTAAAAAAATTTGCCATGATGGGATCGGACTGGCGCCGGGATGGCGGCACAGGCACGCGGAAGCGACCGGGGCGCATTGAGACGCGTGAAATCGAAAATGGGCGTGTTCACGCACGGGACGAGTCGCGCGAAACATGTAAAAATAAAGAAAAATTAATATCTCCCAATCCGGGCATCGAAATGAAATGTCATAAAAGCAAAAATTGTGCAGGATGGCAGGAGGAAGACAAGGAAACGTGTAACGGGGGTTACAGGGGAAAGATAGGGCATTCACATGTAAAAAACACAAAAAACGGCCCCGAAAACTCAAATAAAAATTAAGATCCAAAGATCCGTGCCTCGGAACGAGGTGCAAGAAGAAGGAAAAATGGGCAAAAAGACGTGCCCGACAATCTTATCATGTCAAAACATGGTTCTGGCTGAGAGAAGACGCGTTCACATGGGAAAAACCCAGAAAACAGACCCGAAAATGAAATTGAAAATTAATATTGGACAAACCGCTGGCCTAAATGACATGCAGTAAGAAGGAAAAATGTCCGCAGGAAGGGGTGGCATAGGGTTGTCATGTCAAAACGCAATTCCGGCGGAAGTAGGAGGGGTTCACATGCGAAAAATACCAAAAATAAGCCCGAAAACACATTTAAAAATGAATAATTAAAAATCCAGAAGTCGAAAGAGGGTGGAGGAAAAAGGAAAAAGGTGGGGGAAGGTACGGTGGGCACGGCTGGCAAATCAAATTGGAATTCCGATGCAAACAGGGCAGGTTCACATGGAAAAATGTCAAAAAGACACACAAAAAAGTCTCGAAAAACCGCAAAAATTAATATTGCACAAACCGTGGATCGAAAGGACACAGAGTAAAAAGGAAAAATGTCAGGGGAAAAGTTGTTGTCAGAGCTATGACATCAGATCATGGTTCCGAAGCAAGAAAAACGTGTTCACATGGAAAACCGGCTAATGTGCGCAAAATGCTTCAAAAATTAATAACTCGAGAACCGGGCATCGGAACAGGGGTGGCTAAAGAGGACAAATTGGATAGTTCGAAGGGACGAACATGGATATAAGGTTGGATGTGGATTTCAGTGAACGTAGGATACGTGCACCTGGCAGGACAGCAAAATCGGGGAATGAAGGAAAACTGCAAGGGAACAGCCCTGAGGGTGGGTTGAAAAATGAACGGGTGGGTGGGGAAGGGACCCCATCATTGGTAAAAGCAAGTCATGGCATAGAGGCATTAGCAGATTGAGGCATATGCAGAGGGGTATGCAATGTAGACGCGCAGGGATGCATCCCCACACTTAAAACCTTAACGGATAGGGTTGACCGAGCAACAGGGACCTAGGACCACTCAACAAACCAACCGCTAACGTCCCCACACTTAAAACATGAACGTCACTGACAACAAAAAGTGTAGGGTTAGAAAAACTTGGCCCATATTTTTGAGAATCAAGGTTGACTGTAGATGGCACGTCCACTGTCGTTGTCAGCTGTAGAAAGTGCCAAGGTATCTGCACAGCACACGTCCTTTGTGGCCGGGAGTACCTGGCAGCACCCAAGGAGGTAGCTGATTGAAGGAATCGCAGGAAATTCATCGAGGACGAGGAATGTTGCACTCAACTCACAATCACTCATATGGAATGAAAGAACAGTCACTCACCCCATGACTAATATCACTCGAGGAAAGCAAGATGAAAACCCATGTCTCACACCCCGGTTTAGGAAGCGACAAAGGAATGGTACAGAGGGAGTATGCCAGGGTGCACAATTGATGGTGCATCAGTGCGTCCAACCCATCTGGCATAGGTGCAAGGAGGAAGGCAAGGGAGCCTTACAGTGCAGTGTACAGAATAGGGTGACGTGTCCTGTGTTGATGGCAAAGACCCATCCCGTGGGTGCATAAGGAAACAAGAACTTGCCTTACTCCAAAGGTCATAACGTCCCTCAAATCTCACCTCTCAATGAGTGATTAAGGAAACACAAGTCACACTCAGCCCACCCTCTGTCTGTAGTTGCTTCCCGAGCAGTCGCTTCCTGAACAGTCTTGGAATCGAAGCCAAGCATTACCATTGTTTCAACTTAATAGCACATGCTATAAGGATGATGATAAAAAAGATTCCGATCAACTACACCATCATCCTTTGTTACAATTGCAAAAGAGAAGCTATCTAGAGAGTCGGACTTCGTCATAAACAATGGGCACATAGAGAACCAATCCGGCTCTGTGTAACTATCTTCAATTAAGCATTAATGTTAATGTAGGCAGGGCAACTTTTGAGAGGCAAGGGTGGGAGGATGAAGGTGGGAGAGCAAGTCGGCGATTTTTACATCACAAGACTTGACGTGCATCCCTTCTTCATATCTTAGCTTTTTGTCCTTCGTCATTAGCTTATGTCAGCTCTCTAACACAGCAGCGTCTGCGTTGTGCTTCATTTTGTCCTCCTTTAGTCAGGACTGATGAATTGTCACCCGAGCTCAAACTTCTTCTGCTCCTCTCGCTTCAGCATCCTCATCCTCCTAGCTCCTTTGTTGTTCCGTTCACAAAAACCACTGGCGAGCTTCCTTCCCTCTCCCAACTCTTTCGTTTTTGCAGTTGTCTAGATCTTCTTCTCGGCTCCTCTTTGTCACATCTTCTGCCAGCATGATGATTTTCTTTGTCATCTTCTTATAGACACAACAGCAATCGTCGAAGACTCGAAGCTATCTTTCACAATCCTCTGAAGTTGCAAAGCTCATTGGTCATCGTCAGCTTTTCTCACTTTTTCAGCATTCAGCAGCATCTGACATCCTTCATCTTCCTCCTACGTTCAGCAACCGCTTCATCCTCCCGTCGGTTTCTCTTTGTCCCTGTCATCATCTGTCGCTTCGTTATCTTTATCCTGCTGATAATCAGCCACTGATTTTTTTACTCCATGACTATTCTCTTCGTTTTTCAGCAATTTCCCGCAGTTCTCCTGCACACTAATCTCTAAAAGCTTCTCGATCTCCCTTTTTCAAAAAGCTTCTCCCCGATGTTTTTTTTTCCCCATCCTCTCCTCCTTCCACAATAGCTCCCCTTTTTCCCGAAAAAGAGGCCCTCTTTATCCCACAGAAAAGCGGACTTTCTAGTCAGAGAAAAAGCTAGAAGAAATACATCTGCTCATCCATAGCTCAAAGGACGCAACCTATTTTAATCTTCTTGGCTTGCTGTATCCCAGAGTCCAAGGTTGACGGTAAATCCATCGACAATAGCATTGGCATTGATGAATCTGGGACTGTTCATCATGATGGGTGGATAGGAATGTGGAAGCTTTGATGATGGAAGGGAGCAGTTAGTGCTATCATTCACATGTCTCTGCTGCTGTCGTACATGCCCAGCTCTCGAAGTGAGAGAACCTTCATCTTGCATTTGTTTGTACAGCAATACAATCTTTTTCACTCTCTTGCTCCACATATGCTGTAAGCATTGAGTTCCATGATACTAAGTCTCGCCTTGATAACCCAATAAAGACATTATTTGCTTCAACAATGCTTCCACACTGGCCATACAAATTCACAAGAGTACTTTGTGCATCCGAATGCAATGCTTGCCCTATGATCAGTGCTATCGCTCTGTTCAACTGTCCTGTCTCGGCCATTTATCCTTCTATATTAGAATGCCACATGCTTGAAGCCCGACCACATATGATTATTGGTCTTGGATGACACCTTCCTCTTACACCTATCTGTAAAACTGTAATGTCTTCTCGCCTTTACCCTGTTCAACATAAACTGAAAGCATTCCATCATGCCCACCATTGTTGAAGGAAAATCTATCAGGTGCAACCCCAGCTGAAAGGAAAGGTAGCAAAAGACCCCTCTCTCTACTATACTGCCCATGCAAAACAAAAATGCAAACACAACGACTAAGTATGTACAAGTAACAAATGTCACACACACAAATTTTTGGTGGATTCCACACCTCGGATGCGCAGCAGTATGATAACGTACGAGGGAGACGTGCAAAGATCTTAAGGCTGTGTACCAAGGCGAGTAATTGGTAAATCGCGAAGGCAAACCAGAAGCCGAAATCATGCCTACGATGGCCCCTAAAAAGTCACAAGGCGCGCCTACAGGAGGATCATCTCCTAGTATTCATGTGGATATTTTACCGAGCCCACAAGTCCAGGTTTTCTTCCTATTTTATATTTCATGTAGAACTATTGCAATTATGCATGGTTATTTCATGGACTAGGATGCTCTTATGCTTGTCAAATCCACCTAGCTAAATGAAATTGGAAATAAATTGGTTATTTAGAATTTACTAGAATTAACTCATGATACGAAATTGGTCATTGGTACTTTCAATGGTATGAACGAAAAAAACATAAGGTGTCTATGCATTTTAGGACCTTATTAGCAACTTGCCTTTTGTGCATTGCAAAGTGACGAGTCTAGAATGCCTATTTCCTATCTTTACAAGGTCGAAATTATTAAAGTACACCTTTGATTACGCATGGAAAGATTAAATTGCATGTCACATTTTTAGACAAATCTCCTTTGTAATGATTCATTAAGGAAGTCGTTATCAACCCTAGGAAATATCAAAGCATGGAAAGGATTCTAAGGGTTGCATGAAATAGGTTAACTATAGCTTCAATTGGTATGAATCTCATTTAACTACCTAGTAGTTAGGAAGGGTTGCATAATGCACATTCATCGTACGAAGAATTTCATTCACCAAGAGATGTAGTTAGGGAAAGGGTGCATGGTTCATTCAAGCATAAAATCTTAAAAGCTTAGTGGCATGAATCGTGAATGCATGTCCTAGTAGGATCAATGGAAGTTATGCCGAAATTTAACATGCACTTTGGTCTTAACAAGAAAAGTTAGGGATTGTGAATCTAATCGTAGGTAGAGGCAATGAATCGTGTGCTTACAAGAATTGTATCGTAATGTGACTTGTTTTCCCCTTTTAGATCAAATTAACATCCCTAGGATTGGTTCATCCTTGTCGCAAGACAAGTAAACTGGATTACCTAAATCACCTAAGCCGCAAAGCATTCGCATAGGATGGTCCAATCGATACAATAAATACCTCAAGTGCTAACTAGGGTCTGGCACGTTGAGGACTTGACCTAGTTTCGCACTTGTTGCCAAGTCGAAACCCTCATACCCAAAGGTCCTACCCACATTCACGGAATGTAGGGACAACTGGATGCGCTTGCAAGAAACGATCTAGGGTTCCTATCCTAAGGATCACTCGTTCAAATGATGAAACTCAGATTTAGTTGGAATCCCTAGGACAGAACATTGTCCGCCTAGTGCAATTAGGAATGGGTTGGGTAAGATGACACCCTAAACCCTGTTTCTTATCTAATCATAATTTCTTGACCAAAAAACACCGTTCAATGGGTGAAAATAATCCTATGAAATAGATGCGACACTTGTGCAACAAGTTGCAACGTCTTATGGTCTTGTGGTTTGATCACAAGAGAGTTGCCATTCCTTAGAATGAGGTTGGCAGGTTTTTGCGCAAGTTTAACTTGCAAGAGGGTGAGTAGTCATCCTGTTATAACACCTTTCTTGGGAAAAATTTGCCAAGTTAAGGGAAATCAAGTCTTTTCTTGGAAGCAAAGGATCAGTCACAACAATTTGGAGCGACATGGCTGCCAGGATTTATTATTAATGTATGAAACCTAATGTATTAGTTAAGTTGGGTTAACAGGGTATGGCCCTAACCCCAGGACAAAAGGGTTAACAAACAAACCCTTGGGGATCTTGCCAAGTTGCAATTGATCCCAGATTGAACGTTGGATGCATTCGGAGAGAAGGATTCACTCCTTAGCAGTTGGCCAAATAAACGACCACTAGAAATGATTGTACTTGTAACAGTTTAGGAGCATTGTTTGCATTGTTTGTGCAAGGAACTAAAGGATGGAAAGATATTTAATGCTTCAGGTTGAAGGCCTGAAGGGAGAGGCAGCTTCAGTTACCCCCGATTGTCTGCCTGACCCTAACCAAGGGGGTTGTTAGCCGCGCTGGGAACATGGACCTAACCCGCCGCATGAGGTCTCTCTATTGAGCACTACTTGGAGCAGGAGGACGCTTGGGTGCCAGGGGGGGCTCTGGATGTAAATCCCTTGCCTTCCGGGCCTTGCACCAGAGGCCAATGTGACTTGGGATTGGATCTCGAGGCCCACATACTAGTCTACGGGTGGAATCTTGGATTAGTAATCCCTAAGGATTGCTGGATAGCCTTCGGGTGGATTGTGGATAGCCTTTGGGCAGATTATGTATTAGCTTGCTGGTTGGACTTTATGAATGTATTCCAAAAATAAATATGATAACCTGTTGAAAAGAAACTTGTTTGACACTGCTTTTATATGTCAAGTACTAAGATTACGTGAAGGAACCAGTGTCTAACGGGCTAATTAAGGAAGCTGCTTGATCCATGTCCAACTAAATGTGGTAGATATGGAGCCCCAAGAGGAACACCAAGGAAAAATGAATTCTCTTGCAAGAAAATCTATCTTGTAACATCAATAAGCTTTTTTATTAGGGTTTACATGATCACAATGAAGAAAAGAACACCAGGCACAACAAATCTTCATGCAACATCATGTAGATCTCCCACGGATTTGATAGAATCAACCATATTCTTCAACATCTTCACAAAATTCATCAATAGAACAAAGAAAGCAAAGGAATACACATCTTTGAATGGAAATCAATCACATATTATTCATCTTCAATATCTTCATAGTCTTCTCTCTCAATCTCTCACATACAATCACACTGTTTTGATAGATTTGACTATCTCTGACTCTCTCTCTCTCTCTCCATCAATAGTACATCATCTCTTCACTACAATCACTCAATAATAACCCTCAATAATCCTTCTTAGGTTGTGAATGCACCTCCCAAGAGGTATGTCTGATATGAAGAGGCACTAGAGCCACTACAATGACTCTTCATAGCTCACCACTATCACTTCACTTCAGTCTTTACTTGAGTCTTCAACAGCTACTTCTTTGACTTCTTTTAGCTCTTTTGCACTTGTATTCACCTCTTTCCAAGGCTAGCAAATTTTCCAAGTTACACTCTCATCCAACAGAACACATACAGAGGCATACAGAAGGTCTACAGAGGCTCACAGAAGCTCATCAGAGAGTTACAGAAGGTCAACAAAAAGCATCAGAACCACATAACTCATACCAAAACCATTCCAAACCATCAAAAGTCACTCAATAAGCTTTCAAACAATCTAAAAACCTATGAATCAATACTCCATCCTTCAATACAGAGAGAAAACAGAACAAAACAGAAGCTCAATAGAAGCTATCAGGACCAAACAGAACATATCAGAACATCAACAGAACTTCATATCTCTACTAATAAACATCATGAGCTTAATAAAACCATTCCAACCTATCCAAAACACTCTCAAACCACTTCCAAACCAATCAATCATCTCATAAAATCAACCATTGAGCTCTCAAAAACAACAAAAATCAGCCAAAAAATAGGTCATTTCAACACTCAACATATCCCCACACTTAATAAGGAAGCGTCCTCGCGACCCAAGAAAAAGGGAATACAAGTTCATTCAAAAGCTCAACTTTGATCTTCAATAAATCTTCAAAAATAGTCCATCCAACCACGACCCCAACTTATAACATGTATCTGATATAAAGAATACAACGAAAGGAAAACCCTTTATACATTAACACTTCTGATCAAACTAAAAATCATAACAAACTTGTAAAGGATATAAGAGGTTTCTTCTTCTTCTATATCAGCATCTTCAACTATCCAACCAGCAACACCATCACCACAATTCTCCAAAAATGTAGCTCGCACAAAAGCAAATCGAATAGGCAACCACCATGCTCTTATTACATAAATTAACCCACAACACAAACACTACACACAACACAACCATCTGAATGACTCCTCAAAAAAGAGAGATTTATCATTAAAAATCATCCACAATACATGGCAAAGGTATCAATGAAGATGATCCCTCTTGAAGGATTGGTGATTTCGAAAACGATCCATGGATAAGGATTCATCTACAATTGTCTTGGGAGGATTCTGAAAAAACTGAAGGCAGCACACTCCTTTCTAACAAGACAAGGTATCTGCTAGGCAAACAGAGGGCATGAAAGTACAATACATCCAGTTTGCTGAGAATCAATACTCACATTGACATTCATGCACAACTTTGGAATAGGTTTTGAATCATTATAAGAATTCCTATGCATATACGCTAGGTACCAAGTAAAATGAGCAGTTAAGCACATAGAAGGATCTACAGACTGAGAATATTGCTGAGCAAAATGCAGATAATTCTGATAAGCCTGACTAGCACTTATCCATTCTCCTGGGATCAATGGCCAATTGATTTGAGGTCCAGTAAGGGAATCATTTGAACTCCAGCCTCTTCTTCGAAGAATCTTCTGATCAAAACCTTGATACCCACTAACCAAGTGAGGAGGATTAGGAATAGAAGTGTTAGGAGATGGAAGAGGGACTAATGAAAGAGGATGAAGCAATGGATAGGCAAAATCATAAAATGAAGAATGGATTAAAGATGGATTTGCTGAAAATTGAGGAGATTCAGTTAAGAAAGGCATTAAAAGATAAGCAGGAAAAGTTGATAGAATGTCAGGGGATGGGGAAGGACAAGGATCAGGAGGTAGAAAAACTCGATCTTCAATAAAAGAACAATGGGTAAAGATAGGAATTTGAGGAGATCCTTGAGGTTGGAAAAGAAGGGATAAAATGACATCTGGGTTAGATTGAAAAAGGGAAACATAAGCATTATACCTAGGAGCCATTTGTTGATAATGAGTTAGGCATGGTAAGGATGGACCTAAAGCTGATCTACGATGATAGGCTTCAAAGAAAGAAGTATCAAATGGGGGTTGGTTGGACAGATAGGCTAAAAGATCCACCCTCAGTTGGTTAATGTTTTGGGCATGAGCTAAAGCTTTGACTTGACGGTGATTCAAAATGACAGCAACAACCATAGTGTGCCATGAAAACTCAGGACACTCAGCCACCTTTGAAGAACATCCCTGGAACATCTCATCAATCCTCAACTCCAAATGTCGGACATACAAAGAAGCTTGCAATACCACATCTCTGACATACCAAGCCAAATCTTCATCATCTGGAATTAATAAATCACCTCTCAAATACATATAGGATAGAAGCATCGTATCTAGAGTGACAGAGTCTTCAAAAACCATCTTGACTACTTCAATTAGCAAATCAGATGACCAGGCCCCACTCCATCCATCCTCTAGAATAGGTAAATCCATCCTGGAAAGTTTTATATAGAAGGCCAACTTCTGTTGTTGATAATGGACAAAAAAGGAATGATGTGGTGGAACATACTCTTGATACTGCTCAAAAGAAGACCATAACAAATCCATGCGAGATTGTAATCTTTCCACCTTGGCCTGAAATAAGGGACATAATGTAGCATGTCTCTGAAGAGCTGCCAAGTCTGCAGGGGATAAAAGAGAAACTAGTTGCACTGGACTCTGTGTATTAGACCGAGATTGAGCCAACTGATCTTTGAGTTGCTGGATTTGAGCATTGCTCTAGTAGCTGTGGTGGATTTAAACTTCTCTGCTTGGGCAGCTATCACCTCCTTCATCTCTTGACTCTCCTTCTGTAACTTATCCCTCTCCTCTGTTACAGCAACCACTTCAGACCTAGCTTCTGCCAACTCAGCTTTCAACTTAGAGATTTCAGCTTTCTGAGTATCTACGAGCTTAGTCTGTTGCTCCATTTGCCTACAAAGGTCAGAGAATTTCTCTTAAGCAGAGACTAACTCAGTATTGGTCTTATTCAATTCCTCCTTAGACTGCTGAACTTCATCATAAAATGAAGAATATAATTCTTGGATACATGCAGTCCCATCGAAAGTTCAATAGAACTCTGGATATCCTTGCATAGGAACGGAATAGCATCTCCTGTTACCAGGCGGTGAACAGAAGGAATAGTAAGATCTAGCATCCCATCTCTATGGGCTCTGAAAAGATTTGGCGTCTAAAGGAATGCTGGCAAGGTGCTGCAAGACTGGGCAGGAATTGTCATTGGAAGTGGAGGAGGAATAGGCATTGACTCAACCACCCTCTTGAGGCGTTTTCTCTGAATGACCAGGGGAGGAGGAGAATCATCATCCTCAATTATCACATCATCATCTTCATTATGAGGCGGAGGAGGAACTGCTGGATGATCAATTGGAGGTAAAGGAATTTCCTTTGCAGGGGTAGCATGTAGCAAGAAGACATAGAGGAAGGACCCAAATGTAACATTAGTCACATTTCCTCGAGTATCTCGGATAAAGTGGTGATCCATCTTGGAGAGGAGGTAGGTACTCCAATCAATAGTTATGCCTTTCAAAATCATTCGTGAAGCTGTAAATAACTCCTTGGAAAGATAATGAGATGAGGATTTCGCAGGCATAAACCTGTCCTGAAGGAATTGGCATAGCTGTTTCCATATAGGATTGGAAATCATGGAGACACCCACTCCTGACGTGGTAATGACCTTCTTCGGATCAAGAACATCTTGAGTCTACTTCTGCAACAGCTTCAAAATATCGTCATTGGTGAACAACTGTCTGGCAGCAGGGACAGACTCCCCACGATATGGCAGATCAAGAGCCTTGCCTAGACTCTTCGGTGTCAGAATAACAGTAGTGCCACGGACTGGACCAGACCTCTTACTGTAAGAGGTTAAAAACTCGTCACAAATGGTAGGATCATCTGGAACTACTGGGAAAGACAGGCTCACGAACTTGGACAAGCCCGCTTTAGCGACAACGTCCGAATCCAGTAACAAAGAATAATCATGTACAGCCAAAGGAACATACTGAATCGGGGGAGGAGTACGAGAGGGCGCCATTCAGGTGGTTACACACACACACCACAAACACAGACAAACAAAGAGAATGCCTGCAAAGCAACAGACAAAAACCAAGGATAAGATATCAACCACTGTGGTAAAATGTGACTCGACCAACTTTCCCCAAGCAAACCACAGCCTAGAAAAAATTCGACATGACATGTACACATATGCGACCGAAAGCTTCATGCTATGCAACATGCAAACACCCAAATCCCCGTATCAGGCAATAAAGAAAAAAAACTACACACCTACCCTTAACCGTAACAAAGAAACTGAACCAAAACATAACAACGACCCACACATATCAGGACCACAACTTTGATAATCAGGTTTGACCATGGAGACAACTCGGAAGACTTCGCGTACCCATCCCACGAAACGAGTTCATTAAAAAGAGGAAATAAGTGCAGTGAGGGGGAATTAATTTAATGAAATGTTCATTTTATGAATTATTAAGAAATGGGTGAATTTTTAATTAAGTGATAAACCTTAACAAGAAAACGGTGCTTCCTTCTTAAAATTTTAATTACCAATTATTAGGTTGGAGCGGTGTATTAATCCGAATCCCGGACTTCGATACCCATACTAGTTCTCTAAATGCAAATTTATTTATTAAAAATTAAGGTGATGTGGAACGCTTTTTTTGCCAGCGCGTGCTTTTGGGACGGCTGGTTCATTTTAATTAAAAATATTAAAGTGCCTCTGAAGCGCACTTAACGCGTGCTAAGTGAACGGCTGGTTGATTTTAATTTAAAAAATGTGTGTTTGGCGTGAGCACGCATGCCATGGTGGTGTTTAGGATTCATGTTAAAAATTAAGCATGAATTTTGGGGTAGCGAAAAAAATAGAAAATATAAAAGGAAAAATACATAGAAGTGGGTGTATGTGTATGCAATGAATGCGTACTTCTCAATCCCAAAATGTAAGTCAACAATCCAAAAAGAACCAACGTATCTGGATTTTTTCTAGATTTTTCAACTTGTGTTTGGAATTAAGAGGATTTTTCATGAATTTAGCATTGAATGAAGTATTTTCACCATAAAATAATGATGGAATAAATTAGCATATCATTTTCATCTTAGAAAATATTCCAGAAATAGGCAAAAAAGTTGGTGAAATTTTCAAAAAATATTCTACAATTAAATTGGTATTTTTACCATTTTTAATGATTTTTTTTTTCATTTTGTGTGTATTTTTAAAAGAGTTTTGACTTTTAAAATGTTTCTGAAAAATTTTTCATAAATTTTCAGTTTAGAAAAATATTGCAATTTACTGCAGAAATATTGAAAATTGTTGTAAGATTTTTCTGTAATTTTTTTATTTTTACTTGATTTTTAATGAGTTTTTTAATTTTTTCAATGTATTTTTAGGGTTTTCGGGTTTTGGAAATTAATCCGAGAATATACACAGGAATGGACTGCGTGGCAGCTGCGTGTGAACAGCCGGCTGGTGCACACCACCGCACGGACCAGCTAACGCGCATCCCCGCGTGTGAACAGGCGCTAACGGACTCCTGCATCCGCACACGAAGAACCACAAACAGCCACACGCGCACAGACACCCTTTCGTGTGTGACAAGGGACTAGGGGTTGAAAAGGGGTGCTGCAGTTTCTGCAGATGTCTGCGTTTTGTTTGGTTGGGAGGTCTCAACGGGGGGGTATAGGGCGTACGAGGGTGAGAAGGGGGGAACGGGGGCCTATGGGAGGGTAAGGTGTGTGTGGGGGTGGGTATTTTGGGAAAAACAGGGGTTTGGGGGGGGGGGGGGGGGATGAGGAGGGTTGGTGGGACTGTGGGAGGAACAGGGGGCCTGGGTGGGGGGATGGTGGGGTTGTGGGTTGGGTGGGATTGGTGGGAAATAGGGTGGGACTGGGGGCTTGAGTGGGGGGAATGGGGGCTTGGAGGGGGGTGGGAGTATTGATGGAAATGGCGTAGCAGGGGGGGCCCAATAGGGCAGGCGGCGGCGACGGGCCAGGTGGCGTGGCGGGGCGAGGTGGTGCCATAGGCGCGCCAGACGCAGCGTGGCAGGCGGGTGATGGCTGTCACAGGCGGCAGCGGCAACGCCAGGGGACGTGGCAGGTGGCGACGCCCAGGCGACGAGGCAGGGAAGTGGCCAGGGAGGCGGTGGCTGTAAGGCGGGGAGAAGGGCGAGCAGGGGCTTCTGCGACCAAGGGCGGGGGGCGTCCACCAGGAGGCGGCAGCATCTTAAACCAGGGGCGGGGGGCGCCGTCCTCAGGAGCGGGCGGGAGAGGAGGGAGGGAGGAGAAGAGGAGAAGGAGGGAGAGGGAGGTGGAGATGGAGAAGAGGAGGGGGGACACAGGGGGGAGAGGGAGATGGAGGTGGTTGTGGGGGGAAGGGTGTCGGGGAGAGAGAAAGGGGATTGGGGAGGGTGCCCGGGGGATGGGGGGAAGGGTGACCATGGGGGGTGGGGGTGGTGCCCATGGGGGGTGGGGATGGTGAAAAATGAAGTAAATAAGGAAAAATGAATAATTAAATTAATTAAATTAAAATAAAATAAAGGCGTGCCCTTGTCCCGTGCGCGTGCTCGGGGCGGGGTAAAAAAATTTGCCGTGATGGAATTGGACTGGCGCCGGGATGGCGGCACAGGCACGCGGACGCGACCGGGGCGTATTGAGACGCGTGAAATCGAAAAAGGGCGCATTTATGCGCAGGACGAGTCGCACGAAACACGTAAAAATAAAGAAAAATTAATATCTCCCAATCCGGGCATCGAAACAAAATGTCATAAAAGCAAAAATTGTGTAGGACGGCAGGGGGAAGACCAAGGAAACGTGTAACGGGGGTTGCGGGGGAAAGACAGGGCATTTACATGTAAAAAACACAAAAAACGGCCCCGAAAACTCAAATAAAAATTAAGATCCAAAGATCCGTGCCTCGGAACGAGGTGCAAGAAGAAGGAAAAATGGGCAAAAAGACGTGGCCGACAATCTTATCATGTCAAAACATGGTTCTCGTTGAGAGAAGACACGTTCACATGGGAAAAACCCAAAAAACAGACCCGAAAATGAAATCAGAAATTAATATTGGACAAACCGCTGTCCTAAATGACATGCAGTAAGAAGGAAAAATGTCCGCAGGAAGGGGTGGCACAGGGTTGTCATGTCAAAATGCAATTCCGGCGGAAGGAGGGGTTCACATGCGAAAAACACTAAAAATAAGCCCGAAAACACATTTAAAAATGAATAATTAAAAATCCAGAAGTCGAAAGAGGGTGGAGGAAAAAGGAAAAAGGTGGGGGAAGGTACGGTGGGCACGGCTGGCAAATCAAATTGGAATTCCGATGCAAACAGGGCAGGTTCACATGGAAAAATGTCAAAAAGACACACAAAAAAGTCTCGAGAAACCGCAAAAATTAATATTGGACAAACCGTGCATCGGAAGGACACATAGTAAAAAGAAAAAATGTCGGGGGAAAAGTTGTTGTCAGAGCTATGACATCAGATCATGGTTCCGAAGCAAGAAAAACGTGTTCACATGGAAAACCGGCTAATGTGCGCAAAATGCTTCAAAAATTAATAACTCGAGAACCGGGCATCGGAACAGGGGTGGCTAAAGAGGACAAATTGGATAGTTCGAAGGGACAAACATGGATATAAGGTTGGATGTGGATTTCAGTGAACGTAGGATACGTGCACCTGGCAGGACAGCAAAATCGGGGAATGAAGGAAAACTGCAAGGGAACAGCCCTGAGGGTGGGTTGAAAAATGAACGGGTGGGTGGGGAAGGGACCCCATCATTGGTAAAAGCAAGTCATGGCATAGAGGCATTAGCAGGTTGAGGCATATGCAGAGGGGTATGCAATGTAGACGCGCAAGGATGCATCCCCATACTTAAAATCTTAACGGATAGGGTTGACCGAGCAACAGGGACCTAGGACCACTCAACAAAGCAACCGCTAACGTCCCCACACTTAAAACATGAACGTCACTGACAACAAAAAGTGTAGGGTTAGAAAAACTTGGCCCATGTTGTCGAGAATCAAGGTTGACTGTTGATGGCACGTCCACTGTCATTGTCGGCTGTAGGAAGTGCCAAGGTATCTGCACAGCACACGTCCTTCATGGCCAGGAGTACCCGGCAGCACCCAGGGAGGTAGCTGATTGAAGGAATCGCAGGAAATTCATCGAGGACGAGGAATGTTGCACTCAACTCACAATCACTCATATGGAATGAAAGAACAGTCACTCACCCCATGACTAATATCACTCGAGGAAAGCAAGATGAAAACCCATGTCTCACACCCCGGTTTAGGAAGCGACAAAGGAATGGTGCAGAGGGAGTATGCCAGGGTGCACAGTTGATGATGCATCAGTGCGTCCAACCCATCTGGCATAGGTGCAAGGAGGAAGGCAAGGGAGCCTTACAGTGCAGTGTACAGAACAGGGTGACGTGTCCTGTGTTGATGGCAAAGACCCATCCCATGGGTGCATAAGGAAACAAGAACTTACCTTACTCCAAAGGTCGTAACGTCCCTCAAATCTCACCTCTCAATGAGTGATTGAGGAAACACAAGTCACACTCAGCCCACCCTTTTTCTCACGCTCTGCTGAAAGATACAGAGGGCAACCACGTCCTAAAACCCATTGATGTAATCCTCACGGTCACTTGTGCAGAGGTTGTATGCCTTGTGCGCATTTGATGGTGCAACTGTGAATCCCGCCCTGTGCCGGCATACGGTGCAAGAAGGAAGGCCAGGGAGCCTTATGGTGTAGTGCACAGAAACAAATCGTGCTTTGTGTATTGAGAGGCCCATCCCATGCCTGCAACACTGCATTCATACTTCTCACCTCTCATTTGATTTGAAGGGAAAGACTGGTCACTCGCCCCACTCTCTGTCTCAATCTCTGCTGAAAGATACAGAGGGCAACCCATACTCACTTTCCCATCCGGTTACGATGAAAGCTCGCATCACTCGATTGTTTGTCGATGAAGATAGCGTCATCAGTTGTTGAAGAGGCATACCTAGGGAGGTAGCCATCAAATCTAGTACTTCAATTGGTTGTTGAAAAGATCGTCTGCGAAAGGGGGCAGATAGACTGATGAAGTTGCAGAAACAACGCATCAAGGGAGGTGGCTTCAAATTTCTTCTGGACAATTTTTGGCTGGTGAGTCAGTTATCCTGAACTGCGGGGGTGTTACCACCTTTTCCACAGCCAGCTTCCCGCCCAAGGGTGTTTGCCACCTTTTCTTGGAGCGAGGCCTGCTATGACAGGGAATTTCTTCATTTTCTCCCATAACAGTTTTGTTTTTTTTTTTTCTTTTTTTTTTCTTTTCTTTTTCGCCTACTCCCGAGGGTGTTTCCACCTTTTCTCGAAGAATAGGTTGGGATGATAGGGACCTAAGTCCTTTTCTCCCATGATCGATATTTTTTTTCTTTTTTTTTCTTTTTTTTTTAAATTAGGAAAGGAATGGTAGAAAGACCATATGTCAGAACCAACCTCGCCACTGTCACTGGTGGAAAATAGAGGATAAGAAATCAGTGCTGGAAGGTGGGGCTGAGGGGGCAGAGGGTTGCGTCCACCTCATCAGGAGTGACTGAAGAACGGCTATCAAAAGTAGAATCATAAGAGTTACGGTGCCACGCCAACGAGGGAAAGGATCAGGTGACCGTGATTGTCAAGATCCCCAAGGAGGGAAGTACTTCTTCAGGCGATATCCATTGATCAGGAAGGGATCATTAGAGGCATCAACGGTCTGTACTTAGATAGAGCCATTAGGGTTGATAGCAAGTACCTTATATCATTAGGGCCAAAAACGCTTTAAAAATGGCACTTGTAAGAAAGTGATTAAGTTGCTAATTAGTTGAGGTTTAGGAAGAATAAAACCTCTAAATTTGGTTGTCCAGATGTGATTAATGAGAGAATATTTGGTTCATTGAAGAGGTCGGCCATTAATTGCCCTCATCTTTTAATCCAGGTCAGGGGTCACCTTTTCGGCTGTTTATTGTCTTGGAACTCAAGAGATTTTGTATTTTCGAGATTTTCGTACGAACTTCGCATTTGTTTGCTCCCGCGTTTTCTTTCTACACACTATTCTCTTTTACCATTCCTTTTGTTGAACTTGCTTCCTATCACTGTGAGATTCTTGCTCGGTTCATTTGCTAGAATGTCTAGCAATAGTACTTCAAATAACACAGGTGCAAGCACGCGTAAATACAAGCTATCTATTCAGCTAGATCCGACTTACACATCTTGGAGAAGTATACATCATCGATTATTGATAGATGAGATTGAAGCCAACAGGTTGCGAATACAAGGAATGAAGCATATAGATTTGTGGGTGGATGGAAATATCTATCCCAGGGATCCTTCTACAGGTAAACCACCTCCTTTTTTGAATGTCCATGACTATATAAGATATGCTGGAGAAGGTTACAATGGAATGCTTGGCTACTGTATGAGGTTATACTCTGCATCTTACACATATATAGCTCAAATGCACGAAATGAAAAAAGCACTAGAAACTACACAAACAAATATTTTAGAGTTGACAAGTCAGATTGATATTTTGAAAAATGTTAACAAGTCATTGCAGGATAAGCTAACACGCTTGAGAGAAACTCCAGTAGGATTTAGAGAGAGGAAGAGACCATTAAAAAATATAACCAGCTTGTGTGAGAGAGCAAAGAAAAGGAGACTAAATCTTACAAAGAAATATGTCTCTAACATACTAGGCATAAATATCCGAGAGAATGAGAAAAGAATCAAACTTTTGAAGGAAACCATGAATAAGAAAGATATTTTGAGGATTCTTAAGTCACCAGAAAATGTGGATTTGAGAGGTCCAACTCTCAGAGAGTTAGTGAAGGATTTAAAAGGCACAGTGAAAGCAAATGAAATCGTAGAGACATGTGATACTGTGGGTATAAGTCGAAAAGGTTATCGTGCTATCTCTGGATTATGGTTTAAAAATCTTAAACGCAATAGGGTAACTATATTTGGATTGCCCCGAGCCCTTGCAGTTTTGACTGCAAGAATTTCCATGAATCGCAAGATTCCACATGTTTTTGGAGATTACATTCACATCGAAAGGTCTATGTCCTATGAAAAACAAAAAAAACAGGCAATTTTTTATTACAATGAGTTTAACAATATATGGGTTGATCTAAAAAAGATGCAAATTGCAATGGTTCACATGTATAAAATCACAGTAGAAGAAAGTTATGGTGTTCTAAAGTTTGCCTTGAAGTTGGATGAAGCACAGATTCAAAAGGGACAAAAGATGGAAAGAATTAGCATTTGCCTCATGAACATGGCATTGGACCATGGCAATGGTGAGGGCCAAGCTCCATTGCATAAGATCCAATCCGAGATGGAGATTTGGTGGATTGGTGCAGCCCAGGTACCAATTGAAAATCATCAAACGTTGAAATGGTTGTTCAACCATACAGGTATTCCAAACATCATTAAGTCTCAAAGTGAAGGCGAAATGTTGGTAGTTGATGGGGTTGGTAAATTTAATGTGGAATGGCATATGAGTGCTGATTTGAAAACTATCAAATGTATGCTTGGAATATGTAATGGTGCAAATGCAAAATATCCTTGCATTTATTGCATGGAAAGTATTGGATCCAAAGATTGGAGTAGTTTGCGACCAGTAAGAAGAGCCCCAAATAGAGACTCTATAGATTTGAGTAAATTTAAAAACATAGAAGACATCTGGGATCCCATTCTTTCCATCTCTCTTAAGAATGTTCATATTTGTACTTTGCATGCAGAGATTAGAATAATCGATAAGCTTCTCAGGTTGCATCTTGACTACGCATATTCCATTAAGCCATTATCTTGATCAGATGAGTGTATTGATAAACGCGAGGCATTGCTATCAAAAATGGGATTTCATGGGGGCCAAGTTCACTTGAGAAAGGATCCAATACTTTTAGGAAAAACAAGAGATATCTTGGCCGATGTCTCTATGGGAGGCTCAAAAGCTAGACGATTCTTAGGAAACCATTCAGGAAGGCAGGTGAATGCGGCTTGGGAGTGTTGGAGAGAGCTATGTGAGATCACAATAAATGTTGCAAGCACGCCGAGGCTTGCGTTTCTTAGAATGGAGGTCTGGATACACCTTGATGTTTTTCTAAAACTCCTTAGGCAACATAAGACAACATATACATATGCGGAAGAGTTCAAAAGATCAATCACAAAGCTTGTTCAGGCGATACAAGAGGCATGGGGAGAAAAAGATATCACTTTTTATCTGGTAAAGTAATAATTATTTAATATGGGCTTATTTTGATAGGTTTTTCAATTGGTATAAAATTAGTGTTACTTTGTATTGGAGCATATTCTTCATATTCATGGACCTTTCTTTGTGGAGGAGCATGGCCCCTTAACAACTTATAGTAACCAAGGCATGGAAAAATCCCACTATCAAGCACGCACAAGTTATTTTCGAAGCACAAGGCATGGGGGAGGAGTTACAAAAAGCAATGCTTTGGAGGAGCTATTCAACTGGTTTTTTCGACGACAACTTCAAAGAATGCAGATAAAAGACGGCAATAACACATGAGCAATCACACTTTTATATATAAGAAAGAATATATACAAAGCTAGTTTTTCAAAACTCTCACATTCTCTTCCTCCTCAGGAATCTTTCCTCTATAACGTAGAAATTTTTTTCTCTTGTAGCCAGCTATAGATTTTACATCAGTTCGGTTTGCAGCTAAGGCGTAGGATGAAAACGCCAAAAAGTATCCTGCTCTAGAAGCAGAGTAACCTGGACTGTAGCCAAAAATCCTAATTGCTGCAGTCTTTTCCAAAAACATTACTTTGTGGGCATTATATTGTAATCCTGAGAAACCTAGAAGCCTTGTAAGAGCTTTAATACAAAGTATGGGCCATGCTGCATCCTCTGAGAAACTACTATGAAGTACAAAAAAGGAATTAGGGTCAATCCTAGCCAAGTAGTGGCCGAGTGCAATATCTTTGAATGTGTTACTAGCAGCTCTCGATCCTTTGCCATGCCCCAAGAAGTTATCTGTATCAGCAATCTCCAACTGCAAATAAAACCCATACTGAATGAGCATGAAATGTAATCCTACCAATGTGTAAAAGCAAATTCAAAATTATCTTACCACTTGATTTTCATCGTACTCCAATTTAAATGGATTTCCATAAATTAATTGATGATGCTGTCTCATTGGTGTTAGTCAATTCTTTAACATATTCAGACTCCTCTCTTCCAAAATTGGAAATCCCGAGTTCGCTTTGAATGCGATCGAAGTCCTCATCAGTAATACTCAACTCTTTCTCAGCTGCTTTGGCCTTTTCAAAACAAAGAGAGAGGGCCTCACCAGCATCAATAAACTTATCATCTAGAGTTTCTTTATCAAGTTTGAGAATCTCTTCCTTTGATTCATTTTCTGTGTCAATTATCCCATTTGCAGCATCAGAAGCCTCTGCAATAATTGCTAGACAATAATCTTCCCTGAGATTAAAAAGTTTTTGAATATCTAACAGTAAAATGTACTCCTTGTCCTTGAAAGATATAGATGGTAGAGAAGGAACAATATGGTGAGAACTCTCATCAGGTTGAGGGTTTGTATCTCCTTGGCTCTCCTCAATGATAGTCTCAGCTTTGAAGTGAGCAACATCCAAATTCTCAGCAATAGAAGCCTCAAAATCTGCATCTACAACCTCCTTTGTTTCCTTTTCATCTACCAGATCATCTAACATGCAAAAGTTGGCAGACTTTGCTCCTTCCAACTGTTGCTCCTCAGCTTTCACAGGGTATTTGACAAGGATGAAAACAATAAAAGCAGCAGATTTTCTCATCATCTTGCAGTTTTTGGAATGAGTGGAGCAAAATATGTCTCTTGAATAAAACCTCTCCAGAGAGTGGGCACCACACTTTTTAGTAAATACTGACTTTTCATTTCCTGTTGACCCAATGGGAACATGGACATATTCAATTGTGCCAACTTCAACAAAAGGACCTGCAAGATTTTCAAACTCCAAAAAGTCCTCCAAAATATATTTTTCACAAGATTTCAGAACTTTTTCAAGGTCCCAATCAGGATTAAACACATTTTTCACAACTCCATAGAATGAGAGATCCATTCCATTCTGAAGGATAAAATCAAGTAGCCTCTCTGATGGAGTGATATTAGTGAGCTCTGATACTCCTTGACCTCTCATTACCGACGCTCGCTTCCCTGGAGATTTACTTGGCATTCTCACACTGGTGGCAGAGGATGGAGAAGAAAAAGAATGCACAGGCTCATCACATGTTGATGCCCTTGAGCCTTTTGAAAGCCTTCTTCTTTTACCAGTTCCTGGAGGAACCTTGGATCCTAGGAATTCTATGGGTTCAGACATGTTTACAGCTTCTGCCGATACGGCACAATAAGAGAGAAACGATTCAGACGGATGGGACCCCTCGCGCCGTATCGGTGATTCCAGCAAGAAGCGAGAGAGCCACAACGGTGGTCACACGAGCTTGGGCACTATGAGCTTGGGAGGAAAGCTGAAAGAAGACTCTGCAGAACCTCCAAAACGACGCGAAGAGAGGAAAGCAAAGAAGGCAAACAGTCGCTCTCGCGCCATATTAGGATAAGAGACAGAGGTCCCGAAAAAATCGAAAAAAGCCGTACGGATTAGGGACACACCCTTATGTAGGCGCGGAATTATGCCACCTGGCACTATCCGTTGGTCTTCGACACGTGGCAGTAGCCGTTGGCCAACAGGTGGCTGATAACCACGTGGCAAACATGTGGACCGATCGTTAGTTGACACGTAGCATACGGACCATATGTGCAGACACATGGCACAATCAGCGTCGGACACGTGTCCGACACGTGTCATGATTGACGTGGGTATATAAGGGGTTATTTTTCCTACGTGTACACTTTTCATTTCTCGAGCTCTCCCGCCTTGCTTGCCGATATGGTGCGATACAAGTCTTGCGTCTTCTCCATTTCTAATCTCTCGTGTTGTATCGGTGGTCTTTTGGCTAAGTCCTTGCTTCGCTGGTCAAAATGAGGTGTGCCGATACGGAGCGAATACGATCGTTCCAGGCTTTCGTAACCTCCCCCTTGCGTCATATCGGCCTTGTATCATTGCCAATACGGAGTGAGGGCGTCTCTACGCTGTCTCCGTTTCGTCCATATCGCGCCGTATCAGCATTGTCGTCTCCAATACGGAGCGAGGGAGTGGTTCCTCCGTCTACGCATTCCTCCTATCGCGCCATTTCGGTATCTCTCCTCTTGTAATCTCCAATACGGAGCGAGGGCGCTGTTCCATTCTCATCGTTTTGTTCATATCGCTATTTTTTCTATTTCAGTTATTGTCCTTCTGGTTGTTGTATTTGCTTTTCTGAATGGCAAGGACAAAGCAAACTGCAAGAAGAGTGTATCTGGATGGGAAGGACAGTGGGGGTAGAAGAAAGTTAAAATTTGTTGAATCTGAGGAGGAGCCCTCTTTCAAGTTTCCTGAAGGTGGGCCATCACAAGCCCCAGAGCATTTTACCACAGAAATCCCCCCTACACCAGGTGTTGGCCTAACATCTTCCATGAATGTTTCTTCTCCTGAAGTTGAGGAAGCAAAGGGTGAGGCTTGCCCTATGAAAGATTCATCCCCTACAATTGCACCTGAGCCTACATCTGTTGAAGCCACTGAACCTCCCAAGCCACAAAAGAGAAAGAGGAAGTCCAGGTTATTCTATATGCAGAGATGTTTCAGTGAGATCAGGAAAGCCCAGAGAGCTACACAGCATGTCATTCCAAAAGCTACTTTTATAAGGGTTGTTAAAGAGATCTCTGATAAATTGTCTCAAGTGGCAACTGTCTCTGGTCTAAATAAGAAGTGGCAACTCTGAGCCATTCTTGCCCTGCAAGAGGCCGCAGAAGATTTTGTTATTGATTTCATGAACGATGCTTACATTGCTGCCGCCCATGCTCATAGAATCACCCTCATGAATAAAGATTTCAGCATCATCAGCAGAGTCAGGTATAGGTTTGACAAAGTGCTGAGGCCCTTTCCTTCCAATGATCAAAAAGCCCTTGAAATCCTTAACATTCCCCCAAAATTTTCCAGGAAAGAGAAAAAGCTAAAGGTTGAGGATGTTACTCACCTTTACTCTACAAGGGGTGCCACCCAGCAGGAGTCTTTCTTGAGTGAAAAAAATCAGGAGGTGTTTGAAACAGAAGACGATGTTTACAAGAGGAAAGCCGCATCACTTGCTCCCATCAACAGCGAGAGGATGGGCAAAGTGTATAGGCAGATTCTTGTGAATGTTTCTGCGGAACCTAAGGAGGAATATCTTAGTATATCTCCCGAGGACAAGCCCATGTTGGAAAAAAGGGATGTCCAACTATCTGACTCCGTGGTTTTTTGTTGCATAAGGTAACGCTTATTTTTTATTTTATTTTTTGCGTAAGTTAAGTCTTATAGGTTCAAGTATATTTTGGATGAAATTTGTATTGAATAGCTTTTGCTATTGACTGCACGGCATTGGTCTCCTCTCTCACTCTCGATATCCGAAGAACCATATATATCGTTGATCCACTTCTCTCTATGGAACTATTTGCAAAATCTGGTTCTAATATTTCACCGTTTTTTCGTAGCTTCGATAGTATGTCAAATTACCACATCTTTTTCCCTTATGTAGAAAGGTATTTTTCTTTTTCTGTAGAGGAAAATTTATATTCATTTGCTTTCACCCTTCTACTCACCTCTTTTATGAATTTGCAGAGGGCATTGGAGTCTCATCTACATTAATTGTCTTTCAAGAGAAATTATATTTATGAATTCTCTCAACGGTGTTCATGGTCAAGCACGAATGTATGTTGAAAGAAAATTACTTACTTTGATTTTATTTATAAAAAATATTTTGAACTTACAAAGCTTCCTTTTGCAGTGCTAGTAGACTCGTTTCTACATTTTTGGATACAACATACGAGGATCTTGCTGATCCTCAAAGGCCTTATACTTTTCTTCTACAAGAAGTTCCATTGCAAAGCGATGCGCATTCTTGTGGATTGAGAGTTATCTCAAACATTTGTAGAACAATGGATTCAAAGTTGTTACAAATAGAAGGAGTGAATGTAAGTTAATTTCATTTGATGTTTGTGTAACCCTTATCATGATTTCTTTTCACTAACTTATAGCATTTATTCTTATAGTGTAGAGACTATCCTGAATCATATGTTTGGTGGATAAGGGAGAGATGCATTGAGCTGATTCTGGACAAGGCAATCACACCATATGATCTTGACTCCCCTCTTCCTCCCAAAACTTCAATGGCCAAGGGCACAAGCAAGGGAAAGGGCAAGGGAAAGGGTAAGGACAATGGCAATGGTAAAGGCAAGGGCAAGGGCAAAGGCAATGGGACCACTGCTGCAGAGTCTAAGAAAAAAGGAATGCCAATGCTCTCTCCTCTGAAATTTGATCCATCCCCTCTTAAGCCCCGAGAAAAGAGACTACTTGTAAAGGTGAAATTTTTTCAACAATCAAAGAAAGGCCATGTGAGGAAAAATATATTTGAAGAAATCGATAAAGAATCAAAATAGCAAACATAAGCATACACGAGCCTTATTATTTTGGCTTTGTACATTTATATGAAATTTTTGTACCTCATTGTGTAATGAAAATTTTCACTTATAAATCGAATGTAATGTACATTTTATTTATACACATTCGAAAGGCAACTTGCTTCATGATAGCTTATGAGTTCCCATTAAAAAATATCTTAAGGACAGTCTATTAAGATAAATTCCTGCCAAGTTTTCATTCTCAAGGCTCAAAACTCACAATTGTGGGAGACAAACAACTTGTACAAGAGAAAGAGCGCTCGGCTCTTTTACCAATTGTTACACCATTCACTTTGAACTTATATCTAGGGAATGTATTGTCTAGCAATTCCAAGGTATCCCTCACATCTTTCAGACTCCAATTGGAAGTAACATTCACCTTCTTTACTTCTTCATGCGGCAAAACGTGCACCGCAAGTTTATATGGTGTGTAATCTGTATCGAAATCCAAGGGAACCCAAATACCCAATCTTAGTTTGTATCTCCTATAATCAAAGCCCAAAGCAAGAGTTTGGCGAGGGATACTGTAAGCCAAAGCCAAGGATTGAGGGAATGCACTGCACCTCAAGATATCACCCTTATGGTCGCACTCTCTAGATTTCCAATGCGTCCCTATAGTGTTGTCCAAATCCTCTTCCGAAAAGTTTCTACTTAGCCAGGATACCTTCGTTCTTTGTAAATTTGCTGTTTTGAAGCAAGCCACAAAGATATGGAGGGGTACAAACCATGATAAATGTATTCTTCTTAAGATCCTTCCAGCTGTCATGGACTTTTTAATATCCTGAGATATTTTGAATTTGAAACTCTGCACCATTACCTTGTCAGGAATCTCCCAGTTTAGAGATGAAAGACTTGGCAATGGCAAATCTTCGATATTCCCATACCTATCCGCTTTAGAGGGAACCACATACTGTGCATAATATATAAAAACCTTGCATTCACTAAAAAAAGACACAGTTTGATCGGCATAAATAATGTCTGCCAATACCTTATGAATGGCATGGAAAGTCCCACTTAGGCTTTCCACAGATTGCCATTCAATACTTGTTGACGGAAAGATATCTACAATGATGAACCGTTTGTTAGAACTTGCATAAATGGAAAATAATTATATACGTTATTCAACTTATAACTTACAATGTGTTTGTTGGGGAACATGTTCGTTTGGAGGCAAGTGCATATCCTTGGCCATGTAAACATGTTGCACCTTGACAAACCAGCCTTCGGGCATAATTTTGAAGGCAATGATACGCACCTTCCAGTGATGTTTTATATCATCTCGTTTTCTTCTTTTCACCTTATGAGAGCCCTTGCAAGATGGCAACATGGTAACCCAATCGTTTACAGCAAAGGTTTTGGGCTCAAAATTTCCATCTACTCCCTGGCTATAGACTATGCAAGAGTGTATTAAACGAGAAGGGCGCCTAGAGGAAGCCATGAAAAGAATGAAAGCGCAGAGAAAGAAGCTCAAAGAGGGGTGAATGAACTAAAAAGTAGCGCCAAGAACCCAAATGAGTATGTATTGGGCGCCAAAAACAATATTGAAAGATCTCCCGACTTTCAAAAAACTCATTATTAATTTCATCACATCTCTGTCACATATTTTGTCAGATTTATAAGTAAATAACGTCTTTGGGACTCCAAAACATGTCAGACTTTAGGGGTTTTGGCTAAAAAAGAAGAGAGAATCACGAAATGGACTCCACTATCTCTAAAAAAGAGGAGACAAGAATACCATATTCTTGCACACGTGGCGAACTCTCTTTAGCCCTTTCCTTAATCCCGTGATTAACAAAAGTGCATTTTTTGAAGCGTTTTTGGCCCTAATGGGGCCCATCCACCGCTGTTGGAGCTTGCCAGGAAACTTGCCAAATCGTGAATCATAGGCTAGGACCAAATCACCTTCTCTGAACTCCTTGTGCTTGATGAAGCTGTCATGGTAAGCCTTACGTCGAGCTTGCGTGGCTTCCATGCACTGTAGAGCCATCCTGCGAGTTTCATCCAAACATTCCAAGTGCAGGAGACGGCGTTGTAGTGAATCATTGTCCCCCAAATGCTCTTTGATAGCCACTCGCAAAGAGGGCAATTCTAGTTCAACAGGAAAAACAGCTTCTGTACCATACACCAGCTGGAAGGGTGTCTGTCCTGTTGCTACTTTATGGGAGGTTATATATGCCCAGAGGGCCTCTGTAAGTCGATCATCCCAATCAGACGATGTGCGGAAATTGTTCTTGTCAGAATTGAGCAGAGGATGCGATTCGTGACTTCGAGTTGGCCGTTGGCTCTGGAGTAATAAGGAGTGGACTTGCGATGGCGGATCTTATACAGATCTGTCAACTCTTCCATTGCTTTATTAATGAAATGAGTGCCTCTGTCACTTACCAGCTCTAGGGGACTACCAAAACGAGTGATGATATTCTCGCACATGAACAGGGCCATGCTGTTACCATCGTCCCGCTTTAGGGCTTTAGCTTCACACCACTTTGTGACATAATTCGTACATACGAGGATGTATCTGTTTTGTTTCCTTCTGGTGGGAGGATCGATTGGGCCTACGAAGTCGATGCCCCACTTCTCGAAAGGCTTCAAGGGAAGAATAGGTTGCAGTGGCATAGCACTTGTCTTGGTGGGTTTCCCCATTCTCTGACAAGCATCACATCGCTTACAATAATCATAGGCATCCTTATGAATTGTCGGCCACCAGTATCCTGCTAACAGAGCCTTCCTCGCTGTTGCTTCTCCTGCGAAGTGGCCTCCACATGGCTCATCATGGCAAGCCTTCAAAACAATCCCAATCTCATCTCCTACAACACATCTTTTGAGCACTTCATCTTTTTCCTTTCTTGTACAGTGCGCTGCCTAACAGGGTGTAGGGGGCTGATTCTAACATAAGCTTCTTCCTTTCCCGACTAGAAATGCAAGGAGGATACTGTTGGGTTGCCAGCAAATTGGCGATGTTTGTATACCAGGGGGTTACAGTTTCTACCAGGAATAGGGAAGCATCAGGGAGGTCTGGATCATCCTGCTCCTCGTCTACAGTTTGCGGGATACGCGACAGATGATCAGCCAGAACATGGGAATGACCAGGTTTGGTAATTACCTCAAAGAAACTCCTGGAATAAGAGGAGCCATCTCATCATTCGTCCTTTCATGTCTGATTTGTTCATCAGGAAGGACAGGGCCTCGTGATCTACATAAAATTTGAAATGGGTAGACAGTAGGTAATGGCAAAACTTCTCTAGGGCAAACACCATTGCCAAGCACTCAAGCTCTGTCACTGTATAGTTTTATTCCCTATCAGTGACTTTTCGGCTTGCGTAGTAGATCGGTTGATCTAATTTCGAGGGGCCCTTTTGACATAGAACTGCGCCTAAGCCGTCAATGGATGTATTAGTGTGCACATGAAACTCCTTCGTCCAATCAGGAGGTTGCAGAATGGGTGCCTCAATCAGACACTGCTTCAGAGTGTTGAAGGCTGTGTCACAATCTTCCGTCCAAATAAACTCTGCATCTTTCCTCAGAAGCTTGTGCAAGGAGGTTGCCTTTGTTGCAAAATGGGCTATGAACCTTCTGTAGTAACCCACGTGGCCTAGGAATCCCCTCAACTGTTTGAGGTTGGTGGGTGCTGTCAGAGCTGCAATCTTTTCGATCTTTGCAGGGTCTATTGATATCCCTTGTGTAGAGACAATATGGCCCAATAGAACTCCAGAAGAGACCCCAAAGATGCATTTGTCGGGGTTAAGGGAAATCCCATACTCCCGGCATCGGTCAAAGCATTGTTCCAAATGTCCCCAGTGTTCAGGATCAAACTATAGACACAGAAGTCATCCAAATAGACCTCAATAAAGTTGTGCAGATGATTTTGGAATGCGGCCATCATGACTCGCTGGAAAGTAGCAGGGGCATTGTAGAGTCCAAACGACATCACTCGGTAAGCATAGGTCCCCCATTCTGTGGTGAAGGTTGTTTTGAATTGGTCTTCTTCTGCTATTTGCACTTGGTTATATCTGCTGAATCCATCCAGAAGGGAATAAAGCTCATGTCCTTGATGCCAGGAGGCATATTTCACGGTGGATTCCGTGCCATGGCGGATTCCGTGAGGTTTTACGGTGGATTCCTTAAACTTTGATGACCGGGGCTCATACACAAAGTGGATTCTTTTTGTGAGAAGTTGATGGGGACGCCTATCCTTTTCGGGCGTTTCATTAATTTAGTGTGTACATGGGTGATTCCATAGCGGGTGATTCCGCAAAATGCATATTAAATTAATAAACATTTATGAGTTTAGAGTGCGCACTCATAATAAATTAAGGTTAGGATTTATTTCTAACCAGTTGATTTATTTATGTAGCTGAAGACTGCTAGGTATTCACTTTTGTCAGTTTAATTGTATTATTTTACTAACGATTGTGAATGCTTCAGTTGATGTGTAGAGATAGCAGCAGTGGTGGAGGAAAGCATTGGAGGATAGCGAGTATACGATTTATTGATTATATTTTCATGGGTGCGTACCTTAGGCATGACGCCTATATTTTGTCACGCCTATTTATTGAGGCATTGGATATTTATTATGTGCATGGGCGCACGATTATGTTATTTGTATTTGGACATTGTATTGGGCATGCTAGACTCTTTGGGCATCGTCCATTAGCTTTATTTCTATTTTGTGCTAAAGCAAACTCAAAAGCTAAAAGCTTTCTATTTTGTAATTTGGGCTATTATTTGAGCTTGAAGATGAATAATACATAAGATACATGCTTTGTGGAGCGCTCACACAAGGCATGAGGGGAGATTGCACCCAATTGGTCTCTTGCTCTTGTCGTTCATGCTTTTTACCTTGTAATTTGTGCAAAAAGTAGAGTTCTATTGTTCTTGGGGACCTTCCAGCATTCACTACGCGAGCGTACAGCATCCGATCTGCGCACCAGTGGTATTAGAGCGAAGCTGAGAACAAGAGCTTCCAATCGCTACCCATCTTGAGCGAAGGCGGAGCTCCTGGAATGATCGGGCTCTACGGTCAATCTCATCGTGAACGGTCGATACAGGCAGATTCCTGGCGATCAAGAACCCCTGTTTCCATCATCAAACTACGAGGGACCGGTCTGCAGAGGCGGAGGACCACTCCTACATCCTCACATACAAGTCGTCAAGAACCAGAGATAAGTTTCATAACTATAAGCTTAAAAAAAGCTTAAAACTCAAAAATTATAAAGCTTAGTATTAAGCTTTAAGAAGATTAATAACCAAAATTTCAATTCGGGCGGCGTCAATATGAACTCGTCATCTTCAAACGCGACGACAGCATGCCGCGATACCTCAAAATCAGATTGGGCTTAGTAGGCCATAAGTTACATTACTAAGCTAAGTCATAAGCCACATAGGTCACACACAATCAATCAGATTCTGCAAGTCTATCAAGTCGAAGTTCTGCAAGTTCCATAAAGCAAGCAAGTTCTGCAAGTCTACAAACTCTGCAAGTCACATTAGTCTGGTACTCTGCAATTCAGACAAGTCAACTGGAGTCAAAACTGACTTCTGTTCAAAACTCATAGAAGGGTTGTTCCTACACAGAAACTCCGAACTGCAAAGTTGTTCATTGGAAGGTACTCTACCCATACACAGGTTTGCTGAAGCATTTTCAGCATACAAAGAAGGATAAAACACAAATTTTTCGAAGATTGTGAAAGCCACACCCAAAAATACATAAGCCTTGTATTCCCGAACTTGAGCTACGCTCATCCCACTAACTTGATTTTGAGAGTGAGAGGTCTTTTGAGTTTTGCAGGATGACGGAACCACATATGGATGATTTAATGGCTGAAGGCGACCTACCTGAACCTACGATGGAGCAAAAGCTGGACTTAATTATGATGCAATTGGATGAAGAACGACAGGCTAGGCAAGCATTGTAAGTACAATTGGCAAATTTACAAAGATTTTCTACCGACAAAGAAGAACCTCAATCTGAAGATCTTATACGACGTACCATCGACACGACTCTCGAAGCTCAATCTATCCGCAAGGAATCAAAGATAAGTAAAAGGAATTTCAAATTCCGTACTTTCAATGGCACTCGAGAGGGAAAAACTGTTCTTGCATTCATTAGTCAGTTTGACGACTATTTCAATGAGGAAACCTATGCAGAAAAAGATAAAATCAAGTGTGTCACTAATCATTTAGTGGATAGAGCATCTCTTTGGTGGACTGTGGTATGCAAAAGTATAGATTGTTCCACTACCTGGGAGAATTTCAAGAAGAAGTTTATGCAGAATTTCCTTCCTCCACAATTTCATGAGAAAGCCATAAAGCAATGGGATCTACTTCAGCAACGGGATCGTGAGCCAATTCCTTAGTACACAGAGCCATTTTGGAATGCATTACTCTAGTTACGCATGCTTGAAGACGTACCTGAAGCGACACACAAGCGCAAGTATATGTCTGGACTCCTTGGGCATTACTACGCTGAAGTTAATATGTTCAAGCCTGCTACTCTTAAAGACGTAATTTCATTAGCTCACGACACTGAAGACAAGTTGCGAGGTAGAGACAGACGTCCACAGCAATTCCAAGACAATGGTAACTATGGATCTAAGCAATTCAATTCCAATTTTAGAAGATTTAATCTAGGTCGTTTCTCTTCATCATCTTTCCGTAAAAATTGGGCAAAACCACCTGCTTTACCATCCAATGTCAATCAAAATTCCAAGTCTATTCCACAGCCAAATCCTAATGTACCTAGACTTTTTGCCATTACAAACAATGTAACCAAAGCCAAGCCAATAGTATGTTATAAATGCCACCAGCCTGGACATCTAGTAGCAAATTGCCATTCAAAGAAGCCACCTGCCCATATCAACTACCTTGGAGCAATGGAAGAAGAAGAACATGAAGATATGCATGATTTCACAGAAGATGAGGACGACATTACTACTCCTTCGAATACTTTACCAGGTATGCCAACTCCACATTCTTTATTGACTATGAAATGTTTAGTGCATGGAAAGGAAAAGATTATTTTGCATGATGATGGTAGTACTTATGATTTTATTTCTGCAAAGTTAGTAAAGGAATTGAAGTTACAGACTATACCTACGCATTATCGCATCAAAGCAGCATTCTTAGGTACTAGGTATAATAGTACATAGGAAGTGCATGACTTAGAAATTCAAATTGGTCAATACACTGAAAGAAGAAATTTTCTAGTTGTTCCATTACAGTCGAGTGACATTATTTTAGGTATGCCTTGGCGTCATCAGCATAACCCAGATATAGATTATTCCACACATTCAATTAATATTAAATTTCAAGGAAAACTTATTACATTGTATCGTATGCATGCATCTAATGCTTTTCCACTGCTTTCGCATACTCAAGCTAAACGTGCATTACGCAAAAGTAGTAAATCTTATCTCATTTGGGTAAATAAATTGTAAGTTAAAGAAAATCATATGCATCCTAGGCATAAAGAATTTCTTGCACATTTTAAAGACTGTTTTGCCGAAGACCTACCACCTGGTTTACCTCCTTCACGTCCAGAAGACCATAAAATAGATTTAATTCCTGGCACACAACCACCTTGTAAAGCACCATATAGGCATAACCAGATAGAGCAAAAAGAAATTCAGAGTCAAGTTGAGGAATTACTAAATAGAGGATTGATTAGACCTAGTAGTTCTCCATTTGGTGCACCTGTTATGTTAGTCAAGAAAAAGAATAATACCTATCGTATGTGCATTGACTATCAAGCTTTAAATAAGATCACTGTAAAGAATAGGTATCCCATTCCTAGAGTTGATGACCTTATGGACAAACTGCAAGGCTCTACTATATTTAGTAAAATAGACCTTAAGTTTGGTTATCATCAGGTGAGACTAGATAAGTCAGACATATTCAAGACTGCATTTAGGACACAGTTTGGTCATTATGAATTTTTAGTGATGCCTTTCGGATTGACTAATGCACCTACTACGTTTAGTAGAATGATGAATCGTATATTTTTGAAATATCAGTATTGTGTAATTGTCTTCTTTGATGATATTTTGGTGTTTAGTCAAAATGAGAAAGAACATTATGAGCATTTGTCCTTGGTTTTCCAGTTACTAAAAGATAATCAACTGTATGCAAATCTTGAAAAGAGTGAATTCTTTAAAACAGAAATTGAGTATTTAGGTCATATCGTATCATCTGATGGAATTAAAGTTGACCCTAAGAAAATAGATGCAATATTGATTTGGCCTGTACCTAAAAATGTGCATGAGTTACGATCATTCCTTGGTCTTGCTAGTTTTTATAGGAAGTTTGTGCGTAATTTTTCATTACTTGCTTTACCATTAACCAAACTTCTGAAGAAAGGTATTGTCTATTATTGGTCCGAAAATCAACAGAAATCCTTTGACTTATTGAAACATGCATTAACCCATGCCCCTGTCCTACAGTTGCCTGATTTTAATAGACCATTCTTTTTAGTAGTGACTGATGCTAGCGGATCAGGAATAGGAGCCGTACTAATGCAAGACAATCATCCCATAGCCTATTCTAGTTCTAAGCTGAAACCCTCAAAGCTGAAATATTCCACATATGACAAAGAACTATTAGCTATTGTACAAGCATTAAGACAGTGGAAACACTACTTAATGGGTTTGGAATTTATGATTAAGACCGATCAACAAAGTATTAGACATTTACTTAGCCAACCTCAAATATCTGACTGACATATCAAATGGGCATACTTTATTCAGAGTTTTCATCCTATCATTCAATATCAACCCGGAAAAGAAAATGTAGTGGCTGATGCATTAAGTAGAAGACCTGCTATTCATAATATTTCTGTTATATCTTTTGATTCTTTGATTGCTATGAAATATACTTATCATCAGGATATTACTTTTCATGCTGATTGGAATAAATTACTTCAAAATAACTTGATTCCTATTGATTCATTGTCATATAATGATGGATTTATGATTTATGAAAAGAGATTGTGTGTTACAATTCCATTCCGATCTTTTGTTTTGAATGAGATTCATTGTCCCCCATATCAAGGTCATAGAGGTATCATATCTACTTTACATACATTAACTGAAGATTTTTATTGGCCGCATATGGACACTGATGTATCTAACTTTGTTTCTGAATGTTTGACTTGTCAAAGAGTTAAGAGACATCATGGTAAACAATATGGATTACTTATGCCTTTGTCTATTCCATCTAGACCATGGGAATAAATTTCTATGGATTTTATTACTGGTTTACCTAATACTAAATCTAACCATGATATGATTTGGACAGTAGTAGATAGATTTAGTAAACAAGCATATTTCATTCCATGTAAGAAAACTTTAACAATATCACAAGCAGCACAATTATTTTTGAAAACTGTTTTCACTAACCATGGATTACCAAAAGTTATTATTTCAGATCGTGATTCTAGATTTTGTAACAACTTTTGGATCACTCTATTTGCTAACATAGGCACAAAGATTGATTTCTCATCTGCATTTCATCCTGAAACTAATGGACAAACAGAAGCCACTAATAGCACTATTCTAGATCTCTTACGTGCATATACTATTTCTAAACCTCAGACATGGGACACACATTTGCATTTATTGCAGTTTGCATATAACAATACACCACACACATCTACAAAGAAAGCACCGTTTGAAGTGATTTATGGATATAGATTATCTACACATGTTGCATCTTTGTCAAATAGAATTCAGAGTGCTGACGATATTGCTAGTATGCATAATACTATTTTTGATGAGGTTAAAGACATGATTGCCAAAGCCCAGCAATCATATACCAAACAAGCCAATAAGAAAAGACAAGCAATGAATTTCAAAGTTGATGACTATGTTTGGTTGAGAATAGAAAAACGTAGACTACAAAGTGTAGATAGACACCCAGTTGTGAAATTAGCCCCTAGATTCTATGGACCATTTAGGATCATTCATAAAATTAATGACAATGCATTCAAGTTAGAATTACCACCTCACAGGAAAATTCACAACACATTTCACATTAGTTTATTAAGACCATTTAGAGGCCAACTACCTGTACACCCTGTTTATGAAAACCCACCTTTGTTAGAGGAAGAGACTGAAATACTTGAACCAGAAGCTATAATAGACACTGACTTTCTAACCACTAGAACTGGCCGAAGATATTCTAGATATCTAGTTAAATTTAAGAACCATCCTGTAGAAGAAGCACAATGGATGCACGCTAGAGACTTAACTACTTTCCCCACTCTATTAGCTCCACATTGAGCTAATAGCAATTGAGATCAATTGCTATCCCAGTCCGGGGGTATGATGCCAGGAGGCATATTTCACGGTGGATTCCGTGAGGTTTTACGGTGGATTCCGTAAACTTTGATGATCAGGGCTCATACACAAAGTGGATTCTTTCTGTGAGAAGTTGATGGGGACGCCTATCCTTTTCGGGCGTTTCATTAATTTAGTGTGTCCATGGGTGATTCCATAGCGGGTGATTCCGCAAAATGCATATTAAATTAATAAACGTTTATGAGTTTAGAGTGCGCACTCGTAATAAATTAAGGTTAGGATTTATTTCTAACCAGTTGATTTATTTATGTAGCTGAAGACTGCTAGGTATTCACTTTTGTCGGTTTAATTGTATTATTTTACTAACGATTGTGAATGCTTCTGTTGATGTGTAGAGATAGCAACAGTGGCGGAGGAAAGCATTGGAGGATAGGGAGTATTTGATTTATTGATTATATTTTGATGGGCGCATACCTTAGGCATGATGCCTATATTTTGTCACGCCTATTTATTGAGGCATTGGATATTTATTATGCGCATGGGTGCATGATTATGTTATTTGTATTTGGACATTGTATTGGGCATGCCAGACTCTTTGGGCACCGTCCGTTAGCTTTATTTCTATTTTGTGCTAAAGCGAACTCAAAAGCTAAAAGCTTGCTATTTTGTAATTTGGGCTATTATTTGAGCTTGAAGATGAATAATACATAAAATACATGCTTTGTGGAGCGCTCACACAAGGCATGGGGGGAGATTCCACCCAATTGATCTCTTGCTCTTGTCATTCATGCTTTTTACCTTGTAATTTGTGCAAAAAGTAGAGTTCTATTGTTCTTGGGGACCTTCCGGCATTCACTACGCAAGCGTACAGCATCCGATCTGCGCACCAGTCCTGCCATTGTGTCCTACAGTTGGTCTGTGAAAGGGATAGGAAAGTGATCCTTCTTGGTCTTGGAGTTCAACTTGCGGAAATCCACACATATATGAAGCTTGCCATTCTTCTTGGGTACAACCACGATGGGTGAGACCCATTCACTATTTGCCACTGGATAGATAAACTCAGCTTTCGGAAGCTTCAACAGCTCTACTTTCACCAATGTCAAATAATTCGGGTTCATTCGCCTTTGTCGTTGCCATACTGGCTTGGCATCAGGCTCCAAGTCAATATGATGCTGACATATTGTGGGATCAATCCCCTTTAGGTCTTTGTAGGACCACGCAAACACATCCAAATTCTCTTTCAACAAGTTGTACAAAGTTGACAACTCCTCTTCTGGTAGGCTACTACCCACCTTCAAATGGCGTTCAATGCCATCTGCATCTACAAATGTTAACTGCCTTTCACCTTCTACTTCACGGATGAAGGTCCCACAGACTGATTCTGGGTACAGATCTGACTCCTTCAAGGGGGTGGTATCCTCTTCTGATGTCCCACTAGAACCAACTTCTTCTCCTGGTGGAGACTTAGGTTGCTCCTTGAGATATTGAAATGGGATTAGAGCCGTTTCGGGTTTGGTTTCAAGATTAGTTATCTCTTGGCTTGAAGACTCATCTTCTGATGACGCATCCAGGAATGTCACATAACAGGGACCCCCTGATGCCTGTTGGAATTGTGAGATTGGTGTTTGTTGGCATGGTGCATCATCATCATCTTTTCTTGGCAAAGGTGGGTGAGGGTGGCATGAGCCACTGCTGAAAGATGGCTTGGTCTTCTTTAACCATTTCTTATAAAGATTTTGCATATGAGAAGATCCATTTACCAGACCAAATGGTACCATCTCCATTCTGCCCCACAGCATGAGCTCGTTTGCTTCTGAAACTTCTTCTTCATATATATACTCTTCAGGTGGGATAGACTCTTCCATCTCGCTTTCATAACCTTCTTCTTCAATATCATCTCCATCCTCTTTTGTCTCTGTCTCTGTCTTTGTCTTTGTCTCTGTCTCTGTCTCTGTAGGAACTCTGTAAGAGAAGAACAGGCTCTCTGTTTCACCTTCTGCCTCTATCTCTGGCTCTGCTATGGCCATGTAACAGGGAGAGCAGTACATCCATGCTTCTATCTCACTATCAGAGGTAATTTCAGAAGTCATTCCTGGTTCAGGCAGGAAGTATTCACCCATTGTCAAAGGCTTTGCATATTTTGGGAGTTGGCTTTGCCACTGTTTTCTTGGGAAGGATCTGTTTGACAGCATCTTCGTCTGTTGATGTTCCATCTGTAGCCTCATTGGGGGAGTCAGAAGATAATTCCAAGGAGGTGGATCCATGTCCTTTTTGAGAACCATATAGCTTCAGCACCACTTTATTAGGTCCTCTACCCAAGGTCAAGGTTCCCTTGAACCAATCTGTCCTTTCTTTGGCTTCAAAAAGCCGTGGTCTGCCCAGTAATAGGGGGTAGGATGTACCATAAGAGTTTGGCTTCACCACCAGATAGGTTAGCCAATAATCTTTTCTAGCCACTGTAGTCTTCACATATGGGAGAATGCCCAAAGGCTTGATTTTTCTCTGATCCGCCAATCTGATGAGCCATTGGGTGGGTTGCACACCTTGTAAGCCTAGATCCTTCATTGTCACATCCGTCATAATGTTCACTGATGAACCACCATCAATCAGTGCATTTGCATTAAACCATCCTTCTATCCACACGCTAGTCTCTGGGGTACCCGGATCTAGGAAGGCGTTAGCCACGTCCACTTCTTTTACAGGCTCTGGAGGTTTGTTGGACTTTGTTGCTATTGAGGGAGCAATCCTTAAGCCACGTCTTCTTGTCAGTATACTTTTGAACCTTTTTCGACAACTGGGAGACAACATCAATAATTGTCGGAATGTGAGGTTTGGTTTAAAGGTATCTAGATCTTTGACCAAATCGTATTCCTTAATAGGATCCACTGGCTTCTCTAACCGGTTAGGGAATGGGGCAACACCCATTTTCATTTTCCTTTTTTCTTCCAACAGGGGCATCATGGGGACTTCTTCTGCCACTTGTGGCACTTCCTCCTCTTCTATCTCCTGGACATCTGGTCCTGTCTCTAGAACTGTCTGTGGCACTGTAATGCTCTGTACGGCACTGTCAGGCTCTGTTCTGTTCTGTTCTTCTGGTGGAAGATTAAACTTCACTGTTCTGGTAGGAGGATTATTTTCTTTCTGGATAGGTGGTTCCTTCTTCTTTGCACGCGTGATGACAGCAACTTCCAATTCCACTAAATTGGAGGTAGGCTCTTGGGCCTTGGCCGGATTATCAATAGCATTGTTTTTCACTGGGGCTAGGCTTGGACTGTCTTTTGCAGTGTGGCCTTCTCCTTTGCATCGACTGCATAAGGGCTTGTAATCCACAGACCTTCTGGGATTTGGACAATTTGGTGAAATGTGTCCCTTTTCTCCGCATCTATAACACTCCACTTCTGATCTCTGACCACTGCCAGACTGTCTTCCTCTATAACTTTGGGATGGAAATCTTCTGGGACCGAAATTAGGACCAAACTCTCTAGGCTTGAGTCCAATATCTCGTGTTGTCATTTTGGATTCTAGCAAGTTGAATCTTGTGTCTTCTTCCTTCCTTCTCCTATCACGCATCTCCTTCAGAGAGCAAATATCCTCTGTATGGTATTCTTCCGCAAATAGTAGGAATAGAAGGCTCCAGGAATGGCTGGTTTTCGTATACATTCAGTGGCTAAATGTCCTGCTTGATGACACTTACCACACCAAGTATTTGACCGCATCACATCTCTTCCTGCTCTTGCAACGTTGGATATGTTAGTAGTATTCACTTTCAGTGTCTGTAGCTGCTCGGTAATCACATCCATCAACTCCTTTTTTATATTTGCAACTGAGTTGGATAAGTAATCCTTCAAGCTTTCTCCTCCTGAGTTCTGATTCTGATTCAGAGCTCCTGTTTGAACTGTTGGCTGTTGGCTCCAGTTGGTAGGGTTCCACTGTTGCTGCTGATTTGGCATTGGGGAAATTGGTTGGGACCATTGTTGTTGTGGTTGAACCATCATTTGAGGCATTGATGGTGGCCACTGTGAATTTGGTGCACTGTACTGTGATACTGGGGGCATCTGTTGGTAGGGGTAGGGGACTGTCCCTGGGACTACATTTGGTGGGTACATCATTCCTGGCATCAGAGAAGGTAGGACTCCTCTTCTTGGATTCATCGCCAATCTAGCTTCCACTTCATCGTACAGTCTTGCACCTTCTGTTGCAGCTTGCAGTGTGGCCGGTCTTTGCAGCTCCACAAACTTACAGACTTCTGGTTGTAATCCTTTGAGAAACACTCCCTTCTGAATGCCATCATCTAGATTATGGTTAGTCCATCTCTTCAAGATGGATTCCATTTGTGAGACATAAGCTTCTACTCTTTCTCCAGAGGGCTGACTTAAATTCATAAATTCGTCTTGCATCCGCTCTTCAAAACCTTCATGCCTGAATTTAGTGAGGAAGACCAACTTCAGGTCATCCCATGTGCCAAAAGTTCCTCCTGCTTGTCTCTCATACCAGTGAAACGCTGTGCCCTTGAAAGTGGCGGGAAATATTGCTAACCAATGCTCAGGGTTTCTGGAATTGTTAGTCACACATGCTACCATAAACTCTGCTACATGAAGATCGGGGTCTTCATTGTACTCTCCCTTAAAAACTGGCAATGGAACTACATTCGTTGGCCTATCATCAATATTTCCAGGATGGATCTGGCTTGGAAGTGGATCTCCAGTAGGAGCAGGAAGGGCTTGATGTGCCATTGGGACTTCTGTAAAGAGTTCCGCAAGGGTGTCAAAGGCGGCTTCTCCTGCGAGCTCGTTCTCGGCTTTGATTTTTGCTTTCTCTCTTCTCACGTACCTCTGGACTCGTTCTAATGCTTGCCTCTTTATTGCGTCATTCATCAGGGGGTTGGCTCCACTATGTTGTTAGTGCTCCACAGAGGGATAACAGAAGGCTTCAGTCTCTGGAGGACTCTCTTGCCAACATTTCTTCTACTTCTTCCTTTTCAACGTCTCTGAATTTTGCTTTCATGCCACTGCACAGAGGAAGGTATTCGGTTCTGAAGGTGTTAAAATGCATACGTCTAAGCATTGTGGTGGTGCCATCATCATAGTAATGCCACCTTCTGATGGTTTCAACAGTGTATGTTGTGAAAAACACTCTGTCTACCAACTTCCAGTGGGTTACCAATTGAACAAACAGAAGATTATCAATACACCAAGCATCCCATGTATCTTGCTGTTGAGCATCCATGAACAAATTCCAACTTTTTTCCTTCTTGTCTTTGTGAACCTCCACAGACCAAGACTCCTGAAGCTTCTTCACAATCTCCCACTTGATGATGTCTGGAAACTTCTCAATGAATACCAAATCTTCCATGTATGGTCATTCTCTCTGTTTCTGCTCTTCAGTTTGTTCCCAAACAGTTTGCCACCAAGATGCAATTTTCTGCTGCTTCAACAGGAAGAGGAAACTGTCCACCACATAGAGCATGCATCATGATAGTGATGTGTTTCCGCCATTGTGGGATGAACTTCTTGTGGAAAGTGTCTTTGATTATGAGAAATTTCAACTCTTCAGTGGAAGAAGTAACTTTACAAACATCCATTGAATTTTTCTCTTCTTGGCAATGCCATTTCCTTCATTTTCAGTCTCTTCTGGTGCTTGTTGATGGCAAGATTCCCCGGCTGCGCACCAAAAACATGGAGCCCCAAGAGGAACACCAAGGAAAAATGAATTATCTTGCAAGAAAATATATCTTGTAACATCAACAAGCTTTTTTTATTAGGGTTTATATGATCACAATAAAGAAAAGAACACTAGGCACAACAAATCTTCATGCAACATCATGTAGATCTCCCACGGATTTGATAGAATCAACCATATTCTTCAACATCTTCACAAAATACATCAATAGAACAAAGAAAGCAAAGAAATACACCATTTCTGAATGGAAATCAATCACATATTATTCACATTCAATATCTTCATAGTCTTCTGTCTCAATCTCTCACATACAATCACACTATTTTGATATATTTGACTATCTCTGACTCTCTCTCTCTCTCTCTCCATCAATAGTACATCATCTCCTCACTATAATCACTCAATAATAACCCTCAATAATCCTTCTTAGGTCTTGAATGAACCTGCCAAGAGGTATGTCTGATATGATGAGGCACCAGAGCCACTACAGTGACTCTTCATAGCTCACCATTGTCACTTCACTTCAGTCTTTACTTGAGTCTTCAGCAGCTACTTCTTTGACTTGTTTTAGCTCTTTTTCACTTGTATTCACCTCTTTCCAAGGCTAAAAAACTTTCCCAAGTTACACTCTCATCCAACAGAACACATACAGAGGCATATAGAAGGTCTATATAGGCTCACAGAAGCTCATCAGAGAGTTACAGAAGGTCAACAAAAAGCATCAGAACCACATAACTCATACCAAAACCATTCCAAACCATCAAAAATCACTCAATAAGCTTTCAAACAATCTAAAACCCTATGAATCAATACGTAATCCTTCCATACAGAGAGAAAACAGAACAAAACAAAAGCTCAACAGAAGCTATCAAGACCAAACAGAACATATCAGAACATCAACAGAACTTCACATCTCTACTAATAAACATCATGAGCTTAATAAAACCATTCCAATCTATCCAAAACACTCTCAAACCACTTCCAAATCAATCAATCATCTCATAAAATCAACCATTTAGCTCTCAAAAACAACAAAAATCAGCCAAAAAATAGGTCATTTCAACACTCAACAAGGTAAATTAGACAACTAAAGCAACCCTGAGGGAAGTGCAGTGGATGTGGCCATGGGTCCGTCCTATGGATGGGTGGTCCCGCTTGGCCGGGAACTTTTCTCAATCGTAATGGACAGCAAGGAGATCTTCTCAAAGGAAATGAGCAGCAAGGGCGCTGACCTAGAGTTAGGTTACTAGAATTCTGATTTATGATGTTTTAGGGGAAGGGAATGGGACTACACCTTATGGGCAGAGAGGTCAAGCCTTGTATCCCTCTCGTTTCCCATTCTCCTTGAACCAAGTGCAGCATGAATGCGCTTCGTCCCTGGTGTTTCTGTGTAAAGTAGTTTGCTTGGGATTCGACACTAGTTACTATTTAGGAAAATGACCATTAAGGGAAACCCTGATTTAGGTCAGTCCTAAGTGGGAATGGCCGGAATACTTCCGCTACGTAGCAGACGCAGAAAGTCCTAGATCGCAAAACCCATAACATTCCATGGGAGTGTTGGGCGGAGCTTTCTAGACTCTCTTTCTGATGGACTGCTAAGATGTGTCCTGAAAGGGAACATGTGGACACGTTACGGTTGGTATCAGAGCAAACCAACGAAGGATTTGTCTTTATAAGAAATCTTAATAAGAGGAAGTAAAGCAAATGTTGTTGTTAAGAACATTTCCTTACTTTTGATGCTGTATTGCAGAATTATGAAGCATGAAACAGGTTCTTAGTATTCCGAGTCATGTTCATGACCGTGATGCATTCCTCAGATTATCGACAAAGGATCGATATGATGAACATCCTAGACCGTATTTATAATCCATCGCCTTTGTACGTGGAATGGAGGTGGACGGGTGACTCAGGAATCTACTACATAGCTGTCCACCGGTTTGCGTACCTTTGAACCAATCTAAAGAGGATCAAGTGGTTGGAGGACTTGAAGATTGTGAAGCTGTTCATTTTTGTGGAAGCTCACATAAACTCAACTTTACATGTCGAGGGTTGGAGGGTTGGGCTAAACTTATATGTATATGAGGAGGTGACCCGCATAATTCCCGCCGACAAGATCAAGGTGTTGAGACACTACGAGAAGAATGGGTACCAAAGGAAGGGATACCCTAATCTTCCGATGACTTATCAATTTCTGAAGATCCATGACCCGAAACCATACTATTATCCAGTTCCCGTGGCCAAATGTAACACAACATTATTCTCCCCGAACTAATGTACCAGTTGCTTTACTATCCCAAGAAATATTGTACTTCGAAAGGGCTATGCCCATATAAATGAAATAAGACCTCTTTTTATCAATGATGTTTTATCTATGAGAATTTATAAAAAGTTAAATGGCTTGGTTTCTTGGCTGAAAGCTGAATTGGGTATGAAATATAATCATAACGATTAGCGAGTTGTAACGTTAAGAATCCTCTATTCAGGCACAACCCCAGGTACAGATTCCCAGTCCGCCCCCTATATCAAGTATGGCCATGATCCAGGAGAAGAAGTTTTTTCTCAAACAGATCAAGCCACCAAAATTTGACGCAAAAGGAAGGACGGTCCAAACTGATGCTAAGATTTGGATAGAGTCCATGGAAGATTACTTTGAAGCGGTTGGTACTGCACCCGCCAACCAGGCTATGCTTGCCAAGCTGAAGCTCACCAACGAAGCCAGGCTTTGGTGGAAGCAATAGTGCAGAGATCAAGGGATCTCGGAAGGATCCGTTACCTGAGAAAAGCTGAAGAAAGTCGTGCAAGGAAGATACTTACCACCTACGTATGGCACGCAGAAAATGAACGAGTTCTACGAGCTGAAGCAGCTAGGTTGACTCTTAACGCATACTACTCAAGGTTTGTCTCACTTCTGAAGTATGCACCACAGATGGATATGACACAGCGAAATTTTTTGCCAATTTAAATCCACCTATGAATACCCACCTCGAATCTATGCGCCCAACAGATCTACAGGACACACTCATTCGAGCTACGCCGATAATTCAGGAGGTGCAGGCTAGGCCAAGAAGTAACAAGACTTGGACTTATAATGATTAGAAGAGAGGAACATATAGGCCCCAAGCGAAGAGAGTTCAAGGACAAAACCGGGGACCAAGAAAGAAAGCAAGGACCAATAATGTCAACAACATTGTCCCTACCCAAAGCAATGGCCACAATCTTCGTTGTTTCCACTGCAACGAGCTCGGTCATTTCAAAAGGCAATGTCCCAAGCTTGGCCGAGGACAACATCAAGTTCCTTTCCAAGGAACTGCCCGTGGCCAGGGAGCCGCCTCCCGAGGTAGAGGAAGAACCGCCTGTGTTGCCAACAGGGAAATGCGCGAAGAAGAAGATCCGACCATGGAAGCAGAGTTTGAAAGGGCGACAGTCCATGCCGCCCTTCACAAGAAAGGCCCAAATCGCCAATTTTTGATGATTCAGACACCATCGGACTATCAAGGTAAAGTTTTCAAAACCTTGATTGATTGTGGCAGTAGGCGTTCCTTTATCTCACCACCTTGTGCAAGAAGATTAGGAATAGCCATAGTAGAAGCACTTACCTTACTTGTGGAATTAGCAAATGGTCATGAGGTCACTTGTACTAGGCAAACTGCTAAGGTGGAATTCTTTCTCGGAGGAAAGTTGAATTTTCGGTCAAATTCAGGGTCATGAACCTAGGTATCCATGAGTGCTTACTCGGAATGGATTGTCTTAAACCTAATGATGCCCACATTCATTGTGAAAAGGGCCAAGTTTCCTTTCGAAACTCTGAAGGGGAATTGGTCACAACTCAAGGAGAGGCTGGAAAGCTGAAGATTCAATTGGCCAAAGCATCTCGGATTGTAAAGGGAGTTAGAAAGGGACTACCTCTCTACTTGATTAAGCTTAATAAGCTAGATCAGAAGCAGGAGTCTAGTGAAGAACCTTCATGGCTAAAGGAGTACACGGACGTATTTCCAGAAGAGCTGACAGATCTTTCGCCTCAAAGGGAAGTGGAACATGAGATCAAGCTAGTGCCAGGAGCTGCGCCAATCGCAAAGAGGCCTTATAGAATGTCCATCCCAGAAGCAATTGAGCTAAAGGAGCAACTCGAGCAGCCGTTAGATCAGGGCTACATCCGTCCTAGCAGTTCACCATGGGGAGCTCCAGTGCTATTCCAGAAGAAGAAAGATGGAATGCTTTGACTGTGCATTGATTACAGAGGGTTGAATCAATCAACCGTTAAGAACAAGTACCCTATTCCTAGAATAGACGAGCTTCTTGACCGTCTTCAAGGTGCAAAGATTTTCTCCAAGATTGATCTCAGGTCTGGTTACTATCAGATAAGTATCAAGGAAGAAGATAACCCAAAGACGGCCTTCAACACAAGATATGGACACTTTGAGTTCCTAGTCATGTCATTCGGGCTGACGAATGCACCTGCCACCTTCAACAGGTTAATGCAGGATATCTTTAGGCCATATCTTGATGGCTTCGTACTTGTCTTCTTCGTCGACACCTTAGTCTATTCCCAAAGAAGAAGAAGATCATGAACCCCAACTACGGATTGTCCTTGAGACAATGAGGGCACACAAGCTTTATGCTAAGATGAAGAAGTGTGCATTCTTCAAACGTCAGATTGAATATCTGGGATTCATCGTATCAGCGGAAGGAATCTTAGTGGATCCAGCCAAAGTCAAAGATGTTCTAAAATGGCCAATACCAACAACTGTCAAAGAAATACGCAGTTTTCTTAGATTGACAGGATGGTATAGGGTCTTTATCAAAGACTATGCCTTGATTGCAGCACCTCTGACGGATCTACTGAAGAAGCAAACATCCATTGCATGGTCAACTGCCGAACAATCTAGCTTTGATAGATTAAAACAAAGTTTGGTATCAGCACCTATCCTGAAACTTTCGGACCAAAGGAGTTCGAAGTAGTAACTGACGCTAACACGCTTACCTTAGGATGTGTGCTCATGCAAAAAGGTCATCCTATAACATACTCTTCAAGGAAATTGAAGAACCATGAGAAGAATTATGCTACCCATGATCTAAAACTGTTAGCTGTCATCCATGCTCTCAAGCTTTGGAGGCACTACTTGCTAGGTAACAAGTTTACCCTAGTGATGAATCATAAAAGTCTCAAGTGGATCTTTACCCATAATGAACTCAACATGAGGCAACGTTAGTGGATTGAAGTGCTGGAGAAGTATGATTTTGAAATCAAATACCGACCTGGAAAGGAAAATGTATTTGCCAATGCACTCAGACACAAGGCATTCCTTAATTCTCTAATCTTGTAAAATCCATCAACAACTAGATCTCTAGTCACAAAGGTATCCATGCCAAACAACCCAATACTTGAGCTAGCCAGAAAAGAAGCATGCCATGATCCAACCTATCAAAAGATGCTAAGGGAGATCCTTATCAAGGGCCAGGACCAAAAGCTACAAGCTAAGTATCATGAATTCTCTATCAATAGTGGACTTGTCTACTATAGAACGAGATTATGTATACATGCAAGCCAGTCACTCAAGCATAAGATACTATGGGAAGCACATGATTCCTCTTTCTCAGGACATCTCGGCTATGCCAAGACTCTCAATGCAGTTAGGAAGACTTACTTTTGGGAGAGGCTTAAACGTGACGTTCTCAAATATGTCACCGAGTGTTTGTCTTGTCAACTATCAAAGCCAAACATGTCAAAATGCCAGGAAATTTACAACCACTTGACATTCCCCAAATGAAATGGGAATTCATCAGTATGAACTTTGTTGTTGGCCTACCTCAAGTTCAGGGAGGATACAACTCCATCATGGCCGTGATCGATATGCTTATTAAGGTTGTACGCCTTGTTCCTGTTAAGACAAACTATAAAGCCTCAGACATTGCAAGGTTGTTTATCAAGGAGATATTCAAGCTACATGGGTTGCCCATAAGAATCATTAGTGATCGTGATTCTCTCTTCACATCATACTTCTGGAGAGCTATCTTTGAAGCCATTGGGACTCAGCTCTGTTTTAGTACAACCTACCATCCCAAAAATGATGGCCAAATGGAGCGAGTCGATCCAGTCATCGAGAATATGCTAAGGGCACACTACTGCCATGAACCAAAAAGGTGGATTCAATACTTGCCTTTGGTTGAATTTGCCTACAATGCTTCTCACCAACAAAGCATTCAGATGATCCCTTTTCAAGCATTGTATGGGCATGACTGTGGAAGTCCCCTAAACTTCTCAAATCCAACCTTGTGGGTTGAAGCTTCAAGGCAGATGCTAGAAGAGATGGATGACCAAATGAAGTCAATAAGATAGGACATCCAAGCCGCCAAGGATAGACAGAAGGCATATGCAGATTTGAAGTATCAAGATAGAACCTTCAAGGAAGGAAACATGGTCGTCATTCATGTATGCCCAAAGAAGAGTTCCCTATCCTTAGGAGATTGCAAGAAGCTAAGTCCAAGGTATTGTGGACCCTACAAGATCCTCAAGTGCCTAGGACCCAATGCTTATAGGCTGCAACTCCCTGAGAACCTAAAGGTTCATAATGTATTCCATATCAGCCTATTGAAGAAGTATGTACCTAATCCTATCCATGTACTTGATGACCAACAAGTTGTAATGCCTAGCCAAGGAGTCCTTGAGCTACGGCTTGACAGGATCTTAGATGTTAGGGAGAGACAACTAAGATCTAGAACCTTGAGAGAATGCCTCGTCCAGTGGAAAGATTATCCCGAGGAGGATGCCACTTGGATGGATGAAAGCACTCTCAACCAACAATATCCCTAGTTCATCTCGAGATGAGGACATCTCAATTCCTCCGAGGGGGTGAGAATGTAATATTTCCACTTAAAAATATTACTAGACCCGACTTCCCGCACACTGCATGAAATTCATGCAAAGGTTATTTTCAGTATTGGAATTACTAGCAGTGTAACTGTAAACCGCAAGCGAGGAATCAAGGCCTCCGCATTGGCAAACCGAGATCGAGGGTTCAAAACTGCATAAACCACGGGGAAACTCCCTCTTGGGAGGAGGTTAAGAGGATAAGGTGCAAATAATTGCAAATTTTCTTATTATTTTTCCCCAAGCTGATGCATGGCTGAGGGAAGGGGATGGGCTTAGTGAGATGTGGACTGCATGAGGAGGGAGGAGAGAGCCATGCAATGGCCATGTGGGGGAGGTCCCCTCTCCCCCCTTGGCCTATAAAAACCCCCTTTGTGGAGGGGGGGTAAGGAGGTTGAAGCAGGGAACTACCATGTTGAGTCATGGAGAGAGAGAGGAAGCCATAGCCGATGCTACCCAGTCGTGGAGATCGCTGCCCAACCCAACCCCACCAGCACCGCCGCCTTGTGCCACCATAAGCCGTCAGGCCACTGCAAAAATCCCCCCCCCCCCTCAACGTTACTACCCCTTTGTCTTTCCACGTCGGATCTGCACACCCCAGAAGCTTCTTAGAAGCTTCTAAGGGGGCTTCCCTAAGCCCCCTTCCCACCACTAGATCCCATAAGTCCATACCTACCCCCCCCCCCCGGTGACTTTGAAGAGAAGAAGAGGAAGCTTTAAATCCCCCTTCCCACTAATCCCCCATAAGGCTAGCCCTAGCCTTGGGATTTTAAGAGAAGAAGAGGAAGAACTCTCATAGCCTCCATTGCCGCAAGGCCATTCACGAGAGCCCTTTTCGTGAACCCCCTCCTCTCCTGCATAAGGCCCAAGATCCAAACCCTAAGGCCTTCCATAAGCCAAATCCCATAAGCCGATACTTCTTTCAAGGATCCGTACTTCAAAGGGGATCTCCGCGTACGAGGGAGACGGGCAAAGATCTTAAGGCTATGTACCAAGGCGAGTAATTTGTAAACCGCGAAGGCAAACCAGAAGTCGAAATCACGCCTACGATGGCCCCTAAAAAGTCACAAGGCACGCCTGCAGGAGGATCATCTCCTAGTATTCATGTGGATATTTCACCGAGCCCACAAGTCCAGGTTTTCTTCCTATTTTTGATTTCACGTAGAAGTATTATAATTATGCAAGGTTATTTCATGGACTAGGATGCACTTATGCTTGTCAAATCCACCTAGCTAAATGAAATTGGAAATAAATTGGTTATTTAGAATTTACTAGAATTAACTCATGATACGAAATCGTTCATTGGTAGTTTCAATGGAATGAACGAAAAAAACATAAGGTGTCTATGCATTTTAGGACCTTATTAGCAACTTGCCTTTTGTGCATTGCAAAGTGACAAGTCTAGAATGCCTATTGTCTATCTTTACAAGGTCGAAATTATTAAAGTACACCTTTGATTAGGCATGGAAAGATTAAATTGCATGTTGTATTTTTAGACAAATCTCCTTTGTAATGATTCATTAAGAATGTCGTTATCAACCGTACAAAATAGCAAAGCATGCAAAAGATTCTAAGGGTTGCATGAAATAGGTTAACTCTAGCTTCAATTGGCATGAATCTCATTTAACTACGTAGTAGTTAGGAAGGGTTGCATAATGCACATTCATCGTACGAAGAATTTCATTCATCAAGAGATGTAGTTAGGGAAAGGGTGAATGGTTCATTTAAGCATAAAATCTTAAAAGCTTAGTGGCATGAATCGTGAATGCATGTCCTAGTAGGATCAATGGAAGTTATGCCAAAATTTAACATGCACTTTGGTCTTAACAAGAAAAGTTAGGGATTGTGAATCTAATCGTACGTAGAGGCAATAAATCGTGTGCTTACGAGAATTGTGTCATAATGAAACTAGTTTTCCCCTTTTAGATCAAATTAACATCCCTAGGATTGGTTTATCCTTGTCGCAAGACAAGTAAACTGGATTACCTAAATCACCTAAGCCGCAAATGATTTGCATAGGATGGTTCAATTGATACAATAAATACCCCAACTACTAACTAGGGTTTAGCACGTTAAGGACTTGACCTAGTTTCACACTTGTTGCCAAGTCGAAACCCTCATACCCAAAGGTCCTAGCCACATTCACGAAATGTAGCGACAATCGGACGCCCTTGCAAGAAATGATCTAGGGTTCCTACCCTAAGGATCACTCGTTCAAATAATGAAACTAGGATTGAGTTGGAATCCCTAGGACCGCATTGTCAGCCTAGTGCAATTAGGAATGGGTTGGGTAAGATGACACCCTAAACCCTGTTTCTTATCTAATCATAATTTCTTGACCAGAAAACACCGTTCAATGGGTGAAAATGATCCTATGAAATAGATGTGACACTTGTGCAACAAGTTGCAACATCGCATGGTCTTATGGTTTGATCACAAAAGAGTTGCCATTCCTTGGAATGAGGTTGGCAGGTTCTTGCGCAAGTTTAACTTGCAAGAGGGTGAGTAGTCATCCTGTTATAACACCTTTCTTGGGAAAATTTTGCCAAGTTAAGGGAAATCAGGTATTTGCTTGGAAGCAAAGGATCAGTCAACAATTTGGAGCAACATGGCCGCCAGGATTTATTGTTAATGTATGAAACCTAAGGTATTGGTTAAGTTGGGTTAACAAAGTATGGCCCTAACCCAAGGACAAAAGGGTTAACAAACAAACCCTTGGGGATCTTGCCAATCACATGTCGCATTTTTAGACAAATCTCCTTTGTAATGATTCATTACGGAAGTCGTTATCAACCGTAGGAAATAGCAAAGCATGGAAAATATTCTAAGGGTTGCATGAAATAGGTTAACTCTAGCTTCAATTGGCATGAATCTCATTTAACTACGCAGTAGTTAGGAAGGGTTGCATAATGCACATTCATCGTACGAAGAATTTCATTCATCAAGAGATGTAGTTAGGGAAAGGGTGAATGGTTCATTTAAGCATAAAATCTTAAAAGCTTAGTGGCATGAATCGTGAATGCATGTCCTAGTAGGATCAATGGAAGTTATGCCAAAATTTAACATGCACTTTGGTCTTAACAAGAAAAGTTAGGGATTGTGAATCTAATCGTACGTAGAGGCAATCAATCGTGTGCTTACGAGAATTGTGTCATAATGAAACTAGTTTTCCCCTTTTAGATCAAATTAACATCCCTAGGATTGGTTTATCCTTGTCGCAAGACAAGTAAAATGGATTACCTAAATCACCTAAGCCGCAAATGATTTGCATAGGATGGTTCAATTGATACAATAAATACCCCAACTACTAACTAGGGTTTAGCACGTTAAGGACTTGACCTAGTTTCCCACTTGTTGCCCAGTCGAAACCCTCATACCCAAAGGTCCTAGCCACATTCACGAAATGTAGCGACAATCGGACGCCCTTGCAAGAAATGATCTAGGGTTCCTACCCTAAGGATCACTCGTTCAAATGATGAAACTAGGATTGAGTTGGAATCCCTAGGACCGCATTGTCAGCCTAGTGCAATTAGGAATGGGTTGGGTAAGATGACACCCTAAACCCTGTTTCTTATCTAATCATAATTTCTTGACCAGAAAACACCGTTCAATGGGTGAAAATGATCCTATGAAATAGATGTGACACTTGTGCAACAAGTTGCAACATCGCATGGTCTTATGGTTTGATCACAAAAGAGTTGCCATTCCTTGGAATGAGGTTGGCAGGTTCTTTGCAAGTTTAACTTGCAAGAGGGTGAGTAGTCATCCTGTTATAACACCTTTCTTGGGAAAATTTTGCCAAGTTAAGGGAAATCAGGTATTTGCTTGAAAGCAAAGGATCAGTCAACAATTTGGAGCAACATGGCCGCCAGTATTTATTGTTAATGTATGAAACCTAAGGTATTGGTTAGGTTGGGTTAACAGGGTATGGCCCTAACCCAAGGACAAAAGGGTTAACAAACAAACCCTTGGGGATCTTGCCAATCACATGTCACATTTTTAGACAAATCTCCTTTGTAATGATTCATTACGGAAGTTGTTATCAACCGTAGGAAATAGCAAAGCATGGAAAATATTCTAAGGGTTGCACGAAATAGGTTAACTCTAGCTTCAATTGGCATGAATCTCATTTAACTACGCAGTAGTTAGGAAGGGTTGCATAATGCACATTCATCGTACGAAGAATTTCATTCATCAAGAGATGTAGATAGGGAAAGGCTGCATGGTTCATTTAAGCATAAAATCTTAAAAGCTTAGTGGCATGAATCGTGAATGCATGTCCTAGTAGGATCAATGGAATTTATGCTGAAATTTAACATGCGCTTTGGCCTTAACAAGAAAAGTTAGGGATTGTGAATCTAATCGTACGTAGAGGTAATGAATCGTGTGCTTACGAGAATTGTGTCGTAATGCAACTAGTTTCCCCTTTTTAGATCAAATTAACATCCCTAGGATTGGTTTATCCTTGTCGCAAGACAAGTAAACTGGATTACCTAAATCACCTAAGCTGCAAAGGATTCGCATAGGATGGTTCAATCGATACAATAAATACCTCAAGTGCTAACTAGGGTTTAGCACGTTAAGGACTTGACCTAGTTTCGCACTTATTGCCAAGTTGAAACCCTCATACCCAAAGGTCCTACCCACATTCATGGAATGTAGGGACAATTGGACGCGCTTGCAAGAAACGATCTAGGGTTCCTACCCTAAGGATCACTCGTTCAAATGATGAAACTAGGATTGAGTTGGAATCCCTAGGACCCAACATTGTCGGCCTAGTGCAATTAAGAATGGGTTGGGTAAGATGACACCCTAAACCCTATTTTTTATCTAATCATAATTTCTTGACTAGAAAACACCTTTCAATGGGTGAAAATGATCCTATGAAATAGATATGACACTTGTGCAACAAGTTGCAACGTCGCATGGTCTTGTGGTTTGATCACAAGAGAGTTGTCATTCCTTGGAATGAGGTTGGTAGGTTCTTGCGCAAGTTTAACTTGCAAGAGGGTGAGTAGTCATCTTGTTATAACACCTTTCTTGGGAAAAATTTGCCAAGTTAAGGGACATCATGTATTTGCTTGGAAGCAAAGGATCTGTCAACAATTTGGAGCGACATGGTGGCCAGGATTTATTGTTAATGTATGAAACCTAAGGTATTGGTTAAGTTGGGTTAACAGGTTATGGCCCTAACCCAAGTACAAAAGGATTAACAAACAAACCCTTGGGGATCTTGCCAAGTCGCAATTGATCCCAGATCGAATGCTAGATGCATTCGGAGAGAAGGATTCACTCCTTAGCGGTTGGCTAAATAAACAACCACACTGGAAATGATTGTGCTTGTAACAGCTTGCATTGTTTGCTCAAGGAAATAAAGGATGGAAAGATATTTAATGCTTCAGGTTGAAGGCTTGAAGGGAGAGGTAGCTTCAGTTACCCTGGACTGTCTACTTGACCCTAACCAAGGGGGTTGTTAGCCGCGCCGGGAACGTGGACCGAACCCGCCGTGTGAGGTCTCTCCGTTGAGCGCTACTTGGAGCAGGAGGATGCTTGGGTGCCAAGGGGGCTCTGGCCGTAAATCCCCTGGCTTCCGGGCCCTGCACAAGAGGCCAACATGACTCGAGATTGGATCTCAAGGCTCGCATACTAGTCTACAAGCGGAATCTTGGATTAGTAATCCCTGTGGCTTGCTAGATAGCCTTTGGGCAGATTATGGATAGCGTTCGGGCGGATTATGGATTAGCCTACTCGCTGGACTTTATGAGTGTATTCCAAAGATAAATATGATAACCTGTTGAAAAGGAACTTGTTTGACACTGCTTTTCTATGTCAAATGCTAAGATTAAGTGAAGGAACCAGTGTCTAACAGGCTAATTAAGGAAGCTGCTTGATGCATGTCCAACTAAATGTGGTAGGTAAATTAGAAAACTAAAGCAACCTTGAGGGATGTGCGGTGGATGTGGCCATGGGTCCATCCTACGGATGGGTGGTCCCGGTTGGCCGGGAACTTTTCTCAATCGTAATGGACAGCAAGGAGATCTTGTCAAAGGAAATGAGCAGCAAGGGTGCTGACCTAGAGTTAGGTTACTAGAATTCCAATTTATGTTGTTTTAGGGGAATGGAATGGGACTATGTCTTATGGGCAGAGAGGTCGAGCCTTGTATCCCTCTCGTTTCCCATTCTCCTTGAACCAAGTGCAGCATGAATGCGTTTCGTCCCTGGTGTTTCTGCGTAAAGTAGTTCACTTTGGGTTCGACGCTAATTACAGTTTAGGAAAATGACCATTAGGGGAAACCTTGATTCAGGTCGGTCCTAAGTGGGAATGGCTGGAATACTTCCGCTACGTAGCAGACGTGGAAATTCCTAGATCACAAACTCTGTAACATTCCATGGGAGTGTTGGGCGGAGCTTTCTAGACTCTCTTTCCGATGGACTGCTAAGACGTGTCCTGAAAGGGAACAGGTGGACATGTTACAATGTAATATGTAGTGCTTTATCGAGTTCGTGCGCAATATGCATTCGTTCAAATGCATGTAATGATAAGTCAATGACATAAATAAAACAAATAATAAGTGAATAAACAAAAATAAGATGTGCCAAAAAAATTGTATTCATATTCATAACATTTTACATAGCATCCATTACAACTAGGGTTTTACGAAATCTCTTTGGAAGCTACATTCCATATATGTTTTGGTAGTAAACCCCTATCATTGTTGATCTCTGCGAGGACTATCCTTCCATCACCAAAAGAACCTCACTATCGGCAAATCCCTATCGATGACGGTGACTCTCCTTGCATATACTGCTGCATAGACCGAGTCTCCGAACAAGTCAATGACGTAAGCTTCGGCAGCTTCCTGTAGTGCAAGGAGGGCTTAGGCAGTCTAGCGATCGAGTTGTTGCAAGCATGTTCCATCTCGGAAGTGCCTCCTGTTGTTCTTAATGAGTATGCCATCCATAATCTCACACACTAGCTTCTGGAATGGAGCCTTTGGTATGAGGAGGTGTGTGGTCTTTTGGTAATGACAGATCTCATGAAGAGCCAATGTGCCTAGCTTCCATCAATGATTGTGATGCTAGTGTGGTGGTGGTGGTGGTGGTGGAGGTGGGGGAGGTGGCCTTTGTATAGGATTTCTAGGGGGTGTCTCCGAGCTGCTTGCTTAGTGCATGCCATGTCTTCTAGGAGAGAAAGCTCAAAACTCAAAAGTGAAATGTGTAAAATGAGGTGAAACTTTAGACTTATAGCAAAACTTTTAAAAATCCCTTAAAGCTAAATTAATGTATCTAGGCTTTGGAAAAATATGACCAGTGATCCGATTGAAATGAAATTTTACCTCTAGACTCTTCTAGGGTACATCAATTACCCAAAAAAAATTTGGCCTCGTCAAAAGTCTCCGGGACACCTATTCGGAGGCTCGCATCTGGGGCCCTGAATCCTTCTGATGAAGCCAATTTTTTAATTCCATGAGTTTTTATGATGCCCGATATGTGGATGAAGTTTCATTAGATTTTGATTTATAAAAATGATGGTTCAATCATTTTTTGAAAATGCATTAACTGGATTATACTTCATTGATAACAAAAAAAACTCACCATCGCACCGAGTGTGCGCAGCTGCATATTAAATGTGTTGTCAACCAAACTACATGAAATATTTGAAACTTACAAATTCACAAAAAATAAGTCATGGGTCTAATGGAATATTACATATCGGATATAGTGTTGCCAAATCACAAAATACAGTAAAGATATAGTGCATCGGCCCATGTACAACTGATCAATGATATGTGCGTGATTGCGCATTGAATTTATCCTTAACAAAACTACTTTCAAAATTAGAAACTTGGAAATACGCACAATGCGAATCATGGAAAATTAGAAGATCAAATATCAGATTTGGCATTATGAAACCATGAAATACACGGTAGATAGTGCATTGCACTAAGTACAACTAGAGCTAGGCAAATTTTAGCTTCATTTTGTAGACCATTGCTATCAAATACTGAAAGTCTATTGGAAGGATAAATCAAAACTAAGCTCCTTACAATCTATAACCAAACCTAAGCTAAAAACATAGATCCAATTACCCAGTAGCTTCTCAAAGCATATTGTTGACATTAATATTAAATGCATCCTTGTTGTTTTGCGGATCCTACGAACAAGAACCATATCTATGGGCTTAATAGTGATATGTCGGGCATGAATGGCTAAAGCTTGAGAATCACCCATTAGATCAATCAAGTAACTTTTAGCTACTTCTTAGAGAGCAAGCAAGGCTTGGCTTGACCATTGCCCCACATTCCTTGCCTAGTTCCTTGAAAAGAACTTGTGATGATGCTCTAACTGTAGAGCTTGTAGTATTTCTTGCACCAACCTAGAGAATGGTGCCTTAGGAATAATCAAGTTGGCACTCTTCTGAAATTTTCTTATCTCATGTAGCGTAGTTGTGCCTGGTTTCCATCTCCGCTTCTTATGTGTTGGAGGACGTGTATTACCAACTAGAGCAATAGTGGGAGGTGGAGCAATTGGAGCATGTGGACCACCATTTCTGGAAAATGGCGAACCATCATTATTGACCACACTAGGGCCACCATTGTGGACATAGTAGCACCACCATTATTAGCTGTAGTAGGGCCACCGTTGTTGGCCACCAAGGGACCTTTGTCACTCACAATACGCTCACTAGATTTGGAAAAGTGTTGAGCTCTTGCTCTTGTAGGCGCCTTGTTGATAGGAAGCTTGGAATGTGTGATGGTTGTGATGATGAAGGATAGAAAGGTGGAGGGTAGAGTGAAGAGTAATGGGAAAAAATAAAAGGAGAGACTTGACTTAAGTACAAAACTTTTAAACTTATTATGGTGTAAATGAACTTTAAAATTAAAAAACATAGTTCAAAATTGACTTCGAAAAACATAGTGACAAACCTTTGAAATTTTAAACAAAATTTGCAAGACATCTCATGTTAAAGATAGGAGTATTGATGTGTCATTTCCTGGGTACCTATGCTCTCTCGTGGACTCTAAATACATCAAAAGTATTATCTTTATCTAGGTCTCCATTTCTTGCCATCTCTCTCTTGGATTGCCAACCATTTTGTGTGGCATTTCTAGATGTGTTGTTTTTATATCTTGCTTTTCTCACTTCATATATTTTCCTACTTATAAATTCTACTTGAGAGATTTTGGACTTCTTTTCTTTTTCCTCATATCACATCTCTAATCTCCTATACCACCATTGTAATTATTTCCTCATAGAACTAGAATCATTGCATCACGTCAAAATAGTCTTAAATAAATTGCAAGAATTAGGCTTATATGCAAAAGTAGAAATGTGTTATTTCCATCAAACTAAGTCCGATTTTTGGGTATATCATTTTTGAGAAGGGAATTTCTATGGGCCATAGGAGACTCCTTCATTTATGTAAGATGTTCAATGATTTTTGGGATTTGAAAATTTTTATCAAATATTTATCAAGGATTACTTTGATATTGCTGTCCCTCTAACTAACCTAATTGAAAAGGACAAGTTTGTATCGATATCAAGTACTAGGCTTGTCCTAGGGTTTCCAAACTCAATCCGAGTTTTTAACATTAAGTCAGTTGATCCTTAGGGTAGAAACCCTAGATCGTTGTTTGTATGGGCATCCAATTGACCCAAATATTCCGTGAATGTGGGTAGGACCTTTGGGTTTGAGGGTTTCGACTTGGCGTCCAAGTACGGTACTAGGCTGCATTTCTAACGCGCCAAGCCCTAGTCAGTACTTGAGGTGTTTATCGTATCGACTAGTTATGTCTATATGAATCCCTAACTGTTATAATAGTACAAGTGATTTAGCTAAATTGATCTACTTGTATTGCGACAAGGACGATCCTTTCCTAGAGGTGCTAACCTTGTTCTAAAGGTGTAAATAGTTGCTAGATATCACATTTTGTACAAGTATGCAATTTGTTACATCTATGTTCTATAAGGTTTGCAATAACCCTTTTACGTTTCTTACTAAAGTCACGATGAATGATAATTAGCTTACATAGGACCTACTAGGATTTACACCAAGGAATTATACCTACAACCTTTTGTCTAAGAATTTGAATTTCATGCTTTTGATAAGCCATGCAACCTTTCCTAAATGCAAATCTTGACAAAATGAATTTTTCGCATGATGAATATGTAACATGCAAACCTTTTCTAGATATAACATTGTTAATGAAGTTCATGTGACATACAACCTTTAATCCGTTCGACAAACATCTTCCCATGCAATGTGCAAGTCTATGGTCCCATTTCCATGCTATGCAACGGGTGTTAACAATTCTTTCCATGCGAGTCATAACAAGGAAGTTATTGACTAAAAGCAAGATATGCTTGTTCTTTCACGGCCAAACAAGGATGCACTTAACAACTTCATCTTTTAATCCTAGGCAATATGCATTTAGGCTTGACACTTTGAAATGCACAAAAAGAGAACATGCTATTAAGCTCGTAAGATGGATAGGTAATTTACATTCATAACATTGGAAATGCAAATAACCCAATTGCATGTCATGCATTAATTCTAGTAAATCGTTTGGGTAGGTAATTTTCCCCAAATGCATTTTAACTAGGCTAGGTGATTAGAAACATGCATAAGTGCTTTCTTTCCATGAAAGTTATCGTGCTCAACGCATATCTTTTACGTGAAATTAAAATCGTGGAACCCGGGCTTGTGGGCTCGTGGGGATGTCCACGTGTATGTTTGGGAAAGAACCTCCCGCGGGTGCGCCTTGCATCTTCTTGGGAGCCATCGTAGATGTAGTGTGTTTATGCATAAGTGCTTCCTTTCCATGAAAGTTATCGTGCTCAACTTATATCTTTTACGTGAAATTAAAATCGTGGAACCTAGGCTTGTGGGCTCGTGGGGATGTCGACGTGTATGTTTGGGGAAGAACCTCCCACGGGTGCGCCTTGCATCTTCTTGAGAGCCATCGTAGACGTAGTGTGTTTATGGACTCCCGGATTCCTTCTAGCCTTTACTCTCGCTCTCCGAGGTTTCCTGTAGGTCGATACCTTTTCTCTTGCATAGGAATTGGAGCTACGAGTGTGGCTTATAAGCACCCGGGCCAAAACCCATGTGCACAAGGCCTAAAGTAGCCTTATCCTTAGAAGATTCTAAGGAAGCTTCTTTAGCCTGTCACTGACGTGACGTGGGAGGAAATGCAATGATTGGAGAAGAAGCTTCAACGATGAAAAGGGGGTGACTATGGTGATATGGCGGCGGGAGGTTGGGCAGGACAACAGTGCGGCTGCAACGGCAGCCTAGCAACGATCATGGTGGCGGTCTCACATGAGGCGACGGCCTTCTTTCAGCACGGCAGCATTCCCTTTGGTTGTGCCTCCCCCCAATGCCCAAGGGGGAGGTTATATAGTGCAAGGGACGTGGAGTTCTCATGCTCCTCTCTTCTCCCCATGCACTCCACCTCTTCACCTCCTTCTCCCACTCCCTCCCCTCCAGCCATGCATCGGCTGGGGGAAGGGATAATTAGTAAAAATTTGCCTAAATTTCATCATTATCCAATTTTTCCTTCAAAAAGGGTGTTCCCCCACGGCTTTGCAGTCTTAAACCCCGGCCTCACTTGCACAATGTGGATGGCCTCATTGTTGTGCGTGTGGGGTAAGGATTTAGCTATGGGTGTGCGGTGACCCAAGCTCTTTAATATTCGGAGCAGAAATATTACATTAAGGGTGTAAGATATGGTCTTCATTCACGTACGCCCAAAGAAGAGTTCCCTATCCTTAAGAGAATGCAAGAAGCTAAGTCCAAGGTATTGTGGACCCTACAAGATCCTCAAGTGCCTAGGACCCAATGCTTATAGACTGCAACTCCCAAAGAACCCAAAGGTTCATAATGTATTCCACATCACTCTACTGAAGAAGTATGTACCTAATCCTAGCCATGTACTTGATGATCAACAAGTTGTAATGCCTAGCCAAGGAGTCCTTGAGCTACGGCCTGACAGGATCTTAGATGTTAGGGAGAGACAATTGAGATCCAGAACCTTGAGAGAATGTCTCGTCTAGTGGAAAGATTATCCCAAGGAGGATGCCACTTGGATGGATGAAAGTACTGTCAACCAACAATATCCCCAATTCCTCTTGAGATGAGGACATCTCGATTCCTCTAAGGGAGAGAGAGTGTAATATTTTCGCTGCGCGGTAGACTCGGAAAGACCTAGATCGCAAACTTTGTAACACTCCATGGGAGTGCCGGGCGGAGCTTTCTAGACCCTCTTCCAGATGGGCTGTTAAGATGTGTCCTGCAAGCAAACAGGTGGACACGTTACAATATTACATGTTCCATAAGGTGACCCTCTCAAGTGAAGAACCTTTTCCACCTTTTTGATAAGTAAGGATTGATAAAACTAGGTGAATCAAATGAAGGGATAAAATGTGCAAGTGACTCAAGGAGATAGGTCAACCAAGGCGAGCCAAGACTTCCTAGGTATGTCTTGACATTGATGTGCCCTAAGTAAGGGTGTGTGAAAATGGGAAAAGGGCTAGGGGGTTAGAGACAGAGCCAGTTGACCAGGGTCGCTAGATGCATCCAACTTGAGGATCCCTAGGTGTGGTGCAGTGCACCTGCATGCAAATTCATTTTATTTTCTTTTTTTTATATTTTTCTCTCTTTTTTTTCTTTTGGAAAGTCAAGTAATAATAGTTATACACAATAAGGCATGCTATCTTACAAGGAGAAATGGAAGTATGAGATCAGAAGGCTAACTACAATTAATAAAACTTGGTGCATAAGATGATTGGTGCACTGAGATGCATACAATGAAGATTTGAACATTGAGCCTAGACGTTGAAGCACAAGACAATGCCATATTGTTGATGAAGTTGTTGTTGAAGAAGAACCTAACTTGTCCCAATGAAGACTTGTATGCTCATTAATAAAGCAATTTGCAACTGCTTCGAAGGAAGTAGATGACCATTAGATATTGTAGTCAAGGTATGTTGTCATTGAAGAAATCAAAACCTCATTGTTGATGGTTCTTTAAGTTTTGTGTTGTTTTAGTGAGGCTCAAGGATAAACTTGTTGTCTTGATTGGCCTTTGATGTCTTGACGTGATTCCTCTTGAGCTTGAGATCTTCAGGAAGGTTTTGATGCTAGTGTCAACTTCAAGTATTTAATGTTGCTGTAGCTTAGGATATTCATGGAAAGCTTCTATTGTTGATGACATTGTCTTGAAGCCTTGAGGTTCATTGCATTGCTTTGTCACCTATTGTTTTCTTGCATTCAATTGGTGAAACTTTGAGAGTACCATGCAGTGGATTCAAGGGAAAAATATAGAAAGAATTACGAACAACTTTTTTTCTTCTTTGAATTGCACCATCACATGAGGAGTGACATGGTTTGAGCTTGTATCTCTTTTTTCCTTTTTTCCCTTGCATAAGATGTAGCATTGTTTCTAAAGTCAGAGGGACTTTTGCTCCTCTCAGTTAAACAAATTGAGCTAAAGAAAATAGTGCACAAAGAAACTAAGACTAGGAAGAAAAAAGAGTTAGTATTCTGCAATTTTTGGGATCCATAAGTCATACAAAATTTGGATTGTACTCCAATTTGGCAAAAGCATCCAAGTCACATGGTTTGGTATCTAGTCCACAAATGTAAGTAATCAGATCACCAAGCAAAGAGGGTTCTACAAAGTGATTGAGAATGTGTAGTTCCTCTTCTATCAGAATCTTGTCAAGCAATGGATTATATATCAACTTTCGTGGAAAGGCAAGTTTTTGAGCTAGGATGAAAGAGTGCAGTGAAGTGGTCTCACAATAATTTGGATCAACTTGAAGTGTACTAACTATATGGCATTGCTCAGCTACGGTCATAAGACAATTGCCATCACAAGAAATCTCAAGTTAATGAGAAAACCACTTTTGCAAGAATGGACTTGAGGAATGACAATTCTAGTCAAGCTCATCAAGTACTGTCTTGGATTTTGGTCACAAAAGCGTAAGAAGGAATCAATTGGCATGATAGCGAGAGTGATCCTGAGGGAGAGCCCTAAGATATTCCTTTTGAATCAATAGGCTTTCATCGAGAAGTTGTTCATTGTCCTCCCAAGTGGAATGCTATTTAAAAGCAACATGAACTACCTCATTAGGCCTAGATCAATCATTGCAAATAACTTGGCATAAGTAGCGTATATGTCCTCAAATTGGAGTAGCCATTCTATTTCTGAGGAATTGAATTTCTTTACCAAATGAGTAGCCATGGTACTCAATGGTCGATGTACTAGCAAAGGCTTGATGTGAGAAGGAGGGTTAGTAGGGCTGATTTCGAGATGTGTCTGAGCAACCTCCCCTGTGGAGCATGCTGGGGTTTAATGAGCTCATTTGGGACTAACTAGTGGGGTGAGGTAGGGACATCAGTGGCATTGTGCCTAGGATTTGGAGTTGCAAGCACACCACTTCTAGCCACTGTGTTTGGGTTAGTAGAAGGTTTATGTACATTACTCTACTTCACATCATTTGATGAAGATTTAGTCATTGTAGTACTAGAAGCAGAGGTAAGATTTGGTGTTGTGGAACTCAGCCTTAGAATAAACCTTTCAAAAAATTAGAAGTGTGTTCTAATGAAGCATGCTCATCAAGAAGTTGTGGGTCATGGGTGAGACAAAAGATATATCTAGTGACATCAATCATCATGTCTCATTTTCCTAATTGACTTGCAATGTGTAGCTCTTCCTCTGAAAGAAGTTTGTCACACAATGGATCAAGTTTAGCCAGTTTAGAAATGTTGGCACTGCAGACAAGTGCAAGTACTTGGAGAGATGTAGGAGCAGCATATGTAGGATCATGCATTGAAGTCCAAAGTGCCTTTCTTTGCTCAACAATAGTCATTAGGAAACTAACCATCGACAAGAATACCATTTTTGTTCAAACTCACTCTGTCCTTCTACTTTCTTGGCCAATGTTGCAACATCTTCCCAACTTTTTGTGTGCTTCCTAATGTGGAATATCGCAATTAAGCGATGCTTCTCCTACTCTGCCTTGGTCATTCACTTTATAACTTCTCCCATGACTGTTGGGTAAATCCAACAAATTTGTGATTGCTTTGACCATGTCAAAGGATTTTCTAAGAGTCTTAATACTTAGCAGTCTAAATTCCAAGGCCGATGTGAACATATACACGAGCAAGTGAATTCAAGAGTGTTTCATCTAGTTCCTAAGAACTCGTAGCTTTTGATTGATCTCTATGCTGCCCCCTCTTTTCTAACATCCCCATGACCAATCATTTAGCTGGTTTCAAGTGTATTGGAGCTTTCGGTCGACAAGAACATGACTTGTGAATCAATGGATTCATTATGCTCTCTACACTAGATTTTATATCTTTGTGTGAGATTGAAGTATTAGAGGCTTGTCCTTCATCTAAAGTGACAGTCTTGGTCATAGCTGTTGAGAATAGCAAATGATGTATGCCCATAGAGGCTGAATGTGTGCCCAAAAGAGGCTTGCCCATAAGTGGCTTTGTATGAGAGATATGACAAAGATGTATGCTCTAGAAGCTCTAAGAAGAGATGTCCAAAATCCCATATGCACAGTGAGGTACAGTGGTACTATCCAAAAAGCTATAAAGGCATGTACTTGACACTCATTTTATATAATGGCACTATCATTTTGATTCACTCAAGATTGTGTTTATGAGTCCAAGCTAATCTATCTTGGAACCTAATTCACTTGAGTTACAATCTCTCATTTTGATAATGTATCGTGTGTTTGATTTGCGTCCACCATAGCTAACTAGCTCTAGATCCGTGTTTCTTAACATGGTATCAGAGCCTTGGCTGAGCTAGATAGCTATTGGACGCCTCTTACTTCTCCCCTGCATACTTTATATCCTATTTCCATTCTCAATTTCTTTAAGCCATCCACACATCCATTATCTTGTTAGTGCTCTGGGCGAGTCCCAACACTGTCCTCTTTCTGATAGAAAAGTGGAGCCTTGCAGATCCGAGGAAGCTATTGATCGGTATTTTGCTGTGCAAGCACTTTCCAGCCTTGTATGTAATGGAAGCTGTGGGACCCTCCTTGCTGTAGCAAATTCTGGAGTAGCAGGTGGGCTGATACCGTTTCTTGGAAGTCTAGAATCGGAGATAGCAAACTTCGTTGCTTTATCAGAGGAGTTCTCATTGGTGCCCAATCCTGATCAGGTAGCACTTGAAAGATTATTCAGAGTGGATGACATCAGAGTTGGTGCAACTGCTCGGAAAGCTATACCCTCTTTGGTGGAGTTGTTAAATCCCATTCCAAAAAGGCCTGGTGCACCTTCCCTAGCTCTCAGTTTACTAACTCAGCTAGTAGTAGACAGCAATACAAAGAAATTGGCCATGGCAGAAGCTGGGGCACTGGATGCCTTAACGAAGTATCTTTCATTGGGTCCGCAAGATGCAATTGAAGAGGCTACGATTGATTTACTTAGGATTCTTTTTAGCGGTCCTAAGCTTAGACGACATGAATCAACTGTTGGTGCTGTAAACCATCTCGTTGCAGTTCAACGTCTGGGCACTAGGGCCTCAAGGTATAGTGCAGCAAGGGCATTACAATGACTTTTTACTGCTGAGAATATCAGGGCAAGAGAAGCTGGGAAGCAAGCTATCGTTCCCCTTGTAGAGATGCTAAATTCAGGCTCTGAGAAGAAGCAACGTGCTGCTATTGGGGCACTGACTAGTTTATCAGCAGATAATACTAAAAAAGCACTAGCTATTGCAGACACTGGAGCTAATGCAGTTGAGGGCTTATGTCGAGTGTTGTCATCAGATTGCTCATTGGAATTGAAAGAATATGCGGCAGAGCTTTGTCGAGTCCTCTTTGCTAACTCAAGGGTTCGCACCACTCCCACTGCATCAAACTGCATTAAGTCTTTGGTAGCCCTTTTGAGTGCAGACTCGAGTACCGTGCAACATGCTAGTGCAAGGGCATTGGACAATTTACTTGATGATGAGCAACATGCTGAGCTAGTTGCGGTGCAAGGTGCTGTTGTTCCTCTTGTTGGGCTAATGGTTGGTGACAACTATCCATTGCATGAGGTTGCAATTAGTGCACTAACAAAATTAGGAAAGGATAGGCCTCTTTGTAAACTAGATATGGTGAAGGCAAAGAGCATGAAGACCAAGAAGGTGTCCAAGAGGATTAAAAATTGAAGAGTACAAAAGATGCCCAAAAAAAAGCATGAAGAGGATAATAATAATAAAAAATTTCGCTACTGTCAACAAAGAATTTTTTCCCATAGTGGATCTTAATTTCCCATAGTGAATCTTGTTTTCCATAGTGGATGTAAAAACCCTACCAAAGATGTAAAGTTTCAAGCCTTAACTTGACTAGGCTGCCAAAGAGCTAGTCTCGTGGTCCATGTTTACATGTAGGGGGGGCAAAAGCCAGCAAGGGTAGAGACTCATCATTTGAGGGGGGGTGTTGAGAATAGCAAATGATGTATGCCCATAGAGGTTGAATGTGTGCCCAAAAGAGGCTTTCCCATAAGTGGCTTTGTATGAGAGATATGACAAAGATGTATGCTCTAGAAGCTCTAAGAAGAGATGTCCAAAATCCCATATGCACAGTGAGGTACAGTGGTACTATCCAAAAAGCTATAAAGGCATGCACTTGTCACTCATTCTATATAATGGCACTATCATTTTGATTCACTCAAGATTGTGTTTATGAGTCCAAGCTAATCTATCTTGGAACCTAATTCACTTGAGTTACAATCTCTCATTTTGATAATGTATCGTGTGTTTGATTTGCGTCCACCATAGCTAACTAGCTCTAGATCTGTGTTTCTTAACAATAGCCAAGGGTTGTGATTGTATGGGTTCCATCTCAGAATTGGAAGTAGTAACTTTTGATTTAGTGGAGTGGTCAATCGTGACAATCAAATATGACTATGCACTTCGATCCTCCAACTGAGTGGAAGTATTCATGGTCTTAGTAGTTCTAGATTTTTTTGTGACAACACTCATAGAGGGAGTTCATAGCTCTTTTGATGTTTTCATAGATGTCCCCCTCGTGGATCCTTTTTCTTAGATTGAGTAGCTACACTAGGTTGCTGCCAAATTTTCTATTTTAATTTGGATAACAAAGATTCTTGGTTTTGAGGAGACTAGTTGTTTTGAAGAACTAGCAACAACCTAGGATTGTTTCTTATCAACACTTGAGATATTTATCTCATCTATCCTTGGACTTTCCATTTTCCAACTTGAGCAACCTCACATGGAAGTGGCTGCTTTGGCTCTAGCTTTTCCTTCTTGCTTGATGACTTTTTAGACACTACCAATTCCTCATGTGGATTAGCAACAACTTAAAGTGGTTGCTCTTTTGGAATTGCGGGCTCAAGTGTCACAGGAACTAGCTCGTCAAACACTAACTTATCTAGTGTTGTCTCCTCAAGTGTCTTGTTCCATGACCTAGATCTATGTGTGGGTCTCTTTCACTTTCTCTTGGATGTGGATGGTCTGTGGCAGTCAGTGGAGGAGGCTTTGTGGGTGGTTTTGGTAACCAAATCCAACAATTTCCTTCATAAAACCCTTGAACATAGAGCAACACTTTGGGTACCCATCATGGCCTTGTGCTAGCTCTCCATTGATGCTTTTGATTACTTTCCTTAGATCTCTTCCCCCTTCTAGATGCAGTTCTTTTTCCAATAGCTTGAGAAGCTTTGGTAGTGTTTCTAGTAAATGAGGTCTTTCCTTTGGTTCCAGGAGGGTTCCTATTGAGCAGTTCTCTCTTGTCCTCGTGTGCCTTGAGTAGTTCATTAAGAACTCTCTGAAAGGTGAGAAGGATCGAAGCTTACACACGAGAGCTATGGCGGGAGAGCAAGACCAAGAAAGAGAGAGACAAGAAATGGGAACTCCAATAGTCACAATGTGTGACCGGGCCTTCATTTATTCAAACTATCACTAAAAGAATAAAGAATAAAGTGACAGTGATGGGCTCCCGCCACGTGTAGTGTGCAGTGGTGGTGACTATCAGTGTAGTAATACACGGGCGGCTAGGCGAAGGCGCCTTTACCCCCAACAACCTCCCACTCAAAGGCGAATTTGCCCTAGTGAGCAGTGAAAATAAAAAAAGAAAAAAAAAGACAGTACAACATTTGTACACATGTACAACAGGATGAGGAAAGAGGTCATCTCATCCCATGCCCATCAACCTCCTGAGGAAGGCAAAGTGCTCTGTAGAGAGGCTTTTAGTGAGCAGATCTGCAGGATTCTGGTCAGTCAAGATCTTGACAAGGTCAACAGACTTGTCCTCAACGACCCCACGTATGAAGTGATACCTCACCTCAATGTGTTTTGTCTTCGCATGGAAGACCGGATTCTTGGCTCAGATTCTTGGCTAACTGAATAGCACTCATAAAATCCGAATGCAGTATAAGGATAGCATCAATAGCAAGGTCATGATAACCAGGAAATCAGTGCAAATAAAGGCACCAAAATGTGCTCACATGGAAACAACTTTTTGAAAATTGACACTTTGCTTTTGTACCATCTTGTGAAAAAATCAAATATGAAGCAATGTAAAATGTGTAGTCAAAAAGAGACACACTATAAAATATTCCTAGGAAAAGGAAAGGTCAAACTCTTTTGTCTCATGCTAAAAATTGAAGGGTCTTTAGACCTTAGCCAATGTATGCAAATTTGAATTTTATAATTCAAGAAAGGAAAAGGAGGTGGTTGCAGCCGTGGGATTTGAGGAGGTGGGAGGTTGAGGTGGTTACACTCTCTCTTCCTTTATCTTCTCCTCTCACGGTTCATTTCTTCCTCTCTCATTTTGGCACAACTCTTGCCTTCTTGTTCTTGTTTCCCTCTCTTGTGCTTCATGCTCATTTCTAATGGAGAGTGAGGAAGAGGAAGAGGGTGAGGATGGAAGACTTTCTCTCAATTTCTTGTGTGCCTTCCTCTTGTGTGTTTGGAGAGCATGGTTCTTGGTGAGAAGAAGAAGAGTTTTCTTGCAGGTTTTGTGGCCAGCAAATGTATTTGCAGCCTCTACTTGGCCGGTTCGTGGTTTTCATGGTGCCGTGGCAGGGTGCTCTTCATTTGGTGCACTGGCCGGGAATTGGGGTGGCTATGGAGCTTGCAAGGATAAATGGGCTTCTACCATTGCAAATCTGAAGCCAAAGATGGTCAAATAGAAGAAATGAACACGGAGAGGTTCATAGGCCACCAAGGTTTGCTTCAGGAGCCTACAATGTAGTTTCAATTTGAAGAGATTTCAAGAAGGATCGAGAAAGATGGTGAATCAGCGTGTTTTGCTCTGTTCTGGGAAGTGGTGTGCGATGAGCACAGGATCAACCCCACGGGTGCATACCACAGTGACTCGGACCTGCAAATGGAGTGCATCAAAGTCTACTTTAAACGAGGCCAACGGTGGGCTATGCCTCACGTGCCCCACGCTGTGTTGATGGACCTGGAGCCTGGCACCATGGACAGCGTTCGCTCGGGGCCTTACGGCCAGATTTTCCGCCCTGACAACTTCGTCTTCGGCCAGACCGGCGCCGGCAACAACTGGGCCATATGGGACACTGATTGGTTTTTTATGACGTCCTTTTGTTGTTCGCCCCTGGAGCGCTACCTTGGATTAGGTGTGGGGGTCGGTGAAGGCCGGCATGATGCTCTCCTCTGGCACAAGGATCTCACACGGTATTCTGCCGGAGACTTTTCTATCGCTGTTGTGCAGGCCAATGAGTTGTTAGAAGATCAAAGCCATGTGAAAACTGGGCCAAGGGCCATCTGGGAGGTGGTGTGCGACGAGCACGGGCGACCCTCTGATCTGCACCTCATGTTCTTTTCTTCTCGAATGTGCGTCAGTTACAGCTCCATCGTCTTATCCATCCAAAATCCACACTTTAATCGATAATCTTTTGAACAAATACCTTCTTGATGGTGGTTCATATGCATACTTTCCTAAGCATTAAGTCACACCTTCTTTTACCAAGCCTATTCTCTAGTATACACAAAGTATTTCCATGAATTTCCTTTTAGCTTTTGTTTTATTCCTAATATTACCTCCTTTCCTTTTCCTTTCTAAAATTAAACTCGGTGGAGTACATCATTGCCATATCTTTCATGAGGATTTGCTTTATTGTGATATTTTTTTCGAGTTCTCTTTCTATGCTTAATGAGTGGTTATCTTTTAGTTCATGCTAAGTGTGATGTCTTTATGTGCAAATTGTGTGAAAAGCCCTATCTCTTGCGTGATGTATGATTTTATGTGGTGTGACCTAGGCTTTACGACCTAGTTATGTTTTTCTATTGTGTGTTTTTTTTTCCCCTATCCAATGACAATTCAAAGAAGATTGAAGAAAAGAAATGAAGATTGAAGATTGAAGATTGAAGATGAAGTTTGTCAAAGAGCTGATTGTGGTTCTTCTTCAAATTTGTTCGCGGGGACGCTTCACACTTAAGTGTGGGAGGAATGATAACCAGGAAATCAGTGCAAATAAAGGCACCAAAATGTGCTCACATGGAAACAACTTTTTGAAAATTGACACTTTGCTTTTGTACCATCTTGTGAAAAAATCAAATATGAAGCAATGTAAAATGTGTAGTCAAAAAGAGACACACTATAAAATATTCCTAAGAAAAGGAAAGGTCAAACTCTTTTGTCTCATGCTAAAAATTGAAGGGTCTTTAGACCTTAGCCAATGTATGCAAATTTGAATTTTATAATTCAAGAAAGGAAAAGGAGGTGGTTGCAGCCGTGGGATTTGAGGAGGTGGGAGGTTGAGGTGGTTACACTCTCTCTTCCTTTATCTTCTCCTCTCACGGTTCATTTCTTCCTCTCTCATTTTGGCACAACTCTTGCCTTCTTGTTCTTGTTTCCCTCTCTTGTGCTTCATGCTCATTTCTAATGGAGAGTGAGGAAGAGGAAGAGGGTGAGGATGGAAGACTTTCTCTCAATTTCTTGTGTGCCTTCCTCTTGTGTGTTTGGAGAGCATGGTTCTTGGTGAGAAGAAGAAGAGTTTTCTTGCAGGTTTTGTGGCCAGCAAATGTATTTGCAGCCTCTCTTGGCCGGTTCGTGGTTTTCATGGTGCCGTGGCAGGGTGCTCTTCAGGTCAGCAACCAAACAACCCAACCAAATGGCCTCCTTGCAAGCCTCAGTGGTTGCAACATACTCGGCCTCTGTAGTAAACAGGGCGGTGCATTTCTGCACCCTGGACATCCGAGAAATAGCACCTCCAACATAGGTGAATACATAGTCGGAAGTGGACTTCCTACTATCTGCATGTCCTACATAATTAGAGTCAGTGTACCCCATGACTCCTATATCGTGCCTACCATAGCATATGCACATATCTGCGGTTCCCTTCAGGTACCTCATGATACCCTTCACGGAATCCCAATGCTTCTTGCCAACTATAGCCATAGAGTGCGCCACAACACCAACTGCAAAGGCAATATCTGGACGAGTGGCTATCATGGCATACATAAGACTATCCAATGTGGATGCATAAGGAATCTTGGCCATCTCGGCCCTCTACTCATCTGTCTGCGGACAATCAGCCTATAATACCTTCATATAAGAAGGCAATGGACAGCCAATAGGCTTTACATCCTACATGCAAAAGCACTCAAGGACTTTATGAATGTACTCCCTTTGTGACAAGTAGAGGAGTTACTGATGCCTGTCGTGTCTAATGCGCATACCAAGTATGTGAGAGGCCTATCCTAGATCTTTCATCTCAAAGCTCTTCTTGAGCTGAGCCTTAAGAGCATCTAGCTCATCATGAGCTTTCCCTACTATTAGCATATCATCCACATAGAGTACCAAAATCAATAAAGAACCATCATGAGCTTTCTTCGTGTAAAGACACGGATCCATAGCACTCTTGCGGTAGCCTTGTGATTGCATAAAGGCATCAATCTTATGATACCACTCCCTAGGTGCATGCTTCAATCCATAAATACTTTTCTTCAATTTGCACACTAGGTGCTCCCTGCTAGGTTCTGCAAAGCCCTTAGGCTGCTCCATATAAATCTCATCATGCAAGTCCCCATGTAAGAAAGCCATCTTGACATCCGTCTAGTATAAATCCAAGTCAAGCTAAGCAACCAAAGACAAGACTAAGGGCAAGGTGGTCACCTTAACCACAAGAGAAAATACCTCATCAAAGTCCACACCATGCTCCTGCTTAAAACCCTTTGCTACTAATCTAGCCTTGTATGCCGGCTTGGGGTGTCCAAGGGTATTTTTGTGCTTGTACACCCACTTGCACGGCAAAGCCTTCTTGCCCGTAGGCAAGGAAACCAAATCCCAAGTCTCATTCTTATGCAATGAGTCTATCTCAGACTACATATCCCTCTCACCCTTGCACATAGCCTCATTATAAGTGAAAGGCTCTCCTACATTTGTAACCAAGACATAATGCATTGAGGGCTGAAATCTATCAAGTGGACGTCTGTCTCTAGCAGACCGCTCACGATAGGCTCGCTGCCAGCTGCCTCTCCAACACCCTGACCATGAGCATCTATTGTTGCTGTAGGCTGTCCAACTGGCTATGTGGGAACTCTCGGATCCTCTTGAAATATGACCCTGCGGATCTCAACAACTCTCTCAGCCTGCCTATGCATCTTGTCTTCATGGAAGACTACATCATGACTGTGGATGACTTTCCGTGCTCCTGAGGATCCCAGAGACGGTAACCCATCTCCCCTGCATCCCCATAACCAAGGAAAATGCATTTGACACTCTTAGGATCCAACTTACTTCTCTTGTCCCTAGGCACATGGAAAAATGCTTCACATCCAAAGACACAGAGATTCGCATAAGAGGGAGATTTTCTAGTCCATACCTCCTCTGCAACCTAGAAATCCAAACCTCTAGAAGGTGATCTATTTATGATATGCACAGCTGTACTAACTGCCTCAGCCCAAAAGCTCTGTGGTAGGCCTGCATGTCTAAGCATACTGCATACACGCTCCTGGATGGTTCTATTCATCTGCTCAGCCAAACCATTTTGGGGGAGGGGGTGTAGGGGGCGGTCAACTGATGCTTAATACCCCTCTCATCACATAATTGCTCAGATTCAAAGGGGGCTTAGGATTTATGGCAGCTTGGTTACTCATTGGGCCCTTGTAATGATTGGAATGGAGCACATGATGATGGTGGGCTTGGTTGGATGATTTCCCCCCTAAGGACTTGCAATGTGTCCTATACATAGATGTGAAAGTGATTCTTATGGTTGTGCACTATGACCATAAATGACCTAAGGTAATGTCAGCCCAGTGTGTGTTGCCGAGGTTGCCTAGGTGCTATGTGTAAGTTGTGCCATGTCCTTGCAATATGATGAGGTGGTTACTTAGTCTAACAAGCTCCTTGTTGAGTTCTTAATTCATTAAGATATTTACTTTGAATGCTTGACTTCAAAACCTACAAGTTATCAAGGCACTTTGCAACACTTCGATTCAAAAAGTCTCAAGAGTGAGGTTTGCAAAATTAGGCTTTCTTCCTTTCCAATTCAACGTGTATGGGTGCAAGAAATTCCTCAAAGTATCACAACCATGTCATGTTAACAATATGGCAAGTAAGGATAGCACTTTGATGCAAATACATAAAGAAAAAGGTTCAAACTTAGAATATGAGTAAGACAAGTATGAGTGAGCCTTGAGGTGTATAAGTGATACTGTGAGTGAGTGTGTGAGTGATTGGTTAGTGTGAATGAGTGGCTATGAGTGAGGGATAAGAGAGGTGTGAGTGTGAAGGAAAGGATAAGTGAGATGTGAGTGTTATGGGTATGAGTGAGTGAGTATAGGTATGAGTGTGAGTGAGTGTGAATGAGGATGAGTGAGTGAGGGATGAGTATGGGAGAATGAGTATGAGTGAGCGAGTGTGAGTGAGGGATAAGTGAGTGGATATGAGTGAAGAATGAGTGATGAGGGATGAGTATGAGAAATGAGTAACTGCGAGTGAGTGAATGTGAGTGAGGGATGAGTGGGTAGGGATGAGAGAGTGAGAGTATGAGTGAGTGAGGGATGATAGAGTGTTAGGTGTGTGTTAATTAAAAGTACATGTTTACGAGTGAGGTGGTGCAAATGAGTGGTGCGAGTGAGAGGATGTGATGGATGTGTGGGAGTGAGTGTGAGTTTTAGGGTTTGAGTATGAGAGAATGAGTGTGTAGATGAGTGAGGATATGCAATATGAGTGAGTGAGTCTGTGAAAACTTGTGTGTGAACGGGTGTTGCATGGGTGAAGGAGTGTGTAGTAATGTATGTGTGTGTTGCATGCTAGTGATGAGTTTTAATGTGTGTGAGTGTTTATGTGTGTGTATCTTTGTGTGGTTATGAGTGTGTTGATATGTGTGTTAGTGTGTGTGTTGTGTGTGTGTGAGTTAGTGGTAGGGAGTGAGAAGAAAGGGAGAACATAGAATTTTTTAAGAAAAGAAGAATAAAAAAACTTACATGTTGTCATGTTTTCACCTGCTACCATCGTCACTCTACCACCAGACGTCGCACTGCCACATCAATCTTGCCTTTTGGGCAACTGCCACCACAACATCTCATCCAATAGCCACTAGCCTGCCCCAACCTAACAACTGCCACCTCCCTATCGTCATCACGTAGAGAGAACCAACACACATACATATATATATACATATACATATATATATATCCTAATGCCGACTTCATTTTTTTCTCATGTTTTTTAAAAAATAAAATAAAATAATGACTCTTCTTCTTCTCCTCTAATCTTCTTCTCTTCCTATTATTTCCATCTCCTCCATCCTTCTTTCTTTCCTTCACCTTCTACTTCTCTTCTCTCATCTTCCTTCTACCTCCTTATCTTTCTCTTCTTCTCCTTTTTCTTCTTGTCCTCTTCTTACCCTTATATCCTCTTCTTCTACCTTCTTCTTCTTAGTACTCTCCTTCTTACTCTCTTCACCTACTCTCTCTATACCTTCTTCTACACTTCTTTCTCTACCTCAACAAGACAAGATCTTCATGAGACAAGTACGAGGATAAGCAACAAATTTGATTTGCATTTAAACATGAACATGTAGTATGGAACCACCGATGAGGACAAGCAATCAAGCAAACTTGCTACACAACATGCCCAACAAGAAGAGTACCTTGAGTTTACATTTTGTGTTTGAGATTTGAGTTTTTTTTTTTTTTTTGGTGTTTTTTAAAAGTTTGTGTTTTGTATTTTTTTCCTACCCTAACAATGCCTATCTTCACAATCCCAATGCAATGAACCGGTTCCTTCCGATTTAGCCTTCCTAACCAAGCCACATGGGTTTCAAAATGCTAGCCACAAACACGGATTATCAGAATCCCATCAATCCCATCCATGCCCATGCACAAGCCTCCTATTCTGCCACATAATAAGAGTGTGAGAACCTCATTGGTTGCTCCTCCTAGGTCTTGGAAACGAAACCAAAATGTTGAGCCTAAAGCACCAACAATCGGGACTTTGAACGATGGACTTCTATTATTTTAGAAGCTACAACTCACTTTGGCGATTATCTCTTTGCCTTGTCTCTCAACAGTCCACTCTAACTAACCAAGAATCCTCCTCTCCAACCCAAGAAAGCAAGAACACAAGACCAGCTCGAGTTGTAGTGAAATCACTTAACTTACCTTCTTGTGTTTGATGAGTCGAAGGCTCAAAGATGGTTCCACAAGCACGATCGACACGATCCAATGTTGTCGCTCCTTCTCATCCACAACCAAGCACACCAATGAGTCAAAGAGCTAGTAGAGAAGGCGAGAAAAGCAAGATGATGGCGAAGAGCTTCACCTTCTCTCAGTCCCTCACTCAACACACCTCTCACTATCTCCCTCTCAGTCACTCTCAACATAGTGGAAGCAAGATGATAGAATGGAAAGATAGAATAGAAAGCTTGAGTAGTCACACTGATAGAGCTTCCGTAGCATGGATGTGCCAAATTGGGTTAATACAAATGACACCTTCCACCCTTATATAGACCAAGAATTAGGATTAGGGTTAGGGTTTGCGCCCCTTTTGCATTTAGGGTTTGCATCGTCTCTTGGGCATCCTACCCATTTAGTGGGCTCTAGCTTGGTCAATCATCATTGCATGCTTATACCTTAGCCTAATTAGACCAAGCCTAAGATATTCTAATCACAAATACATGTGTGAAATCCACGCAACACTTGCAAAGTGTGACAAATACAACTGTAGGTGGTGAATACAATGTGCATGGGAGTGACCTTTGACTCTCACAAAGTAATACATCCATGATCATGTAGTGATGTCCATGAAGTTCAAATATAATCCAAGTTCCCAAAAATAATGCACTAGAGCTCCATAAAAATAATATCCACAAAAAAATAGTAGCGGCACTTCCACTTTTGCAGTCTTCTCAAAATACCGTTAACACTGATTCTGCTGACCATACTAAAATCTTTGTTTATCAAGGTGATCCTACGAGCATGAGTAGCAGCAATGTACACATCATTCATAAAGTCAATAATAAAGTCTTCAGCTACATCTTGAGGACAAAGAATCGCTGCAAGCTGCCATTTCTTTTGCATGCTAGTTTCAGTCGCAACACTCTTGATAATCTATCAAAAATATCATTGACAACTCTGACAAAAGCTACCTTTGGATTGATATGATGTGTAGCTCTCTAGGCCTTCCTCATCTCACTAAAGCACTTCTAGATATAGTAAAACCTAGACCTTCTCTTCCTCCTTGGCTTGGAAGGCTCACCTCCATGAGCAAAACAACATCAAGGTTATTCTATTGGGTGATCCCGTGCTCTAGGGGAGGTTGGAAACTTAGCAATTGTAGGAGAGGACTATCCAACAAGATCATAGGGTTGTTCATTAACCACATGGATGTTGCCTTGGGCAGCACAAAAATACATAGTCTCTGCACTTGATTGCTTTGATTGCATGGTAGGAGATTGAGGAAAACTAGGAATAGGAGGGATCTCAAGAGGGAAAGCTTGTGGAACCTCTAATGGCCTTGCCTCTTTCTCACTATCTTTGCTCTCTATATAGACTTTCCTTGATGTCTGCTTTGACATTGCCATCACTTGTTAGAAAATTATAGGAAGACCAATCAGAAATACTTATTGGATAGGAGCAAAATGTAATCTCTGAAAGGTCTTATTTGCATTGTATCATGGAGCAGCAGATATGGTCCAAGGGTGGAAAACTGGAATCCAAGAAAGGCACTTTTTGCTCTATATCATAAACCAACTGATACAGTGTGATTGCAGTGATGCATTATCCCCAGAGAAGTTTCCCTCACTCCGTATCATGGAGGAGACAATATGGTGCAATCGTGGCAATGTGTTACCCTAGTGTGGCAGGAGATGCCCTCACTCCATATTGTGGAGGAGCTGATACGGTGTGACAATGTAAGCATTAGCTTTGCAAGAGTTCTACTCCCTCTATATCATGGAGAAGCTGATATGACATGAGCATAGGAAAGCACTATCCGGATAGTGTCGTCCTTGCTCCATGTCACATGGAGTAGCAAACAAGCATACACAAAGTAGAGCAAATACAACATGACAGGCAAGAGAGGCAAGCTACGAAGGGTTGTTGTTTGCATCATTGTATTGTGGATGACTATAAAGAATTGATTGCTTTGCTACTCATAGAAGAAATAAAGTTGGGTTTGAATGCATCTAGCAGTATCAAGAATGCAAGTGGAGATAGTGTCTTTTTTCATCAGAGAGAGCGTGGCAGTCAGAGCTAGAGGCTCATCTTATGGCCATGGTGGTGATAGCTTTGCACGTGGTCAAGGTACCTTTGGTCCTGGTGATTTCATGCCTAGAGGAAGGGGGAGAGCTTACTCTAGAGGTCGAGGATGGTCTACTCCTCCACATAGAGATGGTGCAAGTAATTATTGTGGGCAATATGGACATTTTGAAAGGGAATGTTACCACAAGAAAAATGCTATGCCTAGGGTTTAAGGAAGGACTCAATATAACCATTATGCAGGTGGTTATGGAGGTGCAGGTTATGGATCGAGAGGTGGCTGCTAGAGGCCATCTATTTGCCATGGAACATGTAATAGGGAGCATGACACACCGTCCCATTGAGGATGATTGGTTTTTGGACTTAGGGGCTACAAATCACATGACTCATCATGTTGAGTGGTTTGACACAAGGCAACAAATTCCAGAATGAAGAATATGTAGCTATTGACACTTTGCATAAAATTACTCATATTGGTAGTGTGCCACTTGTCACTAGAGATGGAGTGGAAAATAAGCTTGGGGATGTACTTTATGTACCTACCATCACTAAGAACTTAGCATCAGTTGGACAAATGCAGAGCAAGGATTGCAGGTGACATTCAATAGATATGGATGTTTCATTGAGGAATTTTGAGATGAAAGGCCTGGCAAATTGATTGCCTTAGATGCAAGTACTCCCGTTCTTCAGAATTCTATGTATGTTGAAAGTGGACATGGTCAAGATAAGGATGTTGAATTATGGCATAGGAGAATTGGACATGTAAACTTGCAAAGACTGAAACAAATACAAACCCAACATGTGGTTAGTGGTTTTTCCCATTTTGGTTATGTTAATTATGATCGTGTGTGTGAGGCTTGTCAATTTGGCAAGTAAACTAGATTACCATTTCCAAAGAGGGGGAGAATATGTAGTTATTCTTTGGAAATGGTGCATTCTGATATTTGGTGTCCATGTCAGAATGTCTCGTTGAGTGGGAGATGCAAGTTATATATCACCTTTATTGATGACTTTAGCAAAATGACTTGGGTGTATTTCATGCAGCATAAAAGTGAAGTCTTTGAAAGATTTTTGGATTTTAAAGCTATGGTCAAAAAATAGTTTGGTTGTTACATAAAATGCTTGAGTTCTGATAATAGAGGAGAGTACATGTCATATGAATTTTCAGATTTTTTGAGAGATCATGGAATCAAAAGACATGTGACATGTAGGTACACACCTTAGCAGAATAACGTGGCAGAAAGGAAGAACTGTATCATTGCAAAGATTGCTAGGGCAATGATGAACCAAATAAATATGCCATTGACATATTGGGCAAAGGTAGTGCATACTGTAGTACATATCATGAAGAGGACACCTACATCATTGACTCATCATGTATCACCATATGAAAAGATGTATGGTAGGACACCTAGTGTTACTTACTTTAGGGTTTTTGAATGTGTTTTTTATATTCATGTTCCTGATGACTTGAGGAAGAAGATGGAGCCAAAGGCTATAAAATGCATCTTTCTTGGATACCCTGATGAGAAGAAGGGTTACAAATGCTATGATTCGATGATTAAGGAATTTTACATCAGTAAAAGGATGTTAGATTCAGTGAGTATGAGTCATGGTACAAGCCCAAGATTGCAGTGGAATTGGATTCATATAAGAGTAGTGATGATGATGCTCATGGGAGGAAAATTTCAGCAAATGGTAAGCTTGGAAATCAGCACTTACAATATATGTATGGACCTCAAGAGAATGCAGAAAGCAGTGGCAGCTATAGTCCACGGAGTGGCAGGTTGAGGAGTTCACAAAAGAGTGCGGAAATTGCAAAAGGCAAGAGGCCTATGGCTAAAATTTCATGGGATGAATCTATCAATGATGAGTATGATATTCCTCATGTAAATACTTCGGGTACTAGAAGTGTGGGAAAATATGTGCAACCACATGCAAGAGCAGTTGAGACACCAAGTAGTGCACCTCAATTGAGGAGATCAGAAAGGGTTAGATATCATGTTGATATATTGACATATAATGGATTCATGAAGATGCATTATGCTTATATTATGGTTTCTTATGTACAAGATGTGGAACCTACTTGCTTTGAGGAAGTAGTGGAAAGCAAAGAATGGAGACAAGCTATGGATGAGGAGATGGATGCATTGAAGAAAATCAAGACATGGGATTTAGTGCAATTACCTCGTGGAAAGAAATCAATTGGTTGCAAATGGGTGTACAAAGTCAAGTGCAAATCGGAGGTTTCTCTAGAAAGGTATTGCAAAACCCATGCACAAGCATATGGATTCAATTATGAGGAGACATTTAGTCTAGTGGCAAAGATGACTACAATGAGATCAATATATGTCTAGAAACGGTATCAAATGGATGTGAAAAATGCATTCTTGATATCTATGTTGAAGATCTCATTATTACAGATACACTTGAGAGGGAGATTGCTAAAGTTAAGCATTGGTCTTCATAAAGAATTTGAAATAAAGGAACTTGGTTTGTTGAGATATTTTTTGTTGGGCATTGAGGTCATTGATACACCTCATGGTATTTGGTTGGTACAAAGACAGTATTCTTTGGAGATGTTGGAGAAGTATGGCATGACAGGATGTAAGCCAGTGGATACTCCCTTGGATCAGAACATCAAAATGATTGATGATGGGCGATGTGTGGAAGATGTGACTATGTTTAGAAAGATGGTTGGTAGTCTTATCTAGTTAACCATTACATGTCCAAAATTTGAGTTATGTTGTTGGGTTGATTAGCCAATTTATGCAAAGACCATGTAAATCACATGTGGATGCAGTGAGGAAAATTCTAAGGCACGTGAAGAAGACACTTGGATTTGGCTTATTCTATGAGAAGGGAATAAAGCCTACCTTGTTTGGGTATACTGATGTAGATTGGGCAGGTAATCTTATGGATAGGAGATCCACCAATGGTTATGCATTTTCATTTGGATCACCCATGGTAAATTGGAGCAGCAAAAAGCAACCTACAATTGCTTTATCAAGTACAAAAGCTAAATACCGAGGTATTGCATTGGCAACATGTGAGAAGACACACAGTTGAGATTGGTTTTATGTTGACATGGGGATCAAAATTGATGGTGGCGTCATCATATATTGTGACAACATTACCAACATTATGTTGGCAAAGAACCCAGTCTACCATGTCAAGACAAAACATGTAGAAGTGCACTATCACTTCATATTAGAGAGAAGGTCATTGATGGAGAGGTTGACTTGGTCCATGTCAAAAAACAAATGACCAAGTTGTTGATATCTTTACCAAAGAATTAGGTAAAGATAAGTTTGAGTATTTTAGGAGTGCACTTGGAGTATTATCTTTGCAAGCTCATTTTGAGCTTGAGGGGAAGTATTGAGAAATAAGGCATAGCCTAAGCCTTATCCTATGGTTGCATTAAGTAAGTGTGTGAGAGGTTGTGTAAAGTGTCCTAAAGGTCAAAGTGTCTATCACTTTCTAAGATACTTGGAAAAGTGGATAGTAGAGAAGACAGAATGAGAAGAATGAAGAAGAAGAGAATGAACAAAGCTTGAGCCTCCATATCCATGTCTCAATCACCTTTTGTTGTGCATCCCCATCGAATCTCTCATCTACTTTCATATACTTCTGCCATTGAGGGATGCACTTCTTGTAGAAAGTGGCTTTGGCAATGAAATTTCTAATTCTTCAATAGTAGTAGGAATTTTACAATCCTCCATTACTTTTCTTCCTCTTTAACAGTGTTACTTCTTTCATTTTCAGCTTGTGGTGGTGCTTGTTGATAGCAAAATTCCTTGGCTGCGTACCAAAAACATGGATCCTCAAGAGGAATACCAAGAAAAAAGGAAAATCTACTACAAGAAAATCTATATCGTCGCATCAACAAGCATGTTCTTCATATTTTAATCAATCACAAGAAGAAAAACAACACCAATCTTCACAAATCTTCACATAGCATCATATCGCAATTCTCCAAGATCAACTTTGAATGAAATTCATCACATAGTATTCATCTTTCATCATCTTTATAGTCTTCATAGTCTCTCTCTCATGTAGATTGTTTCTCATAGAAAATTGACTATCTCTCATACACTATCTCACTCATATATGCTTTCTCATAATAGTACATTGGAATAAAAATGAATAATCCTCCATAATCCTCTCTTGGTCATGGATGCTTGGTCATGGATGCCCCTCCGAAGAGATATGTCTGATATGAAGAGTCGCCAAAACCATTATAGTGTCCCTTGAGAGCTCATTACTATCACTATCACTGTAGTTTTCACTTCAAGTCTTCTTTAATTACTTCTATAGTGTCCCTTGAGAGCTCACTACTATCACTATCACTGCAGTCTTCACTTCAAGTCTTCTTTAGCTACTTCTTCTGCTTCTTCAAGCTATTTTGAGCTTGTATTCTTCCTCTTCCAAGATTGCAAAACATTGCCCAAGCTAAATATCCATCCATCAGAACAAATACAAAAGCAAATAGAGGCTTACAAAATAGAGATAAAAGCTCTACAGAACACTACTACAAAGGGTCAACAAAAGGCACAAAATTTATATAACTCAAATCAAAACCACTTTAAACCATCAAAAACCATTCAATCCACTCTTAATCATTCCTTAAAAGACTCATTTATAATCCCAACCTCACAAACATACCAAAATAGAGGCAAAACATACACATTATAGAACCTATTAGAGCATTGTACCTCAACCAAAAACCATCATGAACTTCTCAAACATACTCAACCCATCTCAACACATTCCAAAACACTTTCAAGTTAACAAAAATCAATCAATAAATCCTCAAAATCAACCATTTAGCTCACAAAAAAACAAAACTCAACTAAAAAAAAGACAATTCAATCCTCAACATCAATGGACTTATCCTTAATGACCTTTCCAATAAAGTGATAATGCACCTCAATGTGCTTCATCTTTGCATGGAAGATCAGATTCTTGGCCAACTAAATAGCACTCATAGAATCCAAATACAGTGTAGGGACCACATCAATAATGCCAAGGTCTGCCATACATCCTAACCAAAGAGCCTCCATGCAAGGATCAGTGGGTGCAATGTACTCTACCTTTGTAGTAGATAAGTTCATGCATTTATTTACCATGGGCATCCAAGAAACAACACCTCCAACAAAGATGAAGACATAGCCAGATGTAGACTTCATATCATTTATATATCCTTCATAATCATAGTCAATGTACCCCCCCTGTGACTCCTGTATCCTATGGCCACCATAACAGATGCACATAGTTGATGTGCTCTTCAAGTACCTCATGATACCCTGACAGCATCACAATGTTGTCTGCCGGGTGTAGCCATATAGCATGCCACAAATCCCACTGCAAATGTTATACATCAAATTGCCCATTGCAAATGCATAAGGGATATTGACCATCTTGGCCTTTTGCTCATTAGATTACAAACCCTGACCAACCTTCACATGATAAGTAAAGGATATCCAATAGGCTTAACATCCTATAGATGAAACTGATCAAGGGCCTTCTGGATATACTCCTTCTGTGACAAGCAAAGGAGCCCCTTAGAGAGATTGTGTGTAATGCACATCCCAAGAATATATGAGGCTTGTCCCATGTTCTTCATCTCAATTTTTTTCTTGAGTTGACCTTTCAAGGCATCCAACTCATCATGAGCACTCCTAACAATCAGTATATCATCCACATAGAAGATCAAAATTATAAGGCTGCCATCATGAGTCTTTTTCTCTATAAACACGGATCCAAAACACTACAAGAATATCCTTGTGAATGCATAAAAGCATCATACTTGTGATACCATTCCCTAGATGCATGCTTAAGGCCATAAAGGCTCTTTCCCAATATGCACACTAAAAGTGTTCCCTACCAGGATCTGCAAAGCCCTCAGGTTGCTCCATGTAAGTCTCATTATGCAAGTCCCCATGAATAAAAGCTATCTTAACATCCATTTGATAAAGATCCGAGCCAAGATGAGCAACCAAAGCCACTTCCAAGTGTAGGGTAGTTATCTTCATAACATGAGAAAAGACTTCATCAAAGTCCACACCATACTCCTACTTGAAACCCTTAGTAATCAATCTGGCCTTATATGTCAACTTGGGGCATTTAGGGGCACTTTTCAACTTGTGCACTCACTTCATTAGCAAAGCACACTTTCCACTAGGCAAATAAACCAGATCTCATATATGATTTTTCTGTAGTGAGTCGTACTCTAATTGCATGGCCCTCTCCCAATAGTGACTATCACCTCTATGCATGATCTCATCATGGGTAAGAGGCTCACCACAATCTGTCACCATAACATAATCCATCGAGGGCGCAAACTACTCAATAAGCTATTATCTATCTCTAGTAGACCACCTCACCTTAAAACAAGCTATGTTGCATGTACATCCTATGGAGTGGCCCATTGGAGCATCAACTATTACTATAGGTTGTTTAGCTAGATCTATAGTAGCAGGAGACTCCTTTTGAAATATCATCTCGTATACCTCAATGACATGCTTAGGCTGCTTATGCATTTTCTCCTCATGAAAAACAACATCGTGGTTGCACATAACCTTCCAAGCTTGCGGATCCCATAGGTGATAGCACATCTCACCTGAATCTCCATAACCAAGAAAGATGCATTTTATAGACTTGGGATCCAACAACTTATTATGTTTTTTCTTGGGAACATCACAGAAAGCCTTACAACCAAAGATATGCAAATGAGTATATGAGGGAGGTTTGCTAAACCATACCTCCTCTGCAACCTAATAGTCAAAAGCAATACATGGGGACTAATTAATCATACCTCCTCTGCAACCTAAACCATACCTCCTCTGCAACCTAATAGTCAAGAGCAATACATGGGGACTAATTAATCAAGTGTACTACAATAGTAACTACCTATGGTAAGCTTACCTAGCTAAGAATATGTAACGTGCCCGCCCCTCAATCACAGGACACGTCTTAGCAGCACATCGAGAGATCAATCTAGAAGACGCCGCCCGACACTCCCAAGGAATGACATGGGGTTTGCCAACTAGGGTCTCTTGAGTCTGCCTTGCAATGGAACTTATCCGGCCGTTCCCACTAGGATCGACCTACAGTCCGGGTTCCTAGCAGTCGAGTCTTCCTAACAGCCTTCTAGCATCCAGCCGCTCCACTTTGCGTAGATATAGCTGGACCCAAGCAAACTCATACTGCACTTGGTTCAAAGAAAATGGGAAATGAGAGGGATACATCACTCGACCTCTCTGCCCATAGGGCATAGCCCCATTCCGGTCCCCTAAAACGGTATGGATCAGGGTTCTAACCAACATTGTCTAAGGTCATCGTCCAACCTTCCCTAACATTCCTCGCTAACATTTCCTTTTGAGGAAAGCTCTCGGCTAACCGAGACCACCCTTCCATAGGATAGATCTATTTGTCACATCCACCACGCTTCCCTCGGGGGTTGTTTTAGTTATCTAATTACCTACCACATTATGTTTGACACATAAAAGCAGCTTCCTTAATTAACCTGTTAGTCACAAGTTCCTTTACGTAATTTAGGACACTGACATGAAGACAAGATAAAACAAGATCAAACACTTTCTTAATTTATCTTAAGATTAATGTTTGTCTCTTGCCCATAGAGGAGAATTAAGTGTTCCTTTCTGCCTCCGCAGAAAAATCCTTCCATTTCCCGGCAATAAAACCCGAAGGTTTATCCTCCCAAGATTCCACCTTGTAACTAGTATCAAGGCCTTGAGATCCCATCTCGAGTCACGTAGAACACTTGTGTAGGGCCCAGAGGCATTGGGATTTATGGCCAAATCCCCCATTGGCACCCAAGCGTCCTCCTACTCCAAGTAATTTCCATAGAGAGACCTCTCGCGGCGGGTTCGGTCCACATTCCCGGCGCGGACTCATTTAAATTAAAAATTAACTCCATAAAAATCATATCTTCTTAGCTAATGTATTTTTTAAATATTATTTTATTACTTGGAAAATTTGGAATAAATACTCAAATTGCTATTGAAATTTTTTGCATTAAAGTGTGTTCACAAACATAGAAATAATTTATATACTTTCATGAATGAAAAAATAAGAAATAGAGTGTGTTTGCATACACATAAGTCAAGTACATGCAAATGCACCAAAATGAACCTTGTTTGTTTGAGAAATTATAAAAAAATTTATATTCATTGATTTGACTTATTAAAATTCTATTTGAAAGAAATGAGGAATAGAAAACTAGAGATTGAGTGTGGTTTCTTTAAAGTATGAAAAGAATTCTACTAATCACATATATGGCTCCAACAACCAAATGGAAATGAGGCATGATGCCATCCCTAGGTCTATTTCAATTACTCTTCAACCGGAGTATTTGTACACTACCCAAGGTGATCAACCATCCCTTCAATATGTTTGGTCTCTCGAACAGAAAGGTTCACCCTTATGGCAAGTGAGAACCAATTGGACTTTAGTTTGAGTTGTAATCTCCGTCCCATACCTAAAGTAGGATTGAAAACCAATACAAGCACAATGTAGTTGAGAATTAGAAGGCCCAATATGTTAGGCCAAGGGTGATAGCCCAATTTTGGGTTGATTCACTTTGAAATTGATTATATATATGAGAATAAAAGTAAAAAATACATGTCTTTCAAATGGATTGCTTAGTATTCATACCTTAAGGGCATACCAATGAACATTTGGTAAACACTACTATTAACAAATTTATTTGTATGTATCATCACAACATGGTATCATACTTGTTTGAAACACTAAAATATGCCTTGATACCATGGGAAGTAGGTGGATGATTTCCCAACAAAATTATCCTATAGTAAGGTGGACCGAGTTAGCTGAGTGGCTTTTCCCAAGTTTAGAGTAAAGAGTAACAAGCATGACCTTCCTAAGAGTCAATCCTAAAATCAGTTAAGCACCATTTTAGGGGGCTGGTGTGAGACTATGCCTTATGGGGTAGAGGGGTTGATGCTCAACTCCCCCTCATTTATCACTCTCATTGAACCAAGGACAGTGCTCACTTGCCTTGATCTTGGACGATTCACAAAATGTATTCATTTTAAGCTCAATGTTAGATTGCTCATAGAGATTGTAATTGTATATTTAGGAACTTGTAGGTCGATCCTTGTGGGATGAGGTTGGATGCTTTGCATGTGAGGTAAACCTATAGCCACCTAGGTTTACATGCTCAAGATTAGTGCAGATAGTGGTGGCTAGGATTGATCCTTAGATGACTGCCAAGCTACCCTCCCTAAGAGAATTAGGGTTGGGTATGCTTCACGTAGCTCCATCTAAAATTTTCACAAATTTTCCTCTATAGTGATGTCATTTTGTTCCAATCTTGGCTGAATAATGGGCTAAATAGCATTGATAAGTGGAATGGTAGATTGAAATTTATCCATAGATTATGGATCTCTTTACACATGCATGCTTCCCTCATGGTTTTTGTATTGAGATTGCTTTTCCATTTCATTCGCACCCATTCTAGGCTTCTCTTCCATCCCATATGCATCCATGCTAGCTTGGGATAGTTGAATTGACCACATTTTGAGTGGTTGAAGTGGCTAAAATACTTCATTACAATATTCTTCATTACAATGCTCTTCCATTTTTTGTTGACTCATAGAAATGATACCCTATTGAGAGCTAGAATAAAGTGGTTGAAGGAATGGTGAGACTAAAATGGAGGTCTTCCATCTATGCCCACTTGAGACTTTGCTCTATTATCTTTCTCAGCCCTTTGAAGTGCTACTCAATGTGAAATTTAAGAAATTAAGTACATCAGTCTTTACAATTTTCTCAATTGCATTCTTGGTTTGTGATCTAATTAAGACTATTTGATCTATCCTAGAAACCAATTCATTGTTGCATACTTCATGCATAAAATGCAATGTGGCATTCAATGTATTGATTTTCCTTTGTGTTCAAGTGTGTTATTAGGTCCCATGGGTGCTGAATTTCCTTTTTAATTCTCTAATTTGTTGGCATAGGTCCTCATGTGCTATGTTCTTACTCTAGTAGCATGCCATTAGGATCTTGTCTATAGGATCATCTATCAATATGTATTGAACTTGGTAAATTTGATTCCCAAAATTTTTTGTTCAAATCAAAGGTTATGATGGCCTCTTCAAGATGAGTACCTAAGCTCACTATCTTGTTCAAAAGGAAACATTTATGTAGCTCCAAAATTGAAGTTGTTTTGAATAGACTTGCACCATGTTTTGACTTGTAAATGCCTTGCTTTTACCTATAATTTTCCTATTTCACACTTATCTTCAAGAACTTTTTCCAAATGATCTTAGGGATGAATCATTCTACATTGGGCTTGAATTACCAAGGGATTGACAAAGTACCCCCCTCCCCAAGTTAGTTGATTGCACCCCGTTAAGATCTTTGATAGTGAGGGAGGGTCACCTCTCTTTTATCTTATTATCTCCTATGCATCCACCTTTTCCTTGATTGCACCCCATTAAGATCTTTGATAGTGAGGGAGGGTCACCTCTCTTATCTTATTATCTCCTATGCATCCACCTTTTCCTCGATTCCATCTAACCAAAATGGTCATGGCCATGGGATTATTGGAAGAAAAGGTATCCCAAATAGCCAATATGAAGTTTGTGAGGCTTCACAAAGGCATGATGACTATTTGGGTAGTTTGAATGGAGCTAACTCTCAAGTTTTTGGGCTGAATACTCAAATTCCTAGGGGTCCTCTACCAACAGGAAGATTGCATAGTGGTTCTTAGCCACCTATTGGGAGATTTCCGTCTCAATTTGGGGGTTCCATACATTATACTCACGATCAGCCTATTTTGGGATAGCAACCATTCCATGAAAGAGAGCCAAAGGAAAAGATTGTTCTAGCCAAATTTAATGGTCAGTCATCTTCACCATCTGATTTAGAGGAATGGACCTCTAAGATGGAATCCTATTTTTATATATTCCCTAAAACTAATGGCATGAAGATTCATTATGCTTCCTTGCATTTGGAAGGATTTTCCCATACTTGGTGGAGGTATATAAAAAAAGAAAACATACTTGTGGAGAATTGGGAAGCTTTCAAGGCACTTATGGCTAAAGTATTTGTCTCCCCTCTTGAAAAAGAGAAATTGGCATAGAGATGGTATGGTTTGGAACAAAGAGGCCTAAGTGTAAGAGAGTACACTAACCAATGTCTCAACCTAACCATGTATGTAGAAAGCATCAGTGATGAGGCTAAGCTCCACAAGTATATGTATGGTCTAGAGCCATCTTTATTAGCTGATGTCATGGCACAAAACCCTACTTCCCTCTTTAAGGCTATTGAGCTTGCGGAGCGTTATGGAAGAGAATCTTCATTTCAGCCTGGTTTTGGACAGCCAAGGATTGTTTTTAAACAGGGGCAAGTTGGTAAAACTTATGGCAGCAATCATGTGCCAAATGGGAGCTTACGGGTACCAACTTATCCACCACTCAATGCTTCTATACCTCAAAGTAATTTCAGGACAGCAAACAGTCCTAGAGTTGACTTCAAACAAGGGGACAGCAAGCCTAAATCCATTTCAACCAACATGAATCCTAAGTCTATTCCTATGGATCTTTACAAAGAAAGAAAGGAGAAAGGCTTATGTTTCAAGTGTGGGGAAAAGTATACACCTGATCATGCCTCAAAGTGTGTATATGAAAATGTCAAACCCAAGCTCACTGCAAGATATAGGCACCGACGTTAAAAGCGACGAAAATGTAAATAACAAAATTTTTCCCCGTTGTCGCCAAAAGCGTCGTTATTGGTGACGCCATAGAACAATCAGTATCAGTGTCGTTATCAGCGTTGCTATTTGCGTTCGATGCGACGTTGATACCGACGCAAATAATGACACTGATAACCACGCTCTGCGATGCTAATAACGATGCAAATAACGATGCGTGCAACTAAATTTGCGACGCTAATAGCGATGGTAACAGGGGAAAAAATTTTGTGGCAGGGCAGCAAGCTGCACTGCCACATATATCACTATGTGCTTTATTTGGGCCATACAAAATAGTTTCTGCACTGTGTACAATGCTTGTGTAAACAAAAATAAAGTGTACTTAAATCATAACACTTATACATGAAATAAATACATGATCACATAATGAAAGTGACTGGTACAATCATGACAAGGTATCACTACTATATAGGAAATGTCTACATAGATCAAGCGACCAAAAAAGAAGGGTGTGTGAGCTCCAGAGATCCAAGGGTGAGCTATATATCCTCGCCATCCGAAAGCTCATCCCGTTGCAAAGGATCATCGAACGGACTCTGCAAAAAAAGAAACAACTACACATCAGTCCACCATACAATAATGCATTCTAATTAAACATGATAACTATAGATAAGAAAGATGATTGACTTACAGGGCCGCCGCGTCTATACAATCGGTCGATCAATGCAGTGAGACCGTGCCTCTCTACATATCGAGTCTCAAGGCCGGTCGGATCACGATTTGTAATGGAGTGCTGCAAAGAAAACAAAATACTAATTGTTAGAAACATGATTGTCAGTACATAGGATATTGCAAAAAAACAAGCAAGCAAAACAAAAGAAAAACTTACAAAGTCTTCCAGATATGTCCTGTGGCTGCCACTTCCAAGATGATGGACCACTCCGACCTCTAGTCGTGCCCTCGCTGCCTCGCGCTGTTGACTTCAACATCTTGGAGAATCTGTGGCCTCCTCCCTCAGTCGCCGCCAGTTGTCTGCGTCTAGCCACTCGGGCTTTGCAGCCCCACTCTTGAGTGCCTTGCATGCGTCCAATCGTCTGTGTGACATGGGTGCTCATCATGCAAGGATGCTACTATGTAGTCCTTACTCCCCTCCGGTATGTTTTTCCAATGATCTAAGACATTGTGTGGAAAAACTTGTTGGCACAACTCTCTCATGCGAGCCATCACCCTCCTCTCCTCATCATTCATAATGATGGCTCCTGACTTATCATCGACAAGATAGGCATATCCCTCTGGGGTATGCCTAAGATGGGTCCTCCCCCACCAGCATCCACGCTCTTGGGCATATCCAGGAGACCCTTGTACATCCGGTATACCAACCGGGATAGTATCTATTGGTTTAGCACCCATAGGGGTGCCACTTGTAGACGACTGGGCAAAAGCTGAAGTAACTAGATTTGATGTCCCCATAGGTGTGAAAAATCCTAGAGATGACTCAACTCCAGTAGAACAATGAGACGGAGACACCGCGCCGTGCCTCCACAACAACCACCTGAGCCACGCTCCCTGGAACTGCCACAAGAGCTAGGAGTCGCACCTATATCCCATGCCGACCACGAGCTCACTGCCTCCGTATCTCTACAGCATCCCCCTGACCCTGAAGCACTCCCTCCCTCTGGCCCAAGTCTGGAGCGTTGACCACATCTGCTCGAAGCTAAAGCATCTGATCATGCCAAAGTAGATCTAATAGAGCGGCCTGACGATGTCTGAGACAGCTCCTGGTCTGCCATGTCTCTGAATCTCACCATTTGATCTAGAGACATGCGCGTGAAGATATCCTGCAACTCCTCATCGCTCATCCCTTGATTCATCCTGAAAAGGTCACCTGCACAGACAAAAAATGATGTTAGCATAATCAATTTAAATCATACAAAGCACGGTAATATAAATCCTAAAAAAATAATCTCACTTAAAATGCATATCTTATGTACCCTTATAAGCGATTAGTCAACGAATTGAGTAAGTGGATGCTCCAAGTATGAAGTATCCTATGGTCCCATGTCAATCTCCTGACACAACTCGGCATACACTAGAAGTTCGATAGACATGTCACCACAAAAGGATGAGTCCACCTCGTTCTCAAAGAATTATTGGATGAAGGGGATGCAATGGTAGTGGAGAAGGAGAAGAGGAAGATGCGGGAGAGAAGAGCACACACAATGTAGGTGATATCCAACTAAACTGATAGCCTTATTGCACTATCATATTATATATGAATAAAGAATGGGCGATCACAGTATACACGGGTAGGCCCAAAGGCCTTTTACCCCAACAACCTCCCACTAAAAGGCCAATGTGGCTAGGGAGTGAAAACAAAGAAAAGAAAAAAAAAAGATAAGGTGAGGAATCATAACATCTCACCCAACGCCCAATCGAAAAGCGAGCTGTGCAAGAAGTGTCGGGAACCTCTGTAGAATAAGATTCAAGCATCCTCGAGTTCATGACATCTAGGAGATAAGCGATCACGCAGCTCCATACAACAGAGCAATCCAAGAATGCTTCTCATGAAGCAAGCACAACTCATCAGCATACAGCTATAAAGCATCAGAGTCACGCATAGCATCAACGTGGCGCATATAAGACAGCAGAGAGCAGTCACCAAGGGAAAAGCCCAAACACGATGGGTAGCATGATCAGCAAAGGTCGCAAAGTATGATGCTCCACCAAGTGACTGGGAAGGCATAGGTCCATATACTACACAATTGACAAGATCTAGAGGAGCATGCCTCATACGATTGCCATAAGCCAAGGGGGCTCTGCAAGGACCAAGAGTACAATTAGGGAAAGCATCAAGATGTATAAGTGACATAGGAGGCAACAATGAGTCTGAACGAGACAAGATCTCCGTCTCTCTATGGTGTATATGGCTTAGGCGATAATGCCATAACAATGCATGTGGTATCCGAATAACTACAACCATAGAATCTCCCACATGAGAGACATGCATTGGGTAATGAGAACCAACTCGAGAACCTCTGGCCAAAACCAAGCAACTATGACAGATCTTGCATGGACCTATCCTAAAGAGAAATAGAGTAACCTGCATCATGCAACTGATTGACAGAAATCAGGCTCTTACTGAGCAAGGGAACATGTAGAACATCCTTGAGCATAAGAGAAGTCCCATTAGGCAAAGCTAGGTGTATGTTCCCTGTACCAACAATAGCATAAGTCTGCTTAAGGCCCAAATCAATACATCTATCAACTCCCTATAAGAAGAGAACCATGCTCTATGAGGGGTAACATGACAAGATGCCATAGAGTCGAAAAGCCAATCAAAGGCATGGGCCTGATCATTGAGCAAGTAACTAGATGACAGGAGGACATGCTCAACTGCATCATCATGGGTAACTGCATGTACCTCACTACTAGAAAGAGTGGTAATACCTGCTGCATCACTCACTCTCTGCTCATGTCGAGTTTATCTCTATCTCTACTACTCTCTAATCCGTCTAAAGCATTTTCTTTGAACATGCCCAAGCTTCCCACAATGGAAGCAAACAACATCTGAAGTAGAAGAACCTGTAGAAGATGACAAGGAATCCAAGTCATCATGAATAGGGCTATCCATAGCATCCACGAAGCTCAAGCAGTCGAGGGCTGTCCCAACATAGGGAACTTGCTCATAAAGACAATCATCTGCTAGTACATCAATGGTAGAAGCATGCTGCAAATGCTCATGAAACCTCAATGGATGGGAGGACATAAAGGCATCAATCAAGGATGCAAAAGCTCCCACATGAAGAAGAGTCGTAGCCAACTACATGACATAACCAACCACAGTACAGTAAAGCATAAGACATCTGTCATAAGAGCATATGATATTCAGCCATGAAATTAGCCTATAACCATATGCATACGCATAGCTCTGAAGTACATCATGCCACCAAGGAACATCCAAGTCAAGTAAAGACCGACAAGTGGAAAAGCATCCTACAAGAGTCAAGCTCCAGGTGAAGCCCAAACATCTATACAACAACATCCAAATAAGTGGCTCTCTAAGGTATACAATAGTAGACCATGTGCATACACTGGTAAGCATACATAGCATCTGCTCTCTAACATGGACGGGAAACAGGAGCCCAACTAGCATAGAAGCTAGACAACAGAGGAGCAAGAAAGCCATAACTGTAAATCCCAAGCACTATCCAAGTCCACTGATCAGTAAGTATCCCGCATATCAAATCCAAATGAGAAATCACAGCTCAATAGGCAACTGCCAAAACAAGGGAGCAATTCACTACTCAATATCTGTAAGTGCATCCAAGTAATAGCCAAGATCCATAATCAGAGCATCAAATCCCATATAGTATCCAAGGTCGCAACGGAAAAAGCCAAGTCGTAACGGAAAAATCCAAGTCAATTTCCAACTTCTCAAGGGAATACTCAAATGAATGTGGAGACGAGCTCAAACAACTGCCATCCACAACTAAAGCATAAAGCATTCACCAAGACATCATAACCCGTACTGGGTAGCCTAGGCATAAACCATGTCATAGATGAAATGCCAGCTGCAAAGAAGTGACAGTCAAACCCAAATCGAGCTCTAATCTCAGCTCAAAAGCATTCCGGAGCATAAACAAGACATGTGGCATAGTCCAAATACATCATGACATCATACCGAGTAGCCAGGAGCACCCCGTAACCAATAGACATAACCCAACTATAGCATAAATAGCTTTAGCCCTAAAGTTTCTAGTAGCATATAACCTCTATATACTGAGAAAATCAATGATCAATCGAAGCTCAAATCCATAGGCAAACCATAGGCATACATTCCCGTATGTATAGGCACCAATCGGGCATCAAATGCCAAGACCTGTAAGCATAAAATTGAAGTAACAGGTGGCTATCCTATTTTGGACAAATCTAGGATTGTTCAAAATAGTCAATGGTTGAGCTAAATCAGGTCCAAATGAGTGTCACATAAGAGGCATAACATCCACAAGTGATCCGGTATCAATAGACATCAATAGAAGCATCACATAAGCCATAGGCATACAAATACATGCTGTCTCAGACCTTAAATCTCTTGCAAAATATTTTTCATCAGGATTTGGAAAATCTGACATCATCATTGCGTCTACAGTGTGCCAAAACCCCAACTTAGACTCTTACCTTGCCTGAATCGGGTTCAGAATGCCCGAGATATGACAAAAAGAGTGATTCTTGGGCCAGATTTTGAAATAGGCGCAAAAAAAACGTGAGCTGGCTGGGGGGATTCTGCTGTCCCACGTGTCAACAATGGGGTCCAAAGGGGGCACAAATGGGGGCCAAAGAAGGCCTACATCAAGCCTCAACAAGCCTTGATAGGCTGGAAGCAAGATCTAGATGAAGGAAGCTCCAAGAGGTGTGAGCTATGGCTGGCCACAACCTGTGAAAACCCTATTGAGCTGAAAACTGAGTGAGAATGAATATCTCATACCTCGTGGGTGGAAGGCCGGGATGAGCTCTTGAAGACCCACTCTGATATCATTTGAAGGGCATGCAATGGTAGTGGAGAAGGAGAAGATGAAGATGCGGGAGAGAAGAGCACACACAATGTAGGTGCTGTCCAACTGAATTGATAGCCTTATTGCACTATTATATTATGTATGAATAAAGAATGGGCGGTCACAGTATACATGGGTAGGCCCAGAGGCCTTTTACCCCAACATTGGACTCCTTTATTTCCATCATTATTAGCCGATGTTGGCTCCTCTACATGCTCCAAGCTTTCGATGGCCTTTACCCCTTGCAATATTGACCCCTCTATTTACAAATTGTCCTCATCTATGCTCAGAACATCGCTTTGATTATATACTCTCGCATTTCGAGGAGCTGAAGGTATAACATACCACTATCGAGGTTGTCGGGGGTTTGGATAGAATATTACATGTTCACAAACACATACAAGAGAGATTAAACTATTGTGACATGTACCATGTCGTAATACAATTAACAAAGAAATGAGTTCATGCACCTGTTCACAATGGGCCGACAACACAAAGGTATCGTGCAAATCCATCCATTTTTTTTCAGAATCTATTTTGAGAAATCTAGATGGATCTCGTCGAACTGTTGCTCCAGTTCCTTCAAGTACCTTTTTGAACCACTGCACATTGAATAGTATCATGGAGAAGCTACAGTAATCCACCGTAACAATACTTTGCAAGTTTCCAAAATACTCCATCTCATCTATAACCATGTTTGGATCCATTGCTTGTTGTCGAGTCTCCTGCTCGAACCTTGCCATCATACCACAGTCCATTGTGGAGCGCATTTTGTCAATACGCTCCACGCGAAAATGTTGTCCGCGTGACCACGCTGCACTATATATTTTGTATTGTACATTGAAACACTCAAATTAGTTGTCGCATATAAAATATAGATACGACAAATCCTAAACACGTCATCACCTTTGAACTACATCCCCTCGAGAATTTCCACTCCTCAATTGAGACCTCCGCCCCTTTGCGAAACGATGCGGTCAAATCTCCATGCAGCCATTGCGTTGACATGAACCGCGGCATCTCCTCCATGCCCTCGGGATATCGAATCGGTCGATGGCGCATACTACGTCGAAATTCAGATCGCACTTCCTCTCGATCTTGCCTAACGATCTGGTACCTGCTGCTGGTGAGCCACGTCTCCATAGAGGCATGGTGCAACATACAAAAGTGATTCACCTTCTCCTCCATGGCAACATCCATTCTTTTTTCTACCCCATTTACAACCACCACATCTCCGGTCAGTCTATCATCGTCCTTCATCAAGACCATAGCATTTTGTTGTCTGGATCCACTATTGGTAGCCATTGTGAAATATGCACTAGCGCCTCAGACACCAACCAACCTTCAGCCATGCTACCTTCTAGTCGAGCTTGTTGTCGCACAAAGCCTTTCAGGGTTTTCATGAAGTGCTCCAAGAAGAACATCCATTGCGTACGGACAGATCCAGCAATCTCCACTTCATCTAAAAGATGCACAAGAAGGTGGATTTATATCGTGAGCATGCTGGTAGGCAGGTATTTCTCAAAGAGACAGACCATCTCCACTGCTTCCCACCTTGTGGATTCAATAAAGGATATCTTAATCTCCTTCTATGAGATCCATTGCACTATAGCCAACAACCTATAAATGGCCGCGCTTTTTTTTGGGAGTAAGGCATCCTGCGATCACGATCGATAGTACAAACTGCCACAAATGAGAAAGCATTATGAACAATGGCTACACTCCAAATAGCAAAATGTGCACGCCAATTACAATCCATTCGTAGTACAAACCTGACATATCTTATGCCAGTCATGGGATTTTAGCCCTGATAATTGGTCTCTTTAGAAAATGCAGACCTGAGAGAACGCATCATACCTGTTGGAATGCGGATAGACTTAACTACTTGCTTCACAATGCACTCTTCTTTAGTGGATAGAACCCAAGGAGCGCAAGGTAGCTGCACACGACAATCAACACTCAACTGCAGCCAAAGTGCCTCCATCTTGCCTACCTCCTTCAAATCCATTTGTGCCCCTATAGTGTCTCTCTTTCCTGTGATGTGGTCCCATAGCAAGCTGCTCACATTCTTGAAAATATGCATGGAATCCAACAAGTGGTTGATCTATAAGTGGGTCCAATATGGCAACTCCTAGAAAACTGAGAATCGTTGCATTCCATTTGGATGTGACTCTACATGGATCATTTTCAACTCGTACCAGCTTGCGGCATTCATACATGTTGGAGGTCATCCAAGAAAACCTTCCCTGAGTTCATGACCCTCTGGCAAGAAAGCGGCGTGTCCTTGATATACCATCTTCTTCATGGTTCGTGACCTTCCAGAGTCTAACTGTGGCCCACACAATGGACATACATGATAACCTGAGGTAACCAGACCTGTTCCAACACCTCTATCCAGTGAATACAAACTTGAATTAGATAAAATATAGATATTACCAATAAGAATGGAAGCCTATTTACCTGAGCACTCTTCGAATCTCGAAAAGTCATGCATTGTCTACATGAGAATGGCTCGAACATTGGCAGACCGTCGACCATTTCCCTTGCTCATATCTTGCACTATGACCCCCTCCTCCCACAAAATATTAAGCTCATCTACTAATGGACGAAGATACACGTCCATATTTTTGACTTTGTAGCGGTCGGGAACGAGTAAGCTAAGGATAAGATGTCCTTTCTTCGTAGAAATCCATGGAGGGATATTGTAGTTAACAAGGACTATAGGCCACACACTGTAAGAAGTTGAGCGTAGACCGAATGGGTTCACGCCATCCATTGCAAGACCGAGCCGCCGAAGATTCATTGGCTCTCGGGCAAAGCCTGGGAAGGTAGAGTCAATGCAGCTCCATGAGCGTGAATTTGCTAATATTCCTTATCTATGGACCTATTTTGCGCATGCCACATTGTCAAGCTCGCCATGCCAAACGTAGAAACATGTGGTTTATGCGGGGGATAAGCAAAAAGTGTCTAAGAAGTTTTTGAGGAATGGTTTTCCCTTGCAAGTTCTACCGATACCTGTGAGCACCACACTTTGGCCATGTCTCCATAGTCTCGTATTCTCCTCGAAACATTATGCAATCGTTGATCCATGCATGGATACTGTTGTAGTCCATGCCAAGCTTTCGTAAAACATGTCATGCATCATCACGAGACTCAAGCATGGTATTTGCAGATGGTAATATATGATATTTCAGTAACCTGAAAAAAATCATAAAACACCTTGAAAAAGCACAAATGTTTTTAATGATAGTGCTGAAAAGAAATCAATGAAGCATAAGTACAAGGTACCTGAAAAGCTCGATCACACTCACATCACTCCACCTGTATTTTGCTTACACACTTAGGAGTGCAAGCAGTGTCTTTAGGCAAGATACTCGGCACCCATCATATAATGGTATGGATGCTTCCTCTCTAAGAGGATCAGAAATCTCGACATCCATGGGAATCAATGCATCAATCATTGCCTCCATCTCAGGCTTCAAGATTGTAGGTATGTCTGGAAGGTTGCCTGTCTGCTCTAGTATTGACGGTATAGATTGGGTAGTACCTTCCAAGTGGTGGATCGGCTCAGGCACTCCATCCATCGCACGCCCACGAACTCTTATAATTGGCCGTAGAGGGTGCACTCCTCCTTGGGACGAGACGTCACCTCCCTGGATAGAAAATTTTCCAGCCACACCCAATCTTCTTGTATATGGTATTCAATTAGCTTGCGAGTACAATGCATGATTGATATTAACTTTTCTTACCGTTTGCTGAAAATCCAAGATCGTCTTATCAATGATCTCAGATTGAAACTCGCCGAAGCATCATACGTGTTCTATAGACAATCGACGTTTTCGTCAAATTGCTAGCTTGCATTGAGAGCAAGGACATGGGATACGCTGATTAAGATACGTCTCGTGATCTTAAACAACAAGACCTTCATCGTTTTCCATTTTGTCTACATTACAACAAACAATTTGTTTTTGTTATCATTCTTTTTTTCTTTCTTCAATTGTTTGAGAAGGGATTTCTTCTCTTGTAACAACTCAGCAAAAATTAACATATGTAAAGTCTCCACCCACACACCCACAGAATAACATATATATGTCAAAGAGTGTTTCCCGTCTCGTGGTGTTGCACCAAACCTCCCCACCACTCTCTCGTTGTTTTGTATCCATTCATTATCTCCTCTCCTTCCATCTCTCTCTCTTTTTCTCTTTCTTTATTATGCTGTATATTTATCACGACCACGACCATGACCACGACCACGACCACGACTACGACTACGATGACCACGACCACGGCTATAACTATGACTACGACTACGACCACGACTCTACGACCATGACCACGACCACGACCATGACCACCACGACCATGACCATGACTACGACGACCACGACCATGACTACGACCACGACCATGACCATGACCACGACCACGACTACCACTACCATGACCACGACTACCACTACTACTACCAGGACTACCACGACCATGACCACAACTACGAATACGACTACCATGACCACGACCACGACCACGACGACTACGACTACGACCACGACCACGACCACGACCACGACCACGACCATGACCACGACCATGACGACCACGACCACTACCACTACCACTACTACGACCACAACCACGACCACGACCACGACCACAACCACGACCACGATCATGACTACGACTACGACTACCACCACCACCACCACCACCACCACCACCACCGCCGCCACCACTACCACTAGTACGACTACGATTGCGACTACGACCACTATAATAAACAAGAAAAGAAGAAAAAAAAAAACAACAACAATAACAACAACTACTACTATTACAATAAACAAGAAAAGAAGAAAAAACTACTACTACCCAAAAAAAAAAAACTAAACAACAATAAACAAGAAAATTAAAAAACCTACTACTACTATAACAAATAACAACAATTAATTTCATTTTCTCTCTTCCTTTCCCTCTCTCATTTCCTCTCCCTCCCTCACCCTCTCCCTCTCTTTCTCTCTTTTCCTATCAAGTTTAATGTTTTTTCTATTTTTTTCTCTCTCCTCTCCCTCTCTCATTTCCTTTTCTCTCTTTCTCTCCCTTTCTCATTTCCTCTCCCTCTCTTTCTCTCTTTTCCTATTAGGTTTAATGTTTTTTCTCTCTTTTTCTCTCTCCTCCCCCTCTCTCATTTCCTTTTCTCTCTTTCTCTCCCTCTCTCGTTTCCTCTCCCTCCCTCACCCTCTCTCTCTCTCTTTCTCTCTTTCCCTATTAGGTTTAATGTTTTTTCTCTCTCCTCTCCCTCTCTCATTTTTTTCTCTCTCCTCCCCCTCTCTCATTTTCTTTTCTCTCTTTCTCTCCCTCTCTCGTTTCCTCTCCCTCCCTCCCCCTCTCCCTCTCTTTTTCTCTTTCCCTATTAGGTATATGGGTTTTTTCTCTCTCCTCTCCCTCTCTCATTTCCTTTTCTCTCTTTCTCTCCCTCTCTCTTATACGCTCCCTCCCTTACCCTCACCCTCTCTTTCTCTCTTTCCCTATCAAGTTTAATGTTTTTTCTCTCTTTTTCTCTCTCCTCTCCCTCTCTCATTTTTTTGCTCTCTTTCTCTCATTTTTTATCCCTCTCTCATTTCTTTTCTCTCTTCCTCTCCCTCTCTCATTTCCTCTCCCTCCCCTCACCCTCTCCCTCTCTTTCTCTCTTTCCCTATTATGTTTAATGTTTTTTCTCTCTCCTCTCTATCTCTCATTTCCTTTTCTCTCTTCCTCTCCCTCTCTCATTTCCTTTTCCTCTCTTCCTCTTCCTCTCTTTTGTTCTCCCTCCCTCACCCTCTCCCTCTCTTTCTCTCTTTCCCTATTATGTTTAATGTTTTTTCTCTCTTTTCCTCTCCCTCCCCCTCTCTTTCTCTCTCCCTCCCTCTCCCTCTCCCTCTCTTTCTCTCTTTCAATGTTTCCCTCTCCCTCCCTCCCTCTCCCTCTCCCTCTCCCTCTCTCATTTCCCTATTATGTTTAATGTCTCCCTCCCTCTCCCTCTCCCTCTCCCTCTCCCTCTCCCATTTCCCTATTATGTTTAATGTCTCCCTCTTCCTCTCCCTCTCCCTCTCTCATTTCCTCTCCCTCCCCCTCTTTTTCTCTCTCCCTCCCTCTCCCTCTCCCTCTCTTTCTCTCTCATTTCCTCTCTCTCTCTCAATACACACGAATTATACCAAAAACAAGTAAAAGAGAGAGAGAAAACACCCTCTCCCTCTCTCATTTTCTCTCCCTCCCCCTCTCCCTCTCCCTCTCCCTCTCTTTCTCTCTCCCTCCCTCTCCCTCTCCCTCTCTCATTTCCTCTCCCTCTCTCATTTCCTCTCCCTCCCTCTCCCTCTCCCTCTCTCATTTCCTCTCCCTCTCTCATTTCCTCTCCCTCCCTCTCCCTCTCCCTCTCTTTCTCTCTCATTTCCTCTCCCTCTCTCAATACACACAAATTATACAAAAAACAAGTAAAAGAGAGAGAGAAAACACAAAAGCAAAGCAAGAATGGACAATGCACTCACCGTAAAGGTTCGAGGAAGGGTTTGGCGGCTCCTTTCCGTGACGGTGGCTCCTCTTCGCCCTCCGTACACCTCCTCTTCTTCGCGAACGGTGGCGGCGGCGGCGATGGTGGTGATGAGAAGCCTTCTTTCTCCCTCTTTCTCTCTTTCTCTCCTTCTCAGCAAAATGCTCGCTCTCCCTTTCGTGAATGCGTGAAAAATGGCGTGCTCAGGTTTCTGCTCGCGTTTTTTTTGTCTAGCTACCGTCGCTATTTGCGTCGCTATCAGTGTCGCAAATGCAACACTAATAGTGATGCAAATAGCGACGCCACTATTTCTCGTCGCTATACCCTCATATCCTTGTAGTGGCTTTAGATTATGTTAGTATTTAAGGATTTTGAAGATGAGATGGCCGAAGCTAATGCAATTGCATTTAATGCTGAAAATGAAGATCTTGAGAAAGAAGTTGGGCAATAGTATTTCTATGATCTAGCCGACTCTTTTCCTTTTGATCCACGTGGAAGTGTTCCTTTTGATCCAGGTGGGACTTGTCATGAGCCACTTGCTGCCACTAATTGTTCTATTTCTATGGATGCTTGGATAGGATTTAAGAGCCCTAATACACTTCGTATGAAGGGAAACATTTGTGGAAAGTCAATGTTCATTCTAATAGATAGTGGCAGTACTCATAGTTTTGTGAATAAGTCCATCATGAACAAGCTGAATTGTATTCCCACATATTTACAACAACCCATTAGAGTTCAAGTGGCCAATGGTGAAGAGAAAATCATCACACAAATATGCCCAAATGATTCTTTATAGTTGGCTGAAAATTTTGAAGCAAAAGTAAACCTGATCACTTTGGAAATGGGGCCTATAGACATTGTACTCAGTTGTGATTGGTTGATGACATTAGGCAGGATCACTATGGATTTCTCACAATTGTATATGGAGTTTATCTTCAATGGACAGCTCATCCATTTACAGGGAATTTCTAGTAGATCAAATTTTCAGCTTATTACCATTCAACAACTCAAAGGGAGTACAAGAGGTGCTCACAAATATTTGTTTTGCATTTGAATAAAGAGATGCAAGATCAGCCCAATGATTCAGCAAACCATCCAACCTTGATAGCTCTTCTTGAGGAATATAGGGATTTGTTTGAGGTATCTACTTCATTGCCTCCCAAGAGAGCAGTAGATCACCCCATTTATTTGGAGCCCAACTCAAAGACAATTAATAAGCCACCATACAAATTATCAAAGTATGAACGAGAGAAAGTAGCCAAGCAAATCAAGGAACTTCTTGAGATGGGATTCGTTAAACCAAGTTCTTCACCTTATGCATCTCCAGTTCTGTTAGTCAAAAAGAAATATGGATCTTTCAGAATGTGCATTGACTACAGGGATCTTAATAATATCACAATGAAGAACAGGTATCCAATACCCAGGATTTGATTTGCTTGATGAGCTCAAGGGGGCTTGATTATTTACGAAGATTGATTCGAGGTCAGGGTATCATCAGATTCGCATGCGAGAGGGTGATGAAGTCAAGACTACTTTCAGAACTGATCGAGGGCTCTATCATTTCTTAGTGATGCCATTTGGGCTTACAAATGCTCCAACTACCCTCCAAAGCCTGATGAATAAGATTTTATAGACTTTTCTCTTTCAGTTTTTCTTGATGTTCTTTGATGACATTCTGATCTACAGTAAGACTTTATAGGATCACTTGGCACATATGAGGAGGGTTTTTGATATATTGAGACATCACAAGATTTTTGCTAAGGAGAAGAAGTGTTCTTTCATGCTGATTGAAGTGGAATACTTGGGACATATTGTCAGTGAAAAAGAAATATAGGCTGATCCCAAGAAGGTGCAATGTATAAAAGATTGGCCAACACCTACTACTACTACCTCTCTTAGAGGATTCCTTGGTTTATCTTCATTCTATCGCCGATTCATTAAGCATTATGCAGCCATTGCAGCTCCTTTGACTGATAGGTTGAAAAAGGAGGCTTTCTTTTGTCAAGAACCGCATGGTGAGGGGACTTGCTTGAGCTGTGACGTTAAACACACACTACATACAGAAGAGGAAGCTCACTCAAGAACACAAGAAGAGAGATGGAGGCCAAAACGTTTTCTTGCTGATTTTGTCTTCTTCTTCCACACACTATACAATGTACACAAAGTATAGATAAGATACAACATAAAGGAAAGTGGCCTACTAAGTCAAACAGTGCATAACCAACTACACTAATCGACTTGCGCTATGTCTTTGCCAATTGTAGGTAGATGTAATAAACTAAATATAATAAGTGATAAGTTAATGGCCATGTGAGTATAGACGTGCAGACTCATCTAGCCAGGCGGTCCATCATCAATGTCTGCACGTGTTGAGCTTGCCATCTCAGCACTCCTCCTCAAGCTCAACTCTATCTCTGCAACTCCAAGTAAGCTTCGGAACTTTCGAAGCTTCTCTACACCCAATGCCTTTGTGAAAATGTCAGGTATTTGATCCTATATGCTGGCATATACCAAGTCAATCTCTCCTGCAAGTACCTTCTCTCTCACGAAGTGGTAGTGCACCTCAATGTGTTTTGTCCTAGCATGGAACACTCGATTCCTAGCTAGTTGTATGCTACTCATGTTGCCTCAATGAATGACAACCGGACCATCTCCCTGCACATCCAAATCACCTAATAACTTTTGCAGCCATACCACCTCACATGTTGCCATAGTAGCACCTCTATACTCAGTCTCCGTACTCGATAAAGCAACTGTGAGTTGCTTTTTGCTGCTCCATGTAACTGCTGCACTACCAAGGGAAAACATGAATCCACTTGTAGATCTTCTATCTAACATGCTACCAGCCCAATCTGCATCTGTGTATCCAAAGACCTGTACATCCTTACCTGCTTCATAAAAAAGTCCATAATGTAAAGTGGACTTCACATACCTCAATATACATCTAACTACATCTAAATGAGGCTTTCTATACATCTACATAAACTGACTAACAAGGCCAATAGCATAGCTCAAGTCTGGCCTTGTGATAGTCATGTAAATCAAACTCCCTACTATCCTCCTGAACATAGTAGGGTCTTCTATCTCATCCCCAACATCAACACTCAGCTTCACATTTTGCTCCAATGGTACTGAAAGAGGCTTACATGCTGTCATACCATACTTGGATAACATATCCAAGCCATATTGCCTTTGGGATAACAATATACCATCATCACATCTGATCACCTCAATACCAAGAAAGTATCTCAGCTCACCCAAATCTTTCATCTCAAACTTCTTCTTCAAGAAGTCCTTAACTTCAACAATCCCAGTGTCACTATCACTTGTAATAATCAAGTCATCCACATAGATGACTATGATGGCCAAACTTGCATCTCCCCTTCTCACATAAAGTGAGTGATCAGCATCAAAAATACAAAATCCAATATTGATAAGATACTCTCCAATCTTGTTATACCATGCTCTAGGTGCTTACTTCAGCCCATAGAGCGCCTTCTTTAACCTGCACACATATGTGGGATACTCTAAATCCTCATAACCTGCTGGCTGCTCCATATACACTTCTTCTTGCAATTCACCATGCAAGAAGGCATTCTTAACATCCATTTGCTGCAAACTCCAACCTTTAGCTGCTGCCAAGGCAATCTCACACCTAACAATTGCCATCCTAGCAACTAGACTGAATGTCTCTTCATAATCTATGCCATATGTTTGAGCATAGCCTTTTGCAACCAGCCTAGCCTTTTACCTACTAACTGAACCATCTGCATTATGCTTGACTTTGTAAACCAACTTACAACCAATAGCTTTCTTACCCTTAGGTAAGGCTACCAAATCCCAAGTCTTATTGGCTTCTGATGCAGCCATCTCCTCATCCATTACTGCATCCAAATGAGCATGACCAAGAGCATCCTCAAAACAAGTGGCCTCAACATCCTCAACTAGTTTCACCATATAAGCATAATGGTGAGCTTCATAACCTTCAAAACCAAATCTTTTAACATGGTATCTGACCCTGCTAGATCTGCGTACCATCGGATCACTCAATGGAGCCTTTATAGTACTATGAGCTCTCTCTACAGCTGGTGTCTTGACTAAAGGAATACCAAGCTCTCCGAACCACTAGAATCTCCATCCAATCCCAAATGAGTGGTAGATGCATCATTACCATCCAATACTTTCTTATTTCCTTTGTCCTTCCCTGCAGTACTTATAGATCCATGTGAAGATGTGGGGCTACTTCTTAGTCTCCCAGACCAAGGGCTCACTGTAGGTGTAGTACCAGATGATGTTTCTGGTCCACTAAGACTCTGTGATTCTTGTTTATCTTTCTGTACATAGCTGTCCTGATCAGTATCATCATCCAAAACATCACCAGCATGTGTATACCAACTTTCTATCTCATCAAAGATAGCATCCCTGCTCACTCTGAACTCACCTGTGATAGGGTTATAATAGCGATACCCTTTCTACTCTAAAGAGTATCCAATAAAAACACATTTTTCTACCTTTGGATCAAGCTTCTTCCATAGCTCACCTGGCACATGAACGTATGCAACACAACCAAATACCTTCAAGTGCGATACATCAGGCTTCTTGCTAGTAAATCATTCTTCAGGAGTCATCCCATGAACTACAGCTGTGGAAGTTCTGTTTATAATGTAAACAGCAGTATGGATAGCCTCAGACCAAAAATGTTTGGGCATATTCTTTTTAGCCATTAATGCCCATGCAACTTCTGCAATATGCCTGTTTTTTCTTTCTGCAACACCATTTTGCTGTGGGGTATACCTGCAAGTAAATTGTCTCTTTATCCCATGAGTCCTCTCAAGAAGCCACTGAACTCATTAAAGAGGTACTCTCCCCCTCCATTTGATCTCAAGCACTGTACTTTTAAGCCTGTTTCAGTTTCAACAGCTACCTTAAAAGATTTGAAGTGCTCAAACACATCACTTTTTTTCTTCATGAAGTATACCCATAACTTCCTTGAACAGTCATCAATAAATGTGACAAAGTATTTGCTGCCACCAAGAGATACATTCTATGTAGGCCCCCAAACATCTGTATGTTCTACATCAAGTATATTTCTGCTCACTTCTCTATCATGCGAGAAGGGTTGTCTCGCCTGCTTACCAAACTGGCATGCTTCACAGACTTTATGCAATTCTGCAACTCTAAAAGAAGGAAACCTTGTAACCAATCCTCTAGACTGCATTAATTTTAGCCTTTGCACATTTTCATGTCCAATACGTTTATGCCATATTTCAATATCTGCAACTACTCCTTTTCCTTTAGCATACATAGCAGCATCCATTATAGGAATTTCACCATCTAAAGTGAACATTCGGCCAACTCTACTTCCTTTTACGACCAACCTACACTTATCATTAAAGTCTTCTACAAAACAACCTTTTGCATTGAATCGGACCTACAACCCTTGCTCTACCATTTGCCCAATAGATACTAGATTCTTTGTAATTGATGGCATGTGTAATTTATCTGTCAGACTCTTTTTCTGGCCATCATACAAGGACAAGGGAACCTTTCCAATGTGTGAAATTGGGTTGCATGAATCATCACCCGTCTACACATAACCTGGATTTTGTAAGTCCTGCATCTCTCCAAACCATTCAACATGACTGGTCATATGATTAGATGCACCTGAATCGACATATCATACATCATCATGTGTCCCCTTTCTTGTAACTGCATTCATCATATGTTGCATAACAAACAGATGCTCATTTTTGTCTTCAATTTGTCGTGAAGACGATGCATAGTTTCCTTGCTGCAATTTACCACTGCGGATATCATCCTTCTTTGCATAGCAATGGACTGTAATATGGCTTGTTTTGCCACAATAATGGCAAACAATAGCAAAATTTTCAGAACCTCTATTCTGCCATCCACCTCTTCCTCTAGAGCTCCCCCTGCCTCTAAAGTTTCCTTTGCCTCCAGAAATCCGCATTTCACCAAATTGTTGATTGAACCTATTTTGCTGGTTATCGCGAGCACATCCCATACCACAGCCTCTCAAAGAGGATCTACCATGTCTCCTTCTTGAACTCGAGTAAAATTCTTGGACATGTTCACCATTTCTTTTAGACGAATCACCCTCCATATTGATCTCTTCAGTAATCATGAGAGAGATCAGCTCATCAAAATCTGGACATGGCTTCCGTACATATACTGAAGTAACAAATGAGTTCCATGCCTTCTCATTATTAAGGCCACTCAGAGTGGATGAAACCAAATCATCATCATCTGACATTGCATCAATCATTGCTAAAGCATCTGTAATGCTCCTCACCTTCAACACATACTCATTGACAGACATTTTCCCTTTCTTCAAGGCATTCAACTCTTGCTTGAGTTGAATCTTCCGTGCCTTTGTATTTACTGAAAACATGATCTCAAAAATTGTCCAAGCTGCATGTCAAGTTTCTGCATTCCTGATATATCCCAGCATAGTATTATCAATTACTGCAGATAGCCAGTACATCACCTTTTTGTCTTTCGCATTCCACTCTTTCCATGCTTTTAACTCATATGCAGTCGGAGAAATACCCAGCTCTGGCTCCTTTTCCTCACATGAGACAAACTCATAAAGGCCATTTCCAATGAGGAAGTTCGTCACATGGAACTTCCATGAAGGGTAGTTGTTCTTGTCAAGCTTCTCAAGAATGGGATTTCCACTGTTCTCTATCATTATCACAAACAAGGATATAACATAGCAAGCTACTCTTCGGCAATCTTCCACAATACGTGCACAGTAATATACCAATCAACCTTTTTCACTAATTGCTCAATAGTACATGTAATCTGTAACCTGTTTGCAGATAAACCTTATGTTTGCTTCTTGCAAACACCTCAAAAATTACAGATTCGCAATCTATAACCTGCGCATCCACTTTTAGTCAATACAGCCGAAATCACAGTGTACCCTGAAACTATTGTCTGCAACCTTGCAGCTCTAAAATGGGGCCTGAAACGGCCTCAGACGCCAAAAATAACAGCGGGTAATCCCTAAAGGACTTATTTGTAGAATATACAGTGATTTGCTCATACACCAAATCTCATAGCAATCTGAGATTTTTGCTCGATCCTGCTTCCGATGCCTCCACAGGCACTATCCAAGAGAGAGAGTGGAAGAATGGGAGAGCTTCTTACCCGTTGCTTGCTTGCTTTAACCTTGCTTATTCTCCTTCACTTCAGCCTTCGAAATCAGCCTCTCTCAGTAGCGCAGCTCTAATATCATGTCAAGAATCACGTGGTGGGGGGATTTGCTTGAGCTGCGGCATTAAACACACACTACATACACAAGAGGAAGCTCACTCAAGAACACAAGAAGAGAGATGGAGGCCAAAACGTTTTCTTGCTGATTTTTTCTTCTTCTTCCACACACTATACAATGTACACAAATTATAGATAATATACAACATAAAGGAAAGTGGTCTACTAAGTCAAACAATGCATAACTGACTACATTAATCGACTGGCGCTATATCTTTGCTAGCTGTAGGTTGGTGTAACAAACTAAATATAATAAGTGATAAGTTAGCGGCCATGTGAGTATCATAATGACCACCAACATGCTAAGTGTAGACGTGAAGACTCATCTAGCCAGGCAGTCCATCATCAATGTCCGCACGTATTGAGCTTGCCATCTCAACACTAATTTTGGGATGCTCCTATAGATAGCAGCTTCAACCAGTTAAAGGGACTCCTTATCTCTACTCCTATCTTAGTATGCTCGGACTTTTCCAAAGAATTTACTATACAGTGTGATGCTAGTGGTCATGGCATTGGGGTTGTTTTGCTACAGGAGCATGGAGTGATTGCCTTTGGGAGCCATAAGCTTACAGATAAACAAATGGCCATGAATGTTTTTGACCAGGAGATGTTGGCTATCTTGCATGCAATTAAAAAGTGGCACCATTACTTGTATGGTAGTCGATTCAGAGTACACGGTGATCACAAGGTATTTAAGTATTTCCTTACTCAGTCCAATCTTACTCCTAAGCAACGTTGTTGGGTAGCTACATTACAGAATTATGATTTTGACATTACTCATACAAGGGGCAAAGACATTATAGTGGTTGATTCTCTTTCTCGTATGTGGGCTTGCAAAGTTTCAACTATGATAGATTTGCATAATGATTGGATTGAAGGATTACAAGAGGCTTATCTTCTGGATGAAGAATTCAACCATATTTTTCAGAAATTACAGCAAGGTCTTATGGAATAAAACTCGCATTATCAGTTCAAAAATGGCCTTATTTGGTTGAACGGCAAGATTGTTATTCCTTCTACCTCTTCTTTCACATGGAAAATTATGGAGAAACTACATTCTTCGTCTCTAGCTGGACATTTAGGAGTTTTCAATACCGATGACAGGACCAGCAAAAGTTTCTATTGGAAAGGACTGTGGAAAGATGTCAATGACTTTGTCATAAAATGTATGCCTTGTCAGCAGAATAAGGACAGCACCCATAAGCCAGGAGATTTGTTGCAGCCATTACCTATTCCTACAGGTAAATGGAATCATATTACTATGGATTTCATTACTGGCTTGCCTACTACCAAGAAGGGATGGAATAGTATATATGTGGCGGTAGACAGACTCACCAAGGCAGCCCATTTTGTTCCAACCAAGATTCACTTTATTGCTTCTCAAGTGGCCAGTCATTTTATGGAGCAGGTTTTAGACTACATGGATTACCGCAAGTGATTGTTCATGATAGAGACTCAAAGTTTATGAGTAACTTCTGGCAAGTGATATTTACATCTGTGGGCACTAAATTGGCTCCATCTACAGCCTATCATCCACAAACTGATGGACAGATAGAAAGAGTCAATAAATGGTTGGAGACTTATCTTCACCATTTCTGTTATGATGTCCAAACTTCATGGGATTCTTGGTTACACTTGGCTGAGTTTACTTATAACAATTCTACCCATGCTAGTATTGGAGTTTCACCCTTCGAGGCTTTGTATGGTTACAAGGTGCCCTTACCCACAGTCATCTTTAATGAAAGGATCAATCCTCATGGGAAGGAAGAGTTAGAAAGAATGCAGACCCTTCTTCAGCAATGCAAGATGAATCTTAGGAAAGCTCAAGACCAAATGAAGATGTATGCTGATGAGAAGAGGCGGCCTTTAGAGTTCCAAAAAGGAGAGTTGGTTTTACTGAAGGTGCCCAAGTCCAGGTACTCTACATTAAAAGATGGATCTAGTAATAAGCTTGCCCACAAGTTTTATGGCCCTTATCGAATCGTTAAGCGAATTGGAGACTTGGCATACAGATTAGAGCTTCCCTCTTTCACAAAGATTTACAATGCCTTCCATGTTAGTCATCTCAAGCCTTTTTATGGTGATCTAGTGGATATAGTTGATGACCTACCACCTATTGATGAAGGTCTTATTCAGTACATCTCGGAGGCTGTTATAGGTCAGCGTGAAAAGAAGCTTCGATCTCGTTCTATCGTGGAATATTTGATCAAATGGAGAGTTTTACCACCTGAGGAAACTTCTAGAGGCCTGATTCTATATTGGATGAGTTTCCTTTCTTAAGGGATACATTGGTGGCTGAAGCCTGTTGATTATGGAGCTAGTGATGATGCAGACATGATCAGGACAACACGTTGTTTTAGAACAGTTTTTATTGTGCCTAATTTTCAAAGTTAATCTATCCACATGGCTTAAAGTACTCTTCAAGAGCTTTGTTTTTATATATGGCATGCCTCATTTGGACACTTCTACTAGAAGTTATGGCAGATTTGGTCGAGCAGGGTTTGTTTACACAGCAAGCTGTCTAATTCATTTTGAGATTATGTGTTGAAGATTTTATGGTTCCATATACTTTTGAAATATTCCAGATCATGTAAATAGCTAAGGCCTACTCTTGTTCTTCAATTTTAGTCCATATGATTGGTCATACTTCATTCATTTTCCCATTTGTAAAGATGTAAAAACAGAGTAGTACTCTGTTCTGTCCATCCTTTTCTAGTCTTCTAGGTTTGTTTTCGAGGACAAAAACTTTTGGGACGGGATGGATTGTAAGAAGCTGGGAATAAGGACTTAGTGTAAAATAATATTGGTATTATGCCACGTCACATTGGCATTGATATAAAAGGAGAGGACATGTAATTTTTCACATCTTTTTGACACATTAATACAATTACAGTCCTTCTCTCCTATCATGCTCACAGGTTCCATGGCTTCTCTCTCTTTCCTTTCTCTCTCCAAATCTAGTATTTCTCTCTCCTAATCACTCTTATTCTCTCTCTTCTTGCAATCTTTCTCTCTCTTTTGCAGTCTTCTCTCTCCTCTTTCTCTCTCCCTAGTTCACTCTTTGACAATTTTGAGATCCTAGCTAGTGATGGGGGGATGTTCACAGCATAAGGTTGGAGAAAAATCCAAACACTTTGTAGAAACAATTTGCCTCTCATATAACTCTCATTTCCAAATTTTCATGGAACCTTGGACATAACTTATCTCCATTTTTCAATGAGCACTTCTCATGATAGATAGTGGGAGCTAGACTTTCCCATTGGCAAGCTGCATTATCCTTCTAAGTAAGTGTTGTCCATTTTCACCCATGTAAGTTTTATCCACTTTTTCCCATGTAACTTTGCCTTATGGGTAAGTGATATCCATTTTTCACATATATCTTTGCCTTCTCCCACATGTGTTTAATCATGATAGCCCATGGTTTTCGTCACTAAGATTGTAAAGCAATTTGAAGATCTACAATTTTGGCCTTTGACTTGATTTCTCCGCAAATTTCTAGAGCCCTAATCCTCCACAATTCCTTATAATTGTGGTTATCACTTTCTAGAAATTGAATTCCACCTACTACTTGGTTCAAAGCTCCACAAAATCCTTTGCAGTAGCTTCTCATCTTTTTTTCATTGCACATTAGAGAATGGAATTACTAATATTAAAAACATCGAGGAAGGTGAAAGTATCTTATCTAACACTATTGAATTGCCTTGAATGCTTGGAGACAATGCACAAAATTTGTTTAGTATATTTTCCATATTTTCTAACATCTAATCAATATGCCCAACCCTAGAGGTTACTCTAGATACCAAAAAAATCCCTTGCCTTGATTACATTGAGAAATCTAATCACAAGTAGATAAAGAATATTTTTCTTAAGTTTACTAATTTTTATGCCTTAGAACTACATATACTCATAAGTGTTAGCCCCGAATTAGCCCTGTATGCCAAAATTAGATTTGAGTTATCATCAACAAAAAGTTGGGTGCACCTTTGGGAGTTATTACTAGAGGGAGACCATGGATTAGTCCTCTCTACACTTTGTTATCCACCATCTTAAGTACTGGATCACCAACTATGTTGAAGAGAAAAGGTGCATCCTTGTTTGAGTGATCTCCTTAAACTAAAAAGAGTGGGCTATGTATCTAGTGAACCCCACTTTTGTGGCTACATTCTTGAAGAGTACATTCACCATATGGTAACTTTAATAAAAGCATCATAGTTCAACAACCCATTGCAATGGCTTGGTTGGCAGTTAGTATGATAGAACAATCTCCAAATAATGTAAGAGTGGCATTATAAGCCTGTGTGGGGGTCCTAGGCATACACAAGAATTACTCTACTTTTACTTCTTTATCACAATTCATTCCAGAGTGGCAATGTTAGAAAACATCCATTTTTTAGCAATGTCAATGTAATCCATAAGGGACCTGAGTATATAGATTAAGACAAACGTGTTTGCCATTTGGATCGATGCTCTAAAATGACCAAGGGTCATTTCATATTCATTCGAGGATAGATGTGTCCAATAAAGCCATTAATTGAGGTGGAAATTATCCAATGCCCAACACATAGGATGGAGATCTAGGTGGTATAATTATTCCTACTTGTTGGGAGCAACTCAATGTCATGTTAACTCGACTTGGTATGGTTATCAATGATATAGAATATGCCAAGGACATGAGAGTTCTTCTCATACACCATTGCTATACCAACCAAGCAAGGAAGATAATTATACCAGGGACACTCTTGAATGTCAATGCAACTTCAATGCCATGGGAAGGAAGAATTTAAAGCATGATTTCCCACAATGCTATGAAAAGTGTTCCAAAAAATTGTTCACTACCTAGGAAAGATACGCTTTCTTTTGATTATATCTCCATTACAAAACAATTGCAATTACTAACCAAAAGTAGAACCCTATGTCATGAATTATTGGAAATGTGGAGAAATTAAAAAAATGGTTGATAAAGAATAATGGAATTGGTACTTCACAAATAAATGAGTTCTAGGATGGCACAAAGTGCAAGAGTGTAAAAGATTTTTGGGATCCAGAATCATACATTGAGCTTCTAGTGATATGTAATAATATACATTGCAAGCAAGCAAGCATATAAAACATTGTCATCAATCTAGGTAATGTGTTTGTGGCATTCACAAATCCTTTCCCCAAATCAAATTGGCAAGTAATAGAAAGGATGTGCAAAGACTTTCTATGGTGGTGTGCTAATGCCACTCCTTAGCATGGAGCCTACTTTTTGAATTCAAAGTGAATGATTCAATGGGTGGTGAGGCAATGGGCGCCAAAAAAATTTGCATGGCATTGAAGCTAGTAGCTAGACTTGAGCATGACATTCTTTGGGAATCTATTATGATAAAATGGATGTCAATAAGCAAACTAGTGAAAGATGCCTAGGACTCCCTTTCATGGAAGAATGTTTAATTAGTAGGGAATAAGTTTAGAAAAAGGAATTGACCACTATAAACACACTATTGAAAAGTTCGTGGGCATCTCTCAAGGAATTTAGGTGGAGTGAAGAGGTAGAATAAAGAGGAGATTCCTCCCTCTGCCAACATATGTGGCTCTCATTAGTTGCCTTCAAGGACAATATAGCTCCAACAGATAAAGATAATAATAAGTACAAAGTAGTGGATAAGAAAGGTCTAAGAATATGGTTAGAAATTTTGAACTCATAGGAAGGGGAACTCATGGACAAGGATGAAATTAAACACAAGTTCCATCTCAATACTAAGGAAATGGACTAGCTTAGATCCATGCTAGTTGAGAGGAAAGAAGAGAGGCCCACCTCCAAGGTCTATAAGAACAAACACCTCATCAAGTTCCTAGTCACAACTAGAAAGATGGTTCAAGCTAAATGTTAGAAAGATTTGGAATTAAGGAAGAATTATGTGTTCCTCAAGTAGCAACAGGAGTGCCTTCAGTTAGGACACTAGGTGTACAGAGAGCTCATAGTAGTGTAAAGGCTCCATTGAGTGATCCAGTGGTACGCAAGTCTAGAAAGGTCAGATACTCTATTAAAAGATTTGGTTTTGAAGGTTATGCAACTCACCATTATGCTTATATGGTGAAGCTAGTTGAGGATCTTGAGCCCACATGTTCTGAGAATGCTATTAGTCATGCTCATTAGGATGCAACAATGGATGAGGAGATGGTTGCATTAGAAGCAAATAAGACTTGGGATTTGGTACCCTTGCCTAAGGGTAAAATATCTATTAGTTGTAAATGGGTTTACAAAGTCAAGCCTAATGTAGATGGTTCTATTAGCAAGTATAAGGCTAGGTTGGCTAGAAAAGGCTATGCTCAAACATATGGCATAGATTATGAATAGACATTTAGTCCAATTGCTAGGATGGCAACCATTAGATGCATGACTGCCTTGGCAATAGCCAAAGGTTGGAGTTTGCAGCAAATGGATGTTAAGAATGTATTCTTGCATGGTGAATTGCAAGAAGAAGTGTATATGGAGTAGCCAACAGGTTATGAGGATTTAGAGCATCCCACATATGTATGCAGGTCGAAGAAGGTGCTCTATGGACTAAAGCAAGCACCTAGAGCATGATCTGAAAAGATCAAAGAGTATCTTGTCAATATCGGATTTTGTATTTCTGATGTTGATCACTCACTTTATGTGAGAAGGGGAGATGTAAGTTTGATCATCATAGTCATTTATGTGGATGACTTGATTATTACAAGTGACAATGACAATGGGATTGCTGAAGTTAAGGAGTACTTGAAGAAGAAGTTTGAGATGAAGGATTTGGGTGAGCTGAGATACTTTCTTGGTATTGAGATAATTAGATGTGATGATGGTATATGGCTATTACAAAGGCAGTATTGCTTGGACATATTATCCAAGTATGGTATGACAACATGTAAGCCTCTTTTAGTACCATTGGAGCAAAATGTGAAGTTGAGTGTTGACATTGGGGATGAGATAGAAAACCCTACTATGTTCAAGAGGATAGTAGGGAGTTTGATTTGCATAACTATCACAAGGCCAAATTTGAGCTGTACCGTTGGCCTTGTCAATCAGTTTATGCAAATTCCTAGAAAGCCTCATTTGGATGCAGTTAGACGTATATTGAGGTATATGAAGGCCACTTTATATTATGGATTTTTTTATGAGGCAAGTAAGGATATACAGGTCTTTGGATACACCGATGCAAATTGGACTGGTAGCATTTCAATGGATTCATGTTATCCCTTGGTAGTGCAGCAGTTACATGGAGCAACAAAAAGAAATCTATATTTGCTTTATCAAGTGTATAGAGGCTAAGTATAGAGGTGTTGCTATGGCATCATGTGAGGTGATATGGCCGCAAAAGTTATTAGGTGATTTAGATGTGCAAGGAGATGGTCTAGTTTTCATTCATTGTGACAACATGAGCAACATACAACTAGCTAGGAATCCAGTATTCCATGCTAGGACAAAACACATTTAGGTGCACTACCACTTTGTAAGAGAGAAGGTACTTGCATGAGAGATTGACTTGGTTTATGTCAGCACAAAGGATCAACTAGCTGACATTTTCACAAAGGCATTGGGTGCATAGAAGCTTCAAAATTTTCGAAGCTTACTTGGAGTTGCAGAGATAGAGTTGAGCTTGAGGGGGAGTGTTGAGATGGCAAGCTCAACACATGCGAACATTGACGATGGATTGTGTGGATAGATAAGTCCACACATCTACACTTAGCATGTTGGTAGTCATTATGATACTCACATGGCCACTAACTTATGACTTATTATATTTAGTTTGTTACACCTACCTATAGCTAGAAAATATACAGCGTAAGTCGATTAGTGTAGTCTGTTATGCACTGTTTAACTTAGTAGGTCATTTTTCTTTATGTTGTATCTTATCTATAATTTGTGTACATTATATATCATGTGGAAGAAGAACAAGAAATCAGCAAGAAAACGTTTTGGCCTCCATCTCTCTTCTTGTGTTCTTGAGTGAGCTTCTTCTGGTGTATATAATGTGTGTTTGGCGCAATAGCTCAAGTCCCCCCACCACGTGATTCTTGACAAAGAAGTATGGATATGTATCTATGTGGTCAACCAAGGTAAGGAAAAGTCACATTGTTAAGCAATAACAAAATACTTTAGACACACAACACATGGAGGTGGAAGATACAAAGCAACTAGCTAACTAGAGGTCTTCCAATGGTTCTACAAACAAACTTGGCACAAATTCAAGCTCAAAGACACAACCACATCATGTAATGCATCATATTTGTCAAGGATATACAAACTAGCACCCAAAGAAGAAAAGAGGGATATTTAAAATCTTGTGCAAAGTAAATATTTTCATAATGGTTACAAACTAGATAAAGAGATGGACAACGAGTTCAATAAATCTTTATGATGATAGTCTTCTTGAATCTTCGCGAAGATTGAGTTCAAAGAGATTAATTAAGGTCCTCTTGAAGATTTATCCAACTGCACTAGATACTTCTTGTGTCTAGAATTTCTATACCACCTCTTTAATTTTTCCTTTCTTTTCATCTACTAAAAGCTCTAGTGGAAGGGGGAAGTCCATCCCCTTCTATATTTCCATGGCATTATAGGCTTCCTTCCACTCAAGGGTTTCTTCAATTATTGTAACGTGTCCACTAGTATCATCCAGGACACGTCTTAGCAGTCCATCAGAAAGGATGTCTAAAAAGCTCCATGCGGCACTCCCATGGAATGCTATGGGGTTTGCAATCTAGGGCTTTCTGTGTCTGCCACGTAGCGGAAGTATTCTGGCCGTTCTCACTTAGGATCGACCAGAATTAGGGTTTTTCTGATTGGTCATTTCCTAACAGCAACTAGCGTCGGACCCAAGCGAACTACTTTACGCAGAAACGCCATGTCCGAAGCGGATTCATGCTGTACTTGGTTCGAAGAGAATGGGAAACGAGAGGGATGCAAAGCTCAACCTCTCTGCCGTAAAGCATAGTCCCATTCCATTCCCCTAAAACAGCGTAAATCGGTTAAGACATAACTCTAGGTCAACGCTTTTGTTGTTCATGTTCTTTGACGATCATCCCGTTGTTCTTCGAGATTTGAGAAAAGTTCCCGGCCAACCGGGACCACCCAACCGTAGGACGGACCCATGGCCTATCCTCCACACTTTCCTCGGTTTGTTTTAGTTAGGTAATTATCTAACACGTTAGTTGGACATGTAACAATCAGCTTCTTTAATTAAACCGTTAAGCACTGGTTCCTTCACGTAATCTTATCACGTGACATAGAAAAACAATATCAAACAAGTTCTTTATTAACATATCATCATATTTATCTTTGAAATACAAGGAGTTTCGCCCGTAGGCTTGTCCATAATCTGCCCGAAGGCTATCCAGTAATCCACAGGGATCACTATTCCAAGTTTCCGCCCGTAGACTAGTATGCGAGCCTCGAGATCCAATCTCGAGTCACGTTAGCCTCTTGTCAGGACCCGGAATGCAAGGGATTTACGGCCAGAGCCCCCCTTGGCACCCAAGCATCCTCCTCCTCCAAGTAGAGCTCAACGGAGAGACCTCTCGCGGTGGGTTTGGTCCACATTCCCGGTGCGGTCAACAACCCCCTTGGTTAGGGTCAGGCAGGCAGTCGAGGGTAACTGAAGCTGTCTCTTCCTTCAGGCCTTCAACCTGAAGTATAGATATTCATTTAATTTGTAATTCATAAATCAAACAGTGCTCTAAAATCTCTAGCAAGCACAAACATTTCCATTAACCGATCTTGTTGTTGGCAAACTGCTAAGGAAGGAATCTTTCCTTTTGAATGCATCTAGCACTTGATCTGGGGTACCTTGCAACTTGGCAAGATCCTTTATATTTTGGGTTAGGGCGTACCCTATTAACCCAACTTGGTCAACCCTAAAGTGCATTGGATACTTTAGTTTCCGATTTTTGACCTTCCTTACTTAGAAGGATATCAAAGAATACATCCTTTTGCAAGATAACTTGCATAAGGATCCGCCATCCTTATTGAGGGTATTTAACATTTCTTCTTGTGAATCAATCACAAGACCATATGACTTCGTACTTGTTGTGCAAGTCCTACATCATAATATGCGATGAAACAATCCGTTTCAGTTTCTTTAAGCTGACGTTTGTCAGATCTAGGGTCTCCTTTTATTATTTTCTTTAAAAACCTCAGGGACAAACCCTAGTTCTTTTACGTTAACGATTTATTGACCCTAAATTAGGAAAGGTGGGCAAGTATTTAAGGTATAAACGTTCTTGGATTTTAAATCATTCCCAATGCATATTTCACAGCATAGGTATTTCTAAGTTTATATTAATTCGGTTAACTTTTAGAAGGTAATATCGAGATCACCTTGGCACGATTTGTTATCTATGTGACAATTGATTTTTCAGTCCTAAACTTTATTGCTTTGAGGTTAGGTAAATTCAATTAATCTTCCTTTTTCCTTGCAAACAAAACTCATGCCAAATAAACCATCTTTTCCTTGCTAAGATATGCAGTTAGCAATGATAACTTCCTAGAGTTTAAGCAACGTAAGAAACCTTTCATGAATTTCACCTTCTATGATGATTCGTTGTAAAAAGAATAGGGGTTAATAGTGCAAGATGTAGATTTATACCTTCTAGACTTAACCAAAGTATACTACTTTAGTGGGTAAATAATCTTGCTCATAATTCATTTCAATGCATAAAGCTTTTTGAAGGAAAACTATGTTTATACTTTATTTATTTTGCATGTTTAATTAAACTAAATTCCTTCGTCATAAATAGCTAGGACAAAATATATCTTATCCCTAACAATTCATCTTGTACGATTAAATTAAAACCGATATAAAATTAAGAAGGAAAAACCTGGTTTTGGGGTGAGATATCCACATGGATACCGGGAGATGACCCTCCCGCAGCTACTCCTTGGACTTTCTTAGGCGGCATCGCAGTTGTAATCCTTCGAACGTGAAGGCAGCTTTACACTCCTTTTCGGAATTCCACCATCGCTTCAATACTCTTCTTCTCTCTTTCGAGGCAAGGAGCCGTTAAGGGATTGACCACGAGAAGGAGGTAATAAGACCTTTAAGGTCTTAGCTTCTTCGGGAGGGAAAGGTTTACAAAGCCTAAAACCTATAGGGGTATATACACGGTAAAAAGGGGGTGTGTGAGTGTGGTTTTGCAAACATATGAAGGGCCTTGAAAGGGTATAGAAAAGGGGAATCTTGAAGGGATTTCTAGACACGGGGTAAGTTCCAAACCAAGGGGAAAGGTGAAGGGTGAAAGGGGGTAAAAAGCACAAGAAGGGGGTAATAAGTTAAACACAGGGGTTAAGGTGGATAAGACTTTTCAAGCCTTAGTTCTTTGGGGGGTTCCATCCAAGGGAAGGACTTAAGGGAGAAAGGTCTTAAGGCGTATAAAGCACGGGGGGGGGGGGGGGGGGGGGGGGGGGGTTAGTGGTTTTTGAGGCCAAGGGGAGTGGCGGCTAAGGTGGCTTAAACACGGAGTGGGGGTTTAGTGGCTCCATGGGAAGGGGTTAAGGGTTTAAAATCGAGGGGGGGGGGGGGGTGAAAGGGTAAAAGGGGATAAAATCGGGAGGGGGGAAATTTGAAGGCCAACACAAGGGGGTAGAAGGCTTTAAGGACCTCCACGGGAAGGAGGGCTTAGAGGAGCCCCCCCTTAGAAGCTTCTCAAGAAGCTTCTGAGAAGCTTTTGTGGGCTCAAAGCCACATGGAGGGAAGGGGAGTCACTTCAAGGCGGTGGTTGGTGCTTCTCAAGGGGCAGGAAATGGAGACGGCGATGACGGGGCGGGGGGGTGGCGGGGGTAGTCTGCAGGTGACGGCACTGAGAGGGCAACCCTCGTCTGGACAGAATGGTGACGAGGTGGCTTATCCCTCCCTCCTTCACAGATTGCAGGGCAGCATTTTCTTCGTCTCCTATCCTTCCTCCTCTTCCCTGTAGCCTACGGCCCTCCCTCAATTTTATAGGGGAGGGGAGGGAATCCTCCCCCTCAAACGTGTCCATTCGCATGGATCCTCCTTGTTCCAAGCTCCAGCAACAAGGAGCTTGGTGTCCCATGCTCCCCTCCCTCTCCCCCAGCTCGACAGTCGGTTGGGGGAAGGAGGGAGTAATAAAAAATTTTGTCTTAATCTTTTAAAAAAAGAATTAACCCAAAGCCCTATTCACGCATAATAAGATTTATATTTGTTACATTCTCTCCCCCTTAAAGGAATCGAGATGTCCTCATCTCGAGATAAACTGGGGATATTGATGGTTGAGAGTACCTTCTTCTATCCAAGTGGCATCCTCTTCGGGATAATCTTTCCACTGGACGAGGTATTCTCTCAAGGTTCTAGATCTTAATTGTCTCTCCCTAACATCTAAGATCCTATCGGGCCTTAGCTCAAGGACTCCTTGACTAGGCATTACAACTTGTTGGTCATCAAGTACATGATTAGGATTATGTACATACTTTTTCAATAGACTGATATGGAATACATTATGAACTTTTAGGTTCTCAGGGAGTTGCAATCTATAAGCATTAGGTCCTAGGCATTTGAGGATTTTGTACGGCCCACAATACATTGGACTTAGCTTCTTGCAATCTCCTAGGGATAGATAACTCTTTTTAGGGCGTACGCGAATGAAGACCATGTCTCCCTCTTCGAAGACTCTTTTTTGACACTTCAAATCCATGTATGCCTTCTGTCTATCCTTGGCCGCTTGTATGTCTTATCTTATTGTCTTTATTTGATCATCCATCTCTTCCAACATCTGCCTTGATGCTTCAACCCTTAGGGTTGGATCAGAGAAGTTTAGGGGACTTCGACAGTCATGACCATACAATGCTTGGAAAGGGGTCATCTGAATGCTTTGCTGGTACGAAGCATTGTAGGCAAATTCAACCAATGGCAAGTATTGAATCCACCTCTTCGGCTCTCGATAGCTGTATGCCCTAAGCATATCCTCGATGACTTGATTTACTCGCTCTGTTTGGCCATCCGTTTGGGGATGGTAGGCGGTGCTAAAACAGAGTTGAGTCCCAATAGCTTCATACATAGCTCTCTAGAAGTGTGATGTGAAGAGAGAATCTCGATCACTAATGATTCTTCTAGGTAAACCATGTAGCTTGAATATCTCATTGATAAACAATCTTGCAATGTCGGGGGCTTTATAGTTTGTCTTTACTAGAATAAGTTATGGAACTTTAGTAAGCATGTCAACTACAACCATGATGGAGTTGTATCCTCCTTGGATTTGGGGTAAGCCTACAACAAAATCCATACTGATGAATTCCCATTTCATTTGGGGGATGTCAAGCGGTTTCAGTTTCCCTGGCATCATGACATGTTCGGCTTTGATACGTTGGCAAGACAAACACTCAGTGACATATTTGAGAACGTCACCTTTGAGCCTCTCCCAATGGTAGCTCTTCCTAACTGCATTAAGAGTCTTAGCATAGCCAGGATGTCCTACAAAAGGAGAATCGTGAGCTTCCCACATTATCTTCTGCTTAAGTGACTGGCTTGCTGGTATACACAGCCTTGTTCTGTAGTAGACAAGTCCATTATCAATGGAAAATTCCTGATACTTAGCTTGCAACTTTTGATTCTGCTCCTTGGTAGAGATCTCCTTTAGCATTGTTTGGTAGGCCAAATCATGGCATGCTTCCTCTCTAGCTAACTCAAGTATAGGGTTGTTTGGCATAGATACTTTTGTAGCTAGAGATCTGGTCGTTGATGGATTCTACAAGATTAGGGAATTTAGGAATGCCTTGCAACTAAGTGCATCGGCAACTACATTCTCTTTCCCTGGTCGGTACTTGATTTCAAAATCATATTCCTCCAACACTTCAATCCACCGACGTTGCCTCATGTTGAGCTCGTTCTGGGTAAAGATCCATTTGAGACTCTTATGGTCAGTTACTAGAGTAAACTTGTTACCCAACAAGTAGTGTCTCCAAATCTTTAGAGCATGGATGACAGCTAGTAATTCCAGATCATGCGTAGCATAATTCTTTTCATGACTCTTCAATTTCCTTAAAGAGTATGCTACTGGATGACCTTCCTGAATAACTACACACCCCAAGGCAAGAATGCTAGCATCAGTTACTACCTAGAACTCCTTATTGAGGTCTGGAAGTTTTCGAATAGGTGTTGATACCAAACTTTGCTTCAATCTGTCAAAGCTATTTTGTTCAGGAGTTGACCATGCAATGGAAGTTTGCTTCTTCAGTAAATCCGTCAGAGGTGCTGCAATCAAAGCATAGTTTTTTATGAAGACCCTATACCATCCTGTTAAACCAAGAAAGCTACATATCTCCTTGACGGATACTGGAGTTGGCCACTCAAGCACATCTCTGACATTGGCTGGGTCCACTGATATTCCTTCTAATGATACTATGAATCCCAGATATTCAATCTGATGCTTGAAGAATGCACACTTCTTCATTTTAGCATACAGCTTATGCGACCTCATTGTCTCAAGGACAATCCGAAGTTGAGGTTCATGATCTTCTTCTTGTTTAGAATAGACTAAAGTGTCATCGAAGAAGACAAGTACGAAATCATCAAGATATGGCCTAAAAATATCCTGCATTAACCTATTGAAGGTGGCAGGTGCATTTCTAAGACTGAATGACATAACCAGGAACTCAAAGTGTCCATATCTTGTATTGAAGGCCGTCTTTGGGATATCTTCTTCCTTGATCCTTATCTGATAGTAACCTGACCTAAGATCAATCTTGGAGAAGATCTTTGCACCCTGAAGACGATCAAGAAGCTCATCTATTCTAGGAATAGGATACTTGTTCTTGACTGTTGATTGATTCAACCCTCGGTAATCAACACATAGTCGAAGTGTCCCATCTTTCTTTTTCTAGAATAGTATTGGAGCTCCCCACGGTGAATTGCTAGGCCGGATGTAGCTCTAATCTAACAGTTGCTTGAGTTGTTCCTTCAGCTCAATTGCTTATGGTATGGACATTCTATAAGGTCTCATTGCAATTGGTGCAGCTCCAGGTACTAACCTAATCTCATGATCCACTTCTCTTTGAGATGGAAGTTTGGTCAACTCTTCAAGGAATACGTCTGCGTATTCCTTTAGCCAAGAAGGTCCTTCATGAGACTCTTGCTTTTGATCTAACTTGTTGAGTTTGATCAAGTAAACAGGTAATCCTTTTCTGACTCCTTTTATGATCCAAGATAATTTGGCCAATTGGATTCTTGGCACTCATGCCTCACCTTGAGTTGTGACTAATTCCCTTTCAGAGTTTCGAAAGGAAACTTGACCCTTTCCACAGTGAATGTGGGCGTCGTTGGGCTTAAGCCAATCCATTCCGAGTAGACACTCATGGATACCTAAATTCATGACTCTGAAGTTAACCGAAGTCTTCTTTTCTCCCAGAAAGAATTCCACCTTAGCAGTTTCCCTGGTACAAGTAACCTCACGACCATTTGCCAATTCCACAAGAAGGGTAGGTGCTTCTACTGTTGCTATTCCTAATTTTTTTTGCACATGCTAGTGAGATAAAGGAATGTGTACTGCCACAATCAATCAAGGTCTTGAAACCTTTACCTTGATAGTCTGACGGTGTCTGGATCACCGAAAACTGGCGATTCGGCCCTTTTTTGTGTAAAGCAGCATGGACTGTCGCTCTTTCGAATTCTACTTCCATGTTCGGATCTTCCTCTTCTTCTTCTTCGCACATTTGCCTATTGGAAATGGAGGCGGTTCTTCCTCTTCCTTGAGTAGCGGCTCCTTGACCACGGCATGTTCCTTGGAAAGGCGCTTGGCAATGTCCTCCACCAAGCTTGGAACATTGCCTCTTGAAGTGACCTAGTTCGTTGCAGTGGAAACAATGGAGGTTTCGGCCATTACTTTGAGTAGGAACAAAGTTGTTGACATTATTCGTCCTTGCTTTCTTTCTTTGTCCCTGATTATGACCTTGAACTCTCTTCATTTGAGGTTTGAATGCTCCTCTGTTCGGGTCATTATAAGACCAAGTTTTGTTACCCCTTGGTCTAGCTTGCACCTCTTGAATTATTGGCGCCGCTCGAATGAGTGCATCCTGAAGATTTGATGGACGCATAGATTTGAGACAGGTATTTACTGGTGGATTTAAGCTCGCACAAAATTTGGACACTTGCTGCGTCATGTCCATCTGTTGCGCATACTTTAAAAGTGAGACAAATTTAGAGTAGTATGCGTCAAGAGTGAGTCGTAGTTGTTTTAGCTCGTAGAACTCGTTCATTTTTTGCGTGCGATATGCAAGTGGTAAGTATCTTCCCTGCACGGCTTTCTTCAGCTTCTCCCAGGTAACGGATCCCTCTGCGATCCCTTGATCCTTGCACCATTGCTTCCACCAAAGTCTGGCTTCGCCGCCGGTGAGTTTTAACTTGGCGAGCATAGCCTGATTGGCGGGTGCAATACCGGCTGCTTCGAAGTAATCCTCCATGGATTCAATCCAAATTTCAGCATCAGTCTGGATGAATCTGCCTCTCCCGTCAAACTCGGGTGGCTTAATCTGCTTGAGAAGGAACTTCTTCTCCTGGATCACAGCAGTACTTGATGTAGGAGGCGAATTAGGAACCTGTACCTGGGGTTGTGCCTGGGTAAAGGTTTTCTTAACATTATTATACGATATTCGATGTTAACTTATATTATATCTTTAATTCAGCTAACTTGTAAACAATATAGATACTTAACTTTTTATCAACTCTTATGCACAGCCAGACATTGATAAAAGAAGTCTTTATTTGTATTTATATGGGCATAGCCCTTTCGAATACAACGTTTCATGTGATGATAAGTCAATTGTTACATTTAGTTTGGGAAGAACAACATTGTATTGCATTTATCTACAGGAACTGTGTAATAGTAAGGTTTTGGGTCATGGCGCATTTGATCATTGGTTCAATCCAATTGACTTTGAAACTTTGGAGGTTCTTCTAATTCCATACAATGAAAAGTAACTAATTTGATATTATGTTAGATTTTATGAGATTTTGTTGTGCTAAAATATTGAAATATGATTATTTTCAATTCTCATTGGAGCCTAATTGGAATAAACTATGTGGAGAGGCAATATTTTCTCATCAATTCTATGAAAGTAAGCCATGAAAATGCCAAGTTATAACTTATATAATCTATGGTCTCCTTGATATTTTGATCGTTTTTGCAATTACTCTAAATTTTATTGTCTTTTTGGTACAAAGTTGTAAAAAGATTGATTGAAGTGCTAGAGAAAAAGCCTCCCATGCCTTTTGGTTTACTTGCAACAATGAAATATAGACAAGTTTTTGTAGGGTCTTGATTTGAATGGTTGGAACATAATAAGAAAATTTATTATATAAACTACCATAAACAAGTTTCATAGTTTTACTTTATACTGTTGGTTGCAATGTCCTCATCGGGATGATAGTCACTTTTGTAGCTAGAAAGTAATTGCAAATGCCAAAAGATTGATTAAGTTTATTTATCTCAATGATGATAAACTTATAAAGGTAATGTGAAAGATACTAAACTTTAAGATAGAGGTTTGTTGCAAAATAGTCCATTGATGATAATAATATACTCCATTGTAAAAAATAACAATGAACTAAAAATATTTTATAACAAATATATGAAAGTCTACAAGGGATTGTTATACAAGTGAGCATGTTTGGTATATAAGAGCAAAGGTCATGAAGTACATAATGGTCAATTGGATGCAACCGGTAAGAATGGACAATAGTGGAGGCTTGGACATTGAAGGAGAGGAGGTGCATGTAACTGCATCAGGTAAAGCTATGCCTTCAACACCCAATGCAACCAAAGCGTCAAAGAAAGGCAAAAGGACTCCTAGAAAGAATGTCCCTTCTCATAAGATAAGTTCTCAGAAAAAGAAGTAGCTTTGTCTCATTGCTTATAAGAC